>NW_025334028.1:34829857-36029857 GCF_019186645.2 Phyllostomus hastatus
CCCATTAATTACCTTTTATTATTTTATTATCTCATTTGGATCCCATTTTGCCTAAAGTTATTAAGACTTCTCAGTCTATAATTGTTTTGGCTTATCCACTTATCTGTCTTTCCATTCAGATTTTAGAATACAGTTGTCAAAATATTTCCAAAGTCCTGCTGGCATTTTGATGGGTATTGTGTTAATTATGTGTTAAATTTGGGAGAATTGATAGATTAACAATACTGAAACTTCCAATAATGAACATGGCATATATCTCCATTTATTGAGGTCTTCTTTGATTTATTTCCTTTTTCATGTGTGTTTTGTAAATTTTAACATACAGATTATGCACACATTTTGTTAGGTTTACACCTAGGTACTTTATTTTTGGGGTGCTATGATAAATACAATTTTTGTACCAATAATCCATGTCTTATTGCATGTCATATGCAATTGATACTTTAAATAAACTTTGCATGACTCTGTATTCTGCAATATAGTGAAATTTACCTATTTTTAGAAGATTTTTCCTTTTTAAACTCTTTGGCAATTTCTAGGTAGCCAACCATGCCATCTACAACAGAGACTTCTGATTTCCAACATGATGTTGAATAGTAATGGTGAGTGTTCTACTTGTTTGGCAATCATTTGGGCTTTGTCATTAATTATAATGCTAGTTGTATGTTTTTCATGGATACCACTTGGACATTAAGGAGGTCCCCTTCTATCCTAATTTACTGAAAATTTATATCATACATGGGAATTAATTTTTTGTCACTTTTCCTGAATCTATTATGACTTATCTCATTGATACATTAATTTGATTGATATCCTGATACTGAGCCAGACTGAAATTCCCATTATAAACATCACTTTCTACTAATGTATCATCATTTTTATACTTTGCTGGTTGGAGATAGTTGAGTTTAAATTAATGAGAGATATTTTTATCTAGTTGGCTTATCTTGTATTACCTTTGTCTGATTTTAATATTAGGATAATGTTAGTTTTGCTTTGTGTATTCAATTTCTTTTCTATATTCTGGAAAAGGTTATGTAGACATTTTTATTCAGTTTTATTAAGAAATAAGTGGCATTCATCATTTTATAAGTTTTCACTTACATATATTGTGAAATGATTACAACCATAGATTTAACTCACAACTAACAATTCTTTCTTAAGTAATTATTATACTTCACCAGAGAAATCATCTGATCTGGACTTTTTTTTTTATTGGAACTACAAATTCAAGTTTTTTAGTAGATATAGCACCATGTTGGAAATATATTTGAGTGAGTTTTGGTAGTTGTGTCTTTTAAGGAGTTGGTTAATTTTATGTTGAATTGTCAAATTGTTAGGCATAGTTTGTTTACTTATGCATTCATTCATTCATTCATTCATTGTCCATGAAATGTCTATGGGATCTGTTTCTGTGACTCCTTCTCTGTCTTAGCAAGCACTATGTTCCTGGGTTGTATTAGATCAGTGGCCTCTCCATGCTCCTGCCCTTTTGCTCAACACTTATGTCTGCTCTTCCAGGAGTTGAGAGGTTTTTTCCTGGTTCATACCCCAGCTGAAATGGGTTTTCATCAGTATCCCAAGGGTGCTAGTGTTTATATACATAAATTATATGTATTTTTTCATTCTTTGGAAATTTCTAGGTAGGTAAACATGCTTAAAGATTATAGGTATTTTCTTTTTTTTAACTATTTTTTTAAGTTTTATTTATTTATTTTTAGAGAGAGAAGGGAGAGAACTAGAGATAGAGAGAGAGAGAGAGAAATATCGATGTGTGGTTTCTGGGGGTTATGGCCTGCAACCCAGGAATGTACCCTGGCTGGGAATGGAACCTGTGACACTTTGTTTCACAGACCACGCTCAATCCACTGAGCTACGCCAGCCAGGGTCAGATTATAGGTGTTTTCCCTTACGGTTTTTATGGAGATTATTGGAGGAAGATGCCTGTAAGCTGATGCACATGAGGATAGATGCTACATTTGCAGCACTGAAGGACTCTGTTCTCTCTTGCCCATGTACTTCCACTTTCTCTGATTGATTCTTATCTGTGCCCAGGTACATCTCTTTTCAGATAAGTCAGTGTTCACAGGTTGTCTCATTTCTCTCTGCAGGCACCAGTCTCTACTTTGAATTTGGGCAAGTTGGTGGCTTTCCAACATCAATATGCAAATAAGTTAAAAGAAAACAAACTTATTCTTTGGCACTTTTTCTTTGTAAGTTTTGGAGTGACTGGAAGTCACTTGTGATCTTTTTGTCTCTCAAATTTTACTTTCCTCATTACAAAAAGATATTGAAACCATTTGTCATAAATAATAAAAAGTAGTATTAATTTTAATATTAAGATTGACAATTTAGGTGACTGCTAAATATATATTTAGCATTTTCTTTGGCCAGGCACTGTGCAAATTACTTTATATAATATCTATTTTTTTAAAAAATCATAATTAGATTACATTATTGTTATTTTCTATTTTTATAATTTAGACAATTAAAACTCAGAGTCTGAATTTCACCAAGTCACAAAACCAAAATTAATAAAACATAATTGAATGTAAATTTGGTAAGCATCATTTCTGCTCATTTATGGTACATTCAGTGTGGCTATAGAGCATAAGTAATAGAATGTGTATCTGCATATAAAATAATTGTGTTTAATATACACCATAGTTTCCATACATTTAGAACACACAGTGGTTTAGAATAAGCTTATGTTACTACTGATGAATCAAAGGGCTTCTGTTATTGGAGAAGCAAATCTCTTACTTGTAATAGTTTCCTAAATAAAGATTTCCAAGAAATGATAACCCAGAACACCATTATTTCTGAAAACCAATGTAATTCATTGTAATAGTTTCCTAAATAAAGATTTCCAAGAAATGATAACCAAGAACACCATTATTCCTGAAAACCAATGTAATTCATTAATCTGCAAATGAGGAATGTGCAGCTTTCCAAAATAGAAGCATGGTAACAATGAGATCATAACTAAAATATTATGATAACCTCCTGAACACAGGTTTCTAAAAATTATCTTAAGTTACTACTAATGGATTCTAAGTTTTCATTAGAAGAAACACCCTGAATAAATGTTAAAACCTCATTCTTGGAACTGCAATAATTTAACAAAAAGAGAAGAGAGACTCTATTTCAGTATTTGCACTACTGAGTGAGTATAACCTTAGAGTGTTGCAGTAGCAATTATATTTTCCAAAACTCACATGTGCAGCTAATTTATGAAAAGCCTGAAGACCAAACCCACCTTATTCAAAACATCCTAATTAGGGGCTAGTAATACTTTACTGTAATTGACCTATAAACACCCCGCTCCCAAATGTTGACTTTTATAGATTAGATCACAAGGTATAATTAACTTGTGATTAATTAGGTTAGGTACTTTTTTAGCCTAATTAAAGGGAAGGTATCTGAGGTAGCTTACTTTTATGAAAAGATTGAGTTTTCTTAACTCAAGAAAGGCATTTAGATGAATCAACAATCTGTTCCATATTTGTATTTCTGCTGTTCTGTTCCAATCCAAGAGAAGAACATTTGCAGGAGCTGAAATACTATGAAAAGTCATAGAATGCAACTGAAAATGTTGAAATATGCCCTACAATAGTCAACCTACTAGAACAAAGTTGTAGAACTCCAAAGTTGGAGAACTTCAAACTGCTTTATTTCGAGAATTGCTATGAAATCACCATAATCAGAGTAGCAGGAGAATGTTGAAAGAACTGTCAACAGATCAATGGTACAAAATAAGAAGCCCAGATATAGACCCACACAATATGGTCAACTGACCTCAGACTTTTGCAAAAAGAGCAAAGACACTCAACAAAGAATATTTTCAACAAATGATGTTGGAATAACTTTACAGCTATATGCAAAAACAGGAACCTAGGCTTAGACCTCATACCCTACATTTAAAAATTACTTACAGTAAACCAAAGATAAAAATGTAAAATATAAAATTATAAAAATTCTAGAAGAAAATATAGGAAAAAATCTAGGTAAGTTTGGATTTGGTGACAGGTTTTCAGATATAATACCAACAGCATTATGGAACAAAAAATTTATAACTTGTACTATACTAAAATTTAAAATGTCTGCTTTGTGGAAGTCGCTGTTAAGAAAATGAAAAGACAGCAACAGAGTAGGAGGAAATATTTACCAAAGAAAAATCTGATGAAAGGCATACATCTAAATTATACAAATAACTATTAAACTTCAACTATAATATAACAAATTCAATAAAAAATAGATGAATAATCTGAATAGAGACCTTACTAAAGAAGATGTATCCAGAGGGGGGAGGGTACCAGGAGAAAGAAGGGGAAGAGTCATCAAGGAGCATGTAAAAAGGACACATGGACAAAGACAAAGTAGGGTAAGACTGAGGGAGGGAGGTGGGACTGGTTAGGGAAGCAGGGAATGGTGGGAGAAAAATCAGATACAGTGGACAACTGTATTTGAACAACAATTAGAAAAAAAGATGTATGAATGAAAAAATAACCATATAAAAGATGCCTAATATTATTGTCATTAGGGAACAGCACATTAAACAACCATGGCATAGCTATTAGATATGTTATTACATATTTCTATTCACATGTTTATTAGAAAGGCTAAAATTAAAAAAAAAACTGACAATGCAAATTGTTGGCCAGAATGTGGAACAAGAAGAACTGTGATTTACTGTAGGTGGGAATGCAACGTGGTACAGTGACTTTGGAAAAGCATTTGGCTGTTTCTTACAAAATTAAACACAGTCTCACATGATCTGTGACTCATGATCCTGGGGATTTGCCCACCTGATTTGAAAACTTATGTGTACACAAAAGTCAGCACGTTAATGTTAATTGAAGGTTTATTCCTAATAGCCCCCAAAAGGAAGTGAACAAAATTCAATAGGTAGGTTGATTCCAAACTGTGTTATAGCTATACAGTAAATTATTATTCAGTGATAAAAAGAAATGAACTAGTAAGTAATAAAAAGAAAATAGTGAATCTTAAATGCATAGTTCTAAGTGAAAAAAGCCAGTCTTTAAAAGGCACATATTGATGTTCCCAGTTATATGATATTCTAAAAAATAAAACTACAGTGATAGTAAAAAAAAAGAATCAGTGTTTGCCAAGGTTTAAAGAAGCAGTAAGGGTGTATAGGTGAAGTATGGGGGAATATTTGGGTGGTGAATCTATTTTTCATAATGCTTTGATGATGAACTGAAGACATTGGACATTTGTCAAAATTCAAAGAACTTTATAGTAGGAAGAGTGAACCTTAATATATGCAAATAAAATAAAATTATTTATGATGTTGTGATGCCAGTATTGAATGTAGAATGTGGCAAATTAATTTAATTATATTACAAATGTACAAAAGATTGGAAAATATATAATGAGAGCATTTATAAATGTTCTTCTAAGTAAACCAACATTGGATGTCACAGTGGATAGTCATGATTGTAGATGCAAAAACAACATTAATTGTTGCTATTAGTTCAAACCTATGTTGCACATCCTACTAAAGGAACTGTAATTGACACTGGACTTCCTCCACACTGAGGGCAGCACTATACTTCTGAACAATTACAAGTGTCAGCTACTTAAATTAGCCTTTAGCTTGCTAGTCAATAAATTAATCTTAGTAGACAAAATCTTTCCTTTAAAAAACCTCAAAAACATATATATTTAAATATATGTTTAAATATATAAATGTTTACATTGTTATAAATATTTATATATTTATTAGTTAAACATATATTTAAAAATTCTTCAAACATCCTTGGCTCATCTTTCCTTCAAGATGAAATTGTCTATGTATTTTTTCCCCAAATGAAGCATTTCTTCTCAAATAGCTGTACCTATAAAGATGGAGTTGATGCTAATGGTTCTACCAATTTATATTTTAAGACCCTCCAAAAATTTGCCCCAACCTACATGCACTTACACCTGCACCTGTGCATACACACCTGAAGCCATTTTCTGGGCTTCACTTGTCCCTATTTAAGTGACTACACCCTTTTGCTTTTATTGTCTCATTTGTCTCACTCCTCTTGCCTGTGGGGAAGGATGAGATGGTCTCTGATTTCAACTGCCCCCATCTTGATGGAACATGTGGCATTCATGTCGTCATTATCACCTATTTATCTGGAAGTTGCCAGGGTTGAAAAGATGGTAAGCTTAGAGAAAGAAGACTGAATTTCCCTTTATATACTCTTGTCTCTGAATGTCCTTTCACTCTTTTTACCTGGCTCGGTAAGCTACTTCCTCTTCTGGTTAGCCTCCCTTCACTCTATCATGTGGGCTGCGGACCCTTCTTTAGCCTCCTCGGCATTTTGTGGTTAGCTTTATCATCGCATAAAGGATACATTTTATCCTACACTGAGCTTTGCCATCAAGTGTATCTTACTCTTAATTGTAAGAAACAACTTAATTTTCTTGGTGCCCCCATAGATTGTAATCACCTTGATATCAGAGCCTACATTGTACTTAATTTCTAGCCTAACCTGAAAGGCTAACAACCACCAGTGGCAGGGTGTAGGCACTCCACAAATACCAAGTGGATCCATGAGAAGCTGCCACTTGAATTTATACTTTTATTTGTCTTGAGTATTCCACAGCCAAAAAGTAGGAATATCAGTTAAATGGGATTCACATAGAATGCATTTTATTTCTTGCTCTTCTGAAGCCTTAGTTATCAGAAAGGGCAATATAAAAGAAAATTGGTTGGAAAAGAAAGAAGTATAAGATAACTATAAGAGGAAAACATATTTGTAAACAGTAAGCCAAGTAGCACTTCCACCTTCCACTTCTGTAACTTCCACGGTCACTGCAATTCACTTAAATGCTACCTATATGACATCACATTTATTCTAAGAAACATAATGAAAACATACTGTTTCATTGAGGAGTATGACTATAACGTGAATTATCTGTATATATACTTAGAGATGCATCTACTAAACACCCTACTATATTTATATGAATTCCACGAATAACAAGTTCACTTTCCTTAGAATATAAACATAGCCTTATTCACATTTGCACCTGTGGGGAAAGTGATTTACTTAATACCATACCTACAGAGAGTGGGAAGGCACAGCCTCTTTAATCTTCAACCTGATAAAATAATGAAAATCATCACATAAAACCCCATTTTCATTAGATAGATGCTGGACCATAAAAGCCTGAAATGTCAGGCAGACTCTCATTAAGGATAGATCTTAATCAGCACAAAGCTGTACTGATGAATACCCAGGGATACAAGCAAGAAAGCTGACAGGGATGGATCCATGTTGGGAAGGGCTCAGGTCAGCCAGTGCTGCCTCTTGGAGGTGCCCTCCTGGCACTGCAATGCATGCTGGTTTGGGAAAATCAGGCATTGTGACTTCAAAGGTAGAAGGCAGGTGTTTGGAGGTGGTGGGCTGGGGGTGGGGGTGGGCTAGTTTTTTCATTTGGTCACACAGGGAGAAAGCTTCCAAGACTAAATTCCATCGTCCAGTCAGCCAAATGCCATAAATCCATAAATTCAATATATTTTTTGCAATAAACCATCTAGATGAATTCATGTACATCTTAGAAAATTATCCTTTGATGAAAAATGCCTCCTCTATCTTCCAGCTAGTAACACCCATCAGAATTTTGCAAGGAGGTCTAGCCAACCTTTCCTCACTAGTGCCCACTAGGAGGGAAGGAGTGAGTTAGAGATTGCATAAAATCTGGTTATCTCCTGAAACTAGACTAGGTCAGTCTGTATTAGTTAGGGTTTTCCAGAGAAATGGTACCAGCAGAAAGTCTAGTCTCCATCTATATCTACATTTGCATCTGTATCTCAATTTCTTTCTCTATGTGGAGATTCATCAAAAGGAAGTGGTTCATACAGTTGTGGAGGCTGAGAAGTCCCAGGACCTGTCATCAGCCTGTATTATAATTCATTGAGTCTGAAAGCCTGAGAACGAGGAAGCCCATGAAGAAGCCCATAAATCCCAGGCTAAGGGCAGGAGAGAGATAATTCTTGTTTCTGAGCCCAACTGTTTAATTGTTCTTGAATTCAACAGGAAGTCTTCCCTATGTCTTTCCTTCTGTCTCATCAATCCATCGAGGGAGAGCTTTCAGCCCTACCTTCAAAATATATTGTGCCAGCCTGCTACCAGCTCTCCCTGCTCCAGTGATAATTGCATTGCTTTTTGCAGTTATACTTTTTAAATACAGGTCAAATTACCTTACTTTTCTGCTCAAAATCCTCCAATGGCTTCTACATGTGCTCAGTGGGAAAGAGGGTTTCTTTGCCCCAGGTATTCATATAATTTCTTCATGTTTAATTCCCCCCTATTGTCTATATCTGTATGTGTATTCCTCACTAGAATCACCAATGCATGAGCAGCATGAGGGTAGAGATTTGTTTTATTTTTATGTTTCTACTTCTACTGTGACCCTCAGTGTCTAGAACTGCTCCAGGCACAGAGCACATGGTAAAGTCTCCATGCATATTTGCTCAATAATTGAATGGATTTGGTTTGATATCTTAGACTAATTTTACAGATTCAAAAATTCCCTTATCCTTTTACTTATACATAAAAAAAGCCTGGAGAAGTGTAGCTTGTCTGACTCAAAAGCATTAGCAATTTTATTTTCCAAAGCTAAATATATAGCAAAGCGAAATATCAATATATAACAAAGCTAAATATACAGCAAATATATACTTATATCCCAAAGCTAAATGTGCAGCAAATATTGATGCCCAGGACAGCTCTTCATGGTTTCTGGTTGCTGCACTTCCTAAGTGATGAGAAGAGTGTGCGGCAAAAAGCAGAAAAGAGCATCTTCTTTTTAGACTTACCTGGTTCTGATAAGATAAAATAGTGTTGGAAAATTTGTACAAGCATACATACACAAGTCTCAACAAAGTCACACCAATTGTCATATATCGTCAGGGTAAATATAGCGCTAAATAATAATAATACCCATGACATCATATTCTGATTCAGTTGATGGTCCATATCTTATTATCTTCCTCTTGAACTGAGATTGTTTTAGTTTGCACCCTTATATTCTGTAAGATGTAGATTTGGCTTTCAAGACATCCATGTGTTACTTATATACATGAGGTTAAGTCCCATAGCCCCAGCCTCCAATTTGAGCGCTGAGCTCTCAAGGGCAGAAAACAGATTGGGGAAAACATTTTACACACGAATTTGTAAAACAAATATCTGACTAGAATTTAAGGCAGGTGTTGAGTGTTTTTATGTAATACAACTGAGAAAATTAAAAAAGTTGCATGACCGTGGGCATCTTGAATTAAGTTTACGTCTTTACATTACAGTGGGAATAAGTCTCCTTCAGAGCAGCCAGGACTGTGAGGCTGGTCTGCACTGAAATATGTGGGGATTTGATGACACACCACACAAAATCCGTAGCATTCTCCTCCGGAACAGGATTTGTGTAGGAAGCCATGTGTGACTGGCTGTGCCTTTAAGCCATTTGGACAACAATTTCCAGGCAGCTCTCTCCCTGGTCACTGCTTGACTAACAGCAGACAATGCTTCTGGTTAAACAGCAGGTTAATCCTCTTTGTTTTGGCAGCAGCATCAGCAGCCTGCAGGTCCTTGGGGAGATTTCTTACAAGGCAGCTCTTGCCTGAAGCTGCACACTGTACTCCCTTGTCCATTCCTTTCAGGTCTGTGTCTGAGCCGGTGGCGTCTCCATGCTAAAACTTCACATGCCTTTCCAAGGCTCTAGGGGAGTCCATTGATCCACAGTCCTGCATGAAGGGCTCCTCATTTCTGTCTGACTTTCCACTCTGACTGTATGTAGGCCCTGCATCTGTTTGTGAGGGCACTGACAAGATCTAGGTTGTTGGCACTTGGTCTTCTATTGCAGAGATGATTGAGAAAATGGTAGGTAACAGGCCAAGGTAGGATAGAATCAATCCTCACAGCATTTAAAAAGAAATCAAAAAGGGTCTATATTCCAAATGCACAAATGTTTATGCATCTGTCTATCTTTCTCAATAAGAAAATGAGAAGAAACATAAATGCATGTGCATATGTGTATGTGTATACATAGAGAAATATACAAATTTGCTTTGTTAGCATTTTCCCTGAACAATGTTTCAAGGGTAGAAATGGAGAGCTATAACAAAACGGTCAATTTCAGTAAAATGTGACTTAAGTATTGCTATGGACTGAATGTGTGGGTCCTCCAAAATTCATTTGTTGAAAACTAACCCCCAAGGTGATGGTGTCAGGAAGTGGGGGCCTCTGAGTTGATTAGGTCATAAGGATAAAGTCTCCATGATGGGATAAGCACTTTATAAAAGAGATCCCAGAGAACCCCTTTGGCCCTCCCACTATGTGAGGACCCAGCTAGAAGATGCCATCTATGAACCAG
Source organism: Phyllostomus hastatus (assembly GCF_019186645.2). NCBI lineage: Eukaryota > Metazoa > Chordata > Mammalia > Chiroptera > Phyllostomidae > Phyllostomus > Phyllostomus hastatus. The sequence goes on from NW_025334028.1 coordinate 34,840,247, forward strand.
AAATAGACCCTCACCAGACACCAAATCTGCCAATGTCTTCATCTTGGATTTCCAGCCTCCAGAACCATGAGGACTACATATTTGCTGTGTATAAGCCCCTGGTTTGTGGTAATTCTGTTATAGCAGTTCAAATAAAGACACATACATAGTAAAGAGAAAATAAAAAGACAAACTTAAAATTACAGCAATGGTGCAAGGATGACCATGTCCTTTTAGGGATGTAGCAGACCTAGTAATAAGGAGCACATTTCCCCTTGAAGGTTGATGTTCCTGCATAATTTTGATTTTAGAAATAATTGCACTTTCATGAAGCATGAATTAACTTAATGAGAGGTATAAGTATTTAAATACCTTGTAAATTAGACAAAAAGAGCTGTGATAAGTAAATTGTAAACACACACACATACATAATGAGCCAATCAGAAAAGATTTACAGGAGAATAGCGTGTTGAGAAAGATTTTGTTTCCAAACCATCTTTATCTTCATATAATGACCTTAACAATAGTGTGCCTTTTAGGAAGTTACAAATGAAAATAAACTGGATGTCCCCAAAGCTTCGTTCCAGACAACTCTCCACCCTATATGAGCATGATGGGTCTGTGATGTCAGACCCTCTGGGTCTACTCTCCAAGGAAACCCATTTCACAGCCAACACAAGATGAATAGCTGGGTGGTGACTAAAATGTCTATATATTTGAATTTATTTACTTAAAACACCAGAGGGGGTTCTCTTAAAACAATATTAGTACTCTTAATTCTGTTTCATTGGTCTTTGGGTGTGTTTTTCTACCAATACCATACTGTTTTGATTACTGTAGCTTTGTAGTATAGTATGAACACAAGGAGTGTGATGCTTCCAGCTTTTTCTTCTTTCTCAGGATAGCTTTGACTGACTATTCAGGACTCACTATGTGGTTACTTATAAATTTGAAGACTTTTTGTTTTATTTCTGGGAAAAATGCTATTAGGAATTACATTAAATCCTGCGATTACTTTAGGTAATGTGGACATTTTAACAAAGTTAATTTTTTTTTGGGGGGGGAGGCAAAAGGAGGAGGCCAAATATATAATAACAGAAAAAAACTAAATTTCGAGTGGTGAATGTACAATAGATATAAAACTGTAATACTTACACCTGAAAGTTATATAATATTATTAACCACAGTTACTCCAATAAATTTAATTGATAAAAAAATACAGCATTAAGAAAGAAAAACTGAACATACTTTGTGGTAAGAACTTTCTGTGGTAAAAAATATTAAAATACACAATGCACAAATTTCATACACGTTTTAACATCAACGTGATAGCTTCAGCTAAGGTCTGGGAGTTGAAAGGACATTGCTTTGGTACTTACAAAGAGTTTCCAGTTTTATTTTCTATAAATAGCATGCCTTTATAGTTGTCAGTGGCTTAAATCTGTAAATTGGAATTCTCATTTCTTAAATCTCATGTTGATTGTTGTTAGTGTCTCCACAGCTACCATAGCTACTCTAAGATAATTCATTAAAAAAGAAAAGTATCTTTTTATTTGTATTTATATTTTTTAAAAAGATTTTATTTATTTATTTATGTTTAGACAGAGGGGAAGGGAAGAAGCAAGAGGGGGAGAGAAACATCAAATGTGTGGTTGCCTCTCATGAACCCCCTACTGGGGTCTTGGCCCACAACCCAGGCATGTGCTCTGACTGGGCTTCAAACCAGCAACCATTTGGTTCATAGGCCAGCACTCAATCCACTGAGCCACACCAGCCAGGGCAAAAGTCTCATTTTTAAAAGCGAGTGATTATTTACAATTTTGTTTCCCCCCAAATAGACAGTGAATTCCTGCAGGGTTCAATTTGTAAATAAATAAATAAATAAGTAAATAAAAAGCAAGTGCATTTCTTTGTCATGTAATTTTCCTGTATTTCTGTTGTTAGGTGTTTGTATCCATTGGCAAAGAACCAATCTGAAGACATGCAGCCATGATCAGCAATTGCTGTAATTCTCTAACTTAAATGTCTTCTGATATAGAATGTTTAAAAAAATTTTTTAAATGAGTAGATTTCTTCTACAGAGTTACTGTATGTGGGGGGGCTCCGCTCGCAGGGTGCCCCCCCGCCACCCCCCCCGGCTTCCACGGATGAGAATAAGTCTGCCAAGACATGATCAGCTTAGGGAGGAAAGGTGGCCGATCTCTCAAAGGAGAAGGGCCAAGAGCCTTTTCCTCAATGGGCTTTTATTAGATTCATTTTGCACAGGAATACAGGTAAAACTCATTAATCATTGTCAGGTTGTAAGGATCAAACAATAGATAATACACGAAGAACTATGAAGGCCTATTCTGAGTCAGGGTCTGTTAGCTAAAGGGTTACAAAATTTTGGGAAACAAACTCATTTCCTGCTTGGACCCTCACCATTTAATTGAGAGCATTCTAAACCAAGCAGATTTCACAGGATTTTACATATTCTTTCTTAGGGAACCTCCCTTTTCCAGCACAGGGCTGCACGCACCACCAGCATCGTTTCAGGCTTAAGGCATTGTTTCAGGTTTAAGTCAGGCAGGGGAAGTAAGGCAGCCAAGAGATTAGGAGACTTCTTGCAGGCAGAATGAGGACTCAGGCTATGTCAAAGCCAAAGGGCAAGGGTCCATCACCTCCTTTTGCTATAGCTCCCCAAGTCCTTCCCTGGGGCCCCCTGGTGATCATGCCTCTCTTAGGTCATTCCCCCTTTGGGGAATCTTACCCATCACTGGCTAACTGATCAAGCATTGGGGGCCAGGCAGGGTGAAGAAAAAGGAGCAGAAGCAGCACTCCTGCCAGGGAGATAAGCTTTGTCTCCTTAGTGGCTTCTGGTCTGAAGGTTGCTCACTCAGCCTTAGCCATGGGGGGGTTACAGCTTCTGAAACCAGGCAGGGTGGTTTCCAACAACTGTAAATGTGCACTGCTTTTTCCAACTCCCGAGCAGTTAGCAGGAATGACCTCCTGCTACCTACACCCGGAATCTTCTATGACTGTTTCCTAACCCCACCAATCTATGCCACTAGCATTAGGTTTGAGACTTTTATGACATTGAATGGTGCCTCATTGACAGTTTGCCGGTCCAACACAATGTGCTATACGTGCACCACGTGCAATTTTCGTTCTTGAGTATTGGTTCCAGAATTTCTGGACCCTCCTGAATCTTAGTGTGAATTCACCAAGCAGAGCCTTAACTGCTACACCTGTTCTTCCAAAATAAAGCACAAACTAATGCGATGGAACATCTGCTGGGCAAAAAGGGAGCTGATGAGGTAACTGACATGCTTTACACTTTCCCTTCGGAATCAGCTCCATCCCTGTGAAATCACAGTTCTCTTCACCTTCTCTCTTGTTTTCAAATATCTGCCTTAGTTCCACCTTTTGGCTATAGTTGGAGATTCATTTCCAGAGAGCGCCTATCTGTATTTTGCTTTCTTAAGTGCCTCCAGGCCAGTATGCATTAGAATCATCTGGAAAACTCATTTACCCAGAGTGCTGGTCTTTAGCCCCAGAGTTTCTTATTCTTTGGGTCTAACATGGGGTCAAAGGTTTATATTTTTAGCAAGTTCTAATGCTGCTGGCCAAGGGACTGTTCTTGGAGAACCAACACTCCACACTGTCTGGCAACACTGGCCCTATGCATTTACAAGATACACAGATGAATGAAATACTTAATATATGCTCTTAACATATGGAATTGAAAAATATTATTCTTACTATATAGTAGATGCAGTCCTAATTTACTTGTTACAATTTACATCTAACATAAAGGATGGAACACAAACGCATTATGTATACGAGAATGGTTGGGAAATAGGGAGACAGGCACTGTCATTCAGGGAGGGCAAAACACACACCTCTCAAGATGCAGCGAGCAGCCTCCAAAGTGTTTGCCTGTTGGACTTCATGGCTAGCACTCTCTTTAAAGGAATAACCAGGTACATAAATAAAGACTGACATACAGGAAATGTACAAGGATGTTGATCCCATCAATGTTCACAGAGTGAAAAGTCAAAGACAGTCTAAATGTTTCACAGCAAATGGACACATAGATTTTTTAAAATTTTATTAAATTTATTGGGGTGATGTTGGTTAATAAAAATATACAGGGTCTGGCAGAAGTTATGCCTGCTGAGCGTGTTTGATAGGGTAATAATATGGGTGTAATCATTTATAGTTTTAATTTGAACATTTCACCTAAAATGCCATAGGGTATGCTTAAGTGTGATATTGTTATGTTTCAGAATTACATGCTTATGATTTTGTAATATAAGATATTGTAATAAAAAGGGGCATTATTTGTGTTGGACCCTGTATCGCTTTCAAGTATACAATTTGATAATACATCATCTTTATATTGCCTTGTATGTTCACTACCTAAATTCAGATCTCCTTTCATCACCATATATTTGACCTGGTTTTCCCTTGACTGCGTCCCTCCACTGTTTTCCTCTGGAGACCACCATACTGTTGACTGTCTCTGTGAGTATTCATTTGTTGCACTCAGTTTTATCCTTAATTTAAGTAAATCTTTAAGAAAGAATATACTTTTTAGTTCAAATGTAATTACAGAAAAATATTTCCACCAAAATGTCTATGAGAGAAATACTGATTTTAAGAGAACACCATTTTCCACAGCATAAATCAGACATTTAAAAATACGAGTCTCTTAAATTTTAGGATGAAGTTCCACTTCCTTACCCACCTTCTTTGAGGACCAATGTCCTCTAGGAAAGTGCAGAGTGGTGCCAAGTACTAACAAAGAAAACGCAAAAGATGCCTGTGTCTTCACATATTCATTTGAGTACGCCAGTGCTCTGCCTCCAGCCTCACGATGCCAGGGCCTTTCCCGGGCGACCTTCCTCTCTCTTCTCTGCAGTGATGGCTTCAAGATGAAGGGGACACATGCTGCATTCATCATCACAGGAGCTAGTACCATTGCTTGATTCAAAACATTTAAGAAATATATATATATATAATAAATCAGATTTTTATCCTCTGCAAGTATTAAATACAAGTGTACTGTATGCCCATGAAATTTTTTATTAAAAAGTCTCTCACCAGTCTGTCTCTTTAATTAAGTAAAACCTGTTTGGAATTAATCAAGGCACAAAGAATTTATATCCCAAATCCAGATTAATTAAAAGCCCAGAGCTTGGAAAACAGACTGTGTATAAAGACAAAAATAAATCAATCCAAATGTGATATTTATGAATATGGACTCTTTATGAGAAAAATATAAATAATTTAGATGGAGTAATATATATCTGATAGATGATAGGATTATTTTATATTATAGAATGTATTTACATGCAAATCTGAATCCACGTTTTGAATTAAGGTTTCTATTTTTAACATTTATTGTTCATTACATAGTGATGATCCTTCTTCCTGGCTAATCCCCTCACAAATCCCAAAGCTTTTAACTACCTGCTCAAATGCATCAGGAAAGGGAGTCCAACGTGGAATCATCTCTCTTTTTGCCGAGTCTGGTATAATCTTACTCAACATTACCCTTATCTTCCCAAATGGATCTCTGCCTAGGACCTTATCAAGAGTCACGATTGCCAGCTCCTGTCTGGAATTCAAACGAGGTTATTAGTCTTTCACCAAATTGAAAAACTTAGTCCTTAGCTGCATCTTAAATGGGAACACAATTAAAATATCAGATTACCTTTAAAGCTAAAAAATGTGTGACCACTAGTCACACAGGGAAATGTCCTGTCCCCCCTACCCCTCACCCCCACCCCCACCACACACTCATTCAGGTGACAGCTTATCTGACTCTCACTGCAGCTCTACCACTCTGAACCCAGGTATTCTGACTTTGACCCTAAGATTTATTCTACTGCTCTCAATTGGAATGGATTAAGTCCCTTAACTATTTGGAATTCTGCATCACTTGGCATAGAGTTCAGCCCAGAAGAAATTCTCAAGAGATGTAGTTTCTCCTCATCTCTCACATTTCCTTTCCCCCTTCTTGTTTTCTTCTTCCTCCTATGTCTTCTTAGCCTCCCTAAATTTCTTCTTCTTCTTTTTTTTTTTTTGCTTTTGTCCTATTTCAGGAAGAAAACAAGGATACAATGAGAAAAAAAATCTGTGTTTTATCATTATACGAAATAATCATAACATGAAAGTGAGTACTAGATATGAAGTGATATTTGTAGTCAGTTGGGAAAAGTTGGCTTATATGGGGAGATTATGAATATCCACTTAGGCCACATTAGGACATGCTTGCCAAATACAACTTTCAGAACTAAATTTCAAGAATATTAATGAACACCATAAATGTTGTATAGGGAAATATAAAAGAGTATCTATAAGGTTGTACTTGGATTTCCTTAATAAGCCAGATACCACAGAACCAATGACCCAAAGATTTAACCTTAGCAAATAATCACAAGTCACTTGATCACACATTGACACACACACACAGATACAGAGACACATACTGACACACATGAACACACACACAGGTATATGGCACACTTATAAAAAATGTAGTGTGCTAAAAAGATACTGACATATGTTCTGTTAGTTTACATTGTTATCATCATTATTTGCATTATTATTTTTAAAAAGTGAATAAATTCTTTAATACATTTAATTATAATATTCAAGTCACCTGAATATGTGCACTACATTTTTCCAACAGATATTGATGTTTTAATGGTCTCAATTTTAAAAGAATTTTAGGTTGCTAATTTAAGTCAAATGTTAGTATAATCTCATATAGAAACAACCCAATTATTTCTAGCTATAGTAAAACTTAGCAAAATAATGAGGTTTTTTAATAAGATTACATATACACAATTTTTGTTATAGCATCCTAACAACTAATTACTCATACTTCAAAAATAATAATGGATTTGACATTGTGCATATATCTCTGTTTGAAATGGTGCAGGTGATATTAATTGTATGCTGAAATTAAAATAAAATGCCATAGGTGAAAATACTACACGATGTCAAAAGTTCGGAAATAACAGAAAACCAGTGAGTCACCAAAAGTAGTGTTTAGTAAAAGTTTATCGTGTATACACCAAAAAGGCATTTTGAAAATTGGAGCACTCAAACCAAAAAAAACAGTATGGAGCTTGAAGGTATATTGTTATAAAGCAACTTATTTAGTGAGCAGATAGTGACTTTTACTCTCAGAGTGACTGGTTATAATATTATAATTTGTTAAATGACAGGGAATTGGTCAGGGGCTCCCTCATGCCAACCTTGGGAAACAGCAAGTTTTGCCTGTGGTGTCCAGAGGCATGAACAAGAAATGACCCAGGTCGAGTTCATCTTGCAAAATAAGCTAAATTTTACTTTGCTTGTCTGACTAAACTGGTTTTGTCAGCTCAGAATTTTCAAGGCTAATTTCCGTTTGTTTTTGATTTTCACAGGGGCATGCAGATTCATGTTGCAAAGCCATCACCAAAATGATGAAATTGCTCTTCTCCTAGAAGTAATGGGAAACTCTGGAGAATCCACACTTTCAATTTAATCCTTGATCAATGACAAGTGCTAAAAAATAATTGACATAAGGTTTGCAGCATTTATAAATGAAAGATATATTTTTGGCAGAAAAAGAAAGTTTTTATGCTTTCTTTTGTTTGTTAGTATATGAAAACCAATGGCCATTTATTTGTAGATATGAATCTGTAAAGAATTTTAGGGTTTGCAATGGTCAATCATTCTGAATTTTATTGAATTGCAGTGTTTCAGGCTCCCCTACAGATTTGAGATGTATAGTGATGAAATGATACATTTCCTGTGTTCTGTAGTTTATCTTCTTCTTCTGGGAAAACAAAACAACACAAAACACAGGAAAAAATTCTCTAGTGTTAGATGATGATAATGGGAAGAAGGACATTAGGCCGAACAATGGACGTAATGGTAATGCTGAGTGAGAAGTTGGCTTTTCCAAATGAGGTAACATTGGAGGGCTTCTCAGAAGAGGTAGTCTCTCAAAATCAAGCCATGGGGCAAATACAGCAATGTTCCCATTTCTTTTAATCTTACCATCGCTAATAATTCTTGATTTTTCCCATGAATACTTTCTTCACTTTTCTAAACATTCTAAGTACAGTTTCTTCTTCACTTTCCTATAAAATATGCATTTAAAAAAACTAATTTTAGTAAGTTGCCTATGCAGTCATGACAATCTAGTGTAGACACTCCGAGGTTTTAAAGACTTTGGGGGAAGGGGATGGTAAATGGAATTAATTTTTTAAAAAGAGAAAAAGTAAAAATAAACACCTCTTGGTTATCAGAAAAAAGTCTTAAACTGTCACATTTTCTCTCAGGCGAGCAATAAAAGGAGATACTGCTGTGTTTCTACTCCATCTGTCTAGAAATGCAAGGACCTGGGGCGCTGCAGCATGCATCTCGCTTTTCACTGAATAAATGTCGTGACTCCGAGTGCCCACACACGTGTGCACAGACATGCAGTGTCTCGTGTCAACAATCCTTCATTTTGGGAAAAGACAAAATATGAGCTAAAGTTCTCTCATCTAAAAGAACTGCAGAATCTAGCAAAATTACTTTGAAAGAATTTCTGCTTTGTAGTTTTAAAGTTGTAAAGAATCATGAGTTTTTAAATTAATCAATGTGATGTAACAAACCCTCCACTGTTTCTTCACCTGGTTCTTGCCTATTATTTCTTTAACTAGCAAAACCTGACACCCTTCAACACATGTGCTCTTGAATGACATGTGTTTCAACGGATGTCCACTGCTTTGCCCTGGGAAGACACCCAGTTTGTGAGCAGCAGAAGAACACTGATTGACACCAGCTTTCCCTGTTGCTCCTTTTGAAGGCCTTTTGCAATTAGGAAAATATTGAAATGTGAAAAATAGATATGTTAGTGTGTACTTTTAATGCAAACCAAACACTCCAACATGCCATTGTACCCTCAAATAATGAATGACAATTGTCACAGCTAGGACGGCAATGGGAACCATCCTGGCTTCTCTTCTCTACGGGATTGCCCTTGTTCCTGAATACTAATCAAAGAGGAGAGACAATGAAACATGTTTCTGTCTCTAGACTGGGTCAGGGATACAAAAAGGCCCCCAAAATATTAAAAATTCTTATTTAGACTGTTGAACTTGTTTTACAAAGTTTTCTTCTCCCACTTCCAAAACCATGGTGGACTGTGGTATGTCAGGAATAAAACCATTTTGATTCTGACATAACAGATCAAAGAAAGCTCTGGGCTTTCAACCTTTCAACGCTCACATTTGCAGGTTGTAGGAATCTGGGGTCCCCCACCTCAGTGACGTTAGCTTTGACATCTGCATGGACCAGCTGGTAGTGGTTAGTTTGTTTCCCATCATTTGTGATTTTGAATTGGGCTTGTTAATAAGGATGGATGGGAGGCAGGTGTGGCAGTTTCTGGGCAGTTATTGGTACATAATTGCTTCAGGCTATTGTTTTAAGCAGTTTCTATTTGTACATTGTTCCAAGTGCAGCTGTCAATAAAGGCTCAGCTAGGAACTCACAACTATTCCATCTAGGCTCCAATTACAAATCTAAATTAATCATGAAAAGCATCCAGATCTAGCAATTTCAGCAAAAATGTTAATAATGAAAGCAGAGTTTATAACAGCTGAACTGCAGAAAAGAAAAAAAATTCAATCTTTTCAGGAATTTCAAGGATGTTACTTTACATTGAGAGGCCAACTGCTTGCTGGTATATTTACAAATCTAATTTTTCACTGCTTTTTGCAGTAAATCAAGATTAAATTACAATCAAAATTAGAAGTTCATTTTTAGAACATCTTTCTTAAAAAGATTTTTAATCCTCACCCAAGGATATATATTATTGATTTTAGGGAAATAGTAAGGGAGAGAGAGAGACATCCATGTGAGAGAGAAACATTGATCAGTTGCTTCCTGTACACTCCCCAATTGATAATCAAACTTGCAACCTAGGTATGTGCCCTGACAGCTAATAAAATTTGCAACCTTTTGGTTGTATGGACAATGCTCCAACTGACTGATCCACCCGACCAGGGCAAAATGTTTCCTTTTTATATTTTAGTTTAGCAACTGCAAAATGTTGTAGCAAAGTCCTTATTGATCATGAATGTGATGCAATATTTTAAGTCAATGCAAATTAGTAAACTATGTGGAAATATAGCCAAGTGAAATTTCCAATATGAAATTGTTTCTGGCGAACATTATTTGCAGGGGCTGATCAGTTAGGGACTTTTGAACATTTTATTTGTCAATATATTTTCATCCCATGCTTATAAAATCACAAAGGATAACAACTGCTTATTTAGAGTGAAAAGGGAATAGCCTGAAGTCCTGGTGTCATATATTGATTTTCAAGGACAATATTAAAAACAGAATTATGAGAGGCAACTTTTTGAAAATCACTCCATTGCTACATTGTGCCCGAAAGTGGCAGCTGTCTTATTTGATCCCAGTACTCCTGGCCACAAGTGTCACTCTGCTTCTGCCGAGTTCCGCCTGCAGTGGGACATAATACTGGTTAAATTGTCATGGGACCTTGAAGACACTTTGTTATATTCCTTTACAGGTGGGAGTTTGAGAAGTAAAGTTCCTCATTCAGAATCACATGTCTGAATCAATGGCGACAAATAACTGCTTATCAATGAGATGCCGGCCCTGGTGGAGGTAGCTCGGCAGGGCAGAGGTGGGAGCTTCAGATAGGACATGGATGTGTAAAGTAATATTTGTAGAATCCTGACATCTGACAAAAGGGCTAATTACATAAGAACCTGGAAACTGAGGCTCACAGAGACCCAACACCTGCCCATCACAGAGCCCATCCTGGGAACTCACTCAGACCTGCTCATCTTCCACGCTTTCCCCTAGTTCACCTGCTAAGCTCAGTGCCTGTCACCCAGCGCAAGGCTCCACTGAATGTCTGCTTTGTGAAACATATACAGCTCTGTTGACTTTTTGGTTATAAATGGCTGCACAGAATTCACATTTCTGCACAATGCTGGTGGTGTCCAGTGAACTACATTCAGATGATTACCACCAAATCATATAGCATCACTTTCAAACCAGTATGTAAAACAAATAGTTTAATGAATGAAAAAACTCTGCATAGGTTTTACAGTTTCACCCACAATGTTCCCCTTTGGTATCTTCTAGAAAATGCTTGAGAGAGGTAACATGGTGAAACATAGGAATCACTAACAAACTAGGATGAACTGGAGTATTAGGAACTGCTTTTAAGTGGCAAGCATGAAACCGTGGCTGTAATTTGACATCATCTGAACAATATTTACTCATATTCCCCATAATAAAATTGTTCTTAGTTCATGAGGTGACATGAACATGCCAGTTCTTCACAGCATCAGGCAAAATGTCCCCAGTTCCAGTGAGTCCCAGGGAGCCAGCTTTCTGAAGACACTGCCAAGTCCCCGATGGTAGGTTCTGGTAGGAGACGTTTGGTCAAACCTCCTTACTCAGAGCTCGCTGGCAATTTTTCTGGTTGATTTTAAAAATTTCAATGTCGGCTATTATCTTGAAAATGGATATTGAAAGGTGGAATTTACTGGGTATGTGAAGGATAGTTTTGTTTCATTGAGACTGCTTTGAGAGCAGATGAAGTTTGTCCTGGAATTGGGTGGGTGCTTGTTCCCACATTGAATCCTCCCTTCCAGGTGATGGTGTGGGCAGGTGGGGTCTGTGGGAGGTGATGAGGCCCTGAGGGTGAAGCCTGCATTTCCAGGTTAATACCCTAATATAGAGAAGCCAGAGACACATTTGCCTTTTTCATGATGTGAGGACATGGCGGGGGGCAGGAGGAGGGGACATGTTTGTGCAACCAGAAAGCAGTCTCACTAGGCCCCCACCTTGCCAGTACCTCCATCTTGACTTTCAGCCTCCAGAAGAGTGAAAGATCAATGTTTGTCCCTTAGAGGCCCCCAGTCTATGGGATCTGGGTCCAGTAGCCCCAACAGTCCAAGACACAGTGCCCTGGCTGTATTCGCTGTCAGGAGCAGTGTCGGGGGTGAGTCACCTCATCAACTTCCTCAGCTTCTGGCTTATTGATGACCAGAGACCTGCAGACCTTCTGCTCCCAGAGGAGCCACTGCAAGGCATCCCTTCAGGTCCCCCTAGAAGAAGGGACAGGTCAGAGTGGGGCCTGTAGCCAGCTCTGCCAGCTCTGGAACCTCTTTCAGGCAACCTTGAGCTTCAGGGTTTTGCCTCACAGAACACACCTTAGGGGTCAGATGTCTGTTCCCCAAGTGCAGCGGGTCCTGGAGGAGTGGCGTTTAGGTGGAACATCGATGAGAAATAGTGCTCCTCAGCCAGGCAGGTCCATGTGACGATCTCCCCATGTCTGCACAAATGGTTTTTTGCTTGGACCCGGGTTTTCTCTCACATACCAAAGCTCTGCATGGAAGATGGCTGATGTGTCTGTCTTGTCCCCATCTGAGTACGTGTGGGTGTGAGCGGCTCTGGGATGGATGGCATCCTGTCCAGGGTGGGTCTCACCTGTGCTCTGAACTGCTGTGAGTGACTCTGACACTCGTGACCCTGAACTGGGATAAAAAGGTGGGAAAATGATGATCTGACTTCTGTTTATTATCTTTCTTGAATGGATGTGTAGTTCCCACATACTTCAGTGTTTTCATGTTAGAAGAGTTTGGGTTTTTATTTAGAACTCTAATGTTTTTGTGACCAGAAATAGGCCACAGGACTTCACTCCCGTTTATATCAATTCTCTTAAAGTAATGTTGGTTTCCTTCTATCTCATTTCACTTAAACTTGAAGTTTTCAAGAACCTACCAGGAACCTTCAATAGTAAATGATGATGTAGTGTAATCACATTAGTGACTTGCTTTCTGCTGTGTTCTTGCTACCAGAAGGAAACAACACACATCAGCACATTTCACACTGAAATGACAGTTTCATCTTATTGCATAAACTTCCTTATTCTGTGGGTGAAAATTCAATGGTCAACGGAGGTGGGAGTCAGCATGAGTACTCTTGTTTCTTGAAGAATCATGTGTGGAGATGGATCTTGTGGATGAATGGGCTCAACTTCCCTCACTCAGGGTCAAGGCTATGGTCTATGAGTGGACAAAACAACTATGGGACATTTATACAATGGAATACCACTTTGCCATAAAAAAAGAAGAAAATTTTACCCTTGGTAACAGCATGGATATACTTGGAGAACATTATACTGAGTGAAATAAGCCAGAGAAAGGCAAACACCATATGATTTCACTCACATGTGGAATCTAATGAACAAACTGAACTAAGAAGCAAAATAGAGGCAGATTCATAGATGGACAGCAGGATGACAGCTAAGGGGCAGGAGGTTATGGTATGGATGGATGGAGCAAAAAGGAGAAAGGACTCATGGACATGCACAATAGTGTGGTGGTTGTATGGAAGGAATATAAGGGGGATAAATGATAATGGAAAACGCAATAAAAATAAATTTTGAGATAAAAAATAAAGTGCAAGATGAACTGAAATTTTTGGAAATTAATTATAAAAATAAAAGATTAGCCTAAGGGAAACAGTCAAACATGACTGTTAGGTATAAAAATAAAATGTCTTTAATAAGATATATAGATGGACTTCTGTTTCTGAATATGTCCAGGTTGCAGACTAGAAATTCCAAATTATTCTGACTATGAGATATTCACATTGATATAAAGAATGAAAAAGTAAGGTTCGATTTCCCGCCAGGGCACATGTCTGGGTTGCAGGCCATAACCCCCAGCAACTGCACATTGATGTTTCTCTCTCTCTCTTTCTATCTCCCTCCCTCCCCTCTCTGGAAATAAATAAATAAAATATAAAATTTAAAAAAAAAGAATGAAAAAGTAACCATTTAGATAAACAGGGCATCTGACAGCCTAGGTGGCATTTTCCTTTGTGATGTCATAAAGACACACTAACACCAGACAGTATCTGAGAAATGCCAGGGAGTTTGCTTACAGTAAACTAGGTGCTGGGTCTTCAAGTTCCTGGCAGAAGAAAACAGTCCCCACAGATGAACTCACTTCATGGAGATCTCGTAATAAACACATGTAATGATATTTACAACAACACAGCACAATACAGGAGGCACATCTCCTCCCTGAGCTGGGCTCTCAATCATGTGTATGCCCACTAGGAGCAAACTGAAATGAGTCAGACAGACAGTAGGTCTAAAGGAGGTGAGCTCACAGGGGCAGGGAGTGTAGAATGGTGGGAGCCAGGGGCTGGGGGACATGGGGACCTGGTGGTCGAGCTTTCAGTTAAAAGATGAATACATTCTGGGGACCTGATGATGCACAGCATGGTGACTGCGGTTAACAGCGCTGTGTCCTTGGAAGTTGCCGAAAGAGCAGATTTTTAACGTTCTCACCAAAACAAAATGGTCATGTGAGGTAAAGGAAGTGTAATTATTCTTATCATGGTAAACATTTTGCAATATGTACGTGTATCATGTGATCACATTGTACCCTATAAACTCACAATAGTACACATCAATCATATCTCAAATTCGAGTGCGGGGGGCGGGGGGAGAAAATTCCAAAAGTAGATTCTTGCCACAATAATGGGACTGCTCTGGAGAGTTGTCTCAGAGGTAAGTGGCCTGCCCCGGCCTGTGCCTGGGAATCTGTGTCAGTGCTTCCACTGATGGGCTAAGTCCTGTCTACATTGATATTCAGAGAAGCCGGTGCCACACCCTCTCTTCTTTGTTGGGAACCGCCCTGACTGGTATCAGAGGCTGAAACCCCCGCCTAGCTAAGGCTAAGGGAACGCCCTTGGAACTGTAAGCCAGCAAGGAGACAAAAGCTTGTCTTCCTGGCAGGAATGCTGCTTCTGCTGCTTTATTCATAACTGAACCCCCAAAAAGCTTGGTCGGTTAGCCAAAGACGGGTAAGATTCCCCACGGGGGAACGACCTAAGCCAGGCACGATCACTTTGGGAGGCCCCCCAAAAGAAGGACTTGGGGGGGGCTGCAGCAAAAGGGGGGTGATGGACCCTCGCTCCTTGGCTCTGACATAGCCTGAGTTTTCAGCGTCTGGGAGAAAATCTCCTTATCTCTTGGTTACCTAGTTCCCTTGCTCCACCTAAGCCTAAAACAATGACAGGGTGGTGCAGCTCGGTACTGAGAAGTGCGGATTCCCTGGGTGATCAGGCCTAAGAAAGAATATGTAAATTACTGTGAAACCTCCTTTGTTTAGAATGCTCTCAGTTGAATGAGAAGGGTCTTAGGAGGAAGTTAGTTTGTTCCTCAGTCTTACAGCTCTTTGACCCCCAACTCAATAGACCAGCAGAGTTCTTTGTTTCCTATAGTTCCTTACTTCCCCTAATGAGTACTGTACTTTACCTGAATTATTATGCAAAATGAGCCTAATAAAAGCAGGTATGGACGGTAAATCAGTGTGCTCCCCACTGGGGGGGGTGGCCATTTCGTCCCTACTTCCCCACAGAAACTAGTCTGTCTCTGTGCATGTGGTGTTTTTTCTCGCGTGTTTATCGTTGAGCCATCCACAGCGTCCCGTGGTCACTGCTGGCCGGTGACCCACGCACAACACTTCTTCACTCAGAATTAGCATCAGTAACAAGCTCTGGGGGCCTCTAGTCACTAGCAGAGTGTAGGGGAGGCTTTTCCTTTAAATGTTCCTACATGACTTACTCCTCATTGGCCTAATCCTATGACCTGGGTTCCACACCCTGTAATATAGCTTTCTTTTAAGTATCCTAGAGTTGGATACATACAAGGGTATTTCCTTTGCTATAAAGGAGAACTTTGATCAGAAATTACACTCTAAAGTTCCAGTAACCATGCTATCTTTTCAAGTAATGTTAAACAAAAACAAATTATCTGATGTTGATGAGTTATATATTGCAAACATTCTAGACAATGTATACAGTTATTACTTGGGAGTCACTAAGAGAGATTCTACTATAGTGACTCATTTTTTCTTATCATATTCATGATACCACATAATATTGTCTTGTTTTGAAATATCCCAGTCACAAAAGAGAGGTGTTGAAGTGTCCTGCTATAAAGTGTGTCAAAGTTTTCTTCACTTCTAACAGTGTTTGCCTCGTGCATACTGGTGCTCTGTTTTTGGCTGCGTGCCTGCTTGGAAATGCCCTGCCTTCTTGAAGAATTGACTCCTTCATGATGATATAAGGTCCTACTTTGTCTCTCATAAAACTTTTTGTTCTAAAGTCTACTTTTCTGAAATTGGTATGCATGCTTCGGCCTTTTTACTAGTGTTAGTATTGATATCTTTCTTCATTCTTTAAGCTGCAAATTTTTTATATTTTGTTTCTTTTTTACCATCATAAAAGAATATTTTAGAATAGCTTTGTGTTGACTTAAAAAATAACAAATGTTTATCTAAAAATTACTTGTAAACTTTAGAGAAATATAAAGAAAATAAAATCACCAACAAGTTTCATTGAAATAACCAGTAGATATTTTGTGGGGGTTTTGTTGTTTGAGAATGTTTTGTTAATTAAATTTAATTCTTTTGGGGGTTTAACTGATATAATGATAGTTTTAGGTGTACAACATAATGGTTCAATATTTGTTTTACATTGTAAAATGATCACAATAAGTCTAATAATATCTGGCAACTTACCTAGTTACACACTTTTTTCTTATGATGCCAATTTAGCAAATTTCATATATGTAATACAGTATTGTGAACTGTACTTACCATGCTATGAATTCATGATTTTTTTTTTATTTTTTAACTAAAAGTTTGGAACTTTTGACCCTCTTCAGTAATTTTGCCCAAATCTCCCCCTGCCACTTCTGGAAACCACCAATCTGTTCTACATGTTCAAGAATTTGGGAGACGTTTTTTTTTTCTTTTTTCTGAAATTTCACATATAAGTAACATCATAATGTTTGTCTTTCTGTCTGACTTATTTCGATTAGTATTATGTCCTCAAGGATGAGCTATGTTGTCACAAATGGTAAAATTTCATTTTTTATAACTGAATAACATTTGATTTTATATATATACCACATTTTCTTTATCCATTCCTCTGTCCATGAACACTTACATTGTTTCCTTATCTTGATTACTGTAAGTAAGGCTACAATGATCGTGGAGTGCATATGTCTTTTAGAGTTAGTGTTTCATTTTCTTCAGATGAATACCCAGAAGTGAAGTTGCTGGGTCATATGGTACTTCTATATTTAATTTTTTATGGAACGCCTGTACCGTTTTCCATAGCGGCTTCGACAATTGACATTTCCACCAGCAGTGGGCGAGGGTTCTGTTTTCTCCAGGTCTTGCTAGTGCTGGTTATTTCTTGACTTTTTGATAATAGTCATGCTAACAAATGTGGTGTGATGTCTCAGGGTATTTTTGATTTGCATTTCCTTGACAAGTGATGTTAAGCACGTTTTCCTGTACCTTTCATGTACCTATATTGTATTTGAAAAAAATGTCTCCCCAGGTTCTGTGTCCATTTTTTAATCAGATTGATTTTTCCTACTGAGTTGTATGAATTCTTTACATATTTTAGATATTAACTTTGTATCAGATATGATTTATACATATTTTTCCCAGTCAGTAGGTTGCCTTTTCATGTTCTTGATAATTTTTTAGTTGTGCAGAAACTTTTAATTCAATGTAGTTCTATTTGTTAATTTTTGCTTTTGCTGCTTTTGGTATCATGTGAAAAAATATATCTTCACCAAGACCTGTGTCAAGGAGCTTACCATCTATGTTTTCTTCAAGGGGTTTTATGCTTCCTAGTCTTACATTTAAGTCTTTAATCCACTTTGACTTGACTTTTGTGTATGCTGCAAGATAGTGATTCAATTTTATTCTCTTCCATTTGGCTGTTCAATTTTCTGAACACCATTTATTCAAGGGACTGTTCTTTTCCTATTGTATATTCTTGGCTTCTTTGATATAAATTAATAGACCATGTAGGTGTGGGTTTATTTCTGAGTTCTCCATTCTGTTCAATTGATCTGGGTGTGTTTTTCAATATATTTTATTGATTATGCTATTAGAGTTGTCCCATTTTTTTCTTCCTTTTATTCCCCTCTTCCCTGTATGTCCCTCCCACCAGCATCCCCCCACTCTTAATTCATGTCCATGGGTCATATATATATATATATATATATATATATATATATATAAAGTTCTTTGGCTTCTCCATTTCTTACACTATTCTTAACTTCCTCCTGTCTATTTTGTACCTACCATTTATACTTCTTATTCCCTGTACCTTTTCCCCCATTATCCCCCCTCCCCCTCCCTGCTGATAATCCTCCATGTGATCTCCATTTCTGTGATTCTGTTCCTATTCTAGTTATTTGTTTGGTTGTCTTTGTTTTTGTTTTTTGTTTTTAGGTTCAGTTGATAGTTGTGAGTTTGTTGTCATTTTACTGTTCATAGTTATGATCATCTTCTTTTTCTTAGATAGGTCCCTTTAACATTTCTTTATAATTAGGGCTTGATGATGATGAACTCCTTTAACCTGACTTTATCTTGGAAGCAGTTTATCTGCCCTTCCATTCTAAATGAAAGGTTTGCTGGATAGAGTAATATTGGATGTAGGTACTTGCCTTTCATGACTTTGAATACTTCTTTCTAGCCCCTTCTTGCCTGCAAGAAGGTTTCTTTTGAGAAAATCAGCTGATAGTCTCCTTTTCTCTCGCTGCTTTTAAGATTGTCTCCTTATCTTTAATCTTGGGTAATGTAATTATGATGTGCCTTAGTTTGTGCTTTCTTGGGTCCAAATTTTTTGGGACTCTCTGAGCTTCCTGGACTTCCTGGAAGTCTATTTCCTTTGCCAGAATGGGGAAGTTCTCCTTCATTAGGTTTTCAAATAAGTTTTCCATTTCTTGCTCTTCTTCTTCTGAAACCCCTAGAACATTGAAAGTTGTCCCAGAGGTTCCTAAACCTCTCCTTATTTTTTTGAATTCTTGTTTCTTCATTCTGTTCTGGTTGAGTATTTATTTCTCCCTTCAGCTCCAAATCCTTGATTTGAGTCCTAGTTTCCTTCCTTTCACTGTTGGTTCTCTGTATATTTTTCTTTATTTCACTTTGCATAGCCTTCACTTCTTCCTCTATTTTGCAACCATACTCAACCACTTCTGTGATTATCCTGAATACCAGTGTTTTAAGCTCTGCATCTGATAGGTTGGCTATGTCTTCATCACTTAGTTCTAATTATGGAGATTTGATCTTTTTTTTTATTTGGGCCATATTTTTTGTCCCAATATACCTGTTACATGCTAAGGGGAAGAGCCTCATGTATTTGTCAGGTCAGGGCAACCCAGGTCACTGCATTGTGATGCTGTATGTTGGGGAGGGGTCCAAAAGGGAACAATGCTGCTTGCTTAGCTATCAGCCGGCTTTCAGTCACTTCCCCCACTTCCCACAAAGAACTTGAGTCCTTATGGTTCTGATTCCAGGGTGTGTGGGCTTGTATACATTCTAAGACACTATGTGTTGATCTCTGTATGTTTTTATGCCAGTACAATACTGTTTATCATAGCCTTGTAGTATAGTTTGAAATCAAGGAGTGTGATGCATCCAGCTTTGTTTTTCTTTCTCAATATTTCTTTGGTTATTTGGGGTATTTTGTGATTCCTTACAATTTTAACATTATTTTTTTGAAAAATAGTCATTATATTTCCAAAAAATGCCTATGGAATTTTGATAGGAACTACATCAACTCTGAGACTGTTTTGAGTTATATGAACATTTTCACAATATAACTTGTTTCATTCCAAGGACATAGAATATCTTTCCAATTTTGTGTGCTTTTCAATTAAATTTCTTAGGTTTTTCATTTCCAAGTCATTCAACTCCTTGATTAAATTCTTAAGTATTTTATTTTTTGATGCATATATTTAGTTTCTTGTTGACAGAATAGAGTTGAGCCTTGTCTTGTTTCCACTTCAACTCTTTCTGCTTTTAATTGGTATGATTATCATTTTTTAAATGTGATCAACAAAATAAATGTAGGTTTCATAACTTCATGTGTAGTAGGCATAGGTAACTCCCCACTTCTCTACTACTGTATGACTAAATCTCTCTCTTACATTTAAAGATGATCCCTAATGTAGGACTTTGAGTCTATTGAAGGTGACATTAAAGGAGATGAAAATATTACTTTTTGACTTTTCTGGGCTTTTTCCAAGTGTAATGAAAATCTAATGAAAGGACTGAAAGAATTCTCAAGACACATTAAATTTGTTTGATTTTTTTCTTTAGCAAGATCCTAAAACAAAGGTATCTGTCTAATATATAGACTAAAATAAAGGTATTTTTGTCAAATTAAACACACATAGATCTCTTTGCTTTTCCAGCTGACAAGAAGTAGAAGAAACAAGGCCCTGGTAGCAATGAGCAGGGTCTGGACACCTAGATCTTGGCTTCTAATACTGATCTCTAATCAAAGGACCCTGGTGTCCTTAGAGAAATTGCTGACCCTAGGACTGGGAAAAGGAGTGCACAGGATGAGCATGGAATATCTTCTAGTACCAGAAATAAAGGAAATGCTTGTAAACAAAAAACAGTGAGAGTATGCCAAAGGGACACAGGAACCACCTGAAAAATCTCTCACTGTTCAATACTGAAATAATTAGGGCAACAGAAGTAACATATTATTAAGTAACATGTTATTACCCAAAGGATAACATAAATGTGCATGAGTCCGTGCTGACATCAATTAATGAATATATAAATAGCACAAATAGACTATGCAGAATTCTAAATAATTCATGTAGATTAAGGAGGTGAAATATAATGTTCTATTCCTTAAGTGTGGGTGGTACTTACTGACTTCCTTTTAAAAACTAGAGTAGTGAAAGGTAGAAGAAGAAAAGAATAACTTTGCAGTGCAGAACTCTGACAAACATCACCTCAGCCAGTTGATCAAGCTCAACACCAACAGTGGTAAGTCATGTTGACAGTATGTACCCTTGATATGTTGTGGTAAAAATGTCACTTTATCTCTGTGGTTCTTCTTCCCAAAAGTCTTTAATCCAGTATAATCATGAAAAAGACATCAGAAAAACTCCATGAGTCTACTGGACCAGCCCTTCTCAAAACTGACTGTCACCAAAAAAACCAGAAAAGTGAGGAATCCAAAACCAGCCTGAGGAGGCATGGCAACTACATAAACATGACCTGGTGTCTTTGGGATCCTGGATTAAAAAAAAAGAACATTAGGTAAAAACTTAGTTAATAGAAATAAACTATGGATATAAAGTAATAATGTATCAAAAGTCAATCCCTACTTGTTACATTATGGTATATTTGCCACATGTTTTCAATAACAGAAAACTGGATATGTGGAGTACATGAGACCTTTCTGTAGTATTTTCAATTTTTTTGTAAATGTAAAACTTTTAATATTGCAACTTGATTGAAAAATATAGTCCATATATGTTCATGGCAGATAAGGACACAGGTCTGTATAAACAAACCTTAGACCACATAGCATGAACTATTCTGTACCATACAATGAAAGCTTCAACTGGGCACACTGAGATCATTCATTACCCATCACCAGAGGGAAACATGCTTTGTCTCATGCTGACTCTTGGAGAAGAACAGAAAGAGGTCAGAGTGGAAGCTTTCCCTAGCTGAGAAAGGGTCTGAACACTAAACTGAAGGCAGCAGTAATGGACCCTCCAAGGTATTTCTTATGTCGTACTTCAAATCTCGAGGAAATGTTGAATGGCTTCAAGGGATGCAAACCTAACACATGGGAACACAGCAGAAGAGGAATATCAGCACTACATTCAGAGCAGGAGGGGTCTGCAGAATGACCCCCTCCTGATGGCAGTAAAGTCTAGTCAATTTCTTTTATAATTGCTCCCCCACTAATGTCAATATACTAATGGGATCACTACCATTATCCTTCTCTTTCATCTGTTCTCATGTCCTATGAAGTGTAGGGTAAGAGGTGTTTGTTTGCTATAAGAAACTCTTTGCAAATTAAAAGGATTCTGACTATGAGACAAC
Source organism: Phyllostomus hastatus (assembly GCF_019186645.2). Taxonomy (NCBI): domain Eukaryota; kingdom Metazoa; phylum Chordata; class Mammalia; order Chiroptera; family Phyllostomidae; genus Phyllostomus; species Phyllostomus hastatus. Next base: position 34,862,209 of record NW_025334028.1, read on the forward strand.
ATTACCAGAATGTAGGCTGCTGTGGTTTGTTTTTGTCAACTTGCAGTCAGTTGGAAGAGAAGAAATCTTGTCACCAAGGCACTGAGAAACCTGCCATTTCAGATCACTGCTTTTGTGGCAGGATGATGAAAATAAAGGGTCAAGTTTTCCCAAGCCAAAGCCATTTGACATTCTCTTCAATCAAGCTGCAGGATAGCATGCTATGTGCCACATTTTATAGACAAGAGAGTCCAATCCAATGACAAATATGTGAACGTAGTTGACTCTATGTCTTGGCTTTGCTGACTCCATGCCCAATGGAGGCCATGATGTGAAGTGATGGACCACTTTAGGTGGTGTTTAAACTTGGGAGATTATGAACATATCTAGTTTCTAGATGTATCTTTTTAAGGTGAGAAAATATTTGTTTTAACTCACTGTATTCAAAAATTTAATTTTATGCTTTAAGTCAGAATCTCACTTAAAACAAATTATTTCCATTTACACATATCTTCAAAATCATACAAGAGAATTTAAGATTATATTTCAGCATTAGTATTGACTGGTTCTGCAAGTGAGTTTGCATGCTCCTTGCAAACTGGAATGCAGAAGGGAGCAGGGAGGATTGGCTGTCATTTCAGATTCCTTTCTGCATGAAAATGCTTATTAAAGCAGCGAGTCAGATCTTGCAAAGTCAGAGATGTGCTGTTCCTTTCCTTGGGAAAAATAATGTGCTTCCACTGCTACATAAGTACAAATCTGACAGCTGCCAGGAAAGGGCAGAAAAACCACATGCTGACAAGATTTTCACTTGCTGAGTGTTACGATGAAGATCTGAGCAGAATGAGCATGTTACTGACGAGAGTTGATCAGCTGTAGAATCAAATACTGGTCAGACCGCATGATGTAGCTCAGTGCGTGACCCATATTTTAAATACTATGGTTGATCTTACACACTAATTGGGGATGATGGGAAGGTGAATGTGCCTTCTGAAAGAAGGAATGAACATATTTGCATTCACTTTTTCTTCTGCAGTAAAACACAAATTTTCCAAGGATACTAGACAGAAATTGTTTTGTTCATTTTCAATCTTGTTCTCCTATTTTGTGTGGATTTTAATACTATCATTATTACATATTAAGTATACTGTTTCTTGAATAGTGATAATTTACAGGGCCTTTTTACCCTTTGGAAATATTCTCTCATATATCTCCAAGAAGGGTATTTTCAATGATTTTAAGATATATGATTTTATATTATAGAATTATAAGCAATACAACTGTTACTGAAACTTATAACATTTATGAGAAATATCTCATATTTTCTACCATCCCTATGAATTATAATAGTATGATATTCTATTTGCTCAAAAGGTATTTAGAAAATTCTAAATTACTAAAATCTTATTTTAGTAACTATCTTGCAAATATGAATTTATTACACATGAGGGGTAATTTTACACATTTTAAAATTCTCAATCCCCACCCATTGCCCTCTGGCAACCATCAGCTCGTTCTCTAAATCAATGGTCTGTTTCTATTTTGTTTTACTTATTTGTTTTGTTTTTGTAGTTTTCACATACAAGTGAAGTCATATGTTTTCCTTCTCTAACTTATTTCACTTAGAATAATACCCTCTAGGTCTATCCATGCTTTCACAAATGGCACAATTTCATTTCTTTGTATTCCTGTGTAACACTCCATTGCACACGTAGCACTTCTTTGCTCTTCATCTGTTCACAAACACCTAGGTTGCTTCCTTATCTTGCTTATTACTAGTAATGATGCAATGAACGTAGGGGTGCATATATCTCTTGGAATTAGTGTTTTTGTTTTCTTTGAATAAATATCCAGAAGTAGAATTGCTGGATCATGTGGCAGTTGTATTTTTAATTTTTTGAGGACTAACCATAACGTTTTCCATAGTGACTGCACTGATTTACAATCCCACCTCAGTGTATGTAATAATGATAGTATTAAAATCTATACAAGGTAAACAAAAGAAGATTGAAAATGAACAAAAAAAATTGATTTAGTATCCTCACCAGAATTTGTTATTTGCTCATTTATTGAGGATAAATGTTCTGACAGGTATAGAGTGATTTTTCCTTGTGGTTTTGGTTTGGATTTTCTTTATGATAAGTAATGAGCATTTTTTCACATACCTGTTGGCCATTTGTACCATTACATCTTTGTATCATTACATGTTTATTCATATTCTCTCCCCACTTTGAGCTTCATTTCTTGTTCTTTTTCTACTTCCTTTAAGTATAAAGTAAGATTGCTTATTTTATATTTTCTTGTTTTTTTTGATGTAGGCCTGTGATGCTATAAATTTCCCTCTTAGGGACACTTTTGCTATATCACATAGATTTTGAATTATTGCATTTTCATTTTCTTTTGTTTCAAGGTATCTTTTTATTTATGCTTTGATCTTATTGATAACTCATTCATTGTTTAGTAACATGATATTTATTTCCATGTCTTTTCGTGTTTCCCTATGTTTTCTTATGGTTGAGCTATAATTTCATAACATTATGGTCAGAGAAGATGCTTGATATGGTTTTAATGTTCTTAAATTTATTGAAACTTGTTTGTGTCCTAATGTGGTATATTTTAGAAAATGTTTGATGTACACTTGAAAAGAATGTATATCCTGCTGCTTTGGGGTGAAATGCTCTGAAGATATCCATTTGTTCTAGTGTGTCATTTATGGCTGCTGCTTCCTTGTTGATTTTCTGTCTGGAAAATCTATCCATTGAAGTCAACAGTGTGCTTAAAATCCCCTAGCATGACTGTGTGTTACTGTTGTTTCCGCCTTTATGCCTAATTTTTGTGTGATGAATTTAAGTGCTCCAATGTTGGATGCCTAAATGTTTACAAGGCTTATATCCTCTTGTCAGAGTTATAACTTTATTGTTATGTAGTGTCCTTCTTTGTCTCTTATTACACCCTTTGTTTTATCATCTATTTTGTCAGATATAGGTATTACTATTATAGCTTTTTGAAAAAAAATTCCATTTGCATGAAATATCTGTTTTCATGCCTTCACTTTTAGTCTGTGTGTTTTTTTTTTTTTTCTGAGGTGGGCCTTCCCTAGACATCATATATATTGGTCTTGTTTTATTATCCATTCAGATACAGTATGTCTTTTATTGGATTATTTAAGCCTCTTATATTTAAAGTGATTGGTGATAGGTATGTATTTATTACCATTTACTTTTTTAACTATGTTCCTCTGTTTTTCTTCTCTCTTTTCTTTTTAAAAATCAGATTCTTTAACATTTCTCTAACACTGTTTCTGTGGTAACAAACTTCTTTACATTTCTCTTGTCTTGTAATCTGTTTATTTCTTTTTAAATTTTAAATCATAGCCTTATTGAGTAAAGTAGCCCTTGCTTTTCATCCTTCTGGCTTGAAATGTTTCTGCTGAGAAATCAGCTAACAGCCTTATGGGAGCTTCCTTATTTGTAACTATCTTTCTCTTGTTGCTTTTAAGATTCTCTTTATCCTTAAACTTTGTTATTTTAATTATGATGTGTCTTGCTTGGTGTGAGCCTCTTTGGGATCAACTTGTTTGGTACCTCTTCACTTTCTGGGTGTATGTCATTTTCCTTCACTAGTTTAGGGGAAATTATTTTTGAAATAGATTCTCAATCTCTTCTTCATGTTCTTCTTTTTCTGGTACCCCTATGATCTAGATGTTGGTATGCATCAAGTTGACCCAAGGATCCTTAAACTATCCTTATATTTTTCAGTTTTTTTTTGATGCTCTGCTACTGTATGTTCTACTACTTTGTCTTCAAAAATCACTGATTTGATTTTCTGTTTCATACAATTTACTGTTTATTCCTTCTAGTGTATTCTTTATTTTAGATAGTATATTCTTCATTTCTGACTAGTTCTTTTTAGTGGATTCTATGTCCTTTTTCATGTTGTTGTAGTTCTTACTAAGTTTCTTGTAATTCTAATTAAGTTTCTTGAGCACCTTTATAACTATTCTTTTGAACTCTATGTCTGATAAATGGTTTACCTCAATTTTATTTATCTGTTTTTCCTGAGATTTGTCCTATTCTTTCATTTGGGGCATTTTTCTTTGTCTCTCCATTTTGGTGGCCTCTTTGTATTTGTTTCTATGTATCAGGTCGATCTGCTCTGACTGCTGGTCTTGGTCAATGACCTTATGTAGTGGTTGTCTTGTGGGACATTGTGGTGTCAATTATTTGATCACCTGAGTTGGGTGCTCTAGAAATGTTCCTTGTGGTATATGTGGACCTTCCTGTTGTAATTTAATCTTTTTTTTTTACTTTTATTTTAATCATTGTTCAAGTACAGTTTTCTCCCACTTACTCCCATTCCAGCCCACCGACCCAATCCTCCCCTCTTCCTTCCCATTACCCACCACCCCTAGTTTCTGTCCATGTGTCCTCCAAATTTGTTCCTGTAAATCCTACCCATTCCCCCTTGAAATTCCCTCTTCTCTCCCCTCTGGTCACTGTCAGTCTGTCCCCTATTTCAGTGTCTTTGGTTATAATTTGCTTGTTTCTTTGTTTTGTTATTTAGGTTCCTGTAAAAGGTGATATCATGTGGTATTTGTCTTTCACTGCCTGGCTTGTTTCGCTTAGCATAATGCTTTCCAGCTCCATCCATACTGTTGCAAAAGGTAGGCCTTCTTTCTTTCTGCTGCATAGAATTCCATTGTGTAAATGTACCATAGTTTTTTGATCCATTCATTTGCTGATGGGCATCTAGGTTGCTTCCAGCACCTAGCTATTGTAAATTGTGCTGCCATGAACATTGGGGCACAAAGGTTCTTTTGTATTGGTGTTTCAGTGTTCTTAGGATATAGTCCCAGCAGTGTAATTGCTGGGTCAAAAGGCAGATCCATTTTCAGTTTTCTGAGGAAGTTCTATAGTGCTTTCCATAGTGGTTGTACCAGTCTGCAGTCCCACCAACAGTGCACTAGGGTCCCCTTTTCTCCACAACCTCTCCAACACTTGTTGTTTGTTGCTTTGTTTATGATGGCCATTCTGACTGGTGTGAAGTGGTATCTCATTGTGGTTTTAATCTGCATCTCTCTGATAGCTAGTGATATTGAACATCATTTCATGTGTCTTTGGATTTTCTGTATGTCCTCCTTGGAGTCTGCTCAAGTCCTTTGCCCATTTTTTTAATTGGGTTACTTGTCTTCTTAGAGTGGAGCCATGTAAGTTCTTCATATATTTTGGAGATTAAACCCTTGTCTGAGGTATCATTGGCAAATATGTTTTCCCATACAGTTGGTTCTCTTTTTATTTTGATACTGTTTTCTTTAGCTGTGCAAAAGCTTTTTATTTTGATGAGGTCCCATTTATTTATTCTTTCCTTTATGTCCCTTGCTCTAGGAGACATGTCAGTAAAAAAATTTCTGTGTGAAATATCTGAGATTTTCCTGCCTACGTTCTCTTCTAGGACTTTAATGGTGTCACGGTTTATATTTAAGTCTTTTATCCACCTTGAATTTATTTTTGTATAAGGTGTATGTTGGTGCTCGAGTTTCATTTTTTTGCACATAGCTGTCCAATTCTCCCAACACCATTTGTTGAAGAGGCTATTTTTATTCCATTTTATGTTGCTGCTTCCTTTGTCAAATATTAATTGACCATAGAGACTTGGGTTTATTTCTAGGCTCTTTGTTCTGTTCCATTGGTCCATGTGCCTGTTTTTATGCCAGTACCATGCTGTTTTGATTACAGTGGCCTTGTAGTATAGTTTAGTGTCAGGTATTGTGATCCCTCCTTCTTTACTCTTCTTTCTCAAAATTGCAGCAGCTATTTGGGGTTGTTTCTGGTTCCATATAAATTGTTGAAGTGTTTGTTCTATGTCTGTGAAATAAACCCTTGGTACTTTAATAGGTATTGCATTGAATGTGTAAATTGCTTTTGGTAATATGGACATTTTGATGATATTAATTCTTCCAATCCATGAACACGGTATATGTTTCCATTTGTTTGTGTCTTCCTTGATTTCTCTAAAAATATGGAACGCTTCACGAATTTGCGTATCATCCTTGCGCAGGGGCCATGCTAATCTTCTCTGTATTGTTCCAATTTTAGTATATGTGCTGCCGAAGTGAGCACGTAATTGAATCTTGATTGCTATTGTCCATTTGTTTGTGGGGGTCGACCCTCAGGCTGGCTGGCTGGATCAACCCCAACCAGTGTATGAGCTGCAGTATAGGTGCTGACAACACAAAGCTAAATTTGTCCCAGCAGGGTTTGATGCCTGCAGAGATCTCCCTTTGGATATGGTGTTTGTGAAACTAGTTGGTTCCTGCTCTGATGTTTGAAGCTGGTTGCTGGGCGTATTGATTCTGGGGCCTCTTGAGAGGTCCTGGATTCCAGTCCGGGTCAATGTCAGATATTGCTTGTGACTCACTCTGGATAATGTTTGGAGAAACAAAGTGATTCAGTTTATGGTTCTCTCTTCTGAGTCTGGTTGTGCATGGGAAGGATACAGCTGTACAACAAGGCTGGCTTTTACCAGCCCCAGCCCTGGGGGCAGATCAGCAAAAGTCCTAAGGATCCCTAAGATCCATCTTGGTCTGCTTCCACCTGCCAGCTAAATTTTAGATTCAATCACTGAAAGAGCATCTGGTGGTACTCCAGTTGCATGCAATAGGTTCTTAGTTAGTCATCAAGTAGGGGAGAGAGGTGTTCATCAGATCTATACAGGTTCAAACTTGGAGCCAGTGCTGTGTCTGAGGCCACTCAGCAAGTATTCCAGAGTATACCAAGTGTACCTATCACCTGCTGAGTACTTGCACATGTTTGTGGTGGGACAGGATCTCAGGGAGTCATCAGGGTGAAGGCAGAAGAGTTTTTATCAGGCCCAAACAGACCAAATTTTGGCCATCTGAAAGGAAGGCTCTGAATCAGCCCAGCATATGAGGGAAAATTTTCTCCATCCTAAAGCCACACAACTCAATCTATACCAGACTCATCAGGGCAGATTGATGGGAGTCAGAAGAGGGAGAGATGTTAGTCAGGCTTAGAGGAAATTAGGGGTGTGGCCCCTAACCTGTGCTACTTGGTCTATCCTGGATTCTGCCCAGACCTTGGCAGGGTGGAGCCACCAAGAGTTAAGAGGGTGAGGCCTCCAGGAACCCAGAGAGTAGAGCTATAGGACCTCCCAGGATGGGGTGGGTACCAGTCAGATTCATAGAAAAGTGGGGGGGTATGGCCCCCAAGCCAAAAACACACGTCAGTCACTGCCACCCCAAGTCTGCCCAGACTTCCACAACCCTGCCCAGGCAGTTGACACCTCAGAAGAGAAGCTCCACAGTGTATGTGGATAGGGAGTCTAAAGGTGGGGGCTATTACTTGCCCCCAGGTGAATGCCCTATGGAGGGGAGTGCTCTGCTCTCCCCAAGAAAGATGGTGCTTGCAGTGAAGTAGAGTAACTCAGCACAGAGGTCCTGGTAACTGTCCCCTCTTGTCTCTCCTCACTTGATTCTAGTCTTCTCTGACCTCACTCCTTAAGAGCCCAGGGTAAGTGGCTGAAAAGATTTTGTGTGTTGGTTGGGTGTGTGCTAGGCTGGGGAGCCTGGCTTGGGGTGGAGACCCCACACTTCTCAGGGGAAACTTTTCATGAAATGTCCCTCCAGAATCTCAGCCACCACCTGCAGGAGTGGGGCCAGCTCTTTTCATGTCTCTGCATTTCTTCCAGTCTTGATGTCACTTTTTCTGTAAATCCTTGGTTACTAGACCTCTCTTCAGCTACTTGTTTGTCATTTGGTTATTCAGATTGATTGCTCTATATTTTTGTTGTAATCCTGGTTTGGTTCTGAGAGGAGGTGAGCATAGCTTCTACTGTTCCACCACCATCTTGGATTCCCCATTTTTTTGAATTCTTTATTAAGAAAATTACATATCTCTGTTTCCTTAAGGTTTGCTCCCTCATATGAGAAATATTTTTCTGTTACTCCATTTTGTTTGATATTCTATGCTTACTTAAATAAATTACATAAAATAGCTATCTCAGACTTGAAAAAGTGGCCTTATGTAGAAGCAGTCTCTGTGTAAGATGTGTATACCAGGTGATTCTGAAAGGCTATTAAAGTAAGAGGTGAGCTGGTGCCTAAGGCATCCCCACCAAGACATATCTGCTGCAGGTGGGGAGGCCAGGTGTGTGAAGGAAGGTCCTCTTGATTTGTTTTGATCTCATTGTTTGTTACCTAAACTGGCTTGGGAGATGTGTCTGGGAACACCCTGCAGTGGCATTGCAGGTATTCTAGGGCATCTGGGTAGAGTTCTCACCTACTCTGGAAGGTAGATAGGAACATGAACAATGGCACTCACCATCACCTCTGACCTCAGACAATTCCTGCAGTCCCAGAGAGCTCCAACAATTGTTCAGTTTTCTCTGTACAGTCTTTCTCATTGGCTGTACAGAAAGCAACCAGAGAGTATTGGGATGTTGTTGGCCTAATAGGCACTATAGAACCTGGGATACTGACTTGACTGGCCAGAGTGTCTACTATCAAGGAGAACAAGGGCCTGTAGTGATATCCTGTTGTTTGTGTTTGCTTTGTTTGTTGGAAGGCAAAGGCTTTGAGCAATGTAGCTGGGAACATGCAGGCAGTGATTTGAAGGTAAGGCAAAGCACCTAAATAGAGCTACTGCCCATCCTACTGAAGTGGAGAGGAACACAAACAATGGTACTGGGTAGCTCCTCTGGCCATTCAGTTCCTACAGCACCAGAGAGTAACAGCACAGCCTCCCTATTCTGTGTCTTATCTTATTTGTTGTTCAGAAGTTGTTCACTCAGCCTTCATTTTTGTCACATGAATAATTGCTATCTATATATATATGTATATTTGAGTTTGCTCCATAGGAAGGGTGAGTTCAGCATCCCCTTATACTGCCACCATCTTGCCACCCCCCATAGTCTTCTTTTAAAGCCTATTTTGTCTGATATAAGGACAGTTATCCCAGCTTTCCTTCGGTTTCCCTTAGCATGGAACATCTTTTTCTGTCCCTTCACTTATAGTTTATATGCACCCTCCTTAAACATAGGAGCTACTTCTTATTTATTCTTATACTCAGATCATTGCAAAATAGCTAGTAGTGCATTAAATTATGGTCAGAGATTGTTTTAGAAAGCAATCTGAAAGGAACTGCTTATATTACTTATTTTGCATTATAAATAAGTGCATTTACTCTGCTTAATGAACAGTCCTTTTTGCAAATACGATTTTTTTTATGGATTTGGCATTATTTTAACACTGTAGATCAATTCAATCCCTAAAATTTTCAAAAGACTTCTCAAAATTTAAATATTTATGTAATTTGGTGAACTTTTTACATAGTACATGGAGCAGGTCTGTCATATGTTTTAAAATATTGTCAAGGGGAGTTGAGGGTGTCAAGGGACACAGAGATGTACCTAGTGCACACTGCCACTGCCACACTGTTTTCAAAGGTCTTGACAAATTTTAAATGTCCTGACTTTAATGACATGCACAGAGAAATGTGCACACACATGTGACAATCCATGCTATTAGTCAAATAACTTTAAGCAAAATACCACATTGAAGATACAGATACCATAGATATAATAAAAGTACATTAATAAATAAGAAGTCAGTAAGAGTCAAAAATCTTATATAAAATAAACTGCATTTGATAAAACTAAACAATTGAATGACTTTAGATAATGTGATTTCCAAAATTATCATTAAGGGTCACTTTTAGACTTAAAAACTTCTATTTGTTTATAGATCATTCACATGGCCATCCCAAGAAGTCAACACCACCTTTGCAACATGAATGTTTAGTCTTATTCTAGTTACTTCCTTTCATATTTCATATCCTCCATTCATCCTGAAATATGCCCCATGGTTCTCCATCTCCATATATTTACTTAAATTTTTCTCTGCCTAAAAGTATTAATTGTGACTAGTTTCTCCCTTTCATTCAGATAGACATTCTTTCAAAAAGTCATTCCTCCTTTAAGATAATTTTAAATGCCACTTTCTCATTTAACACTTACCGTGAAAATTCTGTATATGATTCCATTCTTCCTTGGATCACTGTTCATTTGATATCTCAATTACTTTTCACCATTCTACTTCTCATAAAGCAAACATTTCTGAATGGGTACAAAACCCACATATTCAAACTGTAAGAGATATAAGATGAAATACAGTGAAAGTTATTACCATTCATGACTCTATCAACATTTTTCTTTTCCAGATGAGACTGATATGTTCAATTATCTCCTATTCTTCCCATATGCATTTTATGCTTATCTAAGCAAAGTATTCTTTTTATTTATTTATTTTTTACAAATGGTAACATTATACATTTTAACTTTGCTGCTTTCACTTAACAATAGATATTGGAAAATGTACAATACCAATAAGTGGTTTATTCATATTTATGTTGCTTCAGTGTGTTTTCTATCATCTATCATTTTTTTACTAGTCTTCTGATGATCAGCATTTGGATAATTTCCACATTTTTCTAGGGCAATATTGCAACAGAAATTCTTCTACATATCTCAGTGAAATATAAAACAAAGCCCTAGAAGTAAAATTGTTGACTGAAACTGTACTTGCATTTGCTTTTTAATATCTTTACAAAATGTATTTTATTTCATTCAGTTTGAATAAAGCAACTTTATGATAAACTCAAAAGAAATAAGATAACATAAGTCTGCTTCATAATCTATTCCTGCAGGCACTCAATTTACCTCTCTAGAGACAACCAATAATATCAGATTATTGTATTCTTTCAGAGATAATGTCTGAATGTACAGGAGAGCTTATCATATTTTGGCATAATTGAGATTTCTTATACATTCATGGTGGTAAGAATGCTCTTGTCAAGAAGCCGATTAACAAAATAATACCAAGCCTTAGGTAACCAGTGAAATTCAGATTCAGACATAATCCAACCAAAGATCCCTGAGATTCAAGTTATGGTCCTATTTATGTTTAGTGTAGTTCTCAGTTGTACCTGGAAGGAAACATACATATATGTACAAATTACTGCAATGGTTGGAATAGCTGTCCTCTACATTTTGCCCATGGCAGTCATTATCAGAATTTCCTGCACCCTCATCTTGGGTTTTTCTGTGTCTCTCTCCTGAATATAGTTTTCTTTGAATATTGTGTATTTATTTCTTAATTTATGCTTTTGTTTTGGTGAAGCACATCCTCAGGTGATTTTTGGCAAAATATGTATGGAAAATAAGATTTGGTTTTGAATTCATAGATAAGTGATTTTATCTCATTTGACTAATAATTTGCAGACAGAATTCTAAGTTAGAATTTTTTCTTCAATGTTATGAGGTCATTTATTCAATGTTTTCTAACTTCTAGTGTGGCTACTAAGAAATATAAAGATATTCTCATTTTTATTCCTTTAGGTATGACTAGATTTTTTTCTGGAAGTTTCAACATTGTTGTTATAAAATCTAGCTGATGACATGTCACAGTGTAGATAGGTATTGTCTTATCCTTGAGGTGTTGTCAGAATGAGCCCTTTTGACTGGGAAATGATTCTTTTTTTCTTGGTACTCTCCTTTGTCTTTAATTTTTTAAAGATTTTATTTATTTACTTTTAGACAGAGGGGAAGGGAGGGAGGAAGAGTGGGAGAGAAACATCAATGTGCGGTTGTCTCTCACACACCCTCTACTGGGGCCCACAACCCAGGCATGTGCCCTGACTGGGAATTGAACCCAGCAACCCTTTGGTTCATAGGCCGGCGCTCAATCCACTGAGCCACACCAGCCAGGGCTCCCTTGTTTTAGATTGTTTAGTTTCTTCCTTCCCATTTATATTTCTGTTTTTCTTTGTGAAACACTTAGTATCATACAGATGTTGGATTTCTAGAGGTTTCCTTTGGTTCCCTCTACTTATGTTTGTGCTGTGAGTATGATGTACTTTCTAGATGAGTTCTATGTTTTACAAATTTTCTACTGAAGTTTATTGCAACTTCTATATATTTAATATCAAAAGATTTTGTCAGAATGTTTTTATGAAAAATGCCCTGTTTTTTCTTAGGTGATAATAAGTTCTAACATTCTGAGAATCTAAATGACTCTTTGAATTTTTTCATTTCTTTGCAATCTCTTTACCTATTAGTTGTTTACTTGTTTTCTGATTAAAAAAAAAACTTTATATTTAATGTCATAAATTTTTATTGGATATTAGGCCATGATTTTCTGCTTATTAATAAAACCAATGAAATATAATGCCATTTGGGAGTTCTGAGGAGGATATGGAATTTGAGCTTGACCATAAGGTGATCTGCTGGGTCCACAGTTGTTTCTTATAAAACACACCATGTCATATCTTTATCCATTTTTTCTTAGGTGGTTCAGGTTCTTCACAGAAGAAGCACCTAATCTCTTTGGGAAAGCTATGGATATATCTAAAAGTGTTTGGGGAGCCATGTTTGGAAAGACCACTGAGGCCAGCCTTCAGTGAGTGAGGTGGATCTATTTCTGTTTGCAGAATGATAGTTATGTCTTAATTAACCTATGACAGGTATTTTCAAATCCTGAAAGTATTTGTTACGCTCCACACAGAATAAACCTACAGATGAGTGAATTTTGGAGGAAGGACAGGGGCCCAGAAGCCTAGAGATGAGGAAAATAATGTAAATATCAAATTGCTTCTCAAGATTTTATGCCTGTGAATTAGTCAGTGTCCTCCAGAGAAACATGACCAATAGGAGGTGTATATATAGAAATATGTGTGTATATACATAAAGTATTACAAAGAATTGACTTAAGCCATTATGGAAGATGAAAAGTCCCAAGATGTGCAGTCACCAAATTGGAGACCCAGGCAGCTGATGGTTTAGTGCCACTCCGAAGGCTGACAGGCTCAAGACCCAAGAAGAGCTGATATTTCGGTTTGAGTTCCAAGGCAAAAAAAAGGCCATGTCTCAATTTAAAGGCAGTCAGTCATGAGGAATTCTCTTACTCAGGATGAGTCTTTCCATTCTATTCAGGCCTTCCACTGATTGGATGAAACTCACCCACATTATAGAAGACCAAGTTTTCCTCAGTCTACTGAATCAAATGTTCACTTTATCTAGAACCACCCTCACAGACACACTGGGATTCATGTTTGACCAAATGTCTGGATACCACCCATACCTTCCAATCAGGTTTGACATCCTCCATAGTCTACCTCTTTGATTTAGTCCCCTTTGATTCATCCCTAACTCCAACAATACTGCTAGTCTCTGAACATATTGAGGAATCTGTTTTCAGGTATGTTTTTTTTTTCTTTCTTCTCCAAGGGCTTATGGTGTCTCTTTGGGTCTGCTATACAAGTTTTTACTTGCCCATAATCTTTCCAGATCTAATTTTGACTTACAATTCTCTACTCACCTGTTTTTTTATCTTTATGGGTTTATATATTTGTTTCACATTGTTTTAAATCTGATGATTTGGAAAGATGTCTTGGAAACAGGAAATCTGTTCCCACACTCAACTCAGAGTTGTCCTTTGCTTAATAAAATGTGGTGACTTGCTTATTCAAAACACTAAGTATAGAGCTGTAATAGTACCTATGCTGAGTGCTACATAGATGCTTGATAAATGGGATTGTATGTATATGCATGTACATTCATTAACACAAATACATATGAATTATGTGTACTCACATCCATGTACAAATATTAATGTATTTAAATGTGTGTGCATATTTGAAATGGTATAATATTCCTTTGTGTTATTTGGCAGATATTCTTGCCATTATTCTGCTTGAAGACTGGTGACTAAAATGCTATAAAAGAAGAATGTCTAAGTAGTCATAAACTTTAAAAATCCTATTAAGAAATAATTTTTTAATCTTCACCTGAGGACACTTTTTTATTGTCTTTAGAGGAAAAGGGAGAAAGAGAGGGAGAGGGGGAAACATTGATTTGAGAAAGAATCATTGATGGGTTGCCTCTCACATGTGCTTGGATTGGGGATCGCATATCCCCAGATTGAAGATGGTCTGTACCCAAGTTGGAGATTAAACCCACAACTTAAGTATGTGCCCTGACTGAGAATCGAACCTTGCAACCTTTTGGTTATAGGACGACACTCCAACCAACTGGGCCACACTGGCCAGGGCCAGGATTCTTAAACTGTATTTTTTCAGTGAGGATTGCAAAATCTCAGGATGCTCTATAATCTTTCAATTTTTATGTGAATTTCTGTAGTTTTCCCAAACATGTCTAATGTAGTTTTTAATTTTACCTGAATAAAGTATAGTGTATTTTGGCATGGAAAAATATGGTTATAGCAGGTCCTCTGAAATTGATTTTGTAGTTATTTTGAAATATGACTGAGTATAGTAGTGGTGTTTGGTAAGCACTTTGCATTCTGTTCTTTCTAGAGCTATAGACTAATGAAATCTTGCTATACCTTTCTATGGTTATGTTTCCACAGTGAGCTTCAGCATTATAAGGCTAAAATTTTCCATAAGTACATATGAAATTTTCTGCACTTCTAGGGGTTAATTTTTTTAACTCTGGATGATTTCTTTTCCCAGAATCTAATTTAGATATTTTTCAGTGTGCTCATTGTTTCCATCTGCCTTATGTTAACTGCTTGCTTTATTTTTTTACTTGCTTGTGTCATCTTGTGCAAAAGTATTTTGGGTTGTGACTCATTTTTTGGTATTAGTTGATTAAATCCTAGGCTCTTAAATGAATCCCTTGACTACTGTCAAAACATATTTGTGTCAAGTTCTCAATCCCTGTCATAATTTAAGAAGACTTAATTAGTTCACTCTGAATACTTTCCTTTTATAAGGAGAGCATCTCTTAGCATCTTGACCTTTCAGATCATTTATATGAAGACTAATATATTAGCACATTATTTTTTAATGACTATACAGTTGGGATCACTTCCATTTCCTACTTATACTTGAAAGCATGTTATTTCTGGTAACTTATTTTTTTCTAATATTTTTTTACATTAAGGTGATAAAAATTCAGTTTCTTGGTTTTATTATTGATATATCAGGATTTATTTTATAAATGTGGAATATGTAATGATTAATACATTTATAAGAATATAAACTATATGCAAGCTATGTAGCATAATAATATATATAATCCTCAAATACACAAATTATGAAATAACATTAGCAACACCATTAAGTTACTTCTGTGTTTTCTCCAAAACTCATTGCCCTGACTGATCAGGTGGAAAAGCACTGTCCTGGGTTCTTTTTTATTTTGATTAGTGTTTCAATTTGGTTAGTAGTTTTCATATTTAGATTTTCTGTTTCTTCCTGATTTAGTCTTGGAAGATTATATGTTTCAAGTAATTTATCCATTTCTTCTAGGTTGTCCAGTTTGTTGGCATATAATTGGTCATAGTATTTTCTATATTTTGTATTTTCTATTGTAGTTGTCACCTCTCCACTTTGATTTCTGATCTTATTTATTTGGACCCTCTTTTTTTCCCCTTGATCAGTCTTGCTAAAGGTTTAACAATTTTGTTTATTTTTTTAAAGAATACTTTCTTGGTTTCATTGGTCTTTTCTACTGTTTTTTAGGACTCTATCTCATCCATTTCCACTCTGATCTTTATTTTCATCCTTCTACTCACTTTGGGCTTTTATCTTGTTTCTTTAGGTATATGGTTAGATTGTTTGAGATTTTCCTTGTTTCTTGAGGTAGGTCTATATCCTATGAATTTTCCTCTTAGAACTGTATTGCCCATGTCTCATAGATTTGGGGTCATCATGCTTTAATTTTCTTTTTTTTTTTTGCATTTTTGCATTTTTCCTTGATCTTATTAATCCATTCAGTGTTTTATAGCATGTTGTTTAGCTTCCATATGTTTGTGTTTTTTAGATTTCTTTTTCTAATTGTGAGCAGAGAAGATGTTTGGTATGATTTCAGTCTTAAATTTATTGGGACCAGTTTTGTGGTCTAACACGTGGTCTATCCTGGAAAATGTTCCATGTGCACTTGAAAATGTATATTCTGCTGCTTTTAGGTTAAATGTTCTAAACATATCAAACCTATCTGGTCTAATGTGTCACCTAAGGCCTTTGTTTTGATTTTCTGTCTGGAAGATCTTACCATTGATGTCAGTAGCATCTTGAAGTTCCATACTATGACTGTATTACTGTTTATCTCCCCATTTATGTTTGTATGAATTAGCAATCACATGAAGTAATTTTAGTATCGGGCAGTATGAGATTAATTAATTAAGTTAAATCTGATAGGAACATAAAGATATAAGGTAAAATGAGGAAAAATTAGCAATATTTTATTTTGCTATGAAAATAAACTCACTTGCCCTAAATATGTACTTCTATGTACTTCATTATTTGCTTTCCCCCTTTAGAGAAATATAAAGTATAATGAGGCATGGTCATTTGAATGTTTATCTTAAGTGTTGCTATTTTAAAACATTAACATCAGACCCTCCCACAACTGAGGGCTTATATGTAGGTATTGACCAAGTCACATTCTATCACAGGATTAAGCAAGCTTTCTGCCAAGGGCCAAGTGAAAAAAGTCTAGGCATAGTAGCTCTGTGGTCATCTCTTGTCTGTCTCACTTCTCAACTCTGTTTTTCTGATGAAAAAGCAGTTGAGAATAATGCATAAGTGTATGATGCAGTGCTGTTCCAATACAGTTTGTACATCAATGCAAGTAGCAGTCCCAAAATGCTTTGCAGGCAATAGTTTTTCAAGTCTTGCTCTAGAGTCAGTTCTTCACATGGTTATATATCATATGCTTTAAAATCATCTGCATTCTTTAGGTCTGGATCCAGTTCTCATTGTGAATATACATTATATATTGGAGGATAGTTCCTTTAAAAAAATTGCAAATATAAAATTATTTAATAGATAGTTAAGATTAAAAATAAGATCATACAGTGTACCCCAAACATCATGAAATGTGAAAAAATATAAAAAACCAATGTCTATAGTAATTTTCATGTCTCTAACATTTTTCCTCCAATTTTTGGTTGCATACTTTTTCAACTCTTCATTTATAACAACATTTTCTGCATTGTGAGTAGAAAGCTCCCTCTTCTAATGTGGTTGATTAAACTTAGTTTTTTATTATTAGTATTTTAAGAGTGTCTTTCAGATATAATAAATGTCACATTGTTAATGCCTTGATAATATTTTCGGACTGTTATTTCTAAAAAAAAAAAAATGCCTCAAGCACGTGTTTTATGAGCCATAGGATTTGAACTAGATTTTGACTCTCTACATTTCAAACCTTGTGTCTCCTTTGTGACACATCCTTGCCTGTGCCACCACAGGATAAACACCTACTACAGGTTATCCCTGGTCCTTCCCTTAGTGAGGAGATCAATATGGAGGAAACAGGAAGTGGGCATGATTCCTGTCCATCCCACATCAGGAAGGCTGTCTGTAACCAAATTCTGTATACACATGAATTACAGAGTCCTGTCTCACTAAAATCAAACTATACTCATAAAAACTCAGGTTCTGTCAACTAAATCCTCAAAGATCCATGGTCCTTCCAAAGTCCCTACATAAAATAAATGTGAGTATCCTTATTTTCATGGCAATATGCTTACATAAATTCAATACAAATCTGTTTTTATTTTTTGTAACAGGACATAATTGGAAGCATTGGTTATATTACCAATGCCTTGACTAGAATGTTATATTTATTTTATTTTTTATTATATTTTATTGATCATGCTATTACAGTTGTCCCATTTTCCCCCTTTACTCCCCTCTACCCTGTACACCCTCTCCCACCCATATCCCCCCTTTAGTCATGTCCATGTGTCATACTTATAATTTCTTTAGCTTCTACATTTCCCATACTATTCTTACCCTCCCCTATCTATTTTCAACCTACATTCTATGCTACTTATTCTCTGCACCTTTTTCCCCCTCTTTCCTCCTCCCACTCCCCTGTTGCTAACCCTCCATGTGATCTCCATTTCTGTGGTTCTGCTCCTGTTCTAGTTGTTTGCTTAGTGTCTTTTGGTTTTGCTTTAGGTGTGGTTGTTAATAATTGTGAGTTTGCTGTCCTTTTACTATACATGTTTTTTCTTTATCTGCTTTTCTTAGATAAGTCCCTTTAACATTTCATAAAATAAGGGCTTGGTGATGATGAACTCCTTTAACTTGACCTTATCTGAGAAGCACTTTATCTGCCCTTCCATTCTAAATGAGAGCTATGCTGGATAGAGCAATCTGGGATGTAGGTCCTTGTCTTTCATGACTTGGAATACTTCTTTCCAGCCCCTTCTTGCCTGTAAGGTTTCTTTTGAGAAATCAGCTGACAGTCTGATGGGAACTCCTTTATAGGTTACTGTCCCCTTATCTCTTGCTGCTTCTAGGATTCTCTCCTTCATTTTTACCTTGGCTAATGTAATTATGATGTGCCTTGGTGTGTTTCTTCTTGGGTCCAACTTCTTTGGGACTCTCTGAGCTTCCTGGATTTCCTGGAAGTCTATTTCCTTTGCCAGAGTGGGGAAGTTCTCCTTTATTATTTGTTCAAATACATGCTCAATCTGTTGCTTTTCCTCTTCCCCTTCTGGTACCCCTATAATTCAGATGTTGGAATGTTTAAAGATGTCCTGGAGGTTCCTAAGATTCTCCTCATTTTTTTTGAATTCTTATTTCTTCATTCTTTCCTGCTTGGTTGTTTTTTTTCTTCCTTCTGGTCCACTCTATTGTTTTGAGTCCCAGTTTCCTTCCCTTCACTATTGGTTCTCCGTGCATCTTCCTTCATTTCTTTTATGGTAACCTGCATTTTTTCATGTAATTTGTGCCCAAAATCAACCAATTCAGTGGGCTTCCTGATCACCAGTGTTTTGAACTGTGCATCTGATAGATTGGCTATTTCATTGTCGCTCAAAAGGATGAGTCCTGGGTAACCGATCTGTTCTTCTGTTGGAGATGAGTCTCTCTCTCTCTCTCCCTTTTTTTTTTCCTGGTCTGGTTGCTCTTGTTACGGTGAGGGGCGGAGCCTTAGGTGTTCACCTGGGCTGGGCACCCCAGTCACTAGATTGTGACATTGTATGTGTGGGTGGGGTCAGGAGGGAACAATGTCAGTAGCTCCCTTCTCCTGGGATCTCAGTCCCTTTTCTGGGATCCTTGGTCACGCGCTCTGCCCTGGTCCACAATGCCACCTCACTGGGTCCGCCAGCCGCTGCTTGTGTACTCAGGGTCCACCGCTGCATCCTCGAAGGCTTACGCACTCCTGGTTGCCTAATGCGCCCAGTTCTCCTGATCTCCGTGCTCTGCGACCCGTGCCCACTCCTCCTCTCAGCCCCTTCTACAGTTCTGGATGAACGGGTCCACTTCAACTTCTTGGCTGTCCTACTTCCATTCAGATAAATTCTCTATCAGTTCTGGGTGTTATTTTAGCTCTAAATTGTTGTTGTTCTAATCTTGGTTGTGCGTGGAGGTACGGTGCGTCCACCTATGCCTCCATCTTGCCGGAAGTCTCAGAATGTTATATTTTAGAGAGATGTTCATAGATTCAGAAATAACCAGACAGCTTTAAGGCACTAAAGTTGACTTTATGGAGCCAACTAAGCCCCTTGGAAAAATCAGTTCTGTGCCTTGTTTACAGGCTTTCCAGAAACTTACCAGTAAATAAGGAAGGTCACTTCTAGGTTCCTCAGGATATTTTGGGGACCTCAGGACAAGAGGAATTTACTCAAGTATGTAGGTGTTGCAGGCAAAGTCTTATGGCAAGTCCTTGGCTTGGTTCCCTAGCCTCAAGAGGCCCTGGTCCCTCCAAAGCCACCACATAAGGGAAGTGACTAGTCTTGAATGAGTTGGAACTTTTTACTTTTACATATTCACAAAATATTTGATCAGTGTGCACACTGCTGAGTCATTTCCTAGAGCCTTGAAAGTGGCTAATGTAAAGTGGGTCCCTGAAGTTTAAGCTTCATCAGTTTCATGGTAGAGTCATGTTCAGTTTCCCTAAAATTGGACCCCTCATCTCCTAGCCCTGACCTACTGAATGTAAATTTCTCGGAGATGGAAGTGAGGCTCTATACTTCTAACTTGCTGACTCTTCCACACAGCCTGGAAGCTCTATGTAATGTTTGTAACAAAACTTTGTTACTAACACAGTGTGCTGGACTTCTTCTTCTAGTATCCAGAGTCAATAAAAATATTTTCAAACCCAGGATGCATCTGCTTCCAGATAATCGTTCAAGCATTGTAATTACAGAGGATTTATCTTTTGTTTGAACCAATAAACTATTGGTATTTGGGCAGGGATGTCCAACCCATGGTCCTTGGGCCACATGTGAGCCAGGATGGCTATGAATGTGGCCCAACACAGAATCATAACTTTACTTAAAACATTATGAGATTTTTTTGTGATTACATATTGCAACATATTTAATGTGTGGCCCAAGACAACTCTTCTTCTTCTGGGTGGCCCAGAGATGCCAAAGGTTGGGCATCCCTGAACTATAGGGGGTACCAGCTTGCATTTTTTTCAGTGGGTGTAATAACAGTTGCTAAAAGGTTATTTATAATGCTTGTAAGTTTATGTTGGCATTCAGTAATAACTTATTTTTATTTACAATTTAAAATTTCAAAAATAGATTTTACCTTCATTGAGTAATTATAAAATGCATGCAGAGAATTTTTTTTAATTTTTACAGGGATAGATAGAGAAAAGCATCATTGTTATGTGGGGATTTGCAATACATACTGTTTACTAAATAAGTTGTTTCAGCATAAAAACTGATGCAAGCGATTAATTGCCAAATCTAGACAGTCCCCAGATGTCTGACTTCCTAATTCTAGTCACCTTCTCCAAAATCTAAAAAAAAAAAAAAAAAAGAAATTCCATGTCTTTTTTCAAAGAGATGAGTGAAAAGCATTTATTCTAAGAGC
Source organism: Phyllostomus hastatus (assembly GCF_019186645.2). NCBI lineage: Eukaryota > Metazoa > Chordata > Mammalia > Chiroptera > Phyllostomidae > Phyllostomus > Phyllostomus hastatus. The sequence goes on from NW_025334028.1 coordinate 34,883,067, forward strand.
TGAATCATTTTCAATGATGTCTTAGAACAAGTATCAATGTGTCTTTTCATCTAGTTACCCAAGACTTGTATCCTATTTCATATGATGCAGTCCATCTCCTAAGCACTTTACGTACATTAATTTAATTGATTCCTTGTTGCAATGCTGTAAGATAACTATGATAGTTATGTTTTGCATATGTGGAAACTATGAATAGGTGAGGTTAGGGAGTTCCTAAGTCCACCAAGCTAGAATATAGTGAAGTTCAGACCAATGTCCAGGATATGTGGTTCTGGATGTTCTGTTCTCCACCAAATAGACATTGATCTCATTCTTGTACACACAGATCTCAGCATGGGAAGGATGCAAATCCCACAATTTGAATTACACAGACAAGTAAGAATTTTTATTTGACCCATGGTTGCTTAAGTTCTCCAATAACTGTAATATCTGAAAATCTAATATGTTCACAAAAGTGTTACTTTCCCCACCAATTCTTTTTAAATATGCTGTCAGTTTGGACTTTAAAAATCAACATAGGCTGGCACATCTTGGCTATGAAGAAATTTCTTATTCTTGTGGAACATTAGTTAACTTCATTGCTGAAATTTGTGGACATAAGAACACAATTCATGAGCTGACAGGGAGATTAAATGACATGATGAATAAATGTTTGTGAATGTGGTCCTGTCTTAGGTAGATGGCTAGAATGTAATAGCTATTCTCACTCTTCATGCAGTGCTTTCCTGTCACTTACCACAGAATTATGTCTGTGATGTTTCAAATCATTACAGGGCTATTTTAAAACATCCCATTCCTTTCAAATTGTTTCCCAATTAGTAACTTGTGAGTGCTCCTTTAACTTTTAATCTTTTTTGACACTTTTTGACCTGGCTTTTGTTTGTGTTTTCTCACCATAAATCATCTCTATCTCAGGGAAGCCTCTCATCAGTCAAGGTCTCATTGCATTCGTACTCCCTCAAGGTTCCTCCAATTTCCTAGGATTAGAGCTAGAATTGCCTGAGAGCATGTAGATAGTTCAATAAACTGCTTAAAAAAACAACCCTGCCCTTCTCACACAATCCGCTCTGTGGCCTTCATTTCTGCTCGGTTGTTATCCCAATCAATACTGGTATCTCAGTAATTAAAGGCTCCCAGGTTTAGACTTTAGGCCTTCTTGCTGGGTCCCCTTATCTGCAAAAACAGTGCCTTGTAGGTTTGCCTCAGCTGTCCTTGACTTCTAAAGCTGCCATCAACAATTACATTGTGTTTTTTATTCCAAATTGACTGCTGTGTCAGGTGAACTATTGAAATGATCTTTGCTCATACAATCATTACTGTGGCCCACCCAAATAATTTTTGAAAGCACCATTTGGTTTGTATTTCTTATCTTAGTACTAAGCTGAATTCCCTTCCACTCATCATAAATCTTTTCTGGATAAATAAGTACATCTCCATTGAATTATGTTTACCTATCTGTTAGCTTTCTGACAAAGTAGCTCTGGAAAACACCCTTCACAGCTGCAGAGGCTTCTGCTCTAACGTTACCTTTCTAATGATCAATATCTGCACTAGAAATGAGAAATGTAGTCAAGTATGGGCATGACTGCACATAGATGAATATGTGATATTATAGATATCCTGAAGACTTATAAAAATAAACTGCCTTACTTTACATCTGGTGGAAAAAGCCAATCCTGTAGTTGTACTTCGATAATGAAGAGATTTTTGATTTGTGAAGCCCTGCAAGGAGCTGAAAAATTCTTTAGACATATTTCCTCAGATCTCTCCACTCACTGAGGCTGGTTGCTTTGCTATAAATTATGCCATGTGGCAGATTTGACTGACCCTAACAGAAGTGCAGACTCTGTCTCTACATAACTGTTTATGAGTCCACAGGTAGGGTAAATGGGAGGGGTAAATTAAAGAGAAAATGGAGAGAAATAAAAGCAGCAAAGCGATGTAGTGAAAGGAAACATATGATTTCAGTTGAGCTTATCATGTGAGTAGACAAAGGCCTCACATGGGCCTCAATAACAGCACTGTCAACAATTGCACCCCATCACCTTCAACAACTGCTAACTACTACCCCCACCATCAACCACTGACTATTACCCACTCTAACCCACCAACATCAATCATCCACGAACAACCACAGCCCATCACCAACAACAAAAATCAACAAAACCAACTACCACCACCTACCATAAAATATAACAGTTAGTGGAAAATAGTGCAGGGGCAACAGAAAGGTAGAATCAGACAATTGAGGAAGGTCCTAATTTTTTTTACAAAGTTTTTTTTGTTTGTTTTTTTAAAGATTTTATTTATTTATTTATTTTCAGAGAGGGAAGTGAGGGAGAAAGAGAGAGAGAGAAACATCAATGTGCAGTTGCTGGGGGCCATGGACTGCAACCCAGGCATGTGCCCTGACTAGGAATTGAACCTGCGATGCTTTGGTTTGCAGCCCACGCTCAATCTACTGAGCTATGCCAGCCAGGTGAAGGTCCTAATTTTAACAACCTAAGGTCAATCCCCAGGCTGAGAAGGAGAATAAAAATTCATATTTGAAAGTCCATGCACAGGAATTCATGAGTGAAGATATAAAGATTATCACTATTTCTTGAAAACAAAATATTAGAAAACACCATAGTGAAAAATGTATAACCATGATGGAAAACTAAAAATAACAGAATTTGTCTGTTTTTGCTATTATGCAACCCCCCAAAAATTAGTTAAAAGTGTATATAAAGTTACCATAGTTAAATTGTTCATATTCATAAGTAAAGACATGTTTGATGGATCATATGACCTTTACAAAGTCATTTAACAAACAGTTTGTACATAGTCCCAGATGGCTCTGTGTTGAATCAAGTGTTTTTACCACACAAACTGCAATGGCTTTATTTTTCAACAGACACTACCTGTAATTAACCAAGAGTTAAAACATTCTGCTTCAGGTGAATCTTTGTAAATTTTCCACTTCCAGTTTTAACAATCTAAAAACTGCTCAGGTAATTGCACATAATAGTAAGGGGCAGTGGGGGTAAAGAATAAAGAAACCAATATATTATATAATTGTATTTCTTATTTTCCAGTGCTGAAGCTCTCCATAGAAACTCTAGTTATCAGAAGACATCCAACCTTGGCAAGGTTAGTCTGGATTTGTGGTTAGAGTAGTTGTGATTTTTAAAGTATTATTATGATGATGATAATCATTATGGAGTTGTAGCATGTACCTTTTAATTTGGTTGTCAAGGGAGACAGGGAGTGATAATTAAGGCTAAAAGATGGAGAATGGAAGTCTTATTAAAGGATATATTGAAGATGGGAATTTGATCTGAGAATTAGATTATGATGAGAGTTTTTAATGCAGCTGTGACACTCTTGAGTGACAGGGGAACTGAGCAGGCAATTACAACGACAGGCATCTTCCCTAATCTTTACAATCCCAAACTCACAGTCACATCCATTTAAATTAATTTTATGAAGCCTGCACATTTATAGCCTCACCAAATTGGAAATTTGTTTATTGTCCACAGGAAATAATTTTAGGCGAGCAAGTAGCAGTGAAAGCCATCATTCCTGTCTGTCTTGTCTTTTTAACTTGTAAAATTAATAATATGAGATTAATCTAAAGGCTGCTGCCTTTATGAAAGCTGACTGATTCTCAGTAGACAAGCATTATTGTGATTATCAGTGGGAAGGTTAGAGGGAGGCATGTAAAAGTCACAACTGATCCATGAGTTCCTACATTAAGCAAAGGATTTGAAAAAAAACAGCAACAAGGCTTGTGTTGCTCAGTGTTATAAGTGAGAAATCAGTCTTCCTTGCATTGCTATAACTGAAATTTTCAGGAATGGATTTTTAACAACTTTGGACATAGTTAACTTAAGATGTCTGTTCAGTAGAGATAGCAATAGCTCATTACCATGCATGCCGAAAACCTATTTTAAGAAGTACTTTACTGCACAAAGATTAATTTACCACATCATATTTTTCTTCCTAGTAATGCTAATATAAATAATTGTTGTGCCTTAAATTGGCATTATATTTTGATAGCATAGTTTTTAATATACAAAGAACTGTTCAGCGGAACTGTTCAGAAACATGGAAATGGAGACAAAAATAGGAGTCTTTGGAAACAGCTCTTAATTTAAATCCCATTTATTGTTCTGTTAGAGTGTGGTAGCTGAAGATGTTTCAACATAATAATGATAGAATCATGATTGCTTTGCAAATAAGTTTTAAAATATATCAGAAATTTGCTTGTGGTTTGGTATGGTAAAATCTGAAAAATCTCCCTAATTAAAAGCATTCTTTATTATTCCCATCTGTTAATATACTGTTATTTCCTCTTAGGCCTATCTGATAGGGCTCTTGTATATGTATTCACATGTATATGTATATGAGCATATACATGTGTATATGTATATACATGTGTATATGTGTACACATGTGTATGTTATATGTGTGTGCATTTATATGTACGTGTGTGTATATATGTGTGTGTATATATATATATTATTTGGGCAGAGTTCTGTGATAGTGACGAGTAGGTATACAATTTTCTTAAGTTCTGGTGGTAAAAGTGTGTTGTTGTCCTACTACAATTAAAACTCAATATACAGTATTTACAGATGATAGAATAAGAAATAAATGTGATATGTGATTAATTAAAAGTTTAAAATACTAAAAAGAGTAATAAACAGTACCTATGTTTTGGTGATGAATTGGTGAAAATGAGAAATTGCTGAATCCTCAGTACATAGGGATATTATTTATAATATATATCTAATGTTCAATATCATAGAACTATTATTTAGGAATAGGATGATTGAAACCAGAAATAATTAAACAATTTGAGTATTTACCACTGGGGCACAAAAAATATAAAGATGCTTCTAAGAGAAAGTTTGCATTTCTTATGGCTCTTTAGTAATATGCAAATATTTCTGAGAGAATATTAAAATCTTAAATATGTTCTCTCTATATATGTATGTGAATATATAGGTATGGTATTGTATGTCATAATCTTTCAAACACAAAGTGGATTTAATTTTTCTTTTGTGAAAGACTATTCTGAAAAAAACTTCACTATTTTTCTTTTACTCTGTCATTTTTAGTATGATGATGAATAACTCAGCCAATTCATTTCCTTCATATAAAACTCAGCTGGCAATATCTAATGTATCAGTGTGATGGGGTTCAAATTAATTGTGTAGATTTAGTAATGAACGTGTGTTACATTATTCTCAGTGCCTGAACTGTGATTAAAACCTCAGTTCTATGCAATGTTAGAGGAAGACACTGTCCTTCTGCCATCACCAGTTAGGCACAATATAAACTAGTGACACAGAACAGCTGCAAATGAGGATCCAGCAGAATCCCCTCTTCTTTCAGGACCACTCTCTACCTTTACAGCAGGGGTGTCAAACTCATTTTCACCAGGGGCCACATCAGCTTCACGGTTGCCTTCAAAGGGCCAAGTGTAATTTCAACTCCTTAACAGCTAAAGAGTAGTTACATTTATACAGTCCTAAAATTATTTTGGTCCTTTGAAGGCAACCATGAGGCTAATGTGACTCCCGGTGAAAATGAGTTTGACACCCCTGCTTTACAGGTTTCTCCCTTAGTAGGCACCTGGCAACCTCTATTAGTGTCTGAATTGAACTAGTGCCTTCATACAAACCCCCCACTCTTTGTAGAATATTCTACAATGTTGTACTAAGGCTTAACTAACCGTGACATGTTATCCCTTGGTATACAGTTTAGCAAGTCAATTGAAGGGAAGACTCCTGGGACTGTTAGATCTGATGGGGATGATTTGATATTGGAAAGATCACTATTCATGCCATCTTATATTTGAGTATTTTTTCACAAGCCACTACTCCATGTGCATTTACAGAGGGAGTGAGCATTAAACTGAGTTTTAGGAGACAAATATATTGTCTGAACTCTGCCAGGTTCCAGCCTATGACCCTGGCAAAGTAATTAACCAGAGTGTTTTCTTGTGTGTTACACATGCTTACTGTTACTGTTGCTACAGCACACTCCTTTCTGTTGTTCATTCAACATGTAGATGTTAATACCCATTCTGTGTGCAGAAAATGAGAAAATGACCAGCAAGATAGACATACTCTATAATATAAAATCTGGGGAAAAACTAAAGATAGAAAACAGGACTATGTCTAGAGACATCATTTTCCTGATGGGATTATTAACATTATCCAGATTGTAATTTATCTCATTCCAAAATCTAAAATGCAAAACTCCAAGGAAGATGTTTAGTAATGGAACTTAATTTGCAAACTCTGATGGAAGAAAACATAAACAAAATCAGTCCAGAAAATATAAGATGCTTATATGAAAATGTTGAAAAAGCAGTAAGAATAGTGTGAACATGAAAACAAAACCAGTAATGGAAGCAATGCATTGTTGGCCTAGGAATTAAAAATGAGGAAAGAAAGAAACTGAGGAAAAGAAGAAGATACTCTAGAAAGAAGAAAAAAGGAAGAACTCTTCAACCAGCAATGTTGGGATGAATAAAGGGACTTCTCCATTGCTGATGGCCACAAAGACTAGTTTTATATCTAAAATTGTGGTCCAACAATGAACTTTCTTTACTACCTTGTGATAAAATTTGCCTTTCCAAATAGAATTCAATAGGGAGGAAGAGGCAGAAGATTGGAAGATATAATTTTAGGATTCAAAATCAGAATTTTCTGCTGAAAGACTCTATGATCATCAGCAGTTAAATTGGTCTTCCTGAAATTGGTCAGCCCCAAGTTAAAGAGAGGGAAAAAACCTACCTCTTAGAATGGTTCTGAAAATTGAATGAGCTAAGGCATGAGGAAGTGCCTTGTATATTTAAAACTAGTATTTATTGTTTTCCTTTAGTAAACACCAACTGGCATAAATCATACTCTTATGATCAGATATCTATTTTTATTCAGTTGTACCTTAAAGCACTAGAGAAAGTTTGCAGTTGTATTCTCTTCATCTTCCTTATTGAGAAGGGAAATACATTTATCCATTCCCCAAGGAATGCATTTTTATTTTAAATATTAATCATTTATGTATAAATTTATCATCCACATATATTTTCTAAATTTAAAGAAATCATGCAACACTCTGCACATTATGAGTTAAATTATGTTGAAATACTTAGGATATGTCAGCTGTGGTATATTTACACAATGGAATACTACATAGCCATAAAAAGAAGAAAATATTACCTTTTCCAACAGCATGGATAGACCTAGAGACTTTTATGCTAAGTGAAATAAGACAGTCAGATAAAGACAAATACCATAGGATTGCACTCATATGTGGAGTTCAATGAACAAAATAAACTGACAAAAAGATAGAAACACAGGCGTGGATACAAGGAACAGACTTATAGCTATCAGAGGGGAGGGGAACCTGAATGAAAGGAGGTGAAGGGATTGGCCAAAGAACATATATACATGACCCATAGACACGGGCTAGGTGGAAGCAGGTAAAGGGAAGGTGGTAATAGGGACATGTATATTAGTGTCAATAATAAAAAAAGAAAAAAATATGTTAAGATATGCCTATGTCTCTAATTTTATATCTCACTAGGAAGAAAGACCTTTAAGCTTTTCTTTTGTGACCCAATTATTAGTCCTAAATTTAAGGTACATTTGGGGAAACTTTATCAGTGGTGTTCTTCTATACAAGAATAGTTCCTAAAGGTTACAACTTGTATTCACAAACAAATATAAACTCTACTGAGCATCAGCAGTGGGCCATGACTGTGTGTATATTGGAACTGCAAGGCTGATGTGCATTACCTATCTTCAGGGTGCTCATAGTCCAGATGGAAAATATGAGTATGTACACCTTACCCTTAGAGTAGCTACAAAACTGTTTTTTATAATTGTCCATGGAATGTGTGTTACCTTCCCCCCATTTCTCTTTTTCTCTCAACTGACAGGTAGGGGGTGACTCTGTGGACACTGTCTTTTGCTTTCCCATGTGCAATAGTCACAAGAAGTTTCAACATTGTCTCAGGAATATGAACAAAGACATGTGGATGCACACACTGTCACGGTGAAAAATATTTCAGGCATCAGTGAAGTCTGGGACTGTGATAACTTGGCCACTACAAAACAGGGGAAGGCACTTTACAAGGAAAGCCAGGAATCACTCCTTGAGGAGAATTCTCCCATCTGTTTTCTTCAGAAGGAAAGCATGTTCTCATATCTGGAACTTCAGGAACAGCTACGAGAGGGATGGAGCTTGGGGGATTCAATGATTCCCAGATGAACAGTCTTGGTGAGCTTGTAAAATGGAAATTCCATCATTCTTCTAATTCCATCATCCTTCTTAATTTATCAGATCTTTAAGTGTGTGATTTCTGTAAACATTGTGTGTTATACCAGTGCATTTACACCTTACTTGCCTGAAGGTCATTTACTAGAAAATTTCTCAGAAAGTGCTCATAGTGATTGTTATTCCTGGGTTCTAGACCTCTCTAATAGTTCATTCATCTATAGCCTTTACACTTAAGGCTAGATTAACATGAGTGTAAAACCCGTGGTCCATATTTTTTCTTGAATTCATTTCTCTATTATTTCTGGCATCTGGTATTGTTAGCCAAGTGTCTGATGTGAATTTGGTTGCATATACAGGGTCCAGCACAAATAACATACCTTTTTTTATCACAAAATCTTTTATTACAAAATCATAAGCATGTAATTCTGTAACATAACAATATCACACTCAAGCACACCATATGGCATTTTAGGTGAAATGTTCAAAATAAAACTATAAATTATTACACCCATATTATTACCCTACCAACCACACTGAATCAAGCCTTACTTCTGCTAGATCCTGCATATTGTCTTATAAAGTAGCAATGTCTTATAATGCAATGTCTTATAACGTTGGCCACTCTGGGTGGATCTCCTCAGGTGTGTGGCATATCACCTGTATATAGTAGTAAATTGTTTTTATTTTTGTCACTTCAGTAATTTGTATCATTATTTTTGTTTCTTCAGATTTGGTTGCCTATTATACAGATAATGGATTGTGATTATGTTCTATATCATTTTTCTTGAATATTTTAATATTTTCCACCTTTCAATATATTTAAGATGTCATTAATATGCTTATTCTCTTGTGTGCTACTTATAGGCTAGTCTCCTTTCTCTAATGATTTTTGTCTTTAGTTTGACTCTCTTCTCAAATATGTTCTGTAAGAACTAAGGTGATTTTCTATATCTTTTATGTACATTTTAAGGAATGTTTGTCATCAGGTTATTTTTTCATTGAACATGGATGGCCACTTGTTTATTCTCTTATTTTTTAAATAAAAATTTCATATATTTGTGGTGTACAATATGGTGATGTTATATAATATAAAGAGTGAAATGATAATTATATCAAGCTCATTAACATATTTTCTCACATAGTTACCATTTTATGTGGGATTGCTGGGTCATATGGTAGCTCCATTTTTAATTTGAGAAACTTCCATACTGTTTTCCACAGTGGATGATCCAAGTTATATGCCCACCAACAGTGCATTCTCTTTCTTCCACACCCCCAACATCCTACTTATTTTCTTGATAATAGCAATTCTAACTGGTCTGTGGTGACAATTTTTACTACTCTCAAGCTGATAAATAAAACTAAACTACATATGTTCTCTAAATTTTAAAACTTTGCTTTTATGTTGCTTTTATATTATATTAAGTCATTACATTAAATCATCTACCCTCCCTTCCTTTTTCTTTCCTTCATTCTCCTTTTTTGTCTTATTGTTTTTCCATAAGAAAAGCATAGTGTCAATACCCACTTTTTAAATGGCCCATTATTTCTAAACTTTCTTCTAATGAATATTTTGCCTTTTGTCAATTTACACTTATATATATATATGGATCTGTTTTGCAGCTATATTCCCTGTTTCATTCATCTATTGTTATCTCTCCTTCCAGTAAAAATCATATCAGTTTCTTTCTAATTGATCCCATTGTAATTTAATTTATCTTGAATACTTGTATCTAGATCTCTCATTCATATCTCTTAGTGATGCTCCTAATTTTTTTCAGTTGTGGTATTTTCATAATTTCAATTCATATAGCATTTATATATGCTTTTGTCCTATTCTTGCTGGTAGCTTCTGTAAATATTATAAATAATCAGTCATACTGGATATTATTTTCTGTTTCTCATTCCACATGATATGCTACTTGTATTTAACTATTAAATATTATTTTGAGTGTTTGATAAATTCCAAACTTATTAAACTAATAGAAAGTTCCTTTCAATTTTGAGTTTACTAGTTATTTCTAAATAAATTGGAGTCAAGTTTTACCAAATATTCTCTGTAATTTGATTTAACTCTATTGGTGAATTTTAAAAGACACATAGAAAAGCATTCAAACACAAAATAGAAGAGGGATATCGACAAAACAGAAACATAGGTTATGCCCTACTTTGCTCCCTATCATGAGAAAAATTGCCAGCTATGAATGGACAAGACACAACTGAGAGAATCCTAGAACACGGCAGCGAGGCTGAAGCACGCCCAGATCAAGACGGAATGCACTAGAAGGGTAAGAGAAAGGGCTCCATGCTGACCACAATGCCCCTACCCAGCCCAGCCTCAGGCAGAGGGTTTTCCCTAAGCCCACAGTTCCCACCCCGCTACCTGACATCCTCTGCAGCTTTAGAGGCTGCTTAATTGGAGCATCTGTGCTGATTTTGCCCCATGGGGATTACAGGGCAGTCTACATGGCTCAGTCACTGGGAGTTTGATTGTAATGAGAAATTGGGGATGGGCTTCAAATAACCAATACTTGAATCTTGGCAGACCCAAGACCTACCTGCAGAAATCAAGTAGTAATCCCAACTGGAGGAGGATTTGTTCATCAGTAGAACTAACTCAGTGCTGCAGTCTGACAAGGGGACTTTTCAGGGTGCCAGTCTGCCTGATGCAGGTCCTGAAACAAAGTTGACCCAGAGAGATGAGCTGACTCATACTCCCACCCATTATGAAATGTGGCCCCCAGAACAGTCTGACTGGAAGGGATCCCTAGAACATCTATAAGTTGCTATGCAACTCAGCAACCACCTAGAAAAGAGGTGGGTGAGCATAGCTGATGGCTTTCAGAGCAAAGCCAGTGACACTGACCAGGGAAACCAGGGCACAGGTCAGCTTGAGTTAAGGTACCAAAAAGACAAAACAAAACAAAACAAAAAAACACCTCAGTGGCCTTGGATCTGCTTCTCCCACTATTTCTGAAACTGAAAAAGCCACTGTTCCTGCTACCTGTCACCTCCCAGACCCAATAAGCAGAGGCAGGGATTGAGTCTTTATGGGTGGTGTTTCATTCAGATGGCCTGAGATCTGAGAAAACAGCAGGTTTGTACCCTAACAGATCGTCTTACATTTCTGATGCAGACCTCGGCTCATGGGGTTCACAACATCGTGGATGGGGGAGAGACATTCACACGGACTACCAAGTCCTGTGGAGGAAAAGGGTGGGCAGCTCTGCTCTCAAGAGGAGTCAAAAGCCTCAGCCTCCGCCATGACAGGCCTTTATTTCTTTTTTCTGGTCACATTACATGATGATCCTCATTTACTATGTACCCCGTTTGCTTTAAGTAGTTTCCTTTTACAGAAAACAAAGGAGACAATTCGGCTAATCACATCACAGAAGAAGAATATTTGCAAATGAAAAGGGAAAAGTGGTTGAACCGGTTACACTCATCTTTGGAAGGTTTAGAAAGGATTTTAGGAAGTTACTTTGCAGTAAATGTCCTCAATTCAGGGTTAGGGAGTTTTTAGCAAAAGCAAGACTCAAAGCAGCTTCGGCACATTGCAGGCCTGATTCCCCCCAGGAGAACCTATCTGTGGGCGTGGGTCCTGTGCATCTCCAAGTGGGAGCTGGGCCACACCACGCAGAATGGTTTCCTACACATTTCCTTTCAAACCAGCCTTTTTAAAAAAAATTATTTTATTATTGTTCAATTATAGTTGTCTGCATTTTCCCCCACCACTCCTCCCAACCCCAGCCAAATCCACCTCCCTCCCTTGCTTCCACCCTCCCCCTTGGTTTTGTCCTTGTGTCCTTTTGTTACAGGGTGCAGCCAAGAGTGGGGGACCCCAAGTAGGCATTTGAAATGGGGTCCAAAACTCAAGGTGTCCAGGAGATTTTAGGATGTCCTCACCCCACCCCCCCAGGTGTGGGTTGGGGGAAGGGACAAATGGAGTAGGGCCATTGAGAGCTGTTTTGCATAGCAACAGCCTTGCAGCTAACCTCTGGTGTGGTCATTTAACATATCTATAGCCTTTGGCTGGTCACTTAGATATGCTAAATAGCTATGGCCAGGCTCCAGGCCAGGGGGATGGAAAGGGATCTCCCCCTAAGATGGGACTGGGGGGCAGGTCTCCTGAGTTACAGCACCTGTGTGGGAGCTGGGAGAAGATTGGCTCCATGACATGGGGTGACACCTGCCCAGACCCACGATGGTGATCAGAAAAGCTGGAGAAGACAGCAGATTGAGGGCAAGTGTGCCCAATAGTAGGAAGAGTCGGAAATGGGGCTGCAGAGGAAGATTGGGGTGGGAATTAAAACCCAGACACGGCAGCCATTGAGAGAGAATCATGCAGCCTGGACAGAGTGGGGACTCATCCGTAGCCTTGGGAGAGAGGACCACGTGCCTTTGCCAGAGTGGGGACTCCCACAGCTTTAGAAGGGGGAACCACCACCTGGTTTTAGCAGAGATCCCGGCAACTCAGCTGAGGGTGCCGGGAACCCAGGGAGGTCTCCCATTCGAGATGGAGGACTAACTGGGAAGAACCAGAGGACTGCCTGAGCCATGAACTTCTATTTCCTTTCCTGAGATACGGCACTCTGGACTGGGCAAAGGGGGAAGGAAGGAAGGACTGTGTCTGTTTGTGGGTCTTTTAAAGGGACTTTAGGATTTTGGTGAAGACATTAGGTCACTACTTTAAGTCTGTATAGCATTAAATAAACATTTCCTTCCCTTTTCACAAATCTCTGGCATTGAGAGATGTCTTTCCTCTGGCAGCAGACATGACGGACCTGGGGGCTTCTTTCAATAATAGTATATCGTCCTAGGCCCCCCTTGTTGTGCTCTGTAACACTTTTATAGTAGTTCCTGAAAACGCTTCTCCTTACTGTCCCCTCCCACCTCCCCTCTGGTTACTGTCAGATTGTTCTTAATGTCAATGTCTCTGGTTATATTTTGTTAGCTTTTATTCTTTTGTTGATTGTGCTCCAGTTAAAGGTGAGATCATATGGTATTTGTCCCTCACTGCCTCAAGCCAGCCTTTTTATATCAGAGAACAAAGTGCAGTGAAGGGTTTTGAAATTAAGGGAAAATTAGATTTAAAAAACTGCAGCATTCTAGCCCAGGGTGGGTAGGGATCCCCAGGTGGTCCTCTGCCTCTTTCTGGAACACAATGGCTCAGATATCTCCACCTGTGCCCCAGGCGGTAGTCTTGAACTGTGCCCCAGGGATCCAGAGTTGGTACCTGCAGTTCCTGAAACAAAAGCTTTAACATATGCATTATCTACTAGGCTTATTAACTATTTGCCTTAAACTAAAATTTTCCAACTCTTGAGCCCCCATCATTCTCAGGCAGGGAAACTAATTTGTAGTCCTGTTTATTATTCAACAGTGCCTTTACCCTGCCTAATTAGAGAAACTTACCAGAACCTAGGGAAGTAGTAGTTTAAAAGAACACAACTTTTGCCTTTCCCTGCCTGCCCTACATGACCAGGGTATTCAGTGAACATTATTGCCTGATTCAGGGTGTCTAAACCATGAGATATTAAGGCCCTGGGCCCTATCCTGCTGCTCCAAACAGGGAAGATAAGCTAATTTATAGCCCCACCTACTGCTGAGTATAATCCCTGACTGTCTAGGAAGGCTGCCAGAGCACATAGGCAACTGCAGAGCCCATCCTACAGCCTCACTTGGTCAAGGAACCAAGGCAGCAGTCCTATCCAGCTGTTCTCAGCCAGTGGCACACACCCCTACTACCAACCTCAGAGATCAAATAGTTGCCTCACTCGCAAATGGACCCTAACAGCAGATCTCACCTTCCCGGGATGTTAACAACATACTCAATGTTAAAATGGCCACACAAAAATTCACCAATTTTGATAAGATTTTTTTAAATGCACACTGATATAACAGTTGTCATGATACAATCTAACAAAATTGTTTTGAATGAAGTTAAAGACAACTAAGTGCTACCAAGCCACATTATGGAAAAAACAGGCGAACTTTTTGGTCAATGCAATACTTTCACAAAAGAAGATGAAAAAGAGGTCAAGTGTACTGATACCACAAGATGTCAAAACACACATAAAAAGAAAGCAAGGTTGAAAACAAGGAATCATGGATCTACAAAACAATAAGAAAATAATGAACAAAATAGCCATAGTAAGTCCCTACTTACCAACAATTACTATAAGTATAAATGGATAAATACTCTAATTGAAATAATGCCTAAAAATGTATAAAAAATTTCAACCTAATATATGGTTCTATCCTTAAAAATATTGCTCTTTGTGTACTTGAAAAAAAATGTGCTTTTACTGTGTCAGATCTTCAATTCCCTTATTGATTCTGTGAATGGAAGTGCTACCCATTGTTAAGAATACAATGTTAAATTTTCTAGCTATTATTGTATTACTGTTTATTCTTTTAGCTCTGTTAGATTTTACTTTATCTATTTAGGTGCCACGATGTTGGACATAAAAATATTTTAAAGATGGTCATTACATAATGAAAGGATCAAATCATCAAAAAGATATAACCATTATGTAACTGAATTTTTAAAAAAAGATTTTATTTATTTATTTTTAGAGAGGGAAGGGAGGGAGAAAGAGACAGAGAGAGAAACATCAATGTGCAGTTGCTGGGGGTTATGGCCTGCAACCCAGGCATGTACCCTGACTGGGAATTGAACCTACGACACTTTGGTTTGCAGCCCACGCTCAGTCCACTGAGCTATGCCAGCCAGGGCTTGTAACTGAATTTATGCAAAGAAAGAAATACTGTACAAGCTCACTTATGTATAATCTGAAACAAAGAGAAGAAAAACAAACCCAAGTTTATAGATACTGATAGATACAAAGAACAGACTGGTGATTGTCAAAGATGAATGGGGAGGCTTGGAGGTATGGGCAAATTAGGGGTGAGGGATCAAAATGTACAAATACGAGTTATAAAATAAATCATGAGACTGTAATATCCAACTGGTGTCTATATATGTATTGCATATTTGAAAGTTGCTAAGAGAATAGATCTTAAATGTCCTCATCACACACACATACAAAATTTGTAACTATGTATTCTGGCAGAGGTTAAGTAGGCTTACTGTGGTAATCATTCATAATATTATATGAATATTATGAATATATGAATATTAAATTATTATGTACACCTGAAACTAATATAATATATGCCAACTACATATCAATAAACAAAAATTATAGTTTTCAGAACTCAATTTAACGAAAAAATCATTTAAGCAAAATATGCATTTTTATAACATATAAACTCATTTCTAACTGAGTGGTTAAGGGAAATTTTTGAAGTAACATTTATGGAAAACAGTTTGACTAAATCATAAATAAACTTGTTCAATAATTTTCAATAAAATGGCAAAAATATCATCTAAAAATTATTTTTTATTTTAATTTGGGTTTGGTGAAATTGATGGACATAATATCAATGGATGTAAAACAAATACCTTTTTATCAAGATGTCAGTTAACTTTTTAGAAATGCTATATACAAAAGAACAATGTAAATCTGAAATATTTTCAATAAAAGTTGAAAACTCATGTAGACTATACCAAAATTGCATTGAATTAAAGTACACTTTTATATAGTACAGTAACTAAAGTCTACTGTCATTGTTTGCTAATTTATGGTTTCAACATATTTTCATGAAAATCTCAAGGAAACTTTCAAACAGATAGACTAGTTCATATTAAAATTTAGGAAAGGATAAAACAAAAGAAAATTTAAAAACTTAGGTAGAAGGATAAATGTTCATGAATAGCAAAGGCACTACTGGAGAAGAATCTAGATGTTGGCAAAAATATTTTCTATTATATATCAAGATTTACTTTACAGTCAAAAGGACAATATTTGGGAAAGAAAAACAAAAATTAAACAGACTAAAAACTCATGCCCATGAGATTTTAATCTATGATGGGCACTCTGAAACTCACTTAATAAAGGATGGAAAATACTATAATTGGTTTTATGGTAGTGGTGGTTTTTCACATAACAAATTAAACTGGGCATCAATTTTAAAGCATTTCTAAAATCACTGTCAGGTAGATTGTAAAGTCATGTGTGAAAAGGAGGTTTAACTATTGTATAAGAATTATAAAAATAACTTTTCTCATGTTCCTCAAATAGGAAATTTTCTGGAACAGCTCCCCAAATGTTCATATCATAATACAAAAATTAATTGTAATATATGTTAATATTTCAAAGATTATTTGTTAACACACAGACATAAAAAGTTAATGCATGAGTTAATAACTGGGAAATATCTTTTCACATTTTAAAACAAATAAAACTAACTAAATAATATAAAAATTCACATATCAGTATGGAAATGCCAAAAACAGAAGACAAAATGCTGAGGCATTTGAGAAGAGAAAACACACAAGAAGGAGAAATATGTGGTGAAATGATGCCTAAATTCTCATATATTGAATAAAATCTCAAAATAAGATGACAGTAACATACTTTTTATGATTTTGAGTGTGGCAAAAATACTAAATTTGCTGGGGTGACAATGGTAATTATATAGGTTTCAAATGTACAATTCTATAATGCATCATCTATATATTGCATTCTGTGTTTACCACCCAAAGTTAATTCCCATATATTTGACTCCCTTTCCCTTTACTACTTCACATCCCTCTGCCCCGCCCTGTTTCCCTCTGGTAATCACTATACTTTTGGTAATGTGTCTATTAGTCTTTGTTTGCCTTGTTTGTTCATTTGTTGCTTTCAGTTTTGTTCCCCACATACAAATGACATCATAAGGTTCTTGACTTTTTCCATTTCACTTAAACTTTAAAAATTGTAAAAATTATTGGTGTGAAAATAAATATTTGACAATGCTCTGGAAAACAATTTGGAATCACTTTAGAAACTTTGAAATTATTTCACAAAGTAATCCCAATTGTATAATCATTAAAACATTCATAATGCACTCACACCATCTCAAGTAATGCAACACCGCTCTCAGAGAGAAGGTCACACACGAACATAGTGACACATGATCAGAATTCTCATGGTAACACTGTTAGTAACAGTCAGAGACCATACACAATACCAACAGCTATCAACAGGAAAGTGGCTAAACAGAGCACGGTATATTCATATAATAGAATATTACATCCAGTGGGAGTAAATGAGGCACAGCTATATGTAAAAGAAGGTAACCTTGGAAGCATAGTGTGGAGTGAAAAATAACATTTTCAGAAGCTGTGCAAGACATGCCGCTTTCATGAAATCAAAGGTACAGAAACTAGAATATAATGTTTAGGGAATGTATACTTTGATAAAACTAAAAAGGAAGAAAAGAAACACAATCTTGTAGAATGTTTTTTCTCTAATCAGGCAGGGGAATGGGTTTTGAAGAAGCACACAGAAAAATTAATGATATCGCTAGTATCTTATTTCATAATTTATGTGTTGAGTTCATAAGTATTCCAACATTATGCTTTATAACTTATAGTTTGTTTTCTCATAAATTCATTAATAATTATACATTATACATTTATAAAATAAATCATGATAAATCAATAACAAAACCAAGCAACTGCAATATTTTTAGCATAGAATATAAAATTAGAGAAAAGTAAGTTACCAAAAGCAACTGTACATTCATTAAAACATAATGTTCTAATATATTAGTTTTGTTATTACTTATCTGAAAGGTCAAGATGGCAAGAAATGATCTCCTTATAAAAAGAAAGTCTTCAAAGTGAACTAATCAAGGCTTCTCAAATTATGACAGGGATTGAGACCTTGACACAAATATGTTTTGACAGTAGTCAAGGAATTCAGAATAAGAGTATAAGATTTAATCAACAAATTCTGAAAAAAGTCACAAACCAAAATGTTTTTGCACAAGATGAAACAAGCAAGTGAAAAATAAAGCAACCAGTCAAGATAAGGCAGATGAAAACAATGAGCATATTTCAATATATCTAAATTTGATTCTAGGAAAACATTATGCTAAGTGAAATAAAGCAGCCAGAGGACAACAAATACCATATGATTTCACTTATATGTGGAACCTAATGAACAAAATGAACAAGCAAAACTGAGATAGACTCACAGATAAAGATCAAGCTGACAGCTGACAAGGTGGGGTGCTGTTTGGAGCTGGGTGTTTGAGGGGTGGAGGGATTGAGAAAAAAAATAAAAAGAGAAAAGAAACTAATGGACAACAGTGTGGTGATTGCTGGAGGAGGTGGAGGAGAGTACGGGTGGGATAAATGGTGAGGAAGGAGACTTGGGTGGTGAACATACAATACAGTGTACAGATCATGTGTTGTGGGATTGTGCTGCTGAAACCTGTATAATTTTGTTAACTAGTGTGACCCCAATACATTAAATAAAAAGGAAGAAAAAATAATAAATTTGATTCTAGGAAAATAAATAATGCACAGTTAATAAATTAAGATAACCCTTAAAAGGGCAGAAATTCCATATGTACTTATGTAGAATTTTTAGTCTTATAATCCTGAAGCTCACTGTAGAAGTGTAACCACAGGAAGGTAAAGCAAGATTTGATGATTCTATGGTGTTGTAAAGCAGAGACAGTGAAACTCTTACCAAAAAACCCCCACTACTATACTTAGCCATATTTCAAACAAACTGCAAAACCAGAAATTCAGATGACTTCCTACAACCATGTTAAAATACCTTATAAATTTTGATAGGTAAATTTAGATACTACATGAAGCATTTTGGGGAAAACTGAGATAATTCACACAAAAATTAAAGATTTTAGGGTAACCTGAGACATTCCAATTCTCATAAAAAAATACAGTTTAAGTTTCCTTAACAGGATTTTTAAAGTTTATAGCTACTCAAACATACTTCTCTAAGGGAATGATGTCAAAAATACCTGCCAACTATCAACTAACATAAAAATAATAACTCATTTATACACATGCATACACATTCAAATGCATTAATATTTGCACATGGATATGAGTACATATAATTCATATGTGTTTGTGTTAATGAATGTATGTATGTACACATACAATTCCATTAATTAAGCATCTATGGAACACTCAGCACAGATACTATTGCACCTTAATATTTAGTGCTTTGAATAAGCCACTTACCATATTTTATTAAGTAAAGGACAATTCTGGGTTAAGACATCAGGAAGAAATCTCCTGTTCCCAAGAGATCTCCCCAAATCCTCAGCACTACACCTATTTGAAATAAAAATACAAACCCACAAAAATAAAAACAATGGTGAACAAATAGCTGTAAGTCAATATTAAATCTGAAAAGTTGATATGCAAGTAGAAACTGGTAATGCAGAACCAGAGACCCTTGGTAAGAAAAGAAAACACATCAGACTTAAACAGAGTCCTCTACAGGTTCAGGGACTAGCAGCACCAGTACCATTGGAATTGGGGATGAAGAAGCGGGCTAAATCAAAGATGGACTATGAAGGTTAATTTTACCTGCCAACTTGACTGTTGGGGGATTGCCCAGACATTTGATCAAACATGGTTCTTGTGTCTGAGGGTGCTTCTGGATAAAGTGAACATTTGATTCAGTAAACTGAGTAAAAGTTTTTGTCTTCTATAATGTGGGTAGGCTTCACCCAATCAGTGGAAGGCCTATATAGGACAGAAACAAAGAGTAAGAGTAATTCCCTCTCTGAGTAAGAGAGAATTCCTCATGCCTGACTTCCTTTAAATTGAGACATGGCCTTTTTTTTTCTGTCTTTGGCTCTTTGGGGGTCTTGAGCCTGCCAGCCTTTGGACTGGAACTAAATGATCAGCTGCCTGAATCCCTAGCTTGGTGACTGCAGATCTTGAGATTCTTCAGATTCGATAATGGAGTAAACAAATTCACTATAATAAATCATGTATATATGCACACATAGTACTATACACACACATAGTATTGGCTGTTTCTCTGGATAACCCTGACTAATACAAGTGCATAGAATCTTGGAAAATAATTTGATCTTTACATTGTTTTCCTCATCTCCAAGCTTCTGGTTGACTGAACTTAATCTGATTTATTCAGCTGTGTAGGTTTATTTTATGTGGATGGTATCAGAGGCTTTCAGGATTGGAAAACATCAGTCAGTTAAGGACATAACTGCCATTCTGTAAACAACAGCGGATCTAACTTACTCACTGAAAGCTGGCCCCAGAGGTCTTTCAAAACTTGGCTCCCCAAATGCTATTTAATGTATCCCTAACACTCAGAAAGAGATTAGATAACACCTGTAAGAAGAACCCAAGAAGAAAGATATAGAGATATGGTACTGAGTTTAATAAGAAGTGTTCTATCCTCCAAATCAAGTTATGGTCAAGGTCAAAATAAGCTAATCCTCAGAACTTACAAATGACAGTTTATTCCATTGTTTTCATTTCTAAACAGATAATTATAGATAGCCTGATATCCAAGAAAAGCCTATGACATAAAATATAAGGTTTGGGTAAAAAAATAATAAAATTAGTAAACAACTTAAAATATAAAGATACTGTATAAGAATAAAAAAAAAATCTGGGCCTGTCATAGCTCAGTGGATTGAGCATGGGCTGTGAACCGAAGCATCGCAGGTTCGATTCCCAGTCAGGGCACATGCCTGGGTTGCAGGCCATGGCCCCCAGCAACTGCACATTGATGTTTCTCTCTCTCTCTCTCTCTCTTTTTCCCTCCCTTCCATCTCTAAAAATAAATAAATAAAATCTTTAAAATTAAAAACAAAGAATAAAAAAATCAAACTATCAATATCCACAGAATGGTCAGATATATTGTTATATACATGAGATGAAAACAGGGTGCTGCTCAAAGATATTCTAAAAATGTTCTTAATAATTAAATATTAAAGTTAAAATAAACCTCAATAGAGAAAAAAATTAAAAGTATAAGAATTATTTTAGAAAGTAGAACAGTTTTCAGGAACAACTATAAAGGACACATGGACAAAACCAAGGAAGGGTAGAATCAGGAGAGAGGAGGGAATGGCTGGGGTGGGGAGGGAGTAGTGCAGGGGGGAATGCAGACAACTGTACTTGAACAACAATACAAAATGTTAAAAAAAAATAAAGAACAAAACCCAGCAAGCACCAATGTAAAGAAGAGGAACTTGAAAGACTAACATAAGAGTATAACATAAATATAACAAAAGTTTTAAAACGTAAGAAACATATAGGGGAGGGAATAAACTAAACAATTCAAAACAAACTGAGAGTCCCAAGAGTGAACAATCATTTTCTACTCAACAGGGCTCACTAGAGCTACACCTCAGAGATAAGGTTGTACACTTCCAACTCTATGACACATCATTGGCAAAATGTGAGAACGCAAAAGTAAAACTGCCACCCAAAATCTAGTCTTATTTTAAGGAATAAAACTAGAATATCTTTAGATTTCTTGATAGCCATACTAGAAGTTAGAAAACATTGAATAAATGGTTTTGTAACACTGAAAAAAAATTCTACCCCCAAAACTATCAAATGAGACAAATTAAAGTGACTACTACTATTTATGAATTTAAAAACAATCTTAGAGTAGCTATAGGAATAGATTATGAAGTAGATATGTTACCATGCTTATTTTCATTTATCGTAAACATTCTTTATTCAAATGAAATAAAATAAAATAAATTATCTAAAGACATTAACAAGCAAATGCAAATACAACTTGAACCAGTAATTATACTTTAAAAATGTTGGTCATCAGGAAACTAGTAAAGAAATGATAGATGATATTGATTAGATAGAAAAGATCCTGAAGCTACACGAAGTGTGAAGAAACCAAGTAGTGACATAAAACATTTTCCAAATGAATTCAATTTTAAGTGAAAACCACAATGTTTAAGAATGTATATGCTACCATTTGTTTAAAGAGAAAAAAGTTGTTTTGCTTAGATATGCATAAAAAGCTTGGGGGAAAGAATAGGAGAAAATTGCAGACCTTGGTTTCATCTGGAGAAGAGAAATGTTGGTAAGGAGACATGAACAGTAATGATTTTCACTGTATCTCTTATACCTTTTATGTTTTCAACATGTGAGTTTTTCACCCATTCAAAAATGCCTGCTTTAAGAGGTCAAGTAAAATAAGTGAGGAATAATTAGGAAATCAAATGAAGATCTAAGAAGAATAGATTGTATATTGTATACAGAATATTCAAGATAAGTGTTTAAAGGGGATGTGTTCTTTAAATTTTTTTAAATGTATTGATTTTATGGGAGGTGGGGGAGAAAGAGAGAGAGAGAGACAGACCCACACACACACAGACATTGATTTGTTGTTCCACTTATGTATGCATTCATTGGTTGCTTCCTGTGTGTGCCTTGACTGAAGATTGAACCAGCAACCTTGGCATATTGGGATGATTCTCTAACCAATTGAACCACCTAGCCAGGGCTAAAGGAAATGTGGTTTTTAAGATGATCTTGAAAGAAGCATGTTTTTCTGAAAGAATATCTATATGAGTAAAATGGAGAAACAGGTCACAATTAACACTTTCAGGCAGAGAAAACAACTTAATGCATGGAGATGGAGAACCATGATCTATAATAACAGTGGGTATTTAATGATGATTGAAGATAGGAAACATGTAAGGAAATAACCAGCACAGGGCTAAACATAAATGTCACAAAAGTGGTGTCAGGTTCTTGGGATGGCCATGAGAATGGACTGTACATAAGTGAACATTTCTGAAACTAAAAGTGACCCTTAATGATAATTTCAGAAATTGCATTGTTTACAGTTATTCAACATTTTGTTGAAGATTTTCAAATGCTGTTTAATTTACATATGATTTCACAGTACTGTTACTGTGTCTTACTGATTAACTTACTCCTATTTTATTTGTGTCTTCATCATAGTATTTTTCTTAAAGTTGGTTGACTAACAGCATGGATTGTCACATGTGTGTGCACATTTCTCTGTGTGTGCATGCCATAAATATGATTATACATTAAATTTGTCTAAGCTTTGAAAAAGAGTGTGGCAGTGACAGTGTGCACCAAATATAGCCCTGTGACCTTGCACATTTTCCACTGCCCCTTAACAGTACTTTAAAACACAGGACAAGACCTTTCCCCTGGACTGTGACCAGTTAATTTAAATACATTAATATTTTTATTTATGAAAAATCTTTTGAAAAAGTTAAGGATTGAGTTTATATCTCCAGTGTTGAATAATGCTAAATCCATTTTTTAAAAAAAGTCATATCTGCCAAAAGGACCAACCAAACAAAAAACATCTCTGCATTAAGCAGTGTAAATGTATTTATTTATTACATAAAATAAGCCAGGTATGCATTCCCTTCCAGATTGACTTCTAAGACAATTGTTAACTGACTACAATTTAATGCATTGATTAGTAGCTATTTTCCTATGCTGCCAGCATCTTGGACCTCCTCAAATTTTCTTTTAAAAACACCTTCTATTTTGCCTGATAAAAATATGGTTATCTCAACCTTCTTTTGGTTTCTGTTTGCATAGAATATATTTTTCTATCCCTTCACTTTCGGTTCATGTATGCCCTCCTTAAACATAGAAACAATTTCTATTTTTCTTATGTACAACCAATGAGAGAGATTGTATTGAGAAGACTGGAGAGTCATGGGAGGTTTCTGGGACAGCAGAAATTCTCTGGGGTCAAAGGTGCTGTTGAATGCCATTGTTATGTCCTTTTCATTTCCCTAGAGTGGGAAGGGACTCTCCCAGGATGTTCTGGCTTGCCTGCAAAGTCACTACAGTGTATTTTCAGACATGGTTTCCAAGCCATTTAGGCATCAAACAATGGGAGTAAGCAGGATCAGCAGGGCAGTGTACAACACATGCACCAGGCCTACCCACCTGGAGCTGATCTGGCTTGGTGGGGATCCCTTAGGCATCAGTTCAGCTCTTACCCTACCACCCTGCCAAAACCACCTGGTACACACAGTCTACCAAGTGACTGCTTCCACATGAGACCACTTTTTCAAAATTTGGAGAAATAGGGAAAAGAATCACACATGCAGACCCAGGAAGCACAGAGTTCAGAACAGAGTGAACTCAAAGAGACCCACATCAAGACATATTGTAATTAAAAAGGCAAAATTTAAAGATACAATTGAAGGAAACAAGCAGAACATAATGAGTCACATACAAAGGAAACCCCATAAAGCTATCAGCTGATGTTTCAGCAGCAACTTTTACAGGCAAGAAGGGTATGGTAGTACATCTTTAAAGTGCTGGGGGAAAAAAAGGAAAGGAGCATACAACCTAAAATAATTTACACATAAGTTTTAGCACTCGTAACTAAAGGAGAGATAAAGACTTTCCTGGACAAGAGAGAACTAAAGGATTCATCACCATTAAATCAGTTTCACAAGAAATGTTAAAGGGTATTCTTTAGGCAGAAAAGGTAAGCCTATATTTAGAAATATTAAAATATAAAAAAAATCTCACAGGTAGGAACAAAAATTTAATAAATATAGCAAATCAAACATTGAAAACTATTACAAAGGTCAAAAGAAAAAAACTATTGCAAAGATCAAAAGAAAAAAATTTCAATTCAAACTAAATTAATCAGTTTGGAGATACACAACACAAAAAGTTCTAAAGCATATCATGGATAACAAAGGATTCAGGGGAAGTAATTTTGTAGCTCTTACAGAATGTATTCAAACTTAAATTCCTATCAGCTTAAAATACACTGCTACAAATATAGAATAATATATATAAACCTCATGCTAAACCAGAAACTGAAAAACTGCAAAGATATACAGAGGACAAATAGAAAGAAACTCATACAAAACAATAAAGTAAAACAGCAAACCATGAAGAAAGAATCAAAAGAAGAAAAAAGAAACAGAGGAGACCTATAAGAACAATTAAAAAATTAACAAATTGCAATAAGTGCATATTTATCAATAATTACTTTAAATGTGAATGGTGTAAATGCTCTAAGAAATAGACATTGGATGGCTGAATGTATTAAAAAACATGACTGATCTATATGCTACTTATAAGAAACCTATTTCAAATGGAAAGACACATATAGACTGAAAGCGAAGTGATGGAAAAAGATATTCTATGCAAATTAAAATAAAGATTGGGTAGCAATACTCATATCAGACAAAATACACTTTTAAAAAATGTAAAATAAAATGAAGAAAGACATTACTTAATTGCAGAGGGGTCAATCCACAAAGAGAATATAACAACTGCAAATATCTACACACCCAACACAGGAGCACCTAAATATGTAAAACAGGTGTTCACAGGCATAAAAAGAAAAATCCACAGTAATGCAATTAATAGTAGGAGGTTTTTATATCCCACTTACATCAATAGCTAGATCATCCAGACTGAAAATTAATAGGGAAATAATGGCCTTGAATATCATATTTGACCAGAACAACTTAATAAACATCTTAAGAACATTTCATCCCAAAACTTAAGAGTACACAATTTTTTGAAGAGCACATGGAACATTCTCCAAGATAGATCAAATATTAGGCCATGAAAGAAGTCTCCTTAAATTTAAGGAGATTAAAATTATATCAAACATCTAATCAAATTGGTGTGAAACTAAACATCAACTACAGAAAGAAAGCTGGAAAAAACCCTCACAAATATGTAAAGACTAAATATCATGCTACTAAATGGACAATGTTTCAAATAGGAAATAAAACAGGAGATCGAAATCTGTCTTGAAAGAAATACAAATAAAAACACAAATTTAAATATTTATGGGATGCAGCCAAAGCAGTTCTAAGAGTATGCTCATACTTGTGCAGGCCAATTTACAATAAGTAAGCAAGAATAATCTGAAACAAACAATCTCATTTTACACCTAAAGGAATTTAAAAAATATATATGTATAAGAGCAGTTAAAACCAAAAGTAAATAGAAGGAAGGAAACAGTTAAGATTTCAGTGCAAATATAAAATAAAAATTTTAAAAAGTAAAAAGATCAAGAAAACTAAGTGCTGGTTATTGGAAAAGATAAATTAAATTGACCAAATTTGGCCACTCATCAGGAGAAATAGAGCTCCCCCAAAATAAAATAATAAAGAATAGTTACAAGTTATACCACAGAAGTACAAAGAATCAAAAAGAATACTAAGAACAATTATATGCCAACAGATAAGACAATCTAGAAGAAATGGATAGATTTTTAGAAGTATATAATCTTCCAAAACTGAACCAGGAACAATACAAAGTCTAAACAGAAAGGATACTAGTAATAAAGTTGAAGCAATAATCACAAAACTCTCAACAACACAAAAAAATTCTGGACCAGATGGCTCACAGGTGAACTTTACAAAATATTCCAAGAATATTCCAAAGAATATTCTTTGTAAACTAGTTCAAAAAAATCAAAGAGGAAGGGATACTTATAAACTTACTTTATGAAGCCAGCATTACACTGATACCCAAATAAAAAAGACATTTTATATGTTATATGAAATGTGTACATATATGATGTATATATATACATATGTATTCAATATTATTTTATACATATTCAATATCTTTAATGTACATAGATGCAAAAATTATCAATACAATATTTTCAAACTGAATTAAACTATTCCTTAAAAGGATTATCCACCATGAACAAGTGGAATTTAAACCAGGGAAACAAGGATGGGTCAATATCTGTAAATCTATTACTCTGAAACATCATATTAACACAATGAAAGATAAAAACCAAATGACCATCTGAGCAGATTTAGAAATACATTTTAAAAATACAATACCTTTTTATAATAAAAATTTTCACCAAAGTGGGCATAGAAGGAATGCATCTCAATATAATAAAGGTTACATATGACAAATCAACAGCTAATATCTTACTCAATGGTGAAAAGCTAAAAGATTTTCCTCTAAGATCAGGAAAAATACAAGGATGTGCACTACCATTTCTATTCAACATAGTATTGGAATTCCTAGCCACAGCATTCAGACAAGAAAAAGAAATAAAAAGCATCCAAATCATAAAGGAAGAACTAATACTCTTATTATTTACAGATTACATGATGCTATAGAAATAAAACCCTAAGACTCCACCAAAAAACACTATTAGAACTAGTAAATGAATTCAGTAAAGTTTCAGGATACAGAATCAGTATACAGAAATCCATTACATTTCTATAAACTAATAACAAATGATCAGTAGGGCAAATTAACAAAATAATCATGTTTGCAATTGCATCGAAAAGCATAACATACCTAGAAATGAACTTAATCAAAGAGGGGACAGACCTGTACTCTGAAAACAATAAGACTTTAAAGAAAGAAACTGAAAAGATACGCATGGAGGATATACTTTGCTCATGAATTCAAAGGATTAATATTGAGAAATGTCCTTTACTACCTAAAACAATATACAGATTCAATGCAATCCCCATTAAAATACCAAGGACATTCTTCTCAGAATTACAACTAATCCAAAAAATTATATGATTACTAAAAATCCAAAGTAGCCAAATAAATCTTGAGAAAGAACTAAGTGGGAGGTGTCACATTCTCTGATGTCAATATATACTACAAAGCTAAGTAATCAAAACAGTGTGGTAGTAACATAAAAATAGTATATAGATGAATGGAATAGAATACAGAGCCCAGAAATAAGTCCTCAATTATATGGTCAAGTAATTTATGATAAAAAAAGGCCATATTATACAATGAGGTTAAGATAATCTCTTCAATAAGTAGTGTTGGGCTATCTGTACAGATATATGCAAAAAAGAAACTGGACAACTTTTAAAAACATTATGCAACTTGAAATGGATTAAAGACTTTAAATGTAAGGCCTGACTCCATAAAACTCCTAGAAATAACATTGGCATTTAATTCTTTGACACTGTTTTTTGCAATAACTTTGGGATATGTCTCCTAGGGCAAGGGAAATCATAGAAAAAATAAAAAGGAACTATATCGAACTAAGAAGTTTTTGCACAGAAAAAAAAAAAAACAGGCCTCAGCTGGCGTAGCTCAGTGGATTGAGCTCGGGCTGTGAACCAAAGTGTTGCAGGTTCGATTCCTAGTCAGGGCATATGCCTGGTTGCAGGCCACGGCCCCCAGCAACCGCACATTGATGTTTCTCTCTCTCTCTCTTTCTCCTTCCCTTCCCTCCCTAAAAATAAATAAACAAAATCTTAAAAAAAAACAGAAACAAAACAAAAAGACAGCTTACTAAATTTGAGAAGATATTTGCTAATGATACCACCTATAAGGAGTTAATATCCAAAATATACAAGAAATTCATGTAACTTAATAACCCCCAAATTAAAAAAAATCCAGTTGAATAATGGTCAGAGAACCTGAAGAGTCATTTCTTCAAAAAGGAAGTGAAAATTGCCCACAGATACATGAAAAGATACTCAAGATCACTTATCATGAGGGACATGCAAATTATAAACCACAAGGAGGTATCACACTATACTTGTCAGAATGTCTATAATCAATAAATTAGCAAATAAATGCTGAGGATGTTAGAAAGGGAACTTCAAACACTGAGGAGGGATTATAAATTAGTGCAGTCACTATGAGAAAAATATATGGATATTCCTTATAAAATTAAAAATAGTGATGCCACATGAACCAGCAGTACTACTTCGGGGTGTTTATGCAATGAAAACAAAAACACTAATTCAAAAAGATATGTGCACCCTTATGTTCACTGCATCATTGCTAGTTGTAGCCAAGATATAGAAACAACCCAAGTGTCTATGAACAGATGAAGGGCAAAGAAGATGTGGTACATATATACAATAGAATATTACTCAGCAGTAGAAATGAATAAAATCTAGCCATTTGTGACAACATGGATGGACAGATGATATTATGCTACATGAAATAAGTCAGACAGAGAAAGACAAATATAGTATGATTTCTCTTATATGTGGAATCTATAAAAACAAAACAAAATAGGAACAGATCCATAGATATAGAGAACAAGCTCATGGTTGCCAGAGGGCAATGGGTAGTTAATGGAAATTTTAAAAAGTGTAAAATTATAGCTAATGTGTAATAAATTAATACTTGTAAAATAGTTACTAAAATAAACTTTCAGTAATTTACAATTTTCTTAATAAGTTTAGTTTGAATGAGTAGAATATTATACCATAATGATTAATAGGGATGGAAGAGAAAGTATAAGACAATGCTCATAAGTTTATGTAATGGTTCTATAAATATGGAAGTATATTTCTTAAAATCATTGAAAATCCCCTTTTTGAGATTTAATAGACAAAAACTCAAAGGGAAAAGAGTTCTGTAAATAATATTTTAAAAACAATATCATTAATATGTACTTAGAACACTATTAAAATCTCCACATTGTAGGAAAACAAGATTGATAATGAAACAAAAATTCAAATATAAGAATGGTGGAAAATTTATGTTTTATCCAAGAAGTAAAAGTGCATAGAAATATGTTTGTTTTTTAAGAATGCACATTCATCCCCTCTACATCATCCCTAATTAGTACACAGGATTCATGGGTATTTGAAATGTCATTTTTGCACTGAGCTACATCATGTTATCTGCATAGCATTTAATTCTTCTGCTGATCAACTCTCTTTGGTAATATGTTCACTCTCCTCTGGTCTTAACACTCAGTGAGTGAAAATCTTGTCAGCATGTGGTTTTTCTGCCCTTTCCTGGCAGCTGTCAGATTTGTACTTAATGTAGCAGCAGCACATTATTTTTTCCAAGGGAAGGAACGGCACATCTCTGACTTTGCAAGATCTGACCCATTGCTTTAATTAGCATTTTCATGCAGAAAGGAATCTGAAATGACAGCCAATCCTCCCTGCTCCTTCTTTGTTCCAGTTTGCAAGGTGCATGCAAACTCACTAGAACCAGTCAATACTAATGCTGAAATATGATTTTAAATTCTCTTGTATGGTTTTATAGATATGTGTAAATGCAAATAATTCATTTTAAGTGAGATTCTGACTTAAAGCATAAAATTAAATTTTTGAATACAGTGAGTTAAAACAAATATTTTCTCATCTTAAAAAGATACACCTAGAAACTAGATATGTTCATAATCTCCCAAGTTTAAACACCACTTAAAGTGATCCATCACTTCACATCATGGCCTCCACTGGGCATGGAGTCAGCAAAGCCAAGACACAGAGTCCATTATGTTCACATATTTGTCATTGGATTGGAGTCTCATGTCTATAAAATGTGGCACATAGCATGCTATCCAGCAGTTTGATAGAAGAGAATGTCAAATGGCTTTGGCTTGGGAAAACTTGACCCTTTATTTTCATCATCCTGCCACAAAAGCAGTGATCTGAAATGGCAGGTTTCTCAGCGCCTTGGTGACAAGATTTCTTCTCTTCCAACTGACTGCAAGTTGACAAAAGCAAACCACAGCAGCCTACATTCTGGGTAATGTTGTCTCATAGTCAGAATCCTTTTAATTTGCAAAGAGTTTCTTATAGCAAACAAACACCTCTTACCCTACACTTCATAGGACATGAGAACAGATGAAAGAGAAGGATAATGGTAGTGATCCCATTAGGATGTCGACATTAGTGGGGGAGCAATTATAAAAGAAATTGACTAGACTTTACTGCCATCAGGAGGGGGTCATTCTGCAGACCCCTCCTGTTCTGAGGTTTGTGTTAATATTCATCTTCTGCTGTGTTCCCATGTGTTAGGTTTGCATCCCTTGAAGGCATTTAGCATTTCTCTGAGATTCAAAGCACAACGTAAATATCTTGAGGGGTTGATTGCTGTTGTCTAGTTTACTGTTCAGACCTGTACTTTGACAGGGAAAACTTCCACCTTGACATTTTTATGTTTTTCTCTGAGGATCGGTACAAGACAAAGGTGTGTTTGGTCTGGCGATGTGTGATAAATGATCTGAGTGTCTAGTAGAGTTTCTAGTTTGGTATAGATTAACCCATGGGATGTGGCCTCAGTTTAGTTCATACAGAAGTGTGCACTTGTCTATCATAAATTTCTATGGCCCATATCTTATTTTAATGAATAAATGAATGAATTTAATTATCACACAAGGATATGGTTGTTGATTTGACAGAGAGAGAGGAATGGAAGAGAGAGAGAGAGGGAGGGAGGAAGAGAGAAACATGGGTGTGAAAAAAAACATTGATCTGCTGCCTCCCATATGCACCCTGACTAGGGACTGAACTCACAACCTGGGTATGTGCCCTGACCAGGAACTGAACCCACAACGTTTTGGTGTATGCTACAACCTTCTCACCAACTTAAACACCCAGCCAGGGCTATCACCAATATTGTTATTTAAATTTTACATGAAAATAAATTGAGTTTTACAGAAAAACTTGATATTACAGAAAGTTCCCATGTAGTCCACAAATCCAGTTTCTGTTATTGAAAATGTGAGCAATGTACCATAATAATGAGAATAGGGAATGAGAGTTGATATATTATTATTATTTCTAATATGTGATTTATTCTTATTTACTAAGTGTTTACTTAATTTCCTTTCTTTTTGATCCAGGACCCCTAGGACACTACATTGCATTTATGTAATTGTCATGTCTTTTTAGGATGCTCTTGGATGTGACAGTTTCTCACTTTCCTGTTTTTGGTGACTCTGACAGTTTTGAAGCAGTCTGGTCAGGTAGTTTATACACTGTTGCTCATGTGGAGTTTTCTGATGTCTTTCTCATGATTAGACAGGGCTAAAGACTTTTGGGAGGAAGACCACAGAGATGAAGTGCCATTTTTATCACAACATATCAATGTATGTGCTGTCAACATGACCTATTACTCTTGGTGTTGACCTTGACCTTTTGGCTGAGGTAGTGTTTGTCAGAGTTCTGCAGTTTCATTTTTTTTTCTTTTTTCTACCTTTCAATACTTTATTTTTTAAAAGAAAGTCAATAAAAGCAGCACACACTTAAGAAATAAAACACTATATTTCACCTCCTTCAAGGTGGAACAGCTAGATGACTTATTTAGAATTGCACAGACTGGTTTATTTCTGCCATTTATATATTCATTAATTTATGTCAGAAGGGCTCATGGACATTTAAGTTGATCTTTGTGTTATAATATAATGCTACTCTATTTTGTTTCTCAAATTATTTTGTTATTGAACAATGAGAGATTTCTCAGTTGGCCTCTCTGTCCCTTTGGCATACTCTTGTTGCTCTTTATCTTTGAACATTTTATTTCTGGTATTAGAAGATGCTCCATGCTCATCCTGTGCACTCCTTTTCCCAGTCCTAGAGTCAGCCATTTCTCTAAGGACACCTGGATCCTTTGATAAGAGAGCTGTATTAGAAACCAAGATCTGGGCACTGGGTGTGCTCATTGCTACCAGGGCCTTGTTTCTCCCACTTATTGTCAGCTGGCGAAGCAAGATCTATGTGTGTATTCTAACCTATGTGTATATTCTAACCTACGTGTATACAAATATCGGTAAGTATTTTATATGTGTCTATATGAAGTAAATTAGAAGTTCCTACTGATGTCTCCAACTCTAATCAGTGCCACATGGATCTTTCAGGTGTTTTCCCCTTTTTTTATGTGTAACTTCCAACTAACAGCAGAAACTTCATACTCACCATCTACCATCCACTTAATTACTCATTTACAGTATATCTGAAGTGTTTCAGAGTTAACCCCCACACTGCAGGAACAACTTTATCAACTAGAGCACAGAGCTTATGTATAGTCACCTTGCCTTTCATCTTGTAGACTCCACTCATTTCCAAAGTTGCTTAAGTTGCCACCTTTTCCCCCACACCTTTCAGGGAGAGTTGTTTCATAACACTGAAACACATTTACAGGTGCTTCTGTCTTAGTCTGCATGCTATCCTGGGATCCTCAACCTCCTGAAGTATTTGTTTTTAGTTGCATAACTAAAGGACTCTTTGTGCTCTACGTTTCTACAGGATTTGGCAAATGCACAGTGTCATGCAACCACTATGACAGGAACATATAAAATAGTTTCACAGTCCATAATTTAAAAAAAATCTATCTTCCATGTTGTTGTTAGAAATCAAACTTGCTTAGAGTGTACCCTTTGGCATAAAGAAAGAAATCGCCAATAATTCTGAAATTCAATGTGGTCCAGAAAGTTTAATTTGACCAAATGTTTTCTTTAGATCTTTAAGTTGACTCTCATTAGACCTAAGAAGGCTCCAAATGGTCATGCAGTAATTCTTTGGTTTTCTTCTCTGCTACTGTTACAGACTCTAAGTGGCTCCATTAGTGATCTACATTAGTGATCACTATGGAACATTAGGGAGAGATTTTGTCATAGGGTGTAGAGGAGTGGGTACTAACTACGTAAGGCAAGTATATAAGAAGCTATGACTCCTACCTTTGCTTTTTTTCCAGTACAATCTAATCACACCTGTTGAAAGATAAAGATTGTTGAAGTGGACAACAAGACAAGGCTCAACTATATTTCTTTAACAAGAAACCAAATATATGTGCCACTAAGGTTAAAACACTGAAGAATTTAACCAAGGATGTAAAAGACCTACACTCTGAAAACTACAAGATTTTAAATTGAAGAAAACACAAAAAATGGAAATATACTCTGTGCTAATGGATTAAATAATTAATATTATAAACATGTCCATACTATCCAAAGCAATTTAAAGATTCGATGAAATTGCTGTCAAAATTCTAGAGGCATTTTTCACAGAAATAGGACAAATTCCCGAAATGTGCATGGAACTACAGAAGACCCCAAATAACCAAAGCAATTTTGAGAAAGAAGAAAGCTAGAGGAATCACTCCCTCTGATTTCAAACTATACTTCAAGGTTTTAACAATTAAGACAGAATGGTACTGGCATAAAAACAAACATATAAATCAATGGAACAGATTCAAGAGCCCAGAAATAAATGCATATTTATATGGCCAATTAATTTATAACAAAAATTAAAGAGTATGCAATGGAGAAAAGGACAGCTCTTTCAATAAATGGTGTTTAGAAAATTGGACAGGCAAATGCAAGAGAATGAAATGAGACCACTATCTTATACCATGTACAAAATTTAACTTAAAGTGGTTTAAAAACTTAAATGTAAGATCTGAAACCATAAAATTTACAGAAAAACATGTAACTGGTAAGCTGGTTGAGACAGGTCTTGATTTTTTAAAAATGACACCAAAAGCAACAAAGCAAAAATCAACAAATGGAACAACATTGAATTTAAAACTTTTTGCACAGCAAAGGAAATCATCAAGAAAATGAAAGGCAACCTACTGAATGGGAGAAAGTATTAATAGTTACAAATCATATCTGATAAAGGGTTAATATCCAAAATATATAAAGAACTTAAGAAGACATATTTTCAAATACACATACAAATGGCCAAAGGTCATGAAAAGATGTACAACATCACTAACCATCAGGGAAAAGCAAATCCACACCACAATGAAATATAACTTCAAAGTCGTTAGAATGGCTGTTATCCAAAAGACAAGAAATAACAAGTGTTGGTGAGGATGTGGGGAGAATGGAACCCTTGTTTCTCTGTTGGTGGGAATGTTCATTAATAAAACAACTATGAAAAGAGTATGGAGGTTACTTTAAAATCTTTAAATAGAACTACCATATAATGTGGCAATTTTACTTCTCAGTATTTACCTCAAGAAAGTGAAAAACATGAACTCAAAGAGTTAAATGTCTTCCATGTTTATTACAGCACTATGTCCAATGGCCAAGACATAGAAATAACCTCAGTGTCCACCAATGGATGAATGGGTGATGAAAATGTGGCTATTATTCAGCCATAAATAAATAAAAAATGTCCTGGTTGGTTTGGCTCAGTGGATTGAGTACCAGCCTGCAAACCAAAGGGTTGCAGATTCGATTCTCAGTTAAGGCACATGCCTGGGTTGTGGGCCAGGTTCCCAGGAGAGAGCACCTGAGAAGCAACCACACATTGATGTTTTTCTCCCTCTCTTACTCGCTCCCTTCCCCTCTCTAAAAAAGAAAATAAAAATATTTTTTAAATAAATAAATAAATAAATAAAATTTTGCCATTTGCCACAATGAGTGGATCTTCATGGTATTAATGTTATGTGAAATAGGTCAGACTAACAGGCAGTTACTGCATGATCTTACTTATCTATGGAATTAAAAATAAAAATAAGCAAATACATACTTAGAACAGATAGGTCATTAGTAGAGGTGGGGATTGGGCAAAATGCATGAAGGTGGTCAAAAAGTACAAACTTCCAGTTACACAATAAATAATTCTTGAATGTACAATATGGTGACTATTGTACATTCTGTACAATACTGTATTAATAATGCTTTAAGAGTTAATAATACTGTATTGTATATATGATATTTACTAAGAGGGATCTTAAGAGTTCTTACAATAAGAAAAAATATAACTGTAAGGTGACAGATTACTAGTCTAATTGTGGTGATCATTTCACAATGTACAAATATCAAATCATTATGTTGCACACATGAAACTAATGTTACGTAAGTTATGCCTTAATAAAATGTTTAAAGTCTTTAATAAAAACCTTTTCAAATAAAAATATAATAAAATATAAGCAAGTAGTTATCTTGGTGGGGATTGCTGGAAGTTTTCATTTTATTCTTTATACTTCTGAGTTTTACAAAATAATTTTAGGGTAAGAATTTGTTACATGCAAATCAGCAAAAACCTATTTTAAAATATCCTTTTATAATGGTTGAAAAAGAAACCAAATATAAAGACTTGGCAGCTTAAAACTAAAGGAATGGGGAGAGATACTAATGCTAAAACTAGTGAAAAAGTGGAATCATCCATATCAATTTCAAAAAATAGATTTTAGAACTACAAAGATTATCAGGGATTTCATAGCATAATAAAGGAGTCAACTCTTCAAGAAGAGACACCATTTCCAAGCAGGCATGCAGCCAATCACAGAGTACTGACACACTCCAAGCAAACACTGTGAGAATTGAAAGAAAAAACTGACATACTGTTACAGTTGGAGACTTCAGCATCACTCTTTAGTGACCAAAACAAAAGAATATTTCATGGCATCATGAGAAAGATAAGAACAAAAGAGAGAGCCACTATAATAGAGTCTACTTTGGTGACTCACAATTATTAACAATATACTTTGGAATGGTATTAATATATAACTAATCAATATCACAAAAGTTATTTTTAATATTATTCAAAAAGCATAGTTACTGGGACTTTGGGGTATATATTCTTTAAATGGATTGATTGGGGTGATGTTGGTTCATAAAACTATACAGATTTCAAGTGTACAACCAAATGAAACATCTGCACACTACGTCATGTGCTTATCTCCAAAAGTAAAGTCTCTTTTGTCCCCATTTGTCCTCCCTTTTTCCACTGCCACCTACTCTACCCCCTTTCCCTCTGGCAATAACTCTACTGTTCTCTGTGTCTATATGTTATATACATTTTTTTGCTTAATCTCTTTACCATTTTTCATCTAGCCCCCAGAGCCTTCTCTTCTCTGACAACTGTCAGTCTGTTCCATGTATCAAATGCTTCTATTTCCTTTTTGTTTGTTAAACTATTTTGTTTATTAGATTCCACCTATAAGTAAATTATATATTTGTCTTTCTCTGACTAATTTATGTCATTTATCATAATGCTCTCCATGTCTGTTATGCTGTCAAAAAAGGTAAGATTTCATTCATTTTTATAGCCAAGTAGTATTCTACCATCTAAATGTACCACCGATTTTTATTCACTCATCTGCTGATGAGCACTTGGGCTGTTTCCAGATCTTGGCTATTGTAAGTAATATGGTAATGAAAATAAGAGTGCATATATTCTTTGAATTCAAGTTTCAGGTTTCTTTCCCAGAAGTATATATTCCCAGAAGTGGGATTGCTGGATCAAAAGGCAGTTCAATTTGTAAATTTTTGAGGTATTTTTATGCTGTTCTCCACAGTAGATACATGAGTCTGTGTTTCCACCAACAGTGCATGAAGGTTCTCTTTTCTCCACATCCTCGCCAGCACTTGTTATTTGTTGATTTATTAATAGCCATTCTGACAGGTGTGAGGTGATGATATTTCACTGTGGTTTTAATATGGTCACTCTGATGATTAGTGTGGTACAGAGCATTTTTTAATATATCTATTGGCCATATGTATGTCCTCTTTAGAGAGGTATCCATTCAGATGCTTTACCCATTTTTTGATTGGGTTCTTTGTCTTCATGGTGTAGATTTGTATATGTTCTTCACATAGTTTGGAAATTAACCCCTTAAAAGAATTATCATTGGAAAATACACTCTCCCATCCAGTGGGTTGTCTTTCACTTTGGTTGGTGGCTTCCTTTGGTGTGTAAAAACTTTTTTTTAGATGTAGTCCCATTTATTTTTTCTTATTTTCCTTGCCTGAGGAGATATATTGGCAAAAATATTGCTATGAGAAACATCTGAGATTTAATTGCCAATGTTCTCTTCTAAGGTTTTTATGGCTTTGCAACTTACATTTAAGTTTTTAATCCATTTTGAGTTTATTCTTGTGTATGGTATAAGTTGGTGGTCTAGTTTTAATTTTGTGCCTATATCTGTTCAATTTTCCCAACACTGTTTATTGAATAGACTGTCTTTACCCATTGTATGTTCTTGCCTCTTTTGTCAAGTATCAATTGATCATAAAGGCATGGGTTTATTTTCTATATTCTGTTCCATTGATCTATATACCTGTTCTTGTGCCAATACCATGATACTTTGATTACTATGTACTTGTAATACAGTTTGATATCAGGTAGCATTATACCTCCAACTTCATTCTTTTTTTTTTTCAAGATTCCTGTGGCTATTTAGGGTCTTTGTGGTTCTATATAAATTTTTTGAATATTTGTTCTAGGTCTCTGAGATATGCCATTGGTATTTTAATAGGATTTGCATTGACTCTCAAGATTGCTTTGGGTAGTATTGACAGTTTAATGATCTTAATTCTTCCTATCCATGAACACAGTATATGCTGCCACTTATTTGTATCTTCCTCAATTTCTTTCTTTAGTATCATAGAATTTTTAGAGTATAGGTCTTTTACCTCCTTGGTTAAGTTTATTCCTAGGTAATTTTTGTTGTTGCAATAGTAAATGTGATTGTTTTCTTAAATTTTCTCTCAAATTCCACAATTTATGAATATTAGTTTTGTATACTGTTGCAGTGCTGAATTTGTGTACTAGTCTAGTAGTTGTTTGATGGATTCTTTAGTGTTTTCTGTATGCGATGGCATGCCATCTGTGAATAATGACGGTTTTAATTCTTCCTTTCAAAACTGGATACCTTTTATTCCTTCTTATTGTCTGCTTGCTGTTAGAACGGAAAACTTCCAAGCTCATTTTATGAGGCCAGCATTATTTTAATTCCAAAACCAGATAAAGGCATGAAAAAGAAAGAAAACTATAGCACAATATCCTTGATGAATATTGATGCTAAAATCCTCAACAAAATAAGAGCAAACATGATCCAGCAATACATTAAAAAGATCATACAACATGATCAAGTGGGATTTATTCCAGAGATGTAAAGTTGGTGCAATATTTAAAAACCATTAAATGTGATACACCACATAAATCAAATGAAGGATATAAAAACAACATGATCATATCAATAGATGCAGAGAGAGCATTTGATAAATCCAGCACCCATTTATAATAAAGACTCTTGGCAAAGTGGAAACAGAACATACCTCAATGTACTAAAAGCCATATAGGACAAACTGATAGCCAACAACATACTCAAAGGACAAAAACTAGAAGTGCTTCCCTTTAAATCAGAAGCAAGACAGGGATATCTATTTTTGCCACTATTATGCAACATATTACTGTGAGTCCTACCCACAGCTCATACAAGAAGAAGAAATAAAAGTTATTCTAATTGGTCCTGGCTGGTGTAGTTCAGTGAATTAACCAAAGGCCTGCAAACCAAAGTATCAGTCAGGGCATGTGCCTGGGTTGCAGGCCAGGTCACCAGTAGGCAGCGTGACAGAGGCAACCACACATTGATGTTTCACTTCCTCTCTTTCTCCCTCCTTTCTCCTCTTTATAAAAATAATTTTAAAAATCTTAAAAAAGTTAGTCTAGTTGGAAATGAAAAAGTAAACCTTTCATTATTTGCAGATGACATGATACTTTATATAAAGAACCCTAAAGATTCCACCAAAAAAGCCCTGCTAGAACTGATAAGTGAATTCAGTAATGTAGCAAGATGCAAAATAAATATTCAGAAATCAGATGCATTTTTAACACCAATAATAAACATCCAAAAGGGACACTAAGAAAACATCATTCACAATAGCTTCAGAAAGAATAAAATACTTAGGAGTAAATTTAACCAAAAATGTAAAAGATCTGTACTCAAAAAATTATAAGACACTGAAGAAAGAAACTGAAGAAGATACAGATGAGTGGAATATATACCCTGTTAATAGACAGGAAGAATTAACATCATTACAATGTCAATACTATCCAAAGCAATCTATGGATTCAATGCAATTTCTATCAAGATACCAATGGCATATTTCACAGAATTAGAACAGATATTCCAAAATTATATATGGAACCACAAAGAGCCCATATATGTTTTGGCATAACCTCAGCAATCATGAGAAAGAAGAACAAAGTTTAAGGAATCATGCTACCTGATACCAAATTACACTACAAGGCCATAGTAATCAAAACAACAACATGGTAGTGGAATGAAAACCTACATATAGATAAATGGAACAGAATAGAGAGCTCAGAAATAAATTCACACCTTTATAGTCAATATTTGATAAAGGAGGCATAAACACACTGTGGTAAAGATAATGTATTAAAAATAATGGGAATATTGAAGATATGTAAAAATATGAAACTATACCAATTTCTTACACCATATACAAGAATAAACTCAAAATATTTAAAGACTTAAATGTCATACTCAGAACCATAAAAATCCTAGAAGGAAAAAAATGGCCAGTAAAACCTCAGCTATTTCTTGTAGTGATATTTTTTCTGATATATCTCCTCAAAGGAAACAAAAGAAAAAATATAGAAATTGGATTACATCTAAGAAAAAAGTTTTTTGCACAGCAAAGGAAACAGTCAACAAAATGAAAAGACAACCCACTGAATGAGAGAACATATTTGTTAATGACACATCTGATAAGGGGTTAATATCCAAAATACATAAAGAACATGTAGCTTAACACCAAAAAAGCAAACAGTCCAATTAATAAATGGAGAAAGGACCTGATGCTTTTCCAAACAGGACATACAAATGGTCAATGTACATGTGAAAAGATGCCCAACGTTACTAATCATCAGAAAAATGCAAATTAAAGCCACTATGAGATATCACCTTACACTTGTCCCATGGTTATCATCAATAAATTTACAGACAAGTGGTGAGGGTGAAAACAAAAGGGAACTCTCAAGCACTACTGGTGGGAATGTAGATTGCTTCAGCCACTAGAAAATTTTGAGGTATGGATTTACCTCAAAAATTAAAAATGGAACTGTTTACGACCCAGCAATTCCACTTCTGGCACTATATCCAAAGAAATCCAAAATGCCAATTTGAAAAAATAAATGCACCCTTAGTTCATTGCAGTGTTTTTACAGTAGCCAAGATCTAGAAGCATTTCAAGTGCCCAGCAGCAGGGAAATGGATGAAAATGCTGTGGTACATTTACATAATGGACTACTACTCAGCTGTAAGAAAGAAGAAAATTGTACTATTAGCTAGAGCATGGATGAACCTGGAAAGCATTTTGCTACATGAAATAAACCAGTAAGAAAAAGATAAGCACCATATGATTTCACTAATGTGTGGTATCTAACAAACAAAATGAACAAGCCAAATAGAGGCAGACTCATAGGTATAGAACAGACCAACAGATGTCAGCAGGGAGGTTTGTAGCTGAGGGAATAAAAAAAAAAGAAAAAGAGGAAACCTCATGGACATGGTTACCAATACAGTACAGTATTGCCAGGGCAGTGGGGAGGTGGGCAGGTGGTGGTGAAGGAGCCTATAGGGGGGATAATTTGTGATGGAAGGAGACTTGACTTGGGCTGGTGAACACACAATAGAGTGTACAGATGATGTATTGTGGAACTGTGTACCTCAAACCTATATAATTTTGTTAACCAGTCATTCCCATAAATTTAATGTAAATGAAAATAAATCACATGATCATATTAATAGATGCAGAAAAGGTATTTGATAAAAATCCAGCATCCAGTTATCATAAAAGAATTCAGGAAAGTGGGAACAGATGGACCTTACCTCAATGTAATAAAGGCCATGTATGACAATCACAAAGCCAACATCACACTCAAGGACAAAAACTAAAAGCATTTCCCTTAAAATCAGGAACAAGAGAGGGATGCCCACTTTCACCACTCTTATTCAACATAGTATTGGAAATACTGGCCACCATAGACTTATTTTTTGACTAAAGTTCTCCTTTATAGCAAGTGAACACACCCCTCTATGTATCCAACTGTAGAATACTTAAAAGAAAGCTGTATTACAGGGTGTTGAACCCAGGTCACAGGATCAGGCCAATGAGGAGTAAGTCATGTAGGAACATTTAAAGGAAAAGCCTCCCCTACATTCTACTAGTGACTGGAGGCCCCCAGAGCTTGTTACTGAGGCCAATTCTGAGTGAAGAGGAGAGGGTGTGGCACCGGCTTCTCTGAACATCAGTGTAGGCAGGACTTAGCCCTTAAGTCTTCCACTGACACAGATTCCCAGTCACAGGCTGGGGCAGGCCACTTAACTCTGAGTATTTTCAGAGTATTTTCTCAGTTACACTGTTTCTGGACAGGGTTCATTTTATTTTCAAACTGATACAGTACGTTATTGCCCAGCAATTTTTTGACAGTAAAAAAAAAAGGAAGTTAACTGCAATGTTCGAATTTGTATATTAATTAATTTCCAAACAAAACTATCTCAGTTGCTTGCCCAGCTATAAGTTCTGTTCTGAGACAAATTATCTGTGTTCAACACAGCTTTTTATTTTATTTTTTAATTTTTAATCCTCACCCAAGAATGTATTTATATATTTTAGAGACAGAGGAGGGGAGAGAAAGAGAGAGAAACATCTATATGAGAGGAATATGAATCAGTTGTCTTCCATACCTGTCCAGATGGAGGACTCAGACTGCAACCTACATATGTTCCCAGACTGGAAATCAAACCCACAACATTTTGGTGTGTGGAACAACACTCCAGCCAACTGAGCCACCTAGCCATGGCTCAACACAACTTTTTACATGAACACAAGACACATACAGAAGCACCTGGGGGATACTGGTTGGCACAAGGGATGCCAGCACACAGAAGGCTCCCATCTTCTCACAGCCTCAAAGTATCCCCATGAACAACATACTCTTTCAAGATACAAAGAGAGTTAAGTTCATAGTGGACAAACCTGGGGGACCACTACTCCACCAAGTCATCAAAGTCAGTGTCATCACATTGGGGACCACTCAGTATCAACTGTTCCCTGATGTAAAGACCCACTACCACCCTAATGCTTCTGCCAAAGACAGAAGCCAAATCTAATCATAGAACACCAGACAAACCCAAATGGAGGAACATCTTGCAAAGCACCAGGCTGTGCTCTTCAAATGTGTATAGCATGAAAAGAGGTCAGAGAGAAGTCAGTGCATAACTCTAGACAAATTCTGAGCCAGGAGGCCATTTCTGTACAAAGTATATTAGTGAGAACAGAGGTGAAAACTATTATGAGCTGTGAAGCACACAGGGTATTAAATCAGTGTTCACATTTTATGTTGATAATGCTTGTGTTATGAAAGAGAATATATTTGATTATTAGAGGTAAGGGGGGAAAATATCTCCCATTTAATCTCAAGTAGTTCAGAAAAATTGATATACAGACAGAAAGAGTCAGAGGAAGTTAGAGTTCACAGAGAGAAAGTGAGAAGTTGAGACAAAGATACAGAAACAGAGAGAGTCTCTAAGACACAAACAGAGTCATAGGGAGAAATCTGAGACACACGCCAGTCACCGAGAGGAACTCTAAGACACAGAGAGTCACAAGGGTAGTCTCAGAGAGACACAGTGTTGGTGAGAGTCTCCAAGAGAAAGAGTTAAAGAATTTCAAACACATAAATCACCTAGAGTCTCAGAGAGACACAAAAATCACAGAAAAGGGACTCAGAGATACCCAGATACACACAGAGTCAGAGGTATAGAGTAAAATAGCATGTGTCAGAGACACAGTCAGACAGAGAAAGATGACACACAGAGAGGGAGAAAGATGGAAAGAGAGACAATCCAGGAGGGAGAGAGACTCAGAAAAAGAGAGACTGGGAGAGACAGAGAGAGAGAAAGGCTGTGGAGGGAAAGGGACACAGCGGGAGACAGGAGACTCAGTGAGACAATAGGGAGAGGGGGTGGGACAAGCACACAGAGATGGAGTCAGAGGAACTGAAAGGAAATATAAGAATTGCTAATTTGGGGTAAAGTATAGGCTCTAGCTTCTATTAAGTTTGGAAATCTAAATGTAAACAAAAGATACTAGGAAAAACTATGAAAGAAAAAAAATCCAAGCTGTCAAGTGTTGTGTCTGAGTCCACCCTTAAAAAGGCCCCCTTCACTAAACTGCTCCAAAGCTCAGAGCGGGATGCTGGGTCTTCTGCTGAGGGACCAGGGAGAGGCTAGGAAGTCTAGGGGGAAGGGGGCTGGTTTTGAGACTCAGCTCTGTATCTGAATCACCTGGGGGCTTTTAGGAATACAGATTTCCAGGCCCCTCACTAAGGGTTGATTTAATGCCTGTGCTTGGTAATTGGCACCAATGTACATATTTAAGGCCCCCCGAGGAATCCTTCATGCACCTAGGTTAGGAATCATCAGTAGGGCCTGTCTGGCCTTGGTAAATGTCTCTATTTATTCTGAGTGAGAAGGGACCTTCCCAGAGTGTTGAGCTGGGGGTTTCACAGTTGGATTTGCTTTTAGAAGTGCTGTATAGAGAGCATGCTAGGGAAGTAAGAGACATATTAAGGAGCTGTGACAATACCGTTGCACACAATCTG
Organism: Phyllostomus hastatus; assembly: GCF_019186645.2. Classification (NCBI taxonomy): domain Eukaryota; kingdom Metazoa; phylum Chordata; class Mammalia; order Chiroptera; family Phyllostomidae; genus Phyllostomus; species Phyllostomus hastatus. The sequence continues at coordinate 34,927,347 of NW_025334028.1, forward strand.
GACAGGCCTGTGCATCTGAGCAGTGAAGTAGTTTCAGGTGTACTGTTACCTGATGCCTCTCATCAGCAACTATTTAAAACTGGTGGTTGGAGAGAAAGCACCTGAACTAGGATGTCTGAGCCACTACTAGCTGCTTTTGCCATTTCCTGGGATGGGAAAAACCAAGGGACAGGAAGGTGGGCAAGTGGGATTAATAATCCAGTATAGACATATTCAGTTTGAAAGATCAGAAGGTGAATGGCCAGGTGACAGTGAGGAGAACTGAGCCCATTTTTCCACAAAATCCATCTCCACACATGATTCCTTAAGACACAAGAATGCCTGTCCTGATTCCCACCTCTGTTGACCATTGTATTTTCACCCACACAACAAGAAGGTTTATGCAAGAGGATGAAATTGTCATTTCAGTGTGAAATGTGCTGATGTGTGTTGTTTCCTTCAGGCAGCAAGAATACAGCAGAAAGCAAGTCACTAATGTGATTACAGTACATCATCATTTACTATTGTTGGTAGGTTCCTGGTAGGTTCTTGAAAACTGCAACTTTAAGTGAAATCACATAGAAAGAAACCAAGTTTACCTTAAGAGAATTGATATAAACGAGACTAAAGTCCTGTACCTATTTCTGGTCCCAAAAACATTAGAGTTCTAAATTAAAACCCAAACTCTTCTAACATGAAAACACTGAAGTATGTGGGAACTACACATCCATTTAAGAAAGATAATAAACATAGGTCAGATCATCATTTTCCTACCTTTTTATCCCAGTTCAGGGTCACGAGTGTCAGAGTCACTCACAGCAGTTCAGAGCACAGGCGAGACCCACCCTGGACAGGACACCGTCCATCACAGAGCCCCTCACACCCACACGCACTCAGATGGGGACAAGGCAGACACATCAGCCGTCTTCCGTGCAGAGCTTTGGCGTGTGAGAGAAAACGCAGGTCCCAGAGAAAAACCATTTGTGCAGACATGGGGAGACTGTCACACGGACCTGCTTGGCTGAGGAGCACTATTTCTCATCGATGTTCCACCTAAACACCACTCCTCCAGGACCCGCTGCACTTGGGGAACAGACATCTGACCCCTAAGGTGTGTTCTGTGAGGCAAAACCCTGAAGCTCAAGGTTGCCTGAAAGAGGTTCCAGAGCTGGCAGAGCTGGCTACAGGCCCCACTCTGACCTGTCCCTTCTTCTAGGGGGACCTGAAGGGATGCCTTGCAGTGGCTCCTCTGGGAGCAGAAGGTCTGCAGGTCTCTGGTCATCAATAAGCCAGAAGCTGAGGAAGTTGATGAGGTGACTCACCCCCGACACTGCTCCTGACAGCGATTACAGCCAGGGCACTGTGTCTTGGACTGTTGGGGCTACTGGACCCAGATCCCATAGACTGGGGGCCTCTAAGGGACAAACATTGATCTTTCACTCTTCTGGAGGCTGAAAGTCAAGATGGAGGTACTGGCAAGGTGGGGGCCTAGTGAGACTGCTTTCTGGTTGCACAAACATATCCCCTCCTCCTGCCCCCCGCCATGTCCTCACATCATGAAAAAGGCAAATGTGTCTCTGGCTTCTCTATATTAGGGTATTAACCTGGAAATGCAGGCTTCACCCTCAGGGCCTCATCACCTCCCACAGGCCCCACCTGCCCACACCATCACCTGGGAGGGAGGATTCAATGTTGGAACTGAGGAGACACAGACGTTCAGTCTGAAGCACCCACCCAATTCCAGAACAAACTTCATCTGCTCTCAAAGCAGTCTCAATGAAACAAAACTATCCTTCACATACCCAGTAAATTCCACCTTTCAATATCCATTTTCAAGATAATAGCAAACACTGAAATTTTAAAAATCAACCAGAAAAATTTCCAGTGAGTTTTAAGTAAAAGCAGTTTTGACTGAGCGTCTTCTACCAGAAACAGCCATCTGAGACTCCACAACACCTTCAGAAACCTGGCTTCCTGGAATTTGCTCAACCTCGTGACATCTTGCCTGACATGGTGGCGTGTTTAATGTCACCTCATGAACTAAGAACACCTTCATTCTGGAGAATATGAATGAGTACAGTTCATATGATGTCAAATTACAGCCAGTTTCATGCTAGCTACTAAAAATATATTCGTCTGTTCCTAATACTCTCAGTTCATCCTAGTTCATCAGTGATTTGTTTATTCCATCATCTGTTACCTCTCTCAAGCATTTTCTAGAAAATACCAAAGAAGAAAAATGTGGGTGAAAATGTAATAAGTATACAATTTTTTATTTATTACTCTGTTTCTAGATTGGTTTGAAAGTGATGCTATACAATTTGGTGGTAAATATCTTAATATAATTCACTGGACACCAACATTGTGCAGAAGTATGAATTAGATGCAGCCATTTACAACCAAAGAAATAAACCATGCTTTATGTGTTTCATAAAACAGACATTTAGTGGAGCCTTGCACTGGGTGACAGGCACTGAGCTGAGCAGCTGAGCATGCAGTGAGTGTGGAAGATGAGCAGGTCCAGACCCCCAGCACTAGCTCTGCGATGGGCAGGTAGTGAGTCTCTATGATCCTCAGATTCCACATTCTCACCTGCAAAATGGAAAAGAAGCAGAGTATCTGAATAATGAATTTTAGGAGGATAAAATGACAAACATTCGAGGTGCTTAGCAAAATGTCTAAGGCAAGTTTATTATTCAATGTCTATTATTTTTAACATAAATCATTTATAAAACATCACAAAAATTGATCTGTGTTTGCTCTTACAGATATGGACATAGTAACTTAAAGGAGCCATGTGTATTCCAAACTCATGTGAAGAAGATAAGAGCTGGAATTCAAATCCCAGTATAGGTACCTTCAAAGCCTATGTCCTCCACTTCATGCCCAGAGTCCTCATGACCTTGCAGAAACTATACCCTAGAATGTGCAACAGTCAGGAAGTTGTTAAGTTTGGGGGTACCAAGAACATGTGACACAATTTCCTTCATAAAAAGAATACTTTTAGCCCTGGCTGGCGTAGCTCAGTGGATTGAGTGCAGGCTGTGGACCAAAGTGTCGCAGGTTCGATTCCCAGCCAGGGTACATGCCTGGGTTGCAGGCCATAACCCCCAGCAACCACACATGGATGCTTCTCTCTGTCTCTCTATCTCCCTCCTTTTCCTCTCTAAAAATAAATAAATAAAATCTTAAAAAAAAGAACACTTTTACTTTCATTTTTTTTCTACTACACCAGATAACTTTTATTCTCCATCACTATGATTTTAAATGTGAATATATGTGGAAGGATAATGTGACTAATATTATTCATATGAAGAAGTTCAAGTATAACAATACTGGATTTATTGCTTTTACAGAAACTTTCTTAATACAAAAATAACATTGCAAGCAAACATGTCAGCTTAACAATGTGTGGTATGCATTAGAAATTGCCCCATGCAGCAGTCTGCAGCAGGTCCAAATATCTGTATAGTCACAGGGACTCTCCCCATGGTGAGGAAGCTCTACTTGGCTCTGCCCTTGGATGTCTACATTCTACAAATACCAGTGGACACATCCAAGTCTCATCTGAGGCTCCCACCTCTGCCTGCCAAACTACTCCCATCAGCACCCACATCTCTGGTATTGCCCAGTGGTTGATAAGCAATTATTGCAGCCTTTGATTAATACACATTGTTATATATGGCCAAGGAACTTCATTTTTCAAATTATCCTCTGTGATAGAATGGATATAATAAAGTCCCTTCATGTTCATGTGACAGTTCAGTTCTTATGTCCCAATGTAGATAGCAACTTGGCAGTAGCAGTCATAATTATGTCTGAGTGTCTGGGATGAACCAAGCTTGCTCTCACTTCTGGGCACAATGAAACAACAGAATGATTGTTAGAAGGTAGCCTCTCATAACTCCATTTTTAATATTTTCCTTGGAAAAACAAGGCAATGACACCAGGACTTCAAGCTATTTCCCTTTTATCCTAAATAAATAATTGTTATCCTTTGCAAGCTTTCAAGCATGGAATAAAAGTATCTGCATAATTAAAAATGTTTATAAGCTCCATATGGATCAGTCCCCCTCTTATTCCTAAATAATGTGCAGCAGACACAATTTCATGTTAGAAATTTGACTTGGCAATATTTCCACATACTTTACTAATTTGTGTTGACTTAGAAGAGTACATCACATTCATGATCAGTAAGGACCTCATTATACCATTGTTGCAGTTGATCAGTTGAATTATATAAAACAATTAAGCATTTTTCTAAAATAAATTTTTAAGTCCTAATTGTATTTTAGTCTTGATTTACTGTAAACAGTAGTGAAAAATCATAGATTTTAAAATTTACCAGTAAGTAATTGGCTTCTGAATGTTGTTTCACCCTTGAAATTCTTGAAAAGATTGGGACTATTTTTTACCAGTTCTGCTATTATGAACTCAGACTTCATTATTAACATTTTTGTGAAATTGCCAGATCTGGATGCTTTTCATGATTAATTTAGATTTGTAATTGCAGCCTAATTGAAATAGTTGTGCATTCCTAGCTGAGCCTCAATTGACAGCAGCACTTGGAACAATGTACAAATAGAAACTGCTTAAAACAATAGCCTGAAGCAATTATGTACCAATAACCACCCAGAAACTGCCACACCTGCCTCCCATCCATCCTTATTAACAAGCCCAATTCAAAATCACAAATGATGGGAAAAAAACTAACCACTACCAGCTGGTCCGTGCAGATGTCAAAGCTAACGTCACTGAGGTGGGGGACCCCAGATTCCTACAACCTGCAAACGTAAGCATTGAAAGCCCAGAGCTTTCTTTGATCTGTTATGTCAGAATCAAAATGGTTTTATTTCCAACATGCCACAGTTCACCATGGATTTTGAAGTGGAAGAAAAAAACTTTGTAAAACAAGTTCAATAGTTCAAATAAGAATTTTTAATATTTTGGGGGCCTTTTTGTATCCCTGACCCACTCTAAATAGAGTAATGTAAAAAACAAATTAGGAGAATAAGGCCCATAATTAGGATAACAATACATTGGTCAAAACTGAACTAGAAGAGACACACATATAAAAATTAACATATAAAGACAAAATGATTTTAACTACTTCATATATTTAGTAGATACATGATAGACAAGAATAAAAGGACTCACAGTGAACAAAGATTAAGTCAAAATGGAAAAAATCTCATTTTAAAATCTGTATGGAATTTCCTCAGAAAAGTAAAAATGGAACTGCCTTTTTACCCTGCAATTCCACTGCTAGGATTATATCCTAAGAACCCTGAAACACCAATTCAAAAGAACCTGTGAACCCCAATGTTCATAGCAGCACAATTTATAATAGCCAAGTGCTGGAAGCAACCTAAGTGCCCATCAGTAAATGAATGGATCAAAAAACTGTGGTACATTTACACAATGGAATTCTATGTAGCAGAAAGAAAGATGGAGCTCCTACTCTTTGTGAGAGCATCGATGGAACTGGAGAGCATTATGCTAAGTGAAATAAACCAGGCGGTGAAAGACAAATACCATGTGATCTTACCTTTAACAATAACCTAATCAACAAAATGAACAAGCAAGCAAAATATAACCAAAGACACTGACATTGAGAACAGGCTGACAGTGACCAGAGGGGAGAGGGGAGGGGATAATTGGGGAAAAGGGCAAGGGTTTGCAGGAACAACTATAAAGGACACATGGACAATAACAGGAGGGGGTGGAAACAATAACAGGAAGGAGGTGAGGGAGGTGGGGAGGGCTAGGATGGTGGGGATGGGTTGGGGGGAAGGCAGAAAACTGTACTTGAAAAACAATAAAAATGCTAAAAAATAAAAAATAAAACTACATAAATATGCAAACAAAAAATAAAAAATAAAATAAAATCTGAATCTATAAAATTTTTAAGAAACATATGAAAAAATCTTTTAAATTTTGGTTTAAATATTTTTAAATATGACACCAAAACATGGTTCACAAAATTTTTAGAAATGTGTAAATTATGGACTGTTCTTAAAAAGAGTGTTAAAAGAATGAAACACAAGACCTGGAAATATCTTGCAAAGAATATATCTTATACAGGATTTGATTCAGGATGTATGAAGACATATGAAGGATTCCCAAACCTGCAATAAGAAAACAGAGAATACAGTTAATATATAAAAGACTTAAACAGAAACTTCACTAAAGATAGAGAATGCCTATATAAATGAAAAAAGTAAAGTTCATTCAGGAAATGCAAGCTAAAACAACAGTGCATGTGCCTATTAGAACTGTAACCAAAATGCATGTCAACTGGGACTCCAGCCTGAGCACTCCAGGCCTTACCAGGGTCCACATTGTCCCAATTGAGTCGCCAAAAACAGTAACCCAATGCAGGTCCTGCTGCCTGCCATTTCGAAAGCCAATACTCAAGAATCAGTAGCAGATGTACAGGAAAGTGGTTTATTTTCAGATGCCAGCTATCTGGAAGATGTGGGAATCATGTCTCAAAGCCCATCTCTCTAACTCCTTGCAGGCAAAGGTTTTCATAAGGAGGGAGAGGGGAAGCTGAACAAAGAGATCAAAAGGCTGGGGGGGGGGGTGGCGTTGAAAAGCTCTCTGTGTGCTGAGGGGCACAGTCCATTCCAATAAGGACAGTGATGACCTGGTGTGCATCATCCTGGTTTAGTCATTCTGGCTTCACATCATCCTGGCTCCACAGTTGAAAGTCAACAAACCTCCTGAGGTTGGTATGCCTGAAGGCTGGATTCTGTATCTTTTGAAGGTAGTTCCTAAGATTTCTATATAAACATGCTGTTTATGTACAAGCTACACATTAGTCAGAGTGAGCATTTACAGAAATAATGTCAAAAGAATAATGGGGTGGGCTAGAATCTTCCACTGTTATAATTCCCACTGTTACAACATGGCTAAAATATTTAAAAAGACTGAGTAGAGCAAATGCTGATGAGGATATGGATATGGAGCAACTGGCACTTCTATACATTACTGGTAGGACTGCAATATTGTGCAAACATGAAGAACCAATTTGGCAATTTCTTTAAAATGTAAATATACACTTACCCATGTGATCTGCCCATATGCCCTTACAGTAAATACGGATGTCCATAGAGGCTTTATTTGTAAGGAAAAAAACCCTGAAAATAACTCGAATGTGTATAATCAGTGAAGACAAAAAAACCCCCACAATTTGGTCTACCCCTATAATGGAATGCTATTTAGTAAAGAAAAGGAATGAACTAATAATACACACAACATTGATGAATATCAAAGTAATGATTTTGAGCAAAAGAAATCAGAAAATAATGCAAACTGTTTCCATTTATGAAAATCTAAAAAAGGTAGATGTATGACGATGAAGGGAAGTGGACGAATGTAGGCAGTGCCTGCCTGAGGATGGGGCTCCAGCAGGGGTAGGAGAACTAGTCTCAAAGGAACCCCCCCAAACGTTGGGTGTTTATGTGTTTTCTCTTTGGATCATGATGATTGTTTCACAGATATGTACTCCTAGCTTACCAGACTGTATATTTTAAATGCATGTTCATTGTATGCAAATTATACTTGAAGAAAATTAATTATGTATTTATATGTATGGATTGTTGGCATGAATTTTTGTATCCTGAATTTGCTCTGAATCAGGACAATGGGGCTTTTACTTCCTTAACTGTGAATTACAATATCAAAGATAGGTTTTTTTGTCAGAATGGCCATCATAAACAAAGCAACAAACAGCAAGTGTTGGAGAGGTTGTGGAGAAAAGGGGACCCTAGTGCACTGTTGGTGGGACTGCAGACTGGTACAACCACTATGGAAAGCAGTATGGAACTTCCTCAGAAAACTAAAAATGAATCTGCCTTTTGACCCTGCAATTCCACTGCTGGGACTATATCCTAAGAACACTGAAACACCAATACAAAAAGAACCTTTGCACCCCGATGTTCATAGCAGCACAATTTACGATAGCTAGGTGCTGAAAGCAACCTAGATGCCCATCAGCAAATGAATGGATCAAAAAACTATGGTACATTTACACAATGGAATTCTATGCAGCAGAAAAAAAGAAGGAGCTCCTACCCTTTGCAACAGTATGGATGGAGCTGGAAAGCATTATGCTAAGCGAAGCAAGCCAGGCAGTGAAAGACAAATACCACATGATATCACCTTTAACAGGAACCTAAATAACAAAACAAAGAAAAAAGCAAAATATAACCAAAAACACTGAAATAGGGGACAGACTGATAGTGACAAGAGGGGAGAGAAGAGGGAATTTCAAGGGGGAATGGGTAGGGTTTACAGAAACAAATTTAAAGGACACATGGACAAAAACTAGGGGTGGGGGGTAATGGGAGGGAAGTAGGGAGGGTTGGGTGGGTGGGCTGGAATGGGAGTAAATGGAAGAAAACTGTACTTGAACAATGATTAAAATAAAATTTTTAAAATAAAGATAGGTTTTTTTAAAATCCTCCAAAAATGTTGATTTTTGAAGTGTTTTTTCCCGAAGATTTATTCTGATGGCCATTTATTCACAATAATGGTTGGTTATCTTGAAACTGTAAAATATGAAGTCTGGTATCATCCCTCATGCCTACAAACTCCCAAATCTGCTGAATCCATTTGATCCCATGGAAGTTTAATTGCAGTTAGTACCAGTATACATTTAAAGGGGGCTGAGAAAAATGAGAGAATCAACTTATTTTAATCTATTGAAAAACCATCTTTAAATAACAATGCTGAGTACCCCACTTGACAAATCAATGTAAGGAAGAGCTGATAACATTTCAAATGACATATCAATTTTTTATTAAAAAGCTCTAGATTGCCCTTTAATCAGAATAATAGCCAAGGAAAAGTATCCAGGCAACCATGTTGAGATTGCATGAACTGATAAGCCTTCCTGAAACCATAGGGAGAAAATCAGTCCGTTCTCCCTTTTGCAATAAAAGTGTGTTATATATGATCACATGTATTTTGCAGGGTGTAATATAAATGTTGGGAATTGCCTTTTTAAAAATCCTATAATTGTTCAGTACGTTGAAATGTTACATGGGCTTCCTTGTGTCCAGAAGTCTTTGTACCATGACTCATAGTGAGAACTCCCCAAAACATCAAAAACTGACCATAATTGAGAATTTATCAGAGAAGACCCTTGCAGAGACCACAGGTAATGCCAGAACAATTTTGTTGTCCACAGCATTGAAGGCCACACAGGTGTGGAAACTAGTAACACCAAAAAGACAAAGGATTGGGCTGGGAGGTGAAGCATGTTAAAGTCTCTTTTTTAGCAGCATTTCCTACTTGGTTTTTGTTGTTGTTTTATTGCTTTTGTCTGACTCACAAGATTTTCTTCTTTATTCAGGCATACATTTTGCTTGAGGCAAAAATCACTCACTCCAGAGAACGTTAGTACCTATTCCCCTTTCTGCTGTGAGTTAATGAATTCTGGCTTTATTCCTGAAAAGCATTATTTCTTACCAAAGAGAGGTTAGCCTCCTGCAAATTCGTATGTTGAAGCATTACCGCCAAAGTGAAGGCATTTTGAAGATGGGGCCTTTGGGAAGTGAGTTAGGGCTCTATGATGGAGTTAATGTTCTTATACAAAGAGAAACAGACATGTGATCTGTGTGTGTGCACATGTACCTGTGCATACACCAAGGAAGGTCATGTGAGGACATTATTAGGAAGAGACTTTACTAAGAACCCTACCATGCTGGCACCTTGATTTTGGAATTTCAGCCTCTTAGTGTTTAGAAACACAAGGTCTAAAAACTTGTCCCATGCATGGAGACTTCAGAAATTTGTGAGAGGATGCAAGAACTTTCATTTTAATGAAATGCATTCCTCATTCCCTGGAACACATATTTGTGATCAAGGCATTTAGGAAACCTACCACCTTCAACCTTCCAGGTAACATCAGCATATTGTTAATATGGAAGATCGCTAATATGTCCTGTGGACTTGTTGAGTCATTGAAATCCCTTTGGAATTAATAATGACACCAAGCCAGAGATCTGAGTAACACTTCAGGGTTGCATGCTTCTTGGAATAGGAAAAACAAAGCAACAGTTTTGGGAGGATAAACAGCTGCTTACTGCATGTCAGCACTTGCAGTAAATAAAGTAAAATTGGATCAGAAGCAACTGAAGTAACCAGTTGGTAAACCTGTCATCTAAAACACAACCATTGGTTGGTTAAACACGGGTGTAATGAAATTAACCAGGCCCCCTTCTTCTAAGACTTTGAGGGCACTGATCTTTACAGTTTCTCCAGAACTGTGTTACAGCCTTTATTTTCATTTTAGAAGATAAGAGTCTTTCACTTTTAAGTTGCTATCAAACTACTCTTTGTTTTATTTTTTAAAGATTATTTATTTATTTATTTATTTATTTTTTAGAGAGGGAAGAGAGGGGGGAAAGAGGGAGACAGGGAAACATCAATGTGCAGTTGCTGGGGGTCACGGCCTGCAACCCAGGCATGTACCCTGACTGGGAATCAAACCTGCGACACTTTGGTTTGCAGCCCGTGCTCAATCCACTGAGCTACACCAGCCAGGGCCTTTTTTTTTTTTTTAGTATTTTACTTATTTATTTTTAGAGAGAGGGGAAAGGAGGGAGAGAGAGAGGGAAATATCAGTGTGTGGCTGCCTCTTACGTGCCCCTCACTGGGGACCTGGCCTACAACCCAGGCATGTGCCTTGACTGGGAATTGAACCAGCGACCCTTTGGTTCACAGGCTGGAGCTCAGTCTACTGAGCCACACCAGCCAGGGCTAAACTACTCTTTGTTTTATAATAGTGTATGTCAACTGTAATTGAAAAAAATTTAAAAATTAAGTTATTCTCTGTTTTATAGGTCAGTAAGATAAATATGGCAGTTCTTCCATTCGTTGATAATACTATTCAAAAGTCTCTGAACTAGGAATAGCCATGGGTTAAGTGAGAGAATCTACTGGGTCTGCAATGAGAAGATCTCAGAGAAAAAATTTCTGCAATCTAGAATGACATTCTGGCCAGCAGACCAGGACTGTATTCTTTCCTTAGCAATCAGTTCATTTTGAAGTCTGTGTGCAGCATTCCTGCAATGCTGGATGTTTCTCTTTGATGAATGCATACTTTGCATTTTTAATATATGATGTTATCGGGTAACTATATAACTATTATGTATTTAAAATGCAATAAGCGAGGTAAATGGACACAGATGTGAAGATGTCATACTACACCATTTCTAAACAGAAAACATGTAAAATACACACAGATGTTTATCAGTGTGCCTGGATTTTCATATCACTCAGTTAAAGACAGATCTCAAGACTACCTCCAGAACACTTCAGTTTTCCTTATTAAAAATATTATATTAAAATCTTTTTCTATGTAAGGTATTGAACAGCTGAAGCAAATATTAATCCAGATATCTGTTCGAAATATAGTCTATGGTTACATTTTCAAAATAAATTACTACATGTTGTATAAATTATATGTAATACTTACTGATTCAGCCTTAGCTATGCTGTTTTGCCCTAGTCAAAATTTGCCTGTATGGGATGGTGTGCTGCAGCCTGTCAAGACCTGGTAGGTCCACTCTAGCTTCGGGGAGATGGAAGAAAATGCAGAGAGCCATGGGGATGCTTGACATACTTTTATTCATGGGTGGACGAGCCAGACACACTGCAAACTGTGTGTCTCTAGTGAGAAGCCCCTACTGCCTTAAGTACTAGAGGTGAACAAAGTTGGCTTCAAGCCAGAAAATTATATAACATAGCTTAATTCTGCAGATGCAAGCCCACCCCATGTTATAGGAACAGTTTATCAGACCCAATCTCAAGGCCATGAGAACACTGGTTATCAGGCCCCTCCAACACTATGGGAACACTGCTTCCCTTAGTTACTCCAACACCTGGGTGAGGAAGCCAGACTGCCTCCATTTACTCTACAGATGGATTCTATGACTTTCTCTGAATTCTCCCAAGAAACTTTCCAACTTTCCATCTGAGAATTCACTTCTGTTAACAATAAACCCACAGTTGTTAACCCTCCACACACCCCCACAAAAAAATTAGTATAGAAAATTTTAACTATTATCATCCTGCAATTTATACCACCAACAAGATTGTATGTAAGACAGAACTCAGAAATTAATATAATGAATTTCTCACTGGAAGACAAATAAGATAAGGGGAAGAAAAGTACATTTTGAGCTCTTTTGGGAATAAGAGATGGCTATGTACATCACAAATGAATCGTTCCTGTCTAAGTCTTCAGGCCTCTTTCTATACTTTATAGCAAATCATTTCAAACATTTCAGGTTAATTTAGATATGGGCACCACAAATTTTAGATTACAACAAGTCCACTAAAGCAGAATTTAAAACCTCATGGCAGTTTGATTTTTTCAGATTTAATCTGGACTCTCTTGGAACTTCTCTGCTATAAGTGATTTCTGTTCCTCAGTGATTCTTTGCTCCTAAGATTGCATGCTCATAGGATCTAGTCCTATGCACATTCTTCAGGAATTCAGTGATAACAATTCAAAACATTTTGCACTTTTTGTGCTTAATAATTTTGAAGAATCAATGTAGTTGGAAGCCATATAGAGGGATTTAGGATATGTAGAGATCTCTTCCACATATACAGATGTAAAAGAAAATGGAACAACAGAAGAGCTAGAATGCAATGTGAGCTCTGGGGCTAGTGATTTTGTTTGGCTTTTAAGAAAAAAAACTTTATTTTAATGACAAAGGGCAGGATTGTTTACAAGGAGAGAGAATAAAATTAAAAGGATAAGAGGGCATAATGGCAGAGTAATGGGAGGGATACAAAGAAAATATGCAGAAATTTGACTAAGATAAAAGAAGGGAAAAGAGAAAAGGATAAAGCAAGTTAGGTATGGACCCTTGTAAGTATTAGGTTGATGCCATTAAATGGATTACTTATATCAATTTATTCCCATTCACTATCCAAGCAATATTTGTCTAGTACTGTTCTGTGACAGATACTGTACCCAGCCTTGGGGACACAGTGATGAAAAAGACAATGTACTGGTTTTCTAGTGTTTACATGTCATTTAAAAGTAAAGAAACAAAAAAGACACCCAAAACAAAAACTTCTCAGACTAATTGTGATGAAGAGAAACACATTGTGTCTTTCAATTGAAACCTTCATGAGTTGGAGTCAGTGTCCAAAAAAAAATGATGGCAGCATAAGACTGTAATGGTTTTCTTTGCTTGTTTTGGGGAGTTTTGCAAAGGAATGAAAAAATGATGATCTGTTAGTAAATTGGTTATATCCTGTTATATCTTGGAAAATTGTAACTTCATTGTCAGTCCCTGAGTTACGTGAGGTGTGAAGGATACATAGGACCAAGAATCAGGGTTACAGAACACAGGTTATTTGGGAGGTATAGGCAGGATGGAAGGAGCTTTGGGCTTAAGGGGATTAGAATTGTGGAAATGATAGAAGATTAGAGGGTTGGTTTTATGTAATATCCCCATGAACAGTAACCACTTTTAAAAGATCAGCCTGCAGACATAGATGTATTGTGAAGAGATCAATTTTGTTTTAGCGTAACTTTATATTGAAATTACAATGGGTTACTGCAGGAGTGTCAAACTCATTTTCACCAGGGGCCACATCAGCCTCGTGGCTGCCTTTGAAGGGCCAAATGTAATTTTAGGACTGTATAAATGTAACTACACCGTAAAGAGGGGCAAAAAGCTCTACATTTAGCCCTTTGAAGGCACCTGCGAGGCTGATATGGCCCCCAGTGCAAATGAGTTTGATATCCCTGGGTTACTGTGTATTAATCTCCTAGATTCTGGGGAAAATTAAACTTTCTTGTAGGATGTTACCGCTGGAATGTATCCTAGATAATGAGTTACAAACATACATATATTTACTTATAGCTGCATTTAAACCATAGCTCTAGTCAGCTCATTGTTATTTTCGTCAAAGAGCATAAATATCTTACTTAGAAACATGAGGAAAAATAACAATAGACATTACCACAAAATGAATGTAATTTACTGTAAAAGGAAAATAATTGTAGGGTTGGTGAAGGGAGGGGTATAAGGATGAGTGGAAGAGATAACTACTTCTTTCATAAAATTATAACTAAACTTTGCTTTTAAATATATGTACATATATCGTATGGACAAAAGTAATAAACTGAAATGTCAAAAAGTAATCACAAAAAAGAAAGAATCAGAGAAGTCTGCTCTGTGTACAACGTGTGTCAAATGAGTAAATTTGAGTACATGGAAGGTAGGCTATGTACGAGTACAAAGACAATATGTGGTGACATAATTATAAACAAGGCAGCTGGTTCCTGACCTCAAAGGAATCAATATTTAAGACAAATAAAGCAAATAAACATTTCTGCTTCCAACTATATTGCAGTAGCTTATATCAGACCTTTTTTTTTTCATCAAGAACAACCCAAATAACAGGACATAATACACAAACTCCCCCAACCACTCGAAGGCATTCAAAAGCAATCAATGTAGGTAAGACTTGAGGATGTAAGATCTCAGAGAAAAGAAAACTTCAAAATACTGAGCCTGACATTCTGTGTGGAATTTCCTCTCCAAACATTTTCCAAATTCTAAGCTGCTAAAAGATGAATGACCAAGAAATAAAAAATAGTGGCTCAAAAGCTAAACCCTGAGTAGATCAAAGTACATGACATAGTAAGTTCTGTAAGCTTCCTGAGGACACACTTAATGGACTGCTCCTCAAGAGTAGACAGCAACACTGAAAATAGACAAACTCTCACAAAGCCACTTCAGTCTCCAAGTGCATCAATGTGAGCTTCTGCTGTTTTAAGTATGGCCTAGAGTAAAATCAAATAGTCTGAGGAAAGACAATATTATACAATCTACTATGTTTCATGTCCAGCCTTCAATTCAAGTTACTTGATGTCCCAGGAGTAGACCCCAAGTTAAAGCAGATGTTACCTGTCTTAAATTCTTAACTATGATGAATATGTTTAAGAGATTAGATTTGAGGGAAAATTTACCAAAGAATTAAGATCTATAAATAAAATTGAAAGGAAAGTATATATCTGTAATTAAATTATTATTATTATACTAATAATTCAATTGATGTATTTGTTAGAGAGAGTAGAAGAGAGTATTAGTAAACCAAATGGGAAACACAGGAAAAGGGCTTCCTTATCACCAAGATAAATATGGGCCTTGGTGAAAAGATGTAACATATAGGTAATTTGATTCCCAGAGTAATAAAGAAGGGGGAGACAGAAGAGACAAAATAAATTCACATATTCAAGAAATCAGCCAGCCCCAAACCAAATAAATATAATGTAATGACATGCCTTGAGACAGAATGGTTGACCTCCATAAAAAAGAGGGGGAATTTTTTTTTTAAATCATCCATGCATTTATCTTTAAATTATCCAGAGCATTTATCAGTAATTGCTTTTAAAGAGACCAAAGCATAAATTATGGGAGACTAAAGATAATGGAATAACTTATTTAAACTGAAACTCATAAAAACAAACTATGAAACTAGAATTCTATACTCAGTGAAAATAGGTTTTAAAAATAAATACCAAATAAAGACATTTTCCAGAAATCAAAATCTGAATTAATTGACCTATTAAAATAAGTCTGTTTGTAGAAGTAAAGTGATTCCAGAATCTTGGTAAAGCAGAAAGAAGTGGAAAAACCAGAAAGGATAATTTTAATTAACACTTAATGTTAACTGTCTAAAGCTACAATTATATCAGTATGGTATTAAAAATCAGATTTTTATCCCCCTTGCTGAGGAGGAGAGACTGAGGCATGGACCTCATGGCTAATTCAGGCTCCTGTCCTTCAAGAGTTAATGTTCTCTGGAACCTTTTTGAATTTATGCTTCAGTGTTTGGGGGTGGATCTTCCTCAGAACCATCATAAATCTTGGTTAACTTGGTTGAATAGTTGAAGAACATAAAAAGGACCTGGAAACTACATGAAACCCTAAACCCACAAGCTTACCTCCAGTCCTACAATCACTACCTTTCCTTTTCTTAGAGGTGAAACAGAACTTCTGAGCTAATAGCTTCTGCTCTTATCTTCAATCTTGATGATTTTCTTTATTTCTAGTCACTGAGCTGTTTTAGCAGTAAAAGGAGACAACAAGAAGTACTCTTTTATTCCCTTGTGTCTCATTTCTTGAAGTTTTAGAGGTATAAGACTAAAATAAAAGCCTTAAAATAGAAAAGTGTGTGTTATTAATCATCTCTCATTTTATTCTTTTCTTTGGGTTTCAAAGTATCTTTTGTCTTAAAATTTGTTTGTGTTATGCAAAAAATTAATTTCAAAACATGACAACTTGATTTTTAGTTCTGGACAAGATAGAGTAAGTGCATTCCACTCTATTCTTCAAAATAATTACAAAAAAACCTTGGGTAATATATAAGAAGCAAATATCACAAAACTGTTAAAAGGTGGAGGAAAAAAGTCAGACTGTTTAGGGGTGTTGAGATATGAAAAAGGACACAGTGGTGAGTTCCTTTTTATCCCCTGTATGTGGGAAGCACTGCCTTCTGTGTATCTCAGACTGGAGAATCCCTTGACCTTGAAATGCAATGTATGGAAATGGAAAAAGGGCCCAAGAAATGTCCACTTTCTATAGCCAAAGGAGTGGCCATCAAGATGAGTCCTTGATAATACCCAGTCAATACTAGCACAGCTCCAGAAAATGACCACACTCACCCTTTCCCTCAGGGGATCATGGCTGGCAGGGAGCTGAGTGGAGTCACTGTCTCTGCCTATAGAGACAGTGCACATAGAGTAGGAAGAAGACCTGAGAGAGGGATGAGCTGGAGAAAGGGTTTTTTTAAGGCAGTAGGTGATTCTGAGGCAACCCCCAGATCGTGGACCTGACAAGAACCAACACAGCCAAAGGTTTGGGAACTGAACTACAGTGACAAGCTCAACTAAGATTTTAGATCAGTGTTGGTATGTGTGGCACACTAGCAGGGTGACCAGAGAGAATTGCACAGCTTCCAAAATTGACATTTGAGCCACAGTCTGCAAAGTAGACAGGACATATGAGCAATACCTAAATAGGGCACCTACCTGCTAAAACAGAAGATTTAAATAGGAATCAATGTCTCATAACACAATACCCATATCATTTTCTCTGATATGTCACAGATACCAGAGAAAATCGGGGGTACACCAAGAAACAGAGTATTTCAACTATAATGAGATCAGACAAAGAACACATACACAGACAAGGAGACAAATAGATGCTTTAATTATCTAACAGGGTTTCTTGTCTTCAAGTAGTTACATGGTGAAAAAAAAAAACCCTCTGAATAAGCATGTGCTGTTGTGCTGTGGAGACAGTAACCTGCATGTATAAATTGCCCATGTGGACCTTCAATTGCTGATCATTATAAATAAAATGAAAGGCTCTTGGAACTTGAATCCAACTTTAAAAGATTAGATCTATGAGATGATTTGTTCAACAAATATGCCAGCAAAATGCCAACCAGGGAGACTAAATTAGAATCTTTACCTTCTAGAAACTTATTGGTCAATAAAGATGAGAATTTTTAAAAAATTATGCAATTTAGTCAAACCCTGAATTAAATATGGCTAAATACACATTGTTGTGCATGAATGAGTGGCCAGGAGAAATCCATTCTCATCTTCTCCAAAAAGTCCATGTGGGAGATTGGTGGGAAGCCTGATGGACTGAGGTACATACCTAAGAAAACTTTTATATTTGTTATTTCAAATATTCACAAACATCCCTCCTCTTGTATATCTCTAAAGCTGTCAGGGAGAAGAGGGTTAAGAAAGTTTCCATCTAGTTAGGACAATGTATACCACCCAAAAAATCATACTAGCATATTGGTACCTAGAAAAAGATAGTTTTTATGTGTAAATTTGTGCAAGGTTACTAAAAATAATGTGTACAATGCAGATACTTTTTAAAAATAGAAGTAAGAACTTTCCATCAATCACAGTCACAGTTAACCTGTTGCTGTTTTTGCTGCCCGTTTATATTTTTCTATCCTCAGTTGTTGACCTAACTTAATTAATCAGACACCTGGTAAACATTTTTGTTTTACAGGAAGTGGCAGAGCCAAATACATACAATGGAAGAAAGAAAGCCTCTTGAATAAATGGTGCTGGGAAAATTGGAAAGCCACAGGTAACAGAATGAAACTAGACTGCTATTTGTCACAATATAAAAAAATTAACTCAAAATGACCTAAATACAAGACCTAAAACAATAAATTACATAGAAGAAAATACAGGTGCTAAACTTACAGACCTTGGTCAAGAAAACATTTTATGAATTTCATCTCAAAGGCAAGGGAAGTAAAGGCAAAATTAAATAAAAGGGGCTTCATTAAACTAAAAAACTTCTGCACGGCAAATGAAACTGTTAATAAAATAAAAAGGCAACAAACCAAATGAGAGAAAATAATTGCAAACAACTCTGCTGATAAAGGGTTAATATCCAAAATATATAAAGAACTCATACAACTCAATAACACAATAACAAACAATTCAATTAAAAATGGGCAGAGGACCTGAACAGATACTTCTCCCAAGAATATGTACAAATGGCCAACAAATACATAAAAAGATGCTCAACTTCACTAGCTATTAGGGAAATGCAAATCAAATCTAAAATAAGATATCACTTCACACCTGTTAGAATCGCTGTTATCAACAAGTAATTACAAGTGTTGGAGAGGCTGTGGAGAAAAAGGAACCTCATGCACTGCTGGTGGGAATGTAAAGTAGTACAAGCACTATGGGAAACAGTGTGGAGATTCCTCAAAAAATTAAGATTAGAGTTACCATATGACCCAGCAACCTATCTTCTGGGTATCAACCTGAAAAATTTGAAATTATTTATTAGTAAAGATATATGTATCCCTGTATTCCCCATCTTAAAAATTTAAAAACATTTATTAGTAAAAATATATGTAGCTCTATGTTCACTGTATTATTGTTATTCATGGTGGTCAAGACATGAAAACAATCACAACATCCTTCGATAGATGACTGGTACATATATACAATGGAATTCTACTTAGCCACAAGAAAAGATGAAATACTGCCATTTGCAGCAGCATGGATGGGTCTTGAGAATATCATGCTAAGTGAAATAAGTCAGACAGAAAAAGTGAAGAACCATATGATTTCATTCATATGTGTGGTATGAAACTGAAAGCAACAAAGGAACAAACAAGAGAAACAAATAAACAAACAAAAACTCATAGACAAAGACAGCAGTATGATGGTTACCAGAGGTATGAAGGGGTGGGGAGGTAGTAAAGGGTGAAGGGGGTCAAATACAAGTATATGGTGATGGGAGGAGATTTGACTTCTGATGATGAACACACAATGCAATATACAGGTGATATATTGTAGAATTCTACACTTGAAATGTGATGTCACCCCAGTAAATTTAATAAAAGTTTTAAAAATAATCCGTAAATACCAGGCCTTGCCTGAAAAAATCAGTGTAATTAAAAGAAACTATACTTTAAAAAAATCAGTTATTCTAAAAAACTGAAAGCCATTTCATAATTTTTGACAACTGATTATTAACACCACTTGCCAGCCATTAAGTGCTACTAATACAGTAGTTAAAAAAGAAAAGAAAGACAATGTGTCT
Source organism: Phyllostomus hastatus (assembly GCF_019186645.2). Lineage (NCBI taxonomy): Eukaryota > Metazoa > Chordata > Mammalia > Chiroptera > Phyllostomidae > Phyllostomus > Phyllostomus hastatus. The sequence goes on from NW_025334028.1 coordinate 34,946,969, forward strand.
GCTCTCATAGGGATAAAATGTTAGCTGAGTTTAGTAGCTAATCAACCAATAGACTAAGCCACATTTGATATGTCAGGGAAGTAATAAGTGCTTTACAAGAAAACAAAGCACATTTGGGCCATATCACAAGGTAAGACTAGAGCTTGGCAACCTTCATTTATATGTTGGCAGGTTCTCTACTATGATGTATAAAGCATAGCCCTATAGCAAGTGTGGGAAGAGATGGCATTAGAATTAGTGGGAGGAGCAAGTAACCATAACTGAGACCCATTAATCAAGATAAACAGACAAGACCAGTATATGAAGAGAAATGGTGGATGAAAACAGAGAGGTGGTGTGGTGGCTACATCATGTAGATAGTTATAAACTAAAATATAATTATTTATTTTATTCTGAGCTGTGAAGTCATTAGACAGTGTGAAGCAGATGAGACCACTGAATGACTTCTATTTGTAAGGACCTCTCCAGTTGCTCCATAGAGAGAAGACCCTGAGTGGTGGTGACAGCAGACAGGGAAGTCCAGGTGACACTGCCACATTCCAGGTGTGATGTAATGGTGGCTCAGATTAGAGTTAGGTACAAATTGTGGGAGGAGTGATCTATTTGAAAGGAGATACCACTCTATTCATGGATCTTTAGGGTTTGCAGATAGAAACAAAAGAACAAATAATGAGAATTTTCAAAGCATCTGGTTTGAAGAACTGTAAATGGTGTTGCCATTCACTGAGATGGGGAGAAAAACAGCAGTAATAAATTCATATAGAACAGTTAACAATGGGTCAAATATCCAAACTGACTTTATATAAACTATGAGTAAATGAGCATTGATATGAAGTACACAGTGAAGTATACAAGGGAGCGCCAGACCTGAAATGGTACCCAGGACACACATTTTATCACATTCTATGTAACACATCCTTTACCTGCTTACCCATCCTGAGTGTGTATTACACCTTTAGAAAATTTTTTCTATTATTTCTTTTTTGTTTCTTACTTGTAGACATCTCATGTTCAGTGCCCTGCTTTTCACAGTACTTCTGGTTTGCTTGAATGAACAGCAAAGAAAATTGTGATACTTCACCACTCTGGAAAAAGAAAAAGAGGTGATAGACTGTGTTGGGATGTAACAATCAGGGATAGGGTGGTTCCTTCCAAACAAAAGTTGTTGTGTTCTCAGAGAGAGGTCCCTCAACCAACAAAATGCAGAAGCATTCGTCCATCCTGGGAGGCTGTGTCTGCCATTCTCCCCACAGTCCTAATGCACCTCCTTTGCTGCCAGAGAGACTCTGAAGCCACCAAGTCTAGTGCTCTTCCTTTAAAAAATTTTTCCTTTGACCAGACTTAGCCACCACCTGCCCAAATGAAATGCCATGAGTAAGACTTACTAAATGTCCTTGGCAGGAGGGGACACCTTTGTCAACAATGATGTTTTATGAATTCTAAGCAGCACTCAATTTCTTCTCCTTAAAGGGTGTCTTCACAGCGTGACTTTGCCTCATCATAATAGATATAACAGATATATCTATTACTTTCACCTTGTGCATAGGATGTATCCAAAAATAAGTATTAATATCGTTCATCAAAAAAGGATCAGAAGAATCATGACACTAAACTAATTAATGAAGAATAAGATCATGAAAATATGACATTAAACTATCTCCACTGGACTGAGTTCCATGCTCTTTAGTTATAATTGTTGTTTTTTTTTTAATGGAAACATTAAATCCAACAGAGAATTCTTTGGTGACAACTTAAAAAAGACTCAAGTTTGGTTAAAAAGTATAAGTTGGCCCCTTTGTTCCCTTGCCTGCATACTTCATGAACAGCTATTCTTCATCTTCTAATTATCTGTAGTGTTCTCACCACATAGTTAATCTGTTATAGGGACAGAGGTGGGGGAAAGAAAGGAAGGAGTATTATAAATGTGATGTAAATGAAATGTCTTAACATTAATTAATAAAGTCTTGTTCATGTCTTTGGGCAAGAAGTATTTACTCTGTGGAGCCACTCAGAAGCCCAGGCTGATGGCCATTCTGTCACCAGTACCACTTAGTCCTGATGCTCACCCTGATCAGTGACAGTCAGTACTCGTGGGGACGAGGAGGTAACAGTGGGTATCTAGTGAACCTGACCTACAATGGTGTATGGTACTTTATCCAACACCCATGAGCACAGGTAGGCTTATAGGGAGGGGCTGGGGAAGTTGGCCCCTTCTGGACAACCACTCCCAAACAGTAATGGAATAGAAGGAAGAGTTTGGATGGACAGCTATATATTAATTCCAAAGTTTATACATAATTATTTGAAGCTAACAAGTCAGAGATTATAATCTTGTTAGGTCCATTATTTCCTGATAAATTACACTGACTAACATCTATATCTTCCCTGGACTTTAAGTTACAGTGTGAAATATGATTTTTATGAGATTTCACATGAGATTTGTCTCGAACAGCCCATGCTGGTAGGTGCATCTCAAGCTTCATTCACAGAGTGTGCCTCTTCCCGTATTCAGTCTTACTCTCGTATTGATTGCTTTTAGAAATCTGAAGTTACAGACATCGTCTGTTGTTTGCCCTAAGATCTCAATGTTGCTGAATACTACAGATAAAATGAAGTCATTTTTATTTTATTCAATTATTACTTTTCCTACAAATGTCTCTAAACTATAGCAGCTTATTTTGTACTGATATAGATATCAGACTCCAATAATAAATGCAGGAAGGTAATAATAAGTATATCCAAGATTATAATCTTAGTTTACCATTTTATACCCAGAGTCCCAAAATTATAAAACCAGCCTGATGTGGGAAATATTTTAGAATGTATTTTCAACAAAATATTAATATAAAGCTTAAAGAAAGATATGTGTAAGAAATGAACTTTTTATGAAGAATAGTTCAGTTTATTAATATAATTTTTATATATGAAAAATTCTACTAATATAAATTACCTTGGAATAGTGTACAAGTTAGGATGATTTTATTTAGGATAAAATAAAACAAGTTAGGATAAGGAAATGATGTACCTTAGTAGGGCTACATGTTCAACTTATAGCAATAATTTCTATATTTACAGGTAAATAATTTTCTATCAACATATTTGTTTCTATATGTTTATATCTATATGTATTTATAACATATATATCTGGACTCTTTACCAAAATATTTTACATTTAAAGTTTTTACATATAAAGAACATATGTGCTATAGTGTTTTATATATAAAGAATATTTATATATGTGAATAAAATTTCATTATTATTTTCCTAATCACAAAAAGCATAGTCATTTTTGGAATTACATAAAATATAAAAATATATAATAAAGTATACTACATATAAAAGTGTAAGAGTAAATACTAAGATCACTTATAATCTCTACATAGATGTATAATTTCTTCTAAAAATCTTATTATTCTACAGTTTGAGGAGTCATACATTCACACACCTTATGCACCTCCTGTCTTCACCCACCATGTTGTTCTCAATGTTATTGCTGAAAAGGAGTTATAAAGTGAAGAAAATATATCCTCCTACTATTTCAGGAAATATGCCAACACACATGGTATCCAAGGTAATAAATTTTGTATCTTATCAGTTTAGAGACTCACTTGATTGAAGCAGGTTTTGTGATTGCAACTCCCACCCAACTGCACTCCTGAACTGCATCCAACTTCCAGCAAAAAATGCCTCTGAGAAACTGAGGAAAAGAAACGGTTTCCAGATCTTTTAGCCCAGTTCAAGTTTGATGTGGTTTGACCAGTGATAGAAACCTGAAAATCATGATCTTTTCAGGTTTCAGATGTGTTTTTCTAAATTGTTCTTCTGTTATTAATTATGTAGAGTGCAGTTCCAAACTCTGATTCATGATATTGGTGTCACCTAAAAGCAAAAACTGTGGTCTGCAGATGAACACCTGCTCAAGAGCAATCCCACCTATTATCATGGAGATTTCACTGGAGATGTCCACTGAAAGTCTACAGGAAGCAATTAGAAATAATGAACCTGATGTTTATTATATTTTTTAAAATAAGCTGCATTTAGAGAAGTTTTAGGTCAGCAAAATTGGGGGTAAGGTATAGAGATTCTCCTATAACCCCTGAGCCCCAAACATGCGCAGTCTCCTTCCTCCATTATCAATATTCCCACCAGATGCAATATTTGTTACAATCCATGAAGCTATATTACGTCTTCATCATCCAGAGTCTGCAGCTGACATTAGTGTTCACTCTTGGTGTCGTACATTTTATGCATTTGGACAAATGTATAATGACAACTTTCCACCACTGTAATGTCATGCAGAGTAGTTTCACTGCCATTAAAAATTCTCTGTGCTCTGCCTAGTCATCTCTTCAACCCTGGCAGGCCCTAAAAACCACTGATGTTTTTACTGTCTCCATAGTTTTGCCTTTTCCAGAACATCATATAGTTGGAATCATATAGTATGTACACTTTTCAGACTGTCTTCTTTCACTTAGTAATATTCATTCAAGGTTTCTGTATGCATTTTCACAGGTTGGCAATTCATTTATAGTGCTGAGTAAGATTCCATTGCCTGGAAGGTCCACAACTTATTTGTCCATTCACCTGCTGAATGGCACCTTGGTTGCTTCTAAGTTTTGCCAATTTTGAATAACTGCTACATTTTGTAGCCATATGAAGATTTCTGTGTGAATACACATTCTCAACTCCTTTGGATAAGTACCCAAGAGTGAAACTGCTGGATTATATGGTAACAGTATGTTTAATTTTATAAAAAACTGCCCACTGACTTCCAAATTTCCTACACCACTTTGTATTTCCATCAGCAATGAATGAGAGTTCCTGTTGCTCCACATCCTCACCAGAATTTGGTGCTGTCAGTGTTCAGGATTTTTGCCTTTCTAACAGATGTATAGTGGTATGTCGTTTTTAAAAATTTGCATCTCTCAAATGACGTACGATATGGAGTATCTGTTCATGTACTCCATATGAGTATCTTTTTTTGGTGACATGTCTGTGAAGGTCTCTGGCTCATTTGTTAATCATGTTCTTGTTTTCTTATGAGGAAGTTGTAAGAGTTCTTTGTATATTTTGGAAAATGGTCCTTTATTAGATGTCTTTTGCAAATATTTTTCCCAGTCTATAGTTTATCTTCTTATCATCTAGACAATGTCTTTTGCAAAGCATAAGATTTTAATTTTAATGAAGCCAGTTTATAAATTTTTTCTCTCATAGAACGTGCCATTTGTGCTGTAGCTAAAAACTCATAACCATACCCAAGGTTATATAGGTTTTCTCATTTGGTATCTCTTAGGAGTTTGATAGTTTTGCCTTTTACATTTAGGTCTGTAATTAATTTTTAGTTAATTTTTGTGAAGGATTAGGAGTCTCTGGATTCATTGTGTGTGAATGTCTAGTAATTCCACTACCATTTGTTAAAAAAAACATCTTTACTTCATGGTATTGCCTTTGCTCTTTTGTCAAAAATCAGTTGACTGTATTTAGGTGGGTCTATATTGGGTTCTCTATTCTGTTCCAGTATTACATTTGTCTAGTCTTTCACCGATATCACACTGTCTCTATTACAGCTTTATATTGTCTTGAAAGTTTATTATTTCTAATAGTAACACAATTCTGGGATAAGAATTTTAAAGCTTTGAAATACCATTGTTTTCTAAATAATTTAAACGGTTTCCCTTGTTCCAATTTTTGTGTTCCTGAAAAAGCTGAAATACTACAGGGTACCTCTTCCTGTCACTGGTGCCAGGGGCAGGATTAAATATGTGTTCCAAGCCAATCAGTGGAGAGTGGTCACTGACAGGAGGTTGTAGGAAATATGATGTGACCCAAGTTCATGAAAATCTGTACATTATCTGTTCTCACAAAGGCTAGAGTATTTGCTTTGCTTGATTGGATGATGGACTCTGTAAATGTGAAATAGAATTTTATTTCCTGGCAGTGTGAGGAGTTGGAAAAGGCTGTGAGTTAGGATATGGTTCAAATGAAATAAGGAAAAATGCACTAAGCTGATGTCCAGCAAAATGCCAGATATTTGAGGAAGTTCAAAGTAGATACTTCTCAAACCTAGATTTCTTCATATTATTTACATATGTGCTGCATTCAGACACTGTTCTCATGTCACCCTATGGGGTATTTCAGGTAAAGGGCATGAGAAGTTGATTTTTAACTCCCTTAAGAAAAGAGCATGAAAGTAATTTCTCTTGTAAGTAGGTAAGACAAAAAATATTTAACATTATTTTCATTTAGGAAAGATTTATTCAACTGATTCCATTCTGAACTTCTAAAATATCAAGTGACAAATACAAATCTCATAAAATACCCTGGTTCTGATGAGTGAGACAGCAGAACTCAATAACAAATACCAAATGAAAACCATGGTGGCAGAACACTTAGCCGTAAACAGGAACCTGCCAAAACACTCTCAAAAGGAAAGTAAAGAAACATTCTTCAGGAAGAGGCCTTTACCACACAGAAGCCACCCTGCTGTTCTGCAGAAATGCCAGGAGGACAGATTGTGTTCTCATGCCCGGAAGTGCCACACCTCTGCCCAGAGCACCACTGAGCTGTGTGTTATTAGCAGGATGACTCTCCCATCACCTTATTTTTAAAGATAATTTTTAAAAAATGGAAATATAATTACGGTAAAACAGGAGCTAATGGGAGTACATCTAACAAATTTATTTGGATGGTTTCTAAAAGCCAGAAAAACAATATATTTTTAAGAGAAGAGGGACATTCCTCTTTCCAACACTTTCCTCTATTTTTCTTTTCTGTTGAAAATTACTCCCTTCTTCTTTAGAAGTTAAATAAATGCAAATTCACATACCAACACATAGCATTAAATCAGAGATCTTCCTTCCCAAGTACCAATTGGTAAATTCTCCCAATTTACCAATTCTGTGTCTGAAAGATATTGTGGACCTGGGAGTGACTTGTAGTGACAATTAATATAAAGCTGACATTTCACACCATGCTCTTAAAGAGACCTCCTTCATCAGGAATTTGTCTTGTGTGTAGATTTCTGGACAGGGAATAAAACTTGCTGTTTCCATCACCAAAAAAATCTTTAGGTTTCCTAAAAGTCACCATTTCTTCCCTTGCCCTTATCATAGCTTCCCTGTCCTAACACACAATTTACAATCTCTATTCTATAATATGAAGTCTGTCTGGAAAAAGTTGAGCCATTATTAATATAATGATAAAACTTTGTATGATATCGATGTAACCTGTCAGCCAAGGAGAGTGGACTGGAATGTGCATGTGTGAACAATGACAACTTCACTATACTACTCAGTGAGGGAAGTAGACTCTACTGAGTAAGCATGTGTACTGTGTGGCCATCACATTCAAAATGACTGCATCATTAGATCAACAAATCTGTATCAAATTTTGTGTGAAGCTTGAACATTTTTCCATGGAAACTATTTGGATGATTCAGAAGGATGCAGCTAGGGGCAACTGGTGATTAGCAGCTTCATCATGACAACACACCTACTCATACATCATGTCTTGTGCAGAGATTTTTGGTGAAACATCAAATCACTCAGGTAACTCAGCCCCTGTACAGCCCAGTTTTGGTGCCCAGCAACTTTTGGCTTTTCCCAAAACTAAAATCACCTTTGAAAGGGAAGAGATTTCAAACTGTTGATGATATTTAGGAAAATATGCTGGGGCAGCTGATGGCGATTTGGGAGAACTGTGTGAGGTCCCAAGGTGCCTATTTGAAGAGGTCTGAGGTGTCATTGTCCTATATACAATGTTTCTTGTATCCCATATCTCCTTTAATAAAAGTCTCTATTTTTCATATTACTAGCTGGATACCTTCTGTACAACCTCATAGATGATCCCAAACATTTATTTGCTCTTGAGACTATTATTTAATCTTTGTTTTGGTCTCATAAATAAGTTTTCCAACAGTGCAGAAATTTCAGCTATGGATCAACCCAGTAATTATAGGGATGAGGAAAGGTAGGTTTACAATTGTGAGTATGCAAAACACAAAGTTTATTCTTGTATTATTATTTATTAAATATTGTATTATTTTCCATACAAAGAACTGTAAACCTACTTTTGCCCACTTCTGTATATTCTTTTGGCAGAATGTCCTTTTATTTCAATTTTTTATGAACTGAAGTGACATTATAAAATTTCTAAAACAAAATTGCAACATTTTAAAACAGCTCATGAATTAACTGCAGATAAAGATTCCACTAATCCTTTTCCAGCCACAGGTAAAGGTTTGCCTGTTTGAGGTGATGATATCTCTGCTGCAGTTTGTGGAGTGGTCTGTTGACTCCTGTCCACAGCTGTCCTCAACAACAGGGGCTGGGGCTACCTCTATCCTCATGCCTCCCACCCCTCAAACCCAGAGAGGACACATTATACATCATATCTCTTTGAATTGCTTTTCAATTTTAATCTTTTGCCTCAGATGTGAAAAATAAGTATGTGACATAATCTAAGTAAAAGTTGGAGTAGATGTTCTCTCCCTTACCTTCACAATCTGTTTATCCAATATTTTTTTTCTAACAAAAAGGATAAACAACACAGCCCTCACATAAGGTTCTGAAGTTGTACTTGATCTCTCTGCCAACTGTTGGTGTGGGTCTTCTAATAGCTCTTGACTCATTGTCTATGTGATATAGACACTGTTCACCTCCTAGCCACCAGGACTGGCAGGTGAGCCCTTCCAGACCCTTCTCTAGAATTGCAGAGGCATCACTGTTGCTTGTTTTCCCAGTGAATTTGATACTATTTAGTTGTTAGTAATATTTATAGTCTTCTGCATTATCCAGCAATTGCCAATGCCTTCTGTTCCATCATTCTTGTCCCACTAACCCACTAGAAATTACTGCTGGTGGAACATCTGTGGACCTGCTCTTCCAAAGGTGTTTTCAAGCACCTTCATTTTATAGTGTAGCACAAATAAGTCTACTCACTACCCCCCTTCTCTCACTGTTGTCTAGTTCTTGAGATCTTAGACTCTTGGCTCATCAGAGAAGTTATTTCATAGAGTTGCTCCAGAATATCTGTTGCAAAAACATTGTACTATATGGAAAAAATGTCAAGTGTGCTTTGAAATAGTAGAAATAGAATAGCTCGTATCTACCACATGCAATCCTTCTTTAAATAATGAGCTTTTACTGGAAAACAGCAATGGAGATGGTCCAGACACCAGAGATCATATGACAAGATATTTGTGGGTCAGTATATGCAAGGCAAACTCAAGCTCAGAGGAGCCAAGTTTATCTAATGACATGCCAAGCTATTTAGTGACCACTAAACCTAATACCACCTTGCTGAATTGTGGTCACAGACCAAGAGCTTAATGAACCCACAGCTGGATCTTACTGGATACATCATAATTACAAATTTGTAAAAGTTCTTTAGAAAAGTTGTAAACTCCACCTCCCAACCCAGATTTACTCCTGTTTGCTCTATATATCTCCTTTCAAATATTCAATGGATTTCTGATGCTTGGAAGTATTGCTGGCCCTGGAATAGTAGAGTTCCCCTCTCCTGCCCTCTTTGTTGCCAGTTAAAACTTCTAGCATTAAAGAACAGTGTGCTGATGGCTATCTTCTCAGCTACACTGGAATGAGGGGCTAAAAGTAATCAGAGAAATCTATCTCAGCTAATATTTTCATACAGTACTTGTGCTTTCATCACCTCACATGTCTCATTAATCAATTAATCTAACAACAATGGCACACCCTGTAGGTGGGCTGTAATTGCAAAGGGAGAAAATAATTAGGAAAACACTCCAATGGTTAAGGAGTTTACATTATTTATTAATAAATAGCCTAATACAATGGGAAATATAGCAAAAAATGGAGTTGTCTCATATAAGTTTGCATTTCTCTGATTACTGATATTAAATGTGAGGTTCAAGACTTCTGGTCAAGATGGCAGTACAGGCAGACATGGCGGGCCTCTTCACACAATTACAACAAAATTACAACTAAAATATAGAACAACTATGACTCAGACATCAGAAATTGAGCTGAATGGAAGTCTGACAACTATGGAATTAAAGAAACCACATCTATCCAGACTGGTAGGAGGGGACAGATACTGAACAGGCTGGTCCCCCACCCACATGGATATCTCAGGAGCAAGGAGTCCCAGGCCCACACCAGGCCCCCCAGCCCAGAATTCTAGTACCAGGAAGATAAGTCCCCACAACTTGTGGCTGCAAAAACCAGTGGATATGGAGTCAGGGGAAGAAAGTGCTGGAGCCCCACACAGTTCCCCTTATAGAACCCCCACACGGACTCACCTACTCAGACTTACTCTCTCTGAGCTCCAGCACTGGAGTGGCAGCCTGAAAGTTGCCAATGGTACACAGGGAGAAACTGAAGAGTCTGGAATCAAGGTGAGCACAGGCCATTGTCCATTTGCTAAATCCTCTCCCAACACAGCCAGTAAGCTGGTGTCATATCTGAGACTCCAACAACCTCGCTAACACTATTTGACCCAAGTTCTCCAACTTCCCCAGAGGCTCTGCCCCACCCAACTTATGGGCCCACCCAAGGTGCTTTTCCATAAGAATGGCAGGTCTTGGCTCCTAAATCCTGTCAAACAAGCAACAGCTGTCATCAATGAGCCTTTCACAGCAGCCAGACTAGATTGACAGCATAGTTTTGCCTGGGAATCTCCAAGCCCAGAACAAGTAGCAGCCATCTCAGATTGTTTTATAGCTCAGGCATGGTACCCCAGGCAAAACACTGGTGGAGGCTGACCTTGGCCTCCACTACCCAGGAAACGCCAGGGCCAGCACACCCAGTGGACAGCTACATACCACACCAGAGCACCACTACCCTGCCCCTGCACAGCTGATCCTCCATGGATGGCGTAGGTTGGTGGTCAGTGGTCAGCCACACAGAACACACAGAACATAACCACACAGAACACAGAATAAAACCACACAGAACAACACGAAAAAAAAAGAATAAAAAAAAATCAGGCTAGTATAAACAGCCTCCAGGACAACTTCAAGAGGTCCAACATTTGCCTCATAGCAGTGCCAGAAGGAGAGGAGAAAGAGCAAGAAATTGAAAAAATATCTGAAAAAATAGTGAATGAAAATTTCCCTAAATTGGTGAAAGAAATAGACATGCAAGTCCAGGAATCACAGAAAGTCCCAATTATGATTGATGCAAAGAGTACCACTCCAAGAAACATCATAATTAAAAGGTCAAAGGTTAAAGATAAAGACTCTTAAAAGCAGCAAGAGAAAAGAAGTTACCAGATGGTTGCCAGATGGAAGGAGAGAGGGAAGAACAGGTGAAGAGGTGAATGGATTAAGAAGTACAAATATGTAGTTACAGAATAGCCATGGAGATGTAAAGTACAGTATAGAAAATGGATTTATATGCATGACCTGTGGACATGAACAACGTTGAAGGGATTGCCTGAGGGAGTGGGGGTCACTGGGTGGAGAGGAGTAAAGGGGGAAAATCAGGAAAACTGAAATAGCATAATCGATAAAATATAATTTTTAAAAATGTGAGGCTTAGTGAATTACAGTTGGAGGAAGGGAGATTAATTACACTTAAAAAATACTCACATGTAGAGTCAACTAAGGGTCCAGTTCAACGTTGCATGAGTATCTTGAAGACAGGTAATGGAGTCACAAGGCAGAACTGGAACCTAACTCAGGTCCCTTCATGTTAATCAAGTTATTTTTCTTCTAACCTGTAAACAGGCAGAGAACCTGGCTTAGAAAAGTCAGATCTCAGCTAAGGTTTAACCCTGGGAAAAACTTAAAGTAGAAGATTGTCAAATCATTAAAAAGCAAAAGCAAGCAGTGACCAGAGTCTGGTCTGGCAGGTCATGCAGCAGCAAAGGGGAAGAGGGGTCTCCACAGGCCTCTGGACTCAGTCAGTTTTACCAAGGTCCAAAAACTCTGAATGTCAGAGTTTTGCCACAGGTGATTTGCCCAGCTCACTGGTATCACACATGGGCTATGTGTCAGGATGGTTCTGCACTTTGGCCTGGGCTACCACTCTGTCCCAGGGCTTCTCATCCTGAATCAGGTAGAAGAATCCTTTATCTAGAACACATTATTCTCATGGCAAAAGCAACAGGTCAAAACAAACCAGACAATCATTGTTTGAGTTTATGCTCTAAAATGTCAGTGCCTCACACAAGATCACACAGCCAGCAAGACAATGGGACAAGGAGGTATATGACACCTGCAAAGAGGTGCTGCAGGTCACAAGACTTCCGGTGAGGTGAGGGATACCCTCATTGGGCTGGAAGCAAGCAGTCACATCAGCCATTGCTAGTCTGAAGTACACCGACTACATGTTCTTCTACTTCACTTTTAGTCAGTGGCTTTTCTGATTAAGTTAGTCAAATATTAAAAATGTCTAATATGTGTTGTGCCATTTTGTCTATGTGCAATTCCAGGCCAATGGCAGTTGATGAGAAAATGAGTAATTAAACATTGTTCTATAAGTTTGTTTCCAAAACTATAATACATCATTTGCAAAAAATATTGTCACATTATAGGCAATTTTTAAATGAAGTTCTGAAAAGACAGCTTGATTTTAACACTGCTTATCTGAGTTTTATGCATTCTCCTCCAGAATAAAAACTACATATGATGTCCATCTTTTCTACTGCCATGGGCTACATGTAGGTTGGTGGATGCTGAGCTATGTCTGACAGTCAAATTTAAGATCTGGGTTTAAACACAGTTCAAAGAAAGATTTAGTCAAGCATGACTGGAATCACAATTAGAGTAGAAAAATATGAAGTTCAAGTTTACAAATTCTTTCGGAGTAAATTATACAAGAAAAAAAATAAAGGTCTTTGACAAGTGCCTGGCATTTTTCTTAGGGTTTCATCTTCACAGATGGTTCTATATGTCAAGAGATTCAGAGTCTTGACAACCACCAGTCTCGTGGTTACCTAGGCAACAGAATCAACAATAGCCTTTTTGGTAATCAGGGAAATAAATATATAGTTTAAAAAATAAATACTTCTGTTCCTCTTGTCTAAGCAATTATACTAATTAGATTGAAAAATCCTGACATTTCCAATTAGGATGTCCTACAAAATGTATATCTGCAAATGGAACAGAAGGTAAATACTGATTTGTGAAGCCAGAATAAATTGCATGATAGCATGCCACAGGCATAGAATTAGACAGCACAATATGTTAACAAGATTATCACATTTTTACAATTTTTGAGTTGAAACAATCATTTGGAAATTACAAGAGTTAGAAAAAATGTCAGTGAAACATTTGGAAATGAAATATGTCAAGTTAGGTTCAAAACAAATATAAAGAAAAAACCCAACAACAGAAAGTTTTCTTTCAACTAAAAAGGTCATAAAACATGATAACTCCTTATTCATATTAACCCAAGAAGGGTATTTTCAAGTCTCTAAACCTTGTCTACTGTGATATACATTGATGATTTTACGAACTGGCAGTCCAATGGATTTGCTCTTGACTTGTATACTTACAACAGTCACAGCTCAGGGCATGGAATTACTGCCCATTCCTATATTTAGGGAACCCTAAATACAGATTTTCTCTGAGGAGTTCTATATAGGTTGCACAAATGTTCTGTGGGATTTCCTGTTTACCATTTTTTTTTTGCTAAAACTTGGCAATTTCCTTTTTATTATGTTAGTCATAGAGATGTGAATCACACCTTGGTTTGGTGGAGCTACAGAATCATCAATAACCACTTTTCCTGTAAATTCTTCCATGTCATTTGCCTACTGAGTTTCCTTGAGTCCACTGGATTCGTCTAATAATGGGGGTATTTGTTCACACTTCTCTGGTTTGTTAACTATCAATTCATGTGTTTCCCTTAACTTAGTTCTGAAAAACAGGACCTGAAACTAAGCTCACCTGTCCTTACCTCTATCATTTTTCTAGGTATAGTGGGAAAAAAGTTAAAGAAAAATTACATTTTTAAAACTCTGGTTCCCAAGATTGTCTATTCTGATCATTAATCAGACATCTGCTATAATAATATAATAAGACTGTTTGTTCTTATAAAGCCCTTCTTATACAAGAATTTTATAATAAATTAAAATATTTTAATTTAATACTTAAACCTTTTTAAATATTTTATATAAAATTAATATTTAATTTTGTTAAATATTTTAATTTTAATAATGTTAATATTTTAACCGAAACCATAGTGACTAGTAGCCTGAAACTTCTGAGAACAATTCTGATGGACACACTATTTTGCATAGAATAATTTCAGTCTGTCCAAAGGGTATCTAGTGGTTGATTCTATAGAGCAAAGCTTTTCTTCCAGCATCATTTCTAACCTTGAGATTTTTGTCTCACCCCCAACAAACACACCACACCACATTGCACACAGGCACACAGAGATAGAGTCCCCCACATACACACATACAATGTTTGTCATCTATGATTAGGGGACGTTGCAGTGATAAAGTCGCCATGGTGTGATACAATGAATTGAGAGCCTCACTCACAGAAATGCCAAAGGCCCATGGTACTCTTTGCTCCACAGTCTTTCAAGGACCTGGCTGATAGATGCCCTGCCCTCTTTTGTTGCAACTTGGTCATCATAAGACAAGAAGAGAAAGCTGGAGGGCCAGGAAACACACATGTTGTTCAGTTTATGGCTGATTGGCTAAAACTAGTCAAAATGCCCTACCTAGCTCCAAGAAAACTGGGAATTTGGGAAACAGTTATTTTCTCTGTGTTGTCAGCTAAAGAAATGAGCCCCCTACATTCTCTCAATTTAATTAAGCAGCAGTGTCTGGAATTTCTGAACCCTCCACAGGGAAATGGAAGCAATTTAGAACAAGTGCAATGGACGTAGGTTCCAAGCTGAAAATGATGTTGGCTGGCATCATTATTCCATCTTTTTCTCCCCACCATTATTGGGGAAAGGAAATATTTTGAATATTAAAAATAAGTTTTTTTAAAAAGGTGAAAGCCTTTAATTATTTGTCAATTGTTTCTTCTACCTGTGCCATGCTTCATGGAAAAGAGAGATTATAAGTGGCATTTTTCTTTTGGTTCTTCATAGCTAAAACTCCAAAGCCCACCTGAGTTTATACTAATATTATTCCTGCCATTCCAAAATAAGAGACTCATTTATAAGTATATGTGTCTGGATCTTAACAGTTATGATGCCTTTCTGAGCCATAGATTGAAAATCATCCAGTATGTACTTATACTTTGTAAAATATGATGATGAAAATAGCTGCCTTATTTATATTAAAATGATTTAATATGTTAACAAAATACATATAGTAGATATACCTGAAATTCCATAGTTCTCTTATATTTTCATCATATATTCATTACTATTCACTTGACTTTCATGTGTGTATATTCCAACTGCTCAAATAGATTCTAAACTTATGGAAGGTGGGGTTTCCTTTTTTCAATCTCTTTATCTTCCTAATACCTATGCAGAAATCATTATGGGCTTGAATGCTGAAGAGGTTTTGTGGAGAAGGCTGTGCATGCCTTGAAGATTAAACATCAATTATTCCAGAGAGGTTACATGTAAAAGCACATGCATTTTGTGATAATGAAGGCACTGAGGGGACAACAAGAAGACTTGTATATTTAAATTAGGAAATAATTTGGTTAACTAAGTAAAGTAGAATCATGTTATGAAGTTCTGAATGATGAAATAAGGCATTTGATTGTATTCTCAAATTCTTGATGTGGTAATTAGAGGTTCATAATCAGTACTTTGGGAAGGTTCCTCATTAATGGATAATAATGCTAAGCAGAATGAGTTGTGGAAAAGAAAGACTAGATAGCCCTGGCTGGCAAGGCTTAGTGGATTGAGCGCGGGCTGCATACCAGGCACTGCAGGTTCAATTCCCAGTCAGGGCACATGCCTAGGTTGCAGGTCATGGCCTCAAGCAATCTCACATTGATGTTTCTCTCTCTCTCTCTCTCTCTCTCTCTCTCTCTCTCTTCTTCCCTTCCCTCTCTAAAAATAAAATAAATAAAATCTTAAAAAAAAGAAAGACTAGATAAAATACAAGGAGCTTATCAGTTATACAAGTTATTAAAACCCTAAGACATGTAAGGCGATTTTTCATTATTCAACAAATAAAACATCGTTAAAGATAGTGTTTAAGTGACTTGAGCAAAAAAAACATTTCATAAACCTTTAAATGCTCTCAATAACTAACTGCACACCACACATGATTAGACATACTGAATGTATACACTTTGGACAATCTGCTTAAAACATGTTTATTTTAAAGTAATTGGCTGTTAGTGTTCAGTATTTCATACTTTAGCTATTCTCATTTGCCCAAGTCCTTAGGGCACTTAGATACTCTAGTTGCAAAATGTGTGTGTATGTGTTTTTTCTAAAAAATAGTTTACATCCAATTTTTAAACATTAACATAACCCATTAAAGATGATGTTACTTTAAGTTGATTTTCTTTTTGCCTTTCCAGTACTTCTCCATCTCTAATTGTGCATTTGCTTTGATTTGTCTAAATAACCATTTTGTTCTGAGCTGATTTTATTAATCAAATATTAGCCATAAGCATCTACTTTTTACATCAGTTACCTCATAGTTCCCTGGGGACTTCTTACTGTGACCCAAACCACAACAGATTTGTCTTTCTTTCTCCTTCCTCCCTTCGTCCCTCCCTCTCTTCCTTCCTTCTTTCCTTCCTTCCCTTCCTTAATGCCTCCTCCTCTCTCTCCCTCTCTCTTTCCTTCTTTCTCATTCATTTTCTTCCTTTTCCCCTACATGCTAATGACAGCATCACTATAAAAACAATACAGAAACAGCAAAAAATGAATTTAATAGCACATAAAAGGACCATACTATATGATCAAGTGGGATTCATCCCCAGGATGCAAAGATGGTTCAACACATACAGATCAATATCTATAACATATCACATTAACAGAATGAAGTACAAAAATCATATGACCTTCTCAATAAATGCAGAAAAGATACAAGAGCTGAAAGAGACATTCATAAGTTCTAAAAATGAAAAAAAACCCCACTGAACATTAGGCCGCATTTGAGCAGAGGGTGAATCCTGACTCAATGGGGGATTTTCTTTATGGCCCCAAATCTTTACCCTTATCACAGTCCATGATATTTCCCATTTGTGTTTGCAATTCCTCCCTTTAAAGGGATTAAGTGTCTGTTCCTGCTCCTTAACTTTAGGTAGTGCCATGAGACTTAAACTTTGGCCAATGTAACAGTGGTGTGTGCAGCATGTCTTATGACTTGAAAAATACTTGCATACTTGGACTTGCTATTTTGTGGCCCTGGCAGTAGCATTTAATGGAGAAAATATCCAGGGAATTTTACTCACCCAGGAAGAAGGAATGCACATGGAGCAAAGCAGAGCCAGCCAGCCAAGCATGGGCTAGATGGGCTTTCTCTTAACTGACCTCCAAAACTCTGAGAATCATGACTCACATTTTAAACAGCTAAGTTTTGGTGAGATTTGCTACAGAACAGTTTGTTGTAATAGCAAATTGACATCCTTGGGCTCAGTAATTATTAAAGAGGAGTATATTTAAAGTGACCTAAACACTTTTAAAAATGGTGAGATAGAATTTTTAAAAATATCCTTACAAATGAAAAGGAATAAGATTTTTTTACTGGTAAGAATGAATTCAAGACTACAGAGGAGGCTGACCTTCAAAGATGTGAAAGCAAATGATTTTTCTCCTAGAAGTTTATATCAAGCAAATCCATTAATCAAGTTCAAAAGATAAACTCATATTCAGTCTTGTAAAGGCTCAAAATATGGGCTTACGTGTTTCCTTTCTGGAAAATAAAATCTAAAAATTAAAAAAAAAGTTGATTTAATCTTGCAAGGGAACAAAGAAAACCAATAAAAAGAGAAACATGACATATCAAAAAAATGTAGAAACAACTTAAGATTCCAATGAAAGGCAAGTTTGGTATGAGAAAGACTGTGCAGATTTGAAGAACAATTGATGTAAATGAGTGTCAACATCCTCTAAAAAGACTGGCTTCAAAAATAAAAATGGAATAAAAACCAAATAGTGGTTATGATAACTAAGAAATGGGAACATAATAGAAATAAGGTTAAAAGGTTTATGATTAGGGACCGTATAGAGCTTCAGAGAGAACAAAAAGGAAAAAAAAAACAAAAGAAAATCCTGTCTTATAAAAGAAATAAACCAGTATAAATCATAGATGGTAACTTTCTTTGCATCCTTCCCTCCCTCCCTCTTTCTCTCCCTCTCCTTCTAGAACTTTCTCTTTAAATGGCATAGATTTCATGAAGGAATATAGTCAGACTTCACCACATAGCCTTGCTATAGCAAACAATATTAAGCCAGTCATTTTAACATAATCTTTATTGTTCATCAAATCTTAATCTCCCATCAAAGAAGAAAGAACATATTATAGAACAGAATAAAATGTGGTCAGTGTTGACAATATATAAATAATTTACCTTCTAAGTATATATAAACTCCTTTTACTTATATTCCTCACTGCAACCCTTCTCACTGATTTCCAGATAATTGCTACACTTGTTGGAAGCTCAGGAGAGATTTCTGGCCTACAGACTAACTGCACAGAGATTATAATTTATACGGCATGTGTCTCCTGCACTTTGAGGTCTGGCTACAATTCCTTTGAGCCATTCTTCAATTTTCTAGCCTCTGTGGGAGGTAAAATCTATCTCAGAGTCTGTAATCTCACCTCCTACACTTACATGAGACTGCCAGGTGTGGATTACTCATGGAACTTGCTTTCTAGCAGGTGCATGGAAAAAAAATTAGAAAAAAAGGACACAGAAGTTTAGCTACATTTGCATAACCAGAATACATTTGTATGATACAGATATATAAATAAATGAAGAAATAATCTGAATAAGAGAACTGTTGTCTAAAATAATCCATTTACCTGATTCAACACCTGTATTTTATTTGCCCCATATATTACTGAGCTTCCTCCCATCTTTGTCAAAGAAGGAAAGAGTGTTCATTGTGGAGTCATCATTGAAAAGACAGAGGCAAATGAACACTTTGACAGAGACTAACAGTTATCACAAATAAACTATAAGGAAAAAATTCGTGGGGAAAAATTAAAGGGGACATTTGTGAAGGAATAATATAATTTAAAAATAAAATTAAATATGTTTTCCTATAGTCAGTCTTTGGTACTTCAATTTCACATTTATTTGAGTAAGATGTCACAGAAGCTGACCACTGAAGTTTTTAAAGAAGAGTCATATGCTTTAAATACAATGAGGGTGTTTAGTTATTTCTCAGGATCTCAGAAGGTTTAACTCATCAGAGATATTGAATCTCAAAAACTATTGTTTATTTAAGTTGTTTTCTAAATAATGTGTGTGAATATTCAGAGAAATGTAAGATATTTCATACTTATAACAAATATGAAGGAGTCAGTCTCCACGAAGTTGGAGGGTGTGTTCATGTGTGTGTACATGTGTATGTTTGTGTTGCAAGAATAACAGTTTTTGAACTTGTTAGTATTTAGTTTAGCTTCCACATGAGCCAAAATCAGGAAATTTTTCTTTAATTTTTAAAAACTTTAATTAATAAGCTGTGAGATGTTATCAATAAGATCAGATGGACCAGGTATTTCCCAGGTAATAAGTGTGTGAGTGAATTAAACCTTAAGTCTATCATGCTCTTCTAATGATTAACTGAAGATTAAACAGATTTGAGGAAATATTGCTTTTTAGACTAAAAGGTAGTATGAGATTGACTTGGCAATATAATTTCCTTAGAGCAGAGTCTGTACATGCTTAATTACATTCAATGAATTCAGTTTTCTTCCATTTTCCTTTCAACTCTTCAAATGCCACAAAAATGGGGAAAGAAATAGAGATTGTACTTATGACTCAAATAACAAGGTCAATAGACCAGGCAAAGAAGTGGACAGTCTTGGCTCTGACACTAAAGGAAGATTTGTTAGGCAAAATCAGTAACATCAAATATCTAAAAAGGTCCATGCATGGCTATGCCCTAATTCTCATTTTCTGTACACTTCAAAGAAAAGGTGGATTTCAATGAGATGTGGTTAAAGAAATATGTCGTTTCCTAGTAATAAACCTTATTTTATTGGTGTTTTCAAAAGAATAATTCATTTATAAAAATGGTTAAGTTTTGTCCTAGAAAATCTAATACCTTAAAAGTTAATTCTGATAAATTAATTATTGATCAGAATTTAATACTGACCAAACGTAATTATGGGATACTCAATTTTAAACAAAAGGCATGGGCATATTGATAGATAGATATGTATTTATCTCCTGAATGGATATAATCAAATGGGTGTGTGACAGCCCCAATAGTGCTTTCCATTAGCTACTTGATGGAATCATTTTATTATTAATCTTTGTTGTTTTTCTTGGTGCACTTAGTGAGTTCAAATGGCAATCTAATTTATAGTAATTTATTGTATTAGTACCCATAAATATGAGCTGCTACACGACCACACTCCCTTATCTCTAATTTCCCAATCCAAATGTCTGACAACGGAAAGTTTGTTGTACTTCACTGGAAATACTAATGGGCTAATCTAAATGAGCCTGTTAATGAGTCTTTCTGCACCCACTGAGTGCCAGTGTTTGCATATTTTCCTTCAAAGATATTAATGTGTTTGATTCTATGCACCCACTCAGAACTTTCTAGGATCTTACATATTACCTGTCTCAGGTGCTGTGTCATCATTGTGAAATATCCAATATTTTGAGCTTTGCAAGTCATCTGATTCTCAAGGTCTCATAGAAAAAAGTGTGGGTATGATCCAGATTCTCCATCAGAACAAACATTTCTGTTTAATAATTGAAGAAAAAAATAAATAAGTATTCTCAAGTTATTTTATGCATATATGTTCTTTGGCTAATCCCTTCATCTTCCTTTTTCCAGTCCCTTCCTTTCTGCCCAAATTATTTTAAAAAAGAATAATAATTATCACAACTGAAAAGCTAAATAGAAAAATCCACCATTTTACATGAATACTTCAACACTCCTCTCTCAGGAATCAAAGTCATAGTAGGTGGAAAATCAGCAGGGAGTTAGAATATTTGAACAAAAAATGACCACTAACTTGATGTAATTTATAAAACAGCCCACAAAAAGCAAAATGCACATTGTTCTTATGGGCACATGCAACATTGATCATATTAGGCTATATTCTAAGCCACAGGACAAGCCATAACAAATTGAAAATCATTGAAATCATAAAAAGTATTTTCTCTGCAAATGAAGAAATGAAAGAAAGAGTATCTAAGAAGTTCACGAATATTTGGAGATTTAAAAATATAATTATGAATAACTTATGGGTCAAAGAGGAAGAAACAAGAATTTTTTTTTTAAATTTTGTGCTGGATAAAAATGAAAACACACATGTCACAAAAGAAGTCTAGGATGTCCGTGTTTATCACTCTTACTCAGTACTGTGACTGAACTCTTAGCTAGTGCAATTAGGCAAGAAAAATATACAAAAGTTAAATAACTTGGAGAGAAAGTGACAAAACTATTTCAAACAACATAATTGACTATATGGTACTCACCAAAGAATCTACACACTCTTGTGAAATTAGTAAGTTTATGAAATCATAGAAAAGAAGGTCAATTAAAAATATTTTCCATATGTAAACAATAAGCAATAAAAAAGTACCATTTATAGTAAGTGGCATCAAAATCCCTAAAGCTTAGATAATAATCCCCCCAAACACCCAAACACAATATGACCTTATGTTGAGAACTGACTGACTATATGAAGGGATGCCATGTTTATGGACTGAAAGACTCAATATTCTTTTTTTTTTTTAAAGATTTTATTTATTTATTTTTTTTAGAGAGGGAAGGGAGGGAGAGAGAGAGAGAGAGAGAGAGAGAGAGAGAGAGAGAGACATCAATGTGCGGTTGCTGGGAGTTAGGGCCTGCAACCCAGGAATGTACCCTGGCTGGGAATCGAACCTGGGACACTTTGGTTCCCAGCCCGCGCTCAATCCACTGAGCTACGCCAGCCAGGGCGAAAGACTCAATATTCTTAAAACATTAGTTCTCCCCAGATTAATTTATTGTTCTAAGTAATACCAATCAAAATCCCAGCAGGACTGTTGACTAGATGTTGAGGCTGATTCTAAAATAAACATGGAAAAAAATCAAATAAAGTAGTCATAAGAATTTTGAAAAACAGGAAGAAATGTGAAAAACAGTACTTTATTTCAAGACTCAGTGTTTAAGCCATAGTCATTATGAAAATGGGATCTTTGTGATATTGACAAAAGCAGAGATGACACAAAGATCAACTAAAAATGGCTCTTTATGTATTTGTTTATACATTTATCCAATTGATTTACAACATAACAATTTAATCAAGAAAAAGAATTTCATTTTTAACAAATGATGTAGAACAACCATAAGCAAAAAAATAAACTTAACTCATATCTTCTACAGTATTAAATCACAAAGGCCATTAAACTTTTGGGGGGGGGGAAATGTAAGATAAAAGTTTTGTGATCTTGGATTTGATAGGGACTTCTGTGATATAACACAAAAAGCGTGTCCCATATCTGAAAAATATTAATAAGTTAATGAAAGTCATTTGGTCTCACAATGGTGTGCTGCTTTGAAACCAACTCAGCAACTGTGCTATTGTTAGCCTCAGAGCATGTCAGCATTTCCTGCTCTTTCTGGGGAACTTGGCAGTGAGTCCTGTGCTTTGGTAATTGCTTAACTTGCCACTTAGCAAATTATTATTGGTGCAGCTGAATGGTAACAGACTAGAAGAACTAATGCAGTTTCCTAACATTCCCTAGTTAAATAATTCAAGAGGAACTTCCTTATTAGGAATAATCAGTAAATACTTTGAAATCTATTTGTTTACTATAAAATTGAAGCTGACAGCTAACAGTAAACATGTTTAGGTCTTAAATCATAGAGTCTAGAGATGTAGGTATAGGCTTTAACTAAATATTTCAATTGCTTCAGTTATCACAAAGCTTATAGTCAAAGATTATAAAGTATGTTAGTCACATCCTAGAAGCCTTCCTATAAAGCAAGTTCCCCCCAAAAATGTTTGAAAGTAAATTTGCTTGAATAGAAAAATATAGCTAGTTATGCACAAAACAATGATAGCTTAAACAGTATCAATGGACACAGAGGTTTAGTTTCTGCCTTTGTTTTAAACAAAATGTCATAAGACATCTTGCAGAAACTTGGTTCTTCAACCTGGTTAAATCAACTGACCACCATGACAAGGGAATCAAACAAGATGACATCAGGAACTGAATTATTCAGATGAAGGAAAACCATTGAAGTTTGCAAAAGAAGTAACCAATCAGCTTCTCTCTTGACCCCTAACATCTAATCTTCAGACTTGACCTTTAAAAACCCTTGATCAAGAGAGGAAAGGTGGAAGAGGGGTGAATGGAAGTCATACTAACTTCCTCTCAGGACCACTCTGGAATTACAACTAAATTGTGGAGAAATCACCCAGAACAAACAACTGAACGATAGTGAGAGAGAAGCCATATAACCTTGGACAGATAGAATTATCTTCAGCAATAACTGACTGGTAAGGAGTGTGGTGGAGACATGAGAAGGCTGGCTGGGTGCCCATAGCTGGCAGCACCGGAGGGTAAAGCAACTGGTTGGATCCCCGTGAGAAGTATGGGGTCTAAACCCTAAGCTGGGATCCCTAGCCTAGAGCACCAGAGCCTGGGAAGTACACAGATAACATCCAGTGGTAAAAGCAGCAGGGTTGCTCTCTTCCAGAGATGAACAGCTGGAGATGCAAAGAGCTATTTAAACGGCCAACACAAAAATTTTTATTTGCTGCCACTTACCCTGGGCTCTGCCATAGGTGGGGGCAGAGTGGGCTGGAGATGCCTGAGGAGAGACTAGTGACAAAAGCTTTGGGGAGAGAACTGAGAGAATAGCTGCCAGGATCCCAGTGCTGAGTCGTCCCCCATATGGCAGCAGCCATTGTGCTTAGGCAACCACTACCTTATGAGTAGCAGCAGCCTCAGCGAAAACAACAGCCCTGACCCCAGAAGAAACTCTGCTCCAGCTTTGTGTTGCTTAAGCCTGACTGCTGAGTGCAGAGTGACTAGATTAACAATTTAAGGATGTCTCCTTCCTCCTGTTAACTGAAGTACAGCCAGAGAAAGTAGATCCCTGGCAAAGAGCTGGGGGTGGGGGGTGGCACAGAGTGGACTCAAGACACTTGAGGAGAGACTGGGGACAGAGGCTATAGGCATATAGCTGAGAGAGTAGCCTCAGGGATCCAGGTGCGGAGTCATCACCCCTGTGGAAGCAGCCATCCTGCTCAGGCATACTACTCCCCTCCCAGCAGCAGCAGCCTGGGGAGAAACAATAGCTTCAACACCAGGAGAGATTTTGCCCTGTCCTATGGAGCTTAAGCCTGACTGCTGAGGGCAGAGTGACTAGATTAACTGAAGAGACAGCCACAGATGGTAGATCCTTGGCAGTCTCAGAGAAGGCTGCCTAAGGTCAGATGGGGTCAACATCTGACATGACCAGAGGCAGATACAGAAGAAAAAACAGAAAACAGTAGAAAAGACTAGAGTCTGCTGAGATGAAATCCACAGTGATCTTCTCCATGATTAGTGATATTTTCTTTCCTGCATAGCTTTTTAACATTCACCTCTTGTCCATCGAGTTTGTGCATATTAAGTCACTAGATTTTATACTATAGTTTATTTCTCTCCTTATAATAGTCAACCTCTTCGAACCCTTATTAATGCTGGTTCATTAGCTGTTGATAGTGGGTTCAGAGGGGTGGGGGGAATATTTTTTGCAAATGTGGGTTTGTTCCTTGGGCTTTGTAGTTTTGTTCTGGCAGTACCTCCACAGCAGCATAAAAAACAAGGTGGGCAGAGAGACCCTCAGTCAATCAGCTGGACAGAAGGATACAGCAAAGAATGACCCAACAACATTCAAAACCCAATTACATCCACAGAACCAACATAAATGGCATAAATGGCATTCCAAGAACTTCCAGTTTAGGAGATAAAGGAAACTGTACAATTGAATCTCACAGATATCCTACCATAGAAGTTCACACTAAAAACTTAGGGAGTCAACACAGATCAATTTAAGAAGTAGAGGCAAACAAGAAGAGCCTCACAAATAACGGGAAGACAAAGAAACAACCCCCAAATGAATGGAAAGCAGGAATCCTTAGAAAGAATCTTAAATAAAATAGAGGCAACTCAACTACAGATATTGACTTCAAAACAATGGTTATAAGGAAGCTCAATGAGCTCAGTGAGAATGACCAAAAACTACAGGGAAGCTACAATGAACTTACTGTGAATTACAACAGCATGAAAAAGGACACAGAAACTATCAATAAGAGCCAAGAGGAAATGAAGAACTCAATTTCTGGACTGAAGAATGTAGTAAAGGAATCAAAAGCAGACTAAATGAAGCAGAGGATCAAATCAGTGAGCTGGAGGATAAGGTAGAAAAAAACTTCCAGAAAGAGCAAGAAAAGGAAAAAAGACTCAAAAAGAACAAAGAGCGGTTAAGGGAACTGCGAGACAACATGCAACATAATAATATCTATATAATAGAGATACCAGAAAGAGAGGAAGAGGAGCAAGGGATAGAAAATCTGTTTCAAAAAATAATTATGGAAAACTTCCCTAATTTGATGAGAGAAAAAGTCAACAAATCCAGGAAGCACAGAGAGTTCTAATCAAGAGGAACCAAAAGAGACCCATTCCAAGACACATCATAATTAAAATGTCAAAATTCAAAGACAAAGAGAGAATCTTAAAGGCAGCAAGGGAGAAACAGAACAAGGGAGCCCTGATAAGGCTAGCAACTGACTTCTCAGCAAAAACACTGCAAATCATAAGGGAACAGCAAGAAATAGTGCAAAAATGAAAAGTAAAGGCCTGAAACCAAGACTATTCTATTCACCAAGGCTCCCAATTAAAATGGAAGGTGAAATAAGGAGTTTTCCAGACAAAAGAAGGCTGAAAGAATACATTCCCTCAAACTAGCACTGCAATATATGCTAAAAGGACTGCTTTAAGAAAAGGGAGAAAAAGACTGAGAGAGAGAGGAAAACAGGTACAAAAGGAGTAAAAAGACAATGAATAAGCCCCTGTCAATAATAACCTTAAAAAATGAATCAAATGCTTCAATCAAAAGGTAGGGTAGCTGAATGGATAAGAAAACATGACCTACACATATGTTGCCTACAAGAGACCCACCTCAGAACAAAAGACCTACACAGTGAAAGGTTGGAAAAAATATTCCAAGTAAATGGACAGGAAAAAAAAAGCTGGGATAGCAAGATTTATATCACACAAAGTAGATTTCAAAACAAAGGCCATAAAAAGAGACACGGAAGGACACTTCATATCGCTCAAGGGAAGGATCCATCAACAAGACACAAACATTATAAATGTATATGCACCCACCATGGAGCACCCAGATATATAAGGGAAATCTTGGAGGACTTCAAGAAAGACATAGGCAGCAACACACTTATACCAGGGGAATTTAACACCCCACTGTCAACAAAGGATAGATCTTCTGAACAAAATATCGACAAGGATATTGCAGAATTTAACAATGTCCTAGATCAAATGGATTTAACTAAAATATATATAGCCTTTCACCCCAAAGAAGCAAAATATACATTATTTTCAAATGCACATAGAACATTTTCAAAGATAGACCACATCATAGGACACAAAATAATCCTCAACAAATTCAATAAAATTGAAATTATATCAGCATTTCCTTAGACCACAAGGGTCAGAAACTAGAATTGAACGTCAAGGAAAAAATTCAAAAACACCCAAATTCATGGAGACTAAATAGCATGCTATTAAAGAATGAATGGGTCAATAATGAGATCAAGGAAGAAATCAAAAATTTTCTGGAAGAAAATGAAAATGAAATCACAACAGTTTAAACTTATGGGACATAGGGAAGGCAGCCTTGAGAGGGAAGTTCATAACGATACAGGCCCACCTAAAAAAGTTAGAAACATTTCAAATAAACAACCTAACCCTACATCTACAAGAATTGCAGGAACAACAACAAAGAAAGCCCAATGTGAGTAGAAGGAAGGAAATAATCAAGATCAGAGCAGGATTAAATGACACAGAGACTAAAAGCACAATTCTAAGGATCAATAATTCCAGGAGTTGGTTCTTTGAAAAGATAAAATTGACAAGCCTTTAAGCAGACTCATCAAGAAAAAAAGAGAGAGGGCCTAGATAAACACAGTCAGAAATGAAAGAGGAGGGATCACAAATGATACCACAGGAATAGAAAGGATTGTAAGAAATTACTACGAACAACTACATGCCAAGAAATTTGAAAACCTGTGTAAAAAGGACAACTTTCTAGAAAAAATATAATCCCCCAAAACTGAATGAAGAAACATCAGAAAGCCTGAAAAGACCAATAAGAGACAGCAAAATGAAAGCACTATTAAAAAACTCCCACCACACAAAAACCCTGTACTAGAGGGTTTCACAGGAGAAATTTACAAAAAATTTCAGGAAGAGCTAACTCCTATACTTCACAGATTATTCTGAAAAATCCAAGAAGAGGGAAGACTCCCAAACTCTTTTCATGAAGCCAGCATCATCCTAATTCCCAAACCGGATAAAGACACAAGACAGAAAGAAAATACAAGCCAATATCACCAATGAATATAGACGCTAAAATCCTCAACAAAATATTGGAAAATTGCATTCAGCAATACATTAAAAAAATCATACACCATGATCAAGCAGGATTCATCCCAGGGATGCAAGGATGGTACAACATTCACAAATCAATAAACCTACTACATCACATAAACAAAAGGAAAGACAAACATTACATGATCATATCTATAGATGCAGAAAAAGCATTTGATAAGGTATACCACCCATTTATGATAAAAACACTCAACAAAGTAGGAGTAGAGAGAGCGTATCTCAATATAATAAAAGCCATGTATGTGAAACCTACAGCCAACATTATAACAACTAAAAGCTTTCCCAGTAATATCAGCAACAAGACAAGGATATCCACTTTCACCATTTCTATTCAACAAAGTATTGGAAGTCCTAGCCACAGCAATCAGACAAGAAAAAGATATGAAATGTATCCAAATATGAAAGGAGGAAGCAAAACTGTCATTGTTTGCAGATGACATGATAGTGTACATAGAAAATGCTATAGACCTCACCAAAAAATATTTGACTTAATAAGTAAATTTGTTGAAATAGCAGGATACAAAGTCAACATTCAGAAATGGAAGGCATTTTTGTACACCAACAATGAAATATCAAAAACAGAAATCAGGGGAAAATATCCCATTTGCTATAGCAACAAGAAAAATAATGTAACCTAGGAATAAACCTAACCAAGGAGGTAAAAGACCTATATTTAGAAAACTACACAACACTGAAGAAAGAAATCAAGGAAGACACAAATAAATGGAAGCATATACTATGTTCATGGATTGGAAGAACTGACATCATCAAAATGTCCATACTACCCAAAGCAATTTATAGATTCAAAGCAATCCCTATTAAAATACCAATGACATATTTCACAGACATAGAACAAACATTTCAAAAATATATATAGAACCATAAATGACCCTGCATAGCCACAGGAATTTTGAGAAAGAACAAAGTAGGAGGGATCACAATACCTCATATCAAACTATATTATAAGGCCATTGTAATCAAAAGAGTTTGGTACTGGCATAAGAACAGACACAGAGATTAATAGAACAGAATAGAGATACATAAATAAACCCAAGTCTCTATGGTCAATTAATATTTGACAAAGGGGGCAGAAGCATAAAATAGAATAAAAACAGCCTTTCAACAAATGGTGCTAGGAGATCTGGACAGCTACATGCAAAAAGTGAAACTTGACCAACAACTTACGCCATATACAAAAATAAACTCAAGATGGATAAAAGACTTAAATATAAGTCATGACACCATAAAATCCCTAGAAGAGAACACAGGCAGGAAAATATCAGATACTCCACACAGCAACATTTTCACTCATATGTCCCCTAGAGCAAGGGACATAAAGGAAAGAATAGACAAACGGGACTTTATCAAAATAAAAAGCTTTGGCTAAAGAAAACATCAGCAAAATGAAAAGGGAACTAATTGTATGGGAAAATACACTTGCAAATGGTACCTCAGACAAGGGTTGGATCTCCAAAATATGTAACGAACTCACACATCTCCAGTCCAGGAAGACAAACAACCCAATTAAAAAGTGATCAAAGGACCTCAATAGACACTTCTCCAATGAGAACAGTGAGGGTCCAGAGACACATGAAAGGATGCTCAGTATCATTAGCCATCAGAGAGATGCAAATTAAAACCACAATGAAATGCCACTTCACACCTGTCAGAATGGCTATCATAAACAAAGCAACAAACAGTTGCTGGCAAGGTTGAACCCTAGTGCACTGTTGGTGGGAATGCAGACTGGTACAGACACTGTGGAAAACACTATGGAATTTGCTCAAGAAACTAAAAATGGAACTACCTTTTGACCGGGCAATTCCACTGCTGGGATTATATCCTAAGAATCCTGAAACACCAATCCAAAAGAACCTGTGCACCCTAATGTTCATAGCAGCACAATTTACAAGAGCCAAATGTGGAAGCAACCTAAGTGCCCATCAGTAAATGAGTGGATCAAAAAACTTTGTTACATTTACACAATGGAATACTACGCATCAGAAAGAAAGAAGGAGCTCCTACCCTTTGTGACATTACAGATGGGTCTGGAGAGCATCTTGCTAAGCAAAAAAAGCCAGGCAGTGAAAGACAAATACCATATGATCTCACCTAAAAGTGGAAACTAATTAACAAAAATATCAAGCAAGCAAAATAGAATCAGAGACATTGAAATAAAGTAGAAACTGACAGAAACCAGATGGGAGGTAGAAGGGGATAATGAAAGGAGGAAGGGTCATCAAGGTACATGTATAAAGGACACATGGACAAAACTGAAGGTGGGTAGGATGGAGGTTGGGAGGTGGGGATGGCTGTGGTGGTAGTGAGTGGTTGTGGAAAAATGGAGACAACTGTACTTGAACAAAAATTAAAAAATTGAGAGAAAACATAAATTACAAAAATAAAAAATAAAAAAAATCCAAATCTTAAAACAACAACAACAACAATAACAACAACAAACCTAGATCAAAAGGCATCAGACAATTTGGGTTTAATGAAATAGCTTCCCTACTTTTACCCTGGCTTGGCACCTTGCAATAAATGACTCCAATTTCTCCACTGCCTAACCTGGTGTTCAGTGTTTAGCTTTGCTGTGAGTTGAGTGGGTGGACCCCCTTGTTCCGTAACAGAATGCATTATGGTACAACTAAAATCCTATAATCTGTCTCATTACAGATTACATGAAACCTTGCAAGTCTTTTTCCTACAATCTATGAATAATTATTTGCTGATCTGAATCTCAACATATGCAGTCAATTAAACAGTCTCTGGAAAGTTATGTAGCACAGGAAAAATATGTAATATTCTAACGTGAACATACTCACTACAGTGCCTTAAAGAATTCCAGTTGTATCCCTGGCTGGTGTAGCTCAGTGGATTGAGCGCAGGCTGCAAACCAAAGCATTGCAGGTTTGATTCCCAGTCAGGGCACATGCCTGGGTTGCAGGCCGCGGCCCCCAGCAACCACACATTGATGTTTCTCTCTCTCTCTTTCTTTCTCCCTCCCTTCCCTCTCTAAAAAAATAAATAAATAAAATCTAAAAAAAAGAATTCCAATTATATTCCACAACAGCCCCTCCCCTCTTTTGTATAAGACAAATGATTCATCTCTATATAGGAACGTCAATAAATTCAATAAACACAAGCAAATCTAGAGAGTTGAAGGGCATTACTGGACTGCAGTAAATTGTGATATGGAAAAAGTGATGAGGGAGGGAGCAGAGGGAGAAAGAGCCAGGCCAGGAGGCCCCAAAGACATGCTTTGAAATCATCAGCAGATATTTGTGATAACGGGTGGCAATCATATAGAGTTCTTGAAATCATAGGAAGGACTACTAATACTACTCTTTTTTAAAATGAACATAAAAGTTTTGTCTTTATAATCACTAACTGGTCAGCTTAAAGTTTTAATAGTTGGGAAGAAATTGGAAAAAAATGTCATCAATTTGCAATCACCTGGTTGAGAACAAGGTGGTGGATGACAGTCCGATGTGCTTTGTGAGGTACACATGATGCCAAGTCAATTTAATTTTCTCCCATAACAAAATGCCAGAATTTAGACAGGGGAGAGACAGTAGATGCAATCTCTTTGTGTTTGAGAAAGACTTTTCACTATACTGCACAGAAATCTCTTACCAAGGAGGGACAGAAGACCGTATTTTGGGGAAGTTATCAGGGAACTCAGAGGACAATATAGGCAAGGCGTAGCCCAGGGAAGGGCTAAGCCCATCTCTGATTCTCTGAGTCATCATTCAAAATGCACAAAATACAACTCTTCAACATTCCCAAGCACTCCAGTAGACTTAAAAATAAGTGGGTTAAGTTATTGACTTAAATTCACATTATGAAAAAATAGCCAAAAGGATTTTCTGTCTAATTTATAAAAATATACTCTATTGTCTCTGTAAGTATATAGTTTTAAGTTCTTTTTTTCTAAATCTCTAGGAAATACAGTGTGTAAGGCCTAGTAAAAGTAAATTAAGATGACTAAAGTGTTCTTATATTACGTATAAAATAAAGAGACAATTTATTATTAATTTCCAAAGGTGTAATTGTCAAGTGAATGACATAAATATTTAGATATAACAAACAGGGTAACTTCCAATAATTACCATGAGTAAATTAACTTAAAATATGAATAGATGTATATAAGTTCATATAACTATGACTTGTTTTATTTAATATTTTTAAGCTTTTTTTTTTGGTCATCTGTGTCAGTCGGCATTGAGTTAAGATCATTTTTGCAAAACATAACAGAAACAAACTTTAAAAACATGGTGAAATATTTACCTACTGACCTTCCTGATACTTAAATTTGTAATAATGAAAAGATTTTAAGGGTTTCAGGAAAGTCCCTGAATCACATCATCATTTCATCTCTATCATAAATCTTGTAGCAACCACAGTTATTTTTTCTTCAACTTATGTTATATCCACGTGCTCTAACATTTAATAAAGTAAATAATTTGACCATTTATTTTTTTAAGACTTTACTTATTTTTAGAGAGGGGGGAGGGAAGGAGGAAGAGAGGGCGAGAACACATCAGGCATGTGCCCTGACCAGGAATTGAACCACAAACCTTCTGCTTTGCTTTGCAGGATGACACTCAACCAATTGAGTCACACCAGGGCAATAACTGGACCATTTTAAAAGGCTACAGAGGACCCACACAAGCTGAAACAGAAAGCTGAACCATTCACAGTAATTATAGAAATGCAAGTGAAAGTAAACCTATGGCAAATGTTTGTACTTCCCGAATTAGTATTTTAAATTACAACACACAAACATAGCACGTTAAGGGGGTTCTGAATTATGCATAAAGTATTGAGAGCTTTCTAAATTAGTGTTCATGTAAGAACTGTCCAAACCTGTAGGGAATTTTTTATAAAAGTTTATTTAAGCCAAACCTGAGGACAATTGCCAGGAAGCAAGATTTCAAGTGCCCTAGATAGTGATAGTTTAGTTTTTCAGTTTCTTTTATGCCTTTGGAATTAAGGTGGGAAAGTGAGGAAAATCACATAGATTGGGGAGAACTGGATTACTGGACAGTTAACAAGATTCTGTGCTCCCCTGAGGGTGGTTACAATTATTTCAAAGGTGTGTTAACCTAGATGCATAGAAACAATGGACAGGACTTGCTTAAGACAAAGATAAACCTTCACTAAAGAAGTTAAATGCCTAAAATGTGATTACCCACTATGACCTGCCCAGTTAGGAATTTATTACCAGACCTCTCTGTGTGGTTATTTTTCATGAAACCCATTTTTCCTATTTTTATTCACAAAAGGAATATCTCATATTATAGCAATCACACAGATACTTATATAACGGATACATTAATCCCTCTCCTAGAATTTATCTTAAGAAAATAATACCACAGAAGTAATAGTGTGTCCTTATGTTTATTATAAATGCAGTAAACTGGGCTGGGCCTACTATACACTCTGAAGAGGAAAAGTTGAATTTTACCAGCTCAGTGGGATATTTTGTAAGCAAAAAATTAAATGTTGTGAAGACTAAGCCAAAATAATAATACTGTTTAAAGTGGGTAAAAACCAAGGTGGTATGATATAGTGGAAACAACACTAGGAATTAGAAGACCTGAAACACAGATCTTAGAGTGCCTCCAACGTTTTGTGCATTTTCAGAGGCCCTCTCCTTGACCAAAGTCTGGTTAGGCTCCTCTAAGCCCTCTTTTTTTACTAGGCCTCAAATGTGGACCCTGACCTGGGCCTGCCTAGCTCAGTTTTAGCAAGTCCTTCTAAGTGAGTTCAGAGAGAATCTGAACCCTTGACATCTGATCACTGTGCATATATGATCAGGGTCCTCATTCCCCATCCATGACATCTAAGTCACTGGCCCACCTTGAACATGAATCTTGTTAGGCCAGTCTAGCAGACTCTCCCCCTAGAAACCACAAACCGCAAATAGGGTAAATGCAGGCAGTCTGGCTTCCTCACCCAGGTGTCTGGGTAACTAAGGGAACCAGTGTTCCCATAGTCTTGGAGGGGCTTGATAACCAGTGCTGTCATGGCCTTGAGACTGGGTCCGATAAACTGTTCCCATAACATGAAAAGAGCTGATATGTGCAGAACTATGTTATGTTATGTAAGGTTTTGGCAGTTTTACAGCTTTGTTCCCCTCTAGTACTTAAACAGGTACGGGCTTCTGACTAGTTAGGCACACCACTTGTGGCATGTGTGGCTCACCCACCCATGAATAAAGGCATGCCAAGCATCCCCAAAGCTCTCTGCCCATTTTCTTTCATCTATAGGAGGCAAGAGTGGATCTGCCCAGACATGATCCATTGCAACACACCTACAATTTGATTTACCTTCTTAGTAATTTTCCACCTAGGGACTACTCTCTGCCCCCTAGCTGTAAATACCCAGCCATCTTTGCTGTATTTGGAATGGAGCTCAGTTTTATACCAAAGACTTTACCTATTGCGATAGAATTGAATAAAATCTTCCTTTACTGCTTTTAACTGGCACCTGGCTGCATTTCTCTTTCACAGTATTTCCTCCAACTTCTTATAAAATAAAGTAACTCAAGCAGTCTTTACCATCCATGCCCAGCTTCCTGGCCTCTAGCAACAAATCCCTCTCTTAAAAATCTCATCTCTGAGGGGTGGAGGGAGGCCTGCATCTGGAGTGACTAGACTTGTAGAAGGTGATACATCCTGGTGGATTTGTTCAAAGCCTGAAGTAGAAAAACCACAGAGATGATTTGCTCATTTACAATGTGAAATATAATCGTGTTAGGGACAGATGTTAACATGCACACCCTGTCCTTGGAGAAAAGCTACACAGAAAGTCAAATTACAGGATGATTTCTTTCTAAGCATATCAGAGCAAAGGGAGTTAATTATGTGGTTTGAAGTTTTAATAGCATGAGGTTTTGTTAGGCTGATGCATTTCTCCACACTGGTTAAATATGTACTACACAAACCCTTAGTTTCTTTGCAAGGCAGAACCCAGACAACTTGAATGGACACAGTTTACATAAGCTAATTCTTATTGACACATTATCTTTCTTTTGATATGCTAATCTTTTTAATCAGATTTTAGTCAATTGGGTTTTGCTGAGGGCATACTTTATTCTTAAGGTGACTTTGCATATCCCTGCCAAGTCAATTTGGACTGTAAGATTTCTTGGCAGCATATGAGTTGGTATAGTTGTTGCTGCATATCACAACCCTGCTTCTCCAAAGTGTTTTATAGTGTCGACATTTGGAAAGGAAAACTCATGCTAGAAGCTCAGTTTTACCATAAATGGTGGTGTAGAAAAGCCTTACGGACATTGTGGAGAGCAAATAAGATCGTATATTTGAAAAAGGTTTGCAAACTGTAAAGGGCTATAGAATGTAGTTATTTGAGCTTCTTGATTCTATGCTGACACCCTCCGAGAAGGCATGGAGGTGCAGTGCAGTCCGCTGCCAGAAACAAAGTCTTACTCTTCCCAGGTTGTGTGCAGTGGAGCCCTGAGGAGCGAATTTACCTCTTTCCCAAAGCCATTCCCATTTTTTTCTCTCTCCTCTGCTTAACTGCTTGTGTGTCAGGGTATTAGGGTAGATGGCTCACATTCTAAAATTCTCTTCATCCCCCTAAATTTAGGATCTTAAGAAGGGACTTAATAAGGCAAAAACTATGTTTTTTAGTCCTCACTAGGTATTGAGCAGCCATAGCATCACTTTAGAAATGCTGTATGTTTCATTTTATCCTATCTACTTTCCCCTAAAGGGAAAGTCTGCAGAATACTGTGAATTGCACTACACAGCAAAGGTTCTTCACCACACACCGAAAACTGGCCTAGGCACTTCCTTTATGGGTATTAAGAAACCTCTTCACATGAATTTACAAGTATAAATTACCAGCTCCCAGAACAATGAGGAATAAATGTCTGTTGTGTTATAAGCTCCCCTTCCCCAACCTATCTGTGGTATTTTGTTGTAGAATCTAAGGTTGAAAACCAGTCACCAAGGATTGACTTATTCAACCAAATGTGGAGTTGAAGTACCAATCTGGGTCTTTCTGTATGTTTGTATATGAATAGGGTACTGTGTATTTATATTATAGTTTAAAGATGGGTTAGAGGTTGCTGCAGAAGAGAAGGAGGAGGAGCAGGAGAAGAAAGAAAATAATAAGAAGACAATGAGCCTATTGAGCACATCTCTTCCATGGCTCAGAGATCATAAATCAATGTGAAACATGGACTTTTCCTTCTTTCAAAGTTTCCCCTGAATTTAATATGCACCATGGCATAATGCTCGTCTCTAAGTCTCAGACACAGATATTTAATTTGGTAATAATGGGCAAGCTTTCCTCTGCCCTGCCAATATTTCATTCCAAAGGAAAGGTTTCCTCCTGAGCTGCTCTTGGCTGCAAATGAGTGAGAAACTAAAATAAAGGAATAAAGGAAGGCAATCGACTATTCAGGCAGGTGAAGCCATGCCAAAGTGGAGAGACCAACGCCTTCATGGACCCAGGGGATGTGAAATCAGGCATCGCCTGCTCAGTCCAATCAATAAACACCAAAAAACCTCAAATGAAGAAAAATCACCACTCAACAGAAAAATATATCTGGCTCTAACATATTTTGGATTAAGCCAGAGTTTATACCTATTCCTTTATGTTTGATGTCTCTTTGTGAGTTGTTACAGGTAATCAAAGATGTGTTTTTCTATCTCTAATATTTACACATTGAAACAATTTAAAATGCTGTAGCCTACCTTTGAAATGTTACCCCATGTGCTTTTAACACTTAGTCACCATGATTGGGAATGTTTTGATACGAATGGCTTAAGACAAAATAGACAATATTTCTAATAGCGAGTATCATCTTAACTAAAATATTAATGATCATACTCTTTTGCAGAAATTTATAATAGCATACTATAAATTATTGGGGTCTCACCTATTCTTTGGAGTGTAAGAGTTCATTTGACTGTAGATGAGGATAATGATACCCATCCTGCAGGTGCTGGGAGCGTGAACAGAGCAGAGGTGATGTGCAGTGTGTGGCCCTTCTGTGGACTCACTGGGAAGCTGTCAGCATTGCCCCACTTTGGTCATTGACTGGGAGAAAATGCTACCTATAAGAAATAATACACAGGCATTTGATACATAAATTTCTTTAACCTTATCAAAATTATATTAAAGGAGCTACCATAACTATGTAGAAGAGGGGATTGGGTCCGTAGAAGATGACATTATAAAACAGTTTCTACCTCTTATCCCACAATGGGCTCCTATTATGAAAACTATGCCTATATTTCTTACAATGGAAACAATTATGGGGTATCTAAATGTTTGTAAAAATATTTCAATTTACTTTATTTTATTCATGTTTAGGGCAGGATATATCTACCAAACAATATTTATTTAAAACAGTATAACATTTAAAATTAACATCTGAAACAAACAACAATAGATGATGAAGAACTGTAAGATTTCGGTAAAGTATCACTCAAATAAACTGAAACACCAAGAAAGGGCATATTTATTCCAAGTCATTTTGTTGATTTAACTGTTCCCATTTTGGAGCAGAGAACTATTTTACCAGGTACTAAAATCCAGCCATTTCTTTATGTTCCCCTAGAGTGCTCTTTCTATAATATTAACCCACCGATCAGTACTCAGATTGAAATTTCTGATATGAAAGATGGTCATTTACCAGACTAGCACCAAATGAACTAAGATTGCAGGCTGCAATGTCATTTAAACAAAAGTGCAGTATAAGCCACAAAATTTGTAGCATTCGTGGTTATGAGGAGAAATGAATACTTAGCTTGTTCAAAGACTGGCAATTTGACACAATACAAATATATTTTTAAATGCTTTTAGCCCTCTGCCTATTTTTCTCACCTATTTCCTTATAGTTGGCATAAACAGGAAACCTAATGATGCTTCAATGGGAGCTGGAAGTGATGGGCAATCACTGTCAGGTCACTCAAACTTAATGCCCATTAAGGAAGGATAAGGAAAATGTATCCACAGGAGAAAAGGAAAGCACTCTCTATGAATGTCACAAAATTTGGAGAGTGCTTTCAAACTGAAAAATCAGGGGCACAAATTACACATAAAGTCGTGGCTCTCAAATTCTTGGTCTCAGCTTTTGGACAATTACCCATGGAGTATTTATTACTATTATTACTTATTTATCGTTTAAAAGTCCTGTTGTAGTCATGAAACCTGATCTTGTGGAAGAGTGTATGCAGGTTGTCTAATTCCACAGGGGAAGTCAGTTGTAAAATTCAGAAGATGCCATGTGGGTCCAAAAGAAATACTTTCATGGACAAAATCAAAAAGGGTTGGATCAAGTGTGGGAAGTGGGGATGGATGGAGAAGGGGGTAGTGGAGGGGGAAAAAGGAAGACAACTGTACTTGAACAACAATAAAAATATGAAAAAAAGAAAAAATAATACATTTATATATGCCCTACCTATATACTGTACATAGCTTCATTTATATATAAATATACACATATATATTAAAGTGTTAATGTGTCCACAAACAGAGTGAGATGACCCTTGAAGTATTAGTTTTCTCCTGATGTTTGGAAAAGAGTGATGTGTTAAAGGCTTTTCTTGTTTAGGGCACTTACTTTTAAAAAAGTTAAAGGGATAAAGAAGTACAAATGGGCAGTTATAAATAGTCACAAAAATATAAACCATGGCATAGGGAGCATAGTTAATAATATTGTAATAAATACTCACTATGTACGATGTCAGGTGGGTACTCAACTTACTGGAGGGATTACTTTGTAGGTTATATAAATGTCTAAACACTGTACTGTAAATTGAAACTAATATAATATTGAATGTCAACTGTAATTGAAAATAAAAATTTAAATCATTCAAAAGAAATACTGTCAACAAGACCAAAAGAAAAAACAAAAGGACATTTATCTAGAGTCTTAAAATCTACAATTAGAGAACATGAGACATAAAAATGTAATCCTGAGAAGTACCTCCATCCAGAATGTTACCTACAGCTGACTTCTCTGTGCGAGGCAATGTCTGTCTGTACAATGGCTAGGTTAAGGCTAACTGTCCCAGGTACACAAATGCCTGTCCTTGAAATGTAAAAACTCATAAAGTTACTAGGATGGAAATTCTGGGAAAAAGAGAGTTTTTGTTTCTTTTATCCAGGACAAGATACCTAGTCATAGAAGTTTCTGCCATCATCCATCTCCAATAAAGACATGTGGAAAGAATGAGTGTTTAGGAGACAATAGGGTCACAATTGTCAGGGGAGGGACAGCTTCACAGATATCCCTGGTACTTCAGTATTAAACACAGTTCTATTTTGTAGTTTCATAGTAGGCACAACTTGATAAAACAAAATACCCGTAATAAATGGAACAGTTATACTGATATGGTCATTTCATGAAGAATTCTACATTTAAAGTTCACAAGAGAATAAAACTCAAATATAATTTGGTAAAGAATTTTATGGGACTAAATGATGTCACCTACAGTTTTCTAGAATTAAGTACTTTTGAAAACCAGGAAGTATCACTCTAGAGAAGGGGCAATTCAATATACTCTAAATTCATAGAGCATTTCTGGGAACTATGGTTCTGGGTTAAACCAGACACTTAATTCTGATTACTTTGTGGTAACTTGTGCTCCAAATGACCAGCCCTGATCTAGACAAATATATTAACTTCAAGTGACTTAAAAAATTACCCACAAATGCCCTTTCCCACAATCTGGATTCTAATAAGCCTAGTACAGCATAGGTATGAATATCATGCTTTCTGGTATGATTGCTATATGTACATAACTCAGGATTTTGATTAAAAAATTGTCATTGACAATCTTATCACATATATATATATTTTTAAAGATTTTATTTATTTATTTTTAGAAAGGGAAGGGAGGGAGAAAGAGAGAGAGAGAGAAACATCAATGTGCGGTTGCTGGAGGTCATGGCCTGCAACCCAGGCATGTGCCCTGACTGTGAATTGAACCTGCGACACTTTGGTTCGCAGCCCGAGCTCAATCCACTGAGCTACGCCAGCCAGGGCTTATCACATATATTTTTAATAAAAAACTATAAATGCTTAATAGTAAACTTTTTTGAAGTCAAGAATTTTTATGTTTAATATATATATACACATAACATCTAAACATGTGCAAATATATTTATGCATACCATATATACATGTATATGTGTATATGTGTATATATTTAGTCCGTGTATTAGCTCTGAATTTAGTAGTAATTAAAATAAGAATACCAATCTCTCTGCAAAAAAGAAGAAAAAATTCCTACTGATAATACTATCACCACTATTTTCCAGAAGAGTTTGTATGATTAGTTCAAAGCCAGATGTCAGAATCCAGTTTTGTGAGTTCTGGTCTTAAGTTTTTATGAAAGTTCTCAGAACTATCTCCAAATAGATGCTAAAATCCTTACAAAAGTATTCATTCTAAACACAGTTCCTCATCTCTTTTCCTCACCACAGTTCAGCATTATTTCTCACCAAAATTATCATAAATGTAAGTATTAAAACAAATTTGGTTTTATGACTGTAAAAAGAGTAAATTATTGTGAGCAGTAACATTTATCTATTAAAATTAGTATTTTCAGCCCTCGCTGGCATAGCTCAGTGGATGGAGCATGGACTGTGAACCAAAGGGTCACAGGTTCAATTCCCAGTCAGGGCATATGCCTGGGTTGTGGGCCAGGTCCCCAGTGGGGGCCATGTGAGAGGCAACCACACATTGATGCTTCTCTCTCTCCCTCCCTTTCCCTCTCTAAAAATAAATAAATAAAATCTAAAACAAAAATTAGTATTTTAATCTTAAAAATACAATTTTTAATGTAACAAATGAAAATACAGTATGATTCTTTTGTAGGAGCTCCCAAATAATTATATTTTCTACTTTATACCTATTGTTAAAAAGTTGAAAATTAATTATATTTATAATGTCTATAATTTTTGAAATGATATTAAGTCATTTTACCAGGTCGGAAAGTTGGTGTGTTCCTCTGCTTTTCCTTAGTTTCAATCATTAAAAATAAGAAATCTGATCTATTCAGTTCTCATCCCTAGGAGCACTATTCTGCTTGACTGTGGTGAAAATATCTTATTCTAGCAGAATTCTGTGGGTTTTGCCAGCGGGTTTCAATAAGTCAAGGCATTCATGGCAATGAATAAGTTACTCTCAGTGTTGCAATTGGATTTAACTCACTGCATCTAATTAGGACTAAATTCTAAAGCCAAGTTGATGTCATCATTATGTAAATGTCAACCTTGTCCAGGAACAGGAGAGAGTCATCCAATGGGTAGTAATAAGTGTTCCCTATTGATGTTATATGTTTAGTAATAATTTGGAAAATCTGCTTTGTTCTCTTTAATATTGAACATGGTCCAAGTCACACTGATGACCAATGAAAATCAACACACTTGAAATGCTAATGTCAAACAACATTAACTCACACTGCTTTTGATTTGGGATACAAATATGAATTATTTAAGCAGTTAACTTTTACATAAAAGAACCCTGGATTTGGAGTCAGTCTATCTGTATTTAAGACCCAACTCTGATACCACATATTAACAGTTGATTTAGATGCCCTGATCTTGTTTCTCATTGTTAATAAAAATAATAATTTCAGCCTTGAAGAACATTTGTGAGTCTCAAGGCTGAGATGATTTTTGTCTATATAAATAAAATTAGTTTTATTATTAGCAGCAATAATCACAGGAGGGAAGTGCTTCTCATTCAGCCCTATACATAAAGGATACAGGCACCTTTCACTTAAGTTGTAAATAAAGTTATGTTTCAATTCTCTATTGTATTCTCAACAAGTTAAATTTCTATACAGTCCTTCTATTCTCAAACATAAACTTAACTCCTATCACATCAAGAACTGAAGACATAGGTGTCACTTGCTATGACTAGAGAGAAAGTGCAAGTTGTATCCTGCTCCTACCTGGTTTACTGACCTTCCAATCTAAGGAATTTTCATCTTTGAATAGTTTGCATATTTTTAGAACAAGCTTTATATTTTACAGAATGACAGAAGATAAAAGTAATTTCTCAGGATGTACATCATCATATATTCAGCTGCATGGTATAGAAAGCCCAAAGCAGGACTTTATCTCTCTCATATGAGAAGTCAAGAAGACCAACTTAGAGGGAATGACAGCACAATGATGTGGTAAGAATCCTCCCTGAGTGTCATATCATTATATTTAGTGTTTAGCTGTAGTACTCATGAGCTATGGTGAATGATAAATCTTCAGCAATTACATTTATTTTTACACAGCAAAATGTTAGAGTGGCAAAGGAGGGTGTATTCTGCCCTCCACCCATTGCTTAAAGGAGATATTCTGATCGTATCAAAAAAGTGCTTTAAGAACCCTGACCAGACAGCTGAGTTGGTTAGAGTGTCGTCCTGAGAGGCCAATATTGTGGGTTCAATCCTCAGTCAGAACACATATAAGAATCAACCAATGAATGCATAAAGAAGTAGAACAAATCAATGTTTCACATCTCTCCCTTCCTCTCTCTTTAAAATCAATAAAAAAAATTTGTAAGTGCTAAGAGCACCTCAAAGTTCAGAAGGCAAGTGAAGAATAGAAGAATAAAAGAGAATAAAAGAAAGAGACCAGAAATAGGAGAAAATCATTAAGTATGGTATCTAGGAAGACAAATGACAAAATTATTTTGAGGACATGCATATGTGCTAAGACAAAGACAAGAGGCTGACCATTGGATATGGCCACAGAAAACA
This sequence comes from Phyllostomus hastatus, assembly GCF_019186645.2. Taxonomy (NCBI): domain Eukaryota; kingdom Metazoa; phylum Chordata; class Mammalia; order Chiroptera; family Phyllostomidae; genus Phyllostomus; species Phyllostomus hastatus. The sequence goes on from NW_025334028.1 coordinate 34,989,452, forward strand.
CATTCATGACCCTGAGAAGAGCAAACTTGATGCTGTGATTTGGACAAAATTCTGATGTCAGCAGACTTAACAGAAAATGGTGGGGAGGGAAATCAGAGGTTAGACATAGAGAAAATTTTTCAAAGAAGGTTGTTGTAAGAGAAGAAGGGAAACTGAGCAGCAGCTGTAGGGGAAGTGGAATCAAAGGATTTTCAGTTAGTTAGGTAGGTAGGTAGGTAGGTAGTTTTTCCCACATGGGAGAAACACGAGCAAGAGCATGTTTATATGCTATGAGCAGGACCAGCTTCACGAGAATGTGCACAGGGCCCAGTGAGGACATTGTCATAAATTCTCAATAATTTTATCTTTGAATCTGTGTTTAGGAAGCAAAGTCCATTGGGATGATGGACATGCTTGTGATCTGAGGTGATACATGCTCTGGGATGCATTGGCTGCCCACCCTCACCTTCTCATCCCATTCAGGGATCATGATGCCCAGGAGCACAGAATCCAAGCGGATCCACAACACCTGGGAGTTTTGCAAGATTCAAAGAATGGATAACATAAGAATGCCATGTCTATGACTTAAGTTGGGTAGTTTTTAGGCATCCCCAGAGGCCACACTTTTCTTTAGAACAGAGCTGGCTATGGGTGCAGAAGGAGCACAACAACATTCTAAGAAACACAAACAGCCCAGAAACCATTCAAACCCCTTCTTATTTCTGTTACTACACTGTTACCAGCTGACAACTTAAGCTGAAAATTATGACAGTGAAGGAGAGGGAAGAATGGGACAGCTTATAGTTGCTCTTTCAAGCATCAGTGAGGCCAAATTTGAAAACTTTTGTACAATGTGACCACCAGGAAGTAAAATCAAAACAGCTGAGTTCATTTTGTACAGTATTATTGCTGTGCTATTAATAATGAAATACATATTCACACACATACTATGAAAGGCAAAATTTTAATCAAATGGTACATAAACTGATAGAAGGTAGAGCACTTGGGTCCTACCCATAGGTGCCAAAATAAGTAGGAGAATACTTGAAACTCAATTCCACTTTCCTAGGATAGCAATATAAATGAATTTCAGAAGAAATATTGTATGTGGTAAGATTTTCATGACAAACTATTGGGCGATATCTCATGTGCACATAAATAAAATGATTTTGAAGCACAAGATGTTTTACATGAACTATTAAACAATCATGTCAAATCATTTTCATTAACTGTATCTTCCTAATCTAATTGTTTCATGTTGTCCTAGAACAACTTTGACAATGGACCCAGGCAAGGAAAATAGACCTAGTTATCTTTTTTAGCAGAAACAGTGCTTTTACCAGAACTTAGACAAGATAAAACCATAACTGCAAAAATAATTGATAAGCCCTTTGTTGAGTGATCAGTGTTTGTTTCTTTATCAACACAATTCTAGCCTTGCATTACTATTACCAACCCCTGGTCAAAAATATTGGGATACACAATCATCAATTGCTTCATAGTGAGAGCATCCAGTCCAGAACATCCCACCTTCCCAGTATCCACTCAGTGATGTTCTGTAAGAAGCTTTGCTCCAAATCCCCTTTACCAAGACCTTCCTAAGGCCGGGGGCCCTTAGCTGCCAAGAGGTAAATGATCCTTGCTTTGGACTGTGGCTATAGCTGTGTTTTTGGTGATTTCTGGTTGATAAACTTCAATGCTTAAAATCTGAACCTAAGATGGTATGAAAAAGGCTCAACTCAAGCTTATGTAATAAATAAAATGGGCATTTGAATGTGATGCCTTCCTGCTTTCATTTTCACTAGCAAGTAGGATAAATAAAACAAAGGCCAATGTCACTTTTCTTAAAATTTACAAAAGTTAAACTGCAAAAAAAAATGGAGATTTGATAGTTTTCACTATGCTTTGAAAACTAGCTTGCCTAATAGGTAGAAATTTGCCAATATTTGTCTTTAATTCAGATTTAGCTTTGAATTCATTGTATAATTAGAACAGTTCCTAGCCCCATAGTGAGGAATAAATGAGAACTTCTATTAATGTTACCACTTGTCCTCAAGTAACTTTTATCTGAATTTCACAGGCTGGAATTAAGATCTCTCTTGTGTGATTGGTGTTCCTTTGTAATAAAGAGTGGTGGTTCATACTGTTCGGAAAAGAAAATCACAGAAAAAAACTTTTCTTAGAATGTCTATTGGAAATGTTGGTTCTGTAGGGTCGATTTCATTATCACGTTAGAAACACTTTTGCCCCAAGTGCTTCTCCTGGTCCTGATTCTTAATTGTTGTTGTTTTGCGGTGTAAAATATTGATGACATTGGTCAAAAAGATTGACAGCGGCATGAATTGTTATTAACCAGACTGTTGGTTGCAGCTTACATTTCAATACACATCAGGATGAAACAAGCCCTAGGGGAGAGTGTCCTTTTTCATTCTCTCTTCCAAATGGGCAGAAATTAACCCTTTCATGGCTTTCTCTGCAATTTTCCTTTTCCTTTGTGTAATTAAAATGCCACTTACTGATTTTTACCTTGAAACATAAAACGACTCATTATTTATCAGTAAAGGAATCATTATTTCTCACAGTGGGAAATCATCCAAGAAGCAGGAAATAATCAAAGATGTAACAATTCTCAGGTTGAGAACTAAGGGCAGGGGACACTAGCCAGGTAGCTAGGCTGGTTAGAGTGTCACCCCCCTATACCAAGGTTGCAGGTTTGATTTCTGCTCAAGGTACATGCAAGACTCAACCAATGAGTGAATAAGTAAGTAGAACAACAAAAATCAATGTTTCTCTCTCTTTCCCTTCCTCTCTTTCTAAAATCAATCAATCAACAACCAAAGGCAGAAATAAAGTACTAGCTGGAGAGAGTACCAAACTTCAAGGATATTAAGATTGGCCTTAGAATGATTTTTTTTAAAAAAAGCAAAGGAGGAGAAAGAAAGATTACATCAGAGCAGGGAGAAAGCTACTCCCTCTCCACATACCCCAGGAGACACACTCTTGAAGTGGGAAAATTCATTATGTAGTCAAAACCTTTTGGGAAACATTCATCACTCTGTGTCTTTGTGCAGCGATGAAATCTGACTACCAAAGCTTCTTCTGAATGGTCTTGTCATCTCTGGCTCCTGTAAAAAGTTTATCTATATGGCACAAATTAGTATGGATTACATTCACATCTGTGTGATTATTTTTGTGAATGTCATTTGTAATTAATACTGTGAACTGAGAAGCAATAGTGGAGTGAAAGGCAGAAACCACACATCCCAGGAATGAAAAAGATGTCACCCCACTACCTGACACTTATGTTTCTCCTCAGATGCCATCTCAGTCTTACAAAATAGAAGAGACTGAATCTTTTTGACAGTATTTCCAAGAAAGTCACATCAATCTCTGTGATCAATTTTAAGTCACATCATGATTTTTAAAGCAGTGTAAGCTGCTGACTCTCTCTCTAGTTGGTAAACAAGTAAGTTTTAGTCCAGTTAGAGCTGTGGGTATTTAGTATGTTTATTATAATGACCTGTACAGCCAAATCACCTCCAACTGTGTTAAAATGTATATTCTCAGATAGAACTGCAGACCTGCTGAACAGGAAATGAGGAAGTGGGGCCAGAGGATCTCTCTCTGTAGCAGGTTGTGTGAATAGCTGTGATAGACAAGCCTGTCCAGAGTTTGAGCCCCTGACCCATTTCTAGCTCGTTCTCCTGTTCCTAAATAATTAGCTGTATTAATATTCAGAAATACCTCATCTCCTATATCTGTTCTTTAAGACAAATCAGAATAGCAAATAATACAGAGTATGTAAATACTAACATGCACACTCTATTTTCCTCTACACCGATTCATTCAACCATCTCACTTTGTATTTCACAGGTGGGTTACCATCTTATGTATTTGTGCTTATTTTTTAATTTATCAACTTTACATACAGACTTTTCTCTCTGATTGGTAAAAATATAATTTATCTACACCTCTCCGCTCCCATACCTTTCCCTTTTCCATTCCTCACACTATATATAATTATTTTAAATTCATTTAATGTGTTTGTAATTTATAATATACCCCTAAATTCTTAGTCTTATTTCAGAAACTTTAACAATACCTTTAGATTCTTCACTTAGTAAGGCAAGAATTTTATCAACATACCCCCTTCCAACGTCTCTCTCCTAGTTTTCGACTATCTGCCATTTTTCACTTTCACAGGATAAATTACATTTATATTATTTTTGTAATCACAAAAGATTGTATGTTTTGTCTATAAATTAATTTCAAAATAAAAATTTAAAAACAATGAACAACACTTACATTATTAGGACTACAGAAACTTTGGTTAATAATGGAGGTTTCAGAGCCACATCTGTATAGAAGTGCACTCCAAGGAAATGTTTCAAGTATACTCTTTTTCTTGAACAACATTAACTGCTCAAACCCACACCACATTTTAGTTCGCTTCATATTTGGACCATAATTCTTTACAAAACATTTTTTCTTGAAGTTTTATCTTATTATCTTTTATGTGAGTAATCAATCTCATGTCGTATTATGTGAATAATCATATACCATATGCCTTCTTTTGAATTGCATGTTTTTACTCAATGTGTAAAAAGTAAAAAGAAATTTATTCATTCTCTCTATCACCATGGCTATTTTACATTTTAAGTTAAAATCCACTGGCTCTTTATATTGAATATGTCATATCTGGTTGGACTATAATTTTTATAATGAATTATTTAAATTTTACATGACCTTTTGCAAGCTGTATTTTGTGTGCTACAAGACTCTCATTTTGCTTTTAAGCATTGAAGTACACTAACTTTTCATGAAGTCTCATAATTATTTTAGACTTTCTTCTAGATGCCTTCTTCTTCATGTGAGTCAGGGCTATTTCTCTGAGCCAGTGAGATACTGTTATCATAGAATTTCCCTTTCTGGTATTTTTGAGTTAGAATAACTGGTTCCTGGATCTATTTACTTGTTTTATGTAATGTTTCTTGGTTTTCAAACTCATTTTGCTGAAATAAAAAAATTAAAAATTTCCTAAGAATGTATGCATATAAAGCATTTTTTAAGTCTTCACATGGGTACAAATGCCTTACCCCTTGATTCATGGTGATGACCCTGGTCCAGGTTGCTATGAAAATGTCCTTCCCCTAACTGACTGAAATGATTCCTCCTTTTATGTTAAGCAAAGAGTTAACACCACTTGATGGCAGACAATTCTTCATGGAATTTCTACATGCCATGTGACAGCTGTAGTACAAAAATATCTTCTAAAGGGTGCCCATATAATAAACAGCCTGAAAGGACAGTGATAGTGTTTCTCCATTGCAGAGGGCAGACTTGTTTTCTGACCAGCCCAGTAAAGACACTGTCTTCTTGAGGGCAGAGCTTGGGTAGGTTTGCTAGTCACTTCTATTGAGACTAGGGTTTTCCTAATCTTGGGGTTCCCAGGGGTGCCACAGACCCACTATGTGTGCAGCACCCACCTGGCCTCTCCTCATGACTCACATTTAACTTAGGTAGCAAAGGACACATATTTAAAATAAAGCTCAGGCTACCCACTGTGTTATGGTAATAACCCCGAGTTTCATGTCTGGTATAGTCTGTATCCCTCAAGAACTCATGTTTTCAAATATAACCCCCAATATGATGGTGTTAGGAAGTAAGGTCTCTGGGAGGTGATGAGGTAATAAGTTCATGAGGATGAAGCCCTCATAATAAGATTAGTGCCCTTATGAAAGAGACTCCAGAAAGTCTCCTCATGCCTTCCATACATCCCAAATTGACAGGCTGGAAATCTGGGGTCAGGATACCACAATGGTCAGGTTCTGATGAGAGCTGTCTTTTGGGCTGCAGGTGGCCAGTAATTCTATCATCATTTATGAAATTCTTGTATGTTAACATTATATTGCACATAGGGCAAAATCTCAGATTCTTCACAGTTTCTGACTTAAATACATTCTCATTTCCCATTTGGCAACACATCAAACTACAGAGGTCTCAGGCTGCAGCTGGCTATAGACATTTTTTTCTTCATTTATCCTGATCGGAATTCAAGAAACTCTCTTGCACTGAATTCCAGGTTTAAAATAGTCTTTCCATAAAAATCAAATGCATTTTTATATCATCTCCTGGCACAACCATTGCTCTTAAGAATATGACACCAGACTTCCATTCTTTTACTGATTTCCTTTTCTGTGTGTATGTAATACCTTTGTTGCTTTCCTCTTGGACGTTTTTATGATCTCCTCATTTACATATGGTCTTCTAAAATCCTGAATGATATATCCTGGTGTGTTAGTGGGTGACCAAGTCTGGTCTGATGTTTAGAAAGTCCTCAGATAAAAATCCATATTACACACACACACACACACACACACACACACACACACGTGCACGTGTGCGCACGTGCACAAGGTCTGTCCAGAAAAGTCTAGCCATTGTTAATATAATGAGAATGGTTTGTGCGACATTGATGTGACAGCCAAGGAAAGTGGGCTGGAAATGCATATGCATGAACAATAACAATTTCACTCTACTAGGCAGTGGAGGAGGTAAGTGCCATTGACTGAGCATGTGTACTGTGTGGCCATAGCATTCAAAATGACTGAACAAGTAGAGCAACAAATTTGCATCAAATTTTCCATGAAGCTTGAACATTTCTCTGCAGGAACTATTTGGATGATTCAGAATAGGCTGCAACTAGGGGCAACTGGTGATTGGCAGCTTTATCACAACAACACATTGGCTCATGCATCACATCTCCTGCAGAGTTTTTTGGCAAAACATCAAATCACCCAGGTAACATGGCTGCCCTAAGTCCAGATTTAGCACCTTGCAACTTTGGGCTTTTCCCAAAACTAAAATCCAATTTGAAAGGGAAGATATTTCAGACCATTGATGAAATTCAGGAAAATATGGTGGGGCAGTTGGTGATTGGGAGAACTGTGTGAGGTCCCAAGGTGCCTGCTTTGATGAGGACTTAGGTGTCACTGTCCTATGTACAATGTTTCTTGTATCTTCTTTAATAAATGTGTCTATTTTTCATATTACATGGCTGGATACCTCTGAACAGACCCCTGGATACCTCTGAACAGTATGTGTGTGTGTGTGTATGTATAAATATATACGCTATATATATGGACGGCAGTAGGTTTATAGTTGTGAGTACACAAAACACAGTTTACTCTCATATTATTATTTATTCTTGCATACTATATTTTTCCACACAAACTGTAAACCTACTTTTGCCAATCTCCCATATGTATGTGTGTGTGCACATATGCACACTTGAGAAGTCCTAAGTCATCATTTTTAATTAAACGAGAAACTAGAAGTTAAGACTGCCAGTGGTGGCAGTCACAGGGTGGATGGATGTCTTATTGGGTAGGACAAGTATCAGTACTAGAAAGTAATTGGTGTGGCTTCCCAAGTTACTGGCATAAACACAGGAATAGGAGGGTCCAGATCTTTTCTTACCTGGCAGGACCCTGAGTTTTTACTGGTCACCTAAGAGAATTATCCTATAAGACTGTCCAGGGAAGCATGAAGGAGGCGCACTCTGGAAACTTTATAAACTTTAATATAGCTCTATTCTCTTAACTTATAAAACTATATTCTTTATCTAAATTATATAAGCACTTGGTATCATTTAATTATGGTTCAAGTTTCCCATTTCTGCTGACCTCTCAGCCTGGGTATGGGTCTTTTTCATTCATCCTATTCCACATTCTGTCAGCATTGTTGAGCTTGTCCATACCAATGTCTTTGAATTATGGTTGTGTTTTGCTTGTAAATGTCAGCACTAGTGTCCTTTTTGAAATATCTGCTTTTATTAAATGTTCTTTAATCATACAACAAAGGGCAATTTGTTATATAGTCCTACTGAGATAATGATGCAATTTCTAGAGCCAAAGTTCCCGAAAGTGTTGGAGTCCATCAGAAACACTGGCCCTTGTACAGCATAGTCTCACTACTTATGCAGACATTGGGGTAAATATGGCTATAAGCATATGTGAAGAAGAATCACCAAGTAATTTATTTAAACAATAGGTACAATTGTGCTTTCTCCATTTCCTGTGTCTCTAGTAATTTAACCTACAGCATTCCATTCATGATATTTAATCAATATATGTAAATCACTTCAGGGACCTATTATATCCTGGATTCATTAATCTACTTGGGCAACAGGCACACATATAAGGTTTTCTTGGTTGAGGTCATAAAGGAGGATCGGTAGTATCAAGTTTTACTATTGTAAGTCCTTAAAGGATTATAATAATCCAAACAATAAGTGATTCTTTTGGTTTGCTTTTTTAATTCAAGCATTTTTTCACTTAGATATATTTTGTGTGAACTTAAGAATATATACATATTTCTTACTATTTTTAGTTTCTATTCTACATGGTAGTTTCTGATAGAAAATACAAAATAAACATATTTGTTTCTCGCAGAGGTCAAATGTCTTACTTATCATGGAATATAGAGTGAAAGTTTGCAGTAAAATTTTATTTGTACCAGTCATCAATAGGAATTTGGTTTATGGGTGCACAATAAGAAACCAATGAGATCAGCTGTTCTATTATGACATGTCATAAAGCATCCCTTATTCCTTAGGCTTTTGTTAAAAGCTGATTTATTAGAGGTCTGAAATAGATACAAATTAAGTTTAATATAATGTGATGCAGGCCAATCATACTACTATTGTATTAAATTGACATAGATGGAATCATTTTTTATGAAATGAGCATGTTGCAGTGATTCAGAATTTTTGTTATGATTCATAGCAGAAAGAACAATGAGACATTGTATGATTTAGAGTTATTTTTATACTTTTGCTGCATAAGTATAGTCTATCTGTTGACTATTCTTGAGTTGCATAAATTTATTGGCATTATGTGTAGTCTCACTAACAAATAAATCTAAAATGAGAATGTTCACAGGTATGTCTAAGTCATATGCATCTGACTTGCACAACACAGATGTAGGATGATCAGATTATTAATATCTTATATATGTTGCAGGATTTTTCATGCATTCACTGCCTCACTAACACCACTTCTCTAATTCAGTAGCACTAATTAAATGGCACATCCAAAAGAATAGAGTTCTACCCACATGAATTAACTAATCTTTCTCCAGTAAGTGCCTAATAAGAAATGACTGTTAGAATAAATTGTATTTCATCAACAGATGGATTTCTACATAACTGAAAGAATGACAATGATTTATACGTACTAATACAGAGAGACATCCAGTATATATTTGTGAGAAAAGCAAAGTATAGCATAGTGAATATTAAATAATTATATCATATAATGTTGTATATTATGCACACATGAAAAAGGCAGCATAAAAATTAATAGATATTTGTATTTCCTTATAGTTACACAAAGAAATCTGGGATGAGAAAAAAAACTCAATGAAATAGACATAGGGAAAGAAGACTAAACAACACACTGGTTCATCTGTTAAGGTTGTGTCAGGGAGAAAAAGCTGTATTGTAATTCTAATGTTGGTTTTAATGATCCAATATAAAATATGACAATAAAGATTTTTCCAACCTCAAATTAACTCCTAGATTTTGTATAATTTTCATGGTTTTTCAATTAAAAATACTATAATTTTCATATTATAATATGAAAATTATTATAATTATAATTATATAATTATGAAAATTATATAATTATTATAAATATATAAATATTATAATTATAATATTATAATTATTATAATTTATTTTCTTCAAAAAGTATATTTTGCAAAACTGAGGGATCTACTTAGTTGGCTTATATTTAATCCAGGTTTTATTATAACTCTACATTGAGTCATCCATTCACAGAAGGGATGTCAAAAGCATACACCAATACAACATCTTGTAGATTTGGGCAGGAAGTCATTCATGATGACTCTGTTAATACTCTATTTTACGTATGTCATTAGTTTGATGTTGGGTCCAAAATCAATCATTGTCATGTCTGCATATTTCACATATATTAGTAGCTGATGGGTGGGCAACTAAGACAATAGTCAAAATGTTATTGGTAATATTACAAGTTTCTGCATGCAACTTTCAACAGTTTATCAGCACAAACAGTAATATAGTAATATAAAGTAATACCTTTTTTTTTCTTTCCTTAATCTATGGCACAATCCATTATATAAGGACTATTTGGTTATGAGAAACAAAGAGTAAATTAAGCAAATTAGGTGATTTTAAAAAAATTTCAGCAACAAGAAATCTGCAAATAGATTCTTGTTTATATCATTTAATCAACTCATGCTTGAGACTTCTTTTATTAATTAGATCTTTTGTCCTCTGTGGCAATGCCTGCTCTTTGTCTAGAGTTGTGTTGAAATGGTCATCAATAACTTCAAAAGAACTTAGGAAATATAATTACATTTTTTGCTGGTCACTTTGCTGCCTTAGACAAAATTAACATTCTATAAGCAAGAAAAAGAGGAACATGGGTTTTCAGTGGGCAGCTGACAAAACTTCTATAATACACAACAGAAGAATTCCACCCCAAACTATTAGTTATATTAGTGCATGTTGGGTGCATCCCCTGGTCTTGAAAGAAGAGATAACTGAAGGAATAATTGATGGAGAAAATGTGACATCAGTCTCTTTATATTAGTAAACCCTTATTTTCTTCCATCCCTTTACTTTTGCCTTTAAAGAAGTTACTCATTTTTAAGACAAAATTAATATACCATCACCTTCAATATAGTTTTCTTTAACCCTAATTGTAAAATTTTATTTTATGGACCTCTGTAATAGTTTATATTTTTATTAGGACAATTATTTGTATAATAAACTACTGAACATTTACTTCTCTCCAGACAATATTCTGGACAGTGGAAAGTTTACAGAAATGAATGAGATGTTTAAACACATAATTAAATGACTCAATCTCTTCCAAATCAGGGATGCCCAAAAAGAGGGTTATGTGTGTGTGTGTGTGTGAGAGAGAGAATTAAGACTATTTCTGAGAAACGTAGGCTTGAAGTGACTGGAAAGCATGTTCATTCATGGAGGTGGCAGGATATGAGGATGACACTAGTGTGGATGAAGAGATTCTGAAATGCCTACTAGGCTATCTATGCATTATCCTGAAGCAATAGAGAGACATTCAAGGTTTAGTGTCAGAATTAAAGCATATGATTTGATCGAAGCAAGGTTCAGGCAAAGACATCAACTTGTAAGTTATTGTAGTATTCTCAGTGAGGAATGGTGAAAACAATCAACTATAATTGTGACAGTGAGGGTAATAAGGAAAAGATATATTCAAGACATACAACTAATCATAGTTTTGCCTTGCATTATAAATGTTTCTGTCTTCTCCACTAGGTTATGTGGATGAAAGAGGATGATAAACTCAGGGGAGACCTACACAGTGGCTTCACAAACTCAGAGACAGAAAGTTACCACATAGGATGATCTGAAATTAAAACTTCCTAACTAAAAGTGAGTCACCCTGGGGGTAGTCAGTTCTAGGCTTGCAGGTTTCTGGACAAAGGTCAATCATTACTTTAACCGAGTCTGTTGTCTTTTTGCATCTGTGATAATATACCTTTGGAATGTTAGAGTAATCTCATTTTTCTAGACCCCTCAGGGCAAATATCCCACCAAAACACAGACCACAGAACCAACCTCTCATTGTTATCTTGTTCCTTGAATACCATCTCTATGCACTGTTAATGTTGTTAACCCATGTAAAAGAAGTAGTTGTCACTTCATTTTACTCTTTATCCAATCTCAGAGATTTACCAGTTTTACTCTCTTCTGCCTCCATAATCTACTACTAATGGATTTCATGTAACCCTCCTTAACTTCCTCCTTTACTTACGACACAAGTGGCAAACACAAGGCCCACAGGCCAAATTCAGCCCTCCTCCTTGTTTTATCTGACTCGGCACTTTGTTTCTACCTAGTAGCAGCTCGGAGCTCCCTGCCCCTAGTTAAGGAGTAGCTATATTTACACAGTCCTAAAATTACATTTGGACCTTTGAAAGCAACCTTGAGGCTGATGTGGCCCCCAGTGAAAATGAGTTTGATACCCTTGATTTAACAATGTATAAAATAAACTGCAAAACTGCCATTCTGTGGAGCATTTTCTCAATCTTTTGAGATTTTGCTTCTTGGCAATTGTCATCAGTGTGGCTTAAATAAACTCATAAAAATTCTCTGCAGGTTTGGATATTTCTTACATTGACAATTACATAGAAACAATGGCAGGAAATTTTTACTCTACAATATACTGTGACCATAGAATATGGTTGGTTGAATTTACTTTGATTAAATTTATTATTTCTATTGAATGATACAAACAACTTAAATCATAAACACAAAGAAACACATACCTTTCATCAGTATTTAAACTCTAATACATGTTAGGACTAAAAGCCAGTGAGTTGACAGTGATTAGGGATTCAAGCACAGCTCACATCACATAAAGACTGGATGAATTAAATGGAACAGCAGGTCAGCCTGGTTTTACTCCAACTCCTTCTCCAGACAATTTGTTCCTGTGCAAGTAGAAAAATGAAGATGAGAACTGACCATCCTGCTAGACTGGTGTCTTTATGCCAAATAGAATTATTTACAAACCTCTTTGAATTAAAAAAGAACATAGCCATTCAAAGAAGAAACCCTTGTTTAAAGAAGGAGACTTTGGCTGAAAACAATCCTAGAACAAGATTTGAAGGAGCTCTAAAAACCTTTACTTTCCTTTTGATTCTTTTTCTAAATGGCTCACAGGTCAACAGTCAAAATGGCCCTCAGCCATGAAATGCCCCACCATAAATTGTTATATTTTTCTTCTCACAATAAAATAGTTTCTGTTAAACTAAAAACTTTGAATGTGCCTTAGTAGTCACTGCCTTTTGTAAGAAATAGAAAAAAAGAAGAAGGAAACCTTTGTCTTAGCCCAGGCATGAGATCCCATTAATATTGACTATGTCATGGTAAAGTGTCTGGTTTCATTGAACACTGATGCTGACTCTTGCTAGAAGGTTAATAGGTTTGTTTAATTTAGTGCTTTCAGGCTCATTAGACAGAATTTAGACATTACATATTATAATTATTAATCATATCTCAATGAAAGAGATAATCATTTTCCTCCAAATATTTCCAAACTAGTATTTATCTTAATCCTTATTAATATTGCAAATAGAAAAACTAATGACATACTACAAAGAACTGTGTGTATAATACTTGTCATCTAAGTATTGTCCATATCAAGGGGTTTTTAAAAATAATTTGAACAAATGGCTTAGAAAAAAAAGCACTTATATTTATTTAATTATCAAGTGCTAACTAGAAATTACAATAATAACTGAATACTGTGCAAAAATATTGATTTTGGGCTTTCTTTTTATCCAGTCACCATAGAATATCATAAAAATTCAATGCAGCATTATTTTTCCAGCTTGCATCTAAAGATTCACAGACTTTAAAGGACATTCATCATCTGTCCTCTTGAACATTTATGTTCCAATCTATAGCAGTGTAATCTCCTTAGGAGTTTGGACTCATAATTTTCTTTTAGAAATTCTACTGAAACAGGCTTGCTTTATCATCGAGCTTGAATCTTAAATAGTTTCTCTTTCAAATCCTAACCATGGGTTATTAATTTAAATGTTCCCTTTGTGGTTCCATCAATGAAGCCTTATAGGTATGATTTCTAATTATATCATAAGGTTGTTAATGCTTTTATTTGAGAAATACAATAAAATAAAATAATTCAAGCTTCACTTCTTAGATTTAATATAAAACATCAGTGGGGAAGGTAACATTTTCATTACTCAAATATATTTTTATTTTTTTAAAAATTTGTAAAAATATATGTGCTTTTAAAGCATAATATTTTATTGAAAGAAAAGTATATTTTAATATCAGACTGATAGGTTTGTATCTCAGATTATTTGCTCACTATGTAGTCATTTAATTAAGCCATTTTCTTTCTCCAAATTATACTTTCCTTCTCCTTTATTTTAGAATAATATCAAAATTTGTATCTTTTGAATGAGGTTTAAATATAAATACATATATGCATTATCTGTATTTTTGTATATAAGTCTAGCATTGTATAGAGTGAGTAGAAATTACTCAGTAAAGACTAGAGTATTCATATATAAAGTCTAGAGATTTTGAACAATATTTATTTGTTTTAGAAATGTAGCTAGATTAATTTTGGTTATGTATTCAATAGAAAGAAATAACCCTGTCAAACCTTTACTCAGAATCTAAAATGTTATTCTTGCTCTAAATGAAACAGTGCTTCCTATCCCAGGTCCTGTTTTCTGTGTTTTATCACATACTACATAATCATCTCAAGTTGGTATTAAATCTTCAAACATTCTACCATCAAAAATGCCCAAGTGGTAGTCCACCAGCTAATATGAGGCAGCAAAGGCTAGATTTATTCTTTTACTTGAAATCAGTAAAAAACAATGGTCAAAATGTATAAAACCACAGAATTCAAGTTTGGGGACATCAGTCAGTAAAGGGGCAGTAAGCCCAGAAACATGAGAAGGAAATGATGTGAGCCCACACATGCCCAATCTCCATGTGTGAAGAGAGTTTACAGACCATGTGCAGGGATAGAGATCAAGAGACCGAGGCTGACTAAGTGCAAAGAGCACAGCCCTAAAGAAGCGAGAGTGCACAGAGAGCAATGGTAATCTGCAGACTCTCCTCTTGGAATCACCGCATGGGAATGGATTGGTGTGTGTGGAAGACAACAGCTACATGGGGGCAAAAACTGCTTGAAAGGATTATAAGAAAGAACAATCTGGAATCACATTCACATTCAACCAGCAAGACCGGACAATTTTAAATATTTCAAAAAAAGATGGAGTAAGGTCCACAAAAGGGTCTCATCTAAGTAGTAAATAAAATTAGCCTTAGACTAAATACTGCTCTGCTTCAACCTGGCAAAGTTTAAATGCAGGATCTGATAGGCTTAAGCAGTTTCTAAATCAGTTAACTGCATATCAGAAGAAATCTATAGAAATCTATAGAAGAAATCTATAGAAATCTATAGAAATCTATAAAAATGCCAACATATCTGACAGCGCACAAGGTAAAATTCACAATGTCTGACATGCCATTGAAATTTACCGGACATGCAAAAAGGCTAGAACCCATAATGAAAAAAACATAATCAATCACTCAAAACCTACCCAGAAATGCCATCAGTGATAGAGTTAACTAATAAGGACACAAAAAAATAGGTTCTATAACTATATTTTATATGTGCATAAAACTTAGAGAAAAAATTGAGCATGTAGAGACATGAAAGACATACTGACAAAATAAACCAGATCAAACATTGGGAGATGTTTAGCAAATGTTAGTTTTGTCATCTTGGCTCCAGAATACTTCATAAATACAATATTGTAGCTATAGCTAAAGCTCAACCCATCTTCTCAACAGGTATGTCCCTATTCCCAGAGCTGACAATAGTTTACAAACCGTGTCCCATAGGCTCCAGCTGCCATCTTGATACATGCCAGCCTGCAAGTCCCTGTACCAGCAAGTTTTTGCCTGAGGATTTTGTCTGTCCTTCAGCATGCTCCCTGCCTATACTTGGAGCAGGACAGAAGTAGTCTTATCTGGCAATTGAGTTCCTAGGTATTAAGCAACCTTACTCACGGTCATCAAACACAAAGAGAATGTGGAAAATCTGTATCAGCCAAGAGGAGCCCAAGAAGACACGAAAACTAAATGTAATGTGGTGTCTTGAATGGGACCTTAGAACAGGAAAAGATCTGAATAAAAAATGAGCTTTAGTTATCATACTATATCAATATTGTCCCATTTATTATAACAAATGTAATCAATGTAATATTATTAATAGAGGAAACCAAACCTATAGTATATGGGAACTCCCTGTATTATTTTTGCATTTTTTCTGTAAAATTAAAAATGTCCTAATTTAAAATGTTTATTTTAAAACATTTTATTTTAAAAAGCTACAGAATAAAACTAAGATTAAAATATATTCCTTTCCTAAAAATTTAGAGTATCAAAATGTACAGATCATGTTTTGATTCACTAGTAGAACATTTCTTTTATCTTATGAAATAATTCAAACCATCTGCTATATTCCAAAAGTGCTTATTTAAGAATGCAAACTAAATTTGACTATATCTAAACATTGTAATTTTTCCAAAGTTTAGAAAATATAACACCTCTGTGAATACTTTCCTTGGTAACTGGCTGAATATCATTTATTTTGGCACTTAATGATCATTTTACATGTGCTCATATAATAGTACTACCTGTACACAAATGAATCCTGCACATTGGTTGCCAGAATCCACAATCAGAAAAACATTAAAATTGAGAGCTGTGTGTTTATATCTTGGGTTTGAAACTCACAATTATGTTATTTTTGGATAGAAGTCTTAAAATATTTATATTCTACTTCCTCATTTTGTACATAAGAACTAGTAATGTTTACACAAATGGATTTGACATTTATTTGGCACAATACACAATAATTGTGTATTCAGCTGCTAAATATTACAATTATATTTGAAAAAAACCCATCTGATCCTTCTCTGTCTTTCCATACACAGCCTTTGAGCTTCTTTGACACTGGTCATAGCAGCAGATAAAGTGGAGAACCAGGAAAACCAGAATGCTTGATCAATTACATTCAAAGAATAGAGACTACAAGCTGGAGAAAACATATCTCCAGAAATTGGAAGTGGAGAGAACATAAAGGAACTGACAACGAGAAAATTCTGAGATGTTCTAAATTAAATCACAACAGCTGGGGAGTGAGAAAAAGAGACAGAATTGTGAATCTGTTAATGGCTGAGGGCCATGTAACAAGACTGCGAACATTCCCTTTGTGTCTTTTGGAACTTTGGGTAATTCTGAGGTGGCCATTTCCGAAGACTGTTAGCCAGTCACCATTAAACTTCAGGACGCTCCGCTTTTTGTTTACATGTATGCTTTCCAGACTGCTGGCCACGGCCAATCCACAGGAGTGAACGTTTCTTTTTGCAAACTCTGCACCTATCTCAGAGCTGGACAGGTTCACTTTCTCCCATGTTGCCTATAGCTAATGTACATTCTTTCAGATGGCTTATATCTTTCTCCCCCTTTTCCCTAATTGACCTATAAAAGTGCTTACCAACTCTGAAACAATAGAAACATGTCTTTTCCACCTAGCCATACTACTGGTGGTTTAGACTCCATGCCTCAAGACCAGTCTTATTTTGGGCTAGCATTTTGGCTCAACAAAACTTTTCTTTAAAAGACTTTCAGCCATGGAAGTTAAATTTTTTGTTTAACAGAACAGAGGGAAAATAGGAGGGTTACAGGAAGAGAGGAAGATATATAAAAGTGTGGCAGCATCTGCCTTTTATTGAGATGCATAAATATGAGAACATGTCACAGGTGTCCTTGCTATTAAATGACTATTTCACGGGCATAAGATTTTTCATCTAAAAAGCACAATTATAGTACCTACTTGAAGTAGCCCTTTTTTTCCCCTATTGTGTCACAGCAAATTAGAGACTCTCCTCAAAAATAAAAGACCTGAGAAAAAGGTTGCACGTATTCAGCCCTGTCAACTCTGGAAGGGATAAACACCACTTATCTTTAGAGTCTACCCACTCAGAGGAGCCTCATTCACAATTTCTAAGTGGATGACCCTGCTAAGTAGCATTACAAGCCATGAGTCACAGGGCTGTTGATCCAATTAGGATTCACAGAATGCTTTGTGCATAAGGTGAGGAGTATTTAATGTTCATTTCGTTTTCACTGCATAGGTATAAAGATAGCATGTGGTAGCATGAGGCACCCCAGACAGAATCTTAATTGCAATGGACCCAAAATTCAAGGGGAAAGACATTCCACATGGATATACAAAGTTATCACCAAGGTTATTTGTGCCCTGACAACTGCACAAATGAGGATTCTGAATGGAGACAGGTCACTTTTGACCCAGCATCCACCAATTTTACAGCTTCATTTAACACACATCAGAAAGCATGTGGCATAATTGTACTGCCCACAGAGAAGGCAGGACTTTGGGTGGTCATTCTCTTAACTAGAAATAAAAAGGAAAAGAAAAAGGAAACATTTGTTCTCCTCTAGCAGATTTGATCTCATGTTACCATCTTAGAAATTACCTTCCCATGAAGGCAGAGTATTTACACACTTTAATACATTCACAGGACATGGTCCAAGTAATTTCTTTTTTTCCCTGTTATTTTTTTCTTTCTTTCCTTCTTTCCTTCCTTCTTTCTTTCTTTCTTTCTTTCTTTCTTTCTTTCTTTCTTTCTTTCTTTCTTTCTTTCTTTCCTTCTTTCTTTCTTTCTTTCTTCTTTCTTTCTTTCTTTCTTTCTTTCTTTCTCTCTCTCTTTCTTTCTCTCTCTCTCCCTCCCTCCCTCCCTCTGTTCTTTCCTTCCTTCCTTCTTTCCTTCCTTCCTTCCTTCTTTTCCTTCCTTTCTTCTCTTTCTTTCTTTCTCTCTTTCTTTTCTTTCTTCTTTTCTCTCTTTTTTTCTATCTATCTTTTTTTGGTCAGGGCTCTGTCTCTCTATATCCTTTTTATATACCTATATCTATGTCTATCTATCCATTCCTCACCCTTTCCTCCAGCATCCATCAGCTTGCTCTCTATATCTATAGGCTTGTTTCTGTTTCCTTTATAATCATTTATTTTGTTCTTTTTTATGTTCCTCATATAAGTGAAATCATATGGTATTTATCTTCTTGTGTCTAACTTATTTCACTTAGCATAATACCTTCTAGGTTCATCCATGTTATTGCAAATGGCAAGGTTTCATTCTTTTTTAAGGCTAAGTAATATTCCATTGTATATGTGTACCACATCTTCTTTATCCATTCATCTATCTATAGACATCTAGGTTGCTCCTAAGTCATTTCTGAATAAGCCTACTTCTACATAAGGATGAGGATTCAGTGATGGAATTGTGAATTAACCTTTTTGATCATGTTGAGAGTGTCACGCTGACTATGTGACTGCTTCCTAGTATTTGGTCTATATTGCTATCTTGGTACTTACTATTTTTTGCCTTATAATATTGCTATTTGTACTATAAGAACCTTGCTAATAATTATGTAAATTAAAGAGACCTAAATATTCCCTTTATGTCAAATAACATAGTACATATCTAAGAGACAGCAAATGGCTGATGAATATTCTTACTTATGAACTGAGTAAAATGATTAAAACCAAATAAAGCCATTTCATGATTCTTTGATGTTTCTTAAACTTACCAGATATTAAAATGCTCCCAATTGTAGCTACATTGATCAAAGTCATTGAAGGAATAAGGCAAGAGAGTAAATTCACAGACTCACAGAACACACATTCGTGACTTGTACCATATCTGTAACATATATACATACACACTCATTTCTTTTTCTTTTTTTTCTAGTCAGTATATGAACATATTTAAGCAAGTTTAGGTAGTGTTGACTAGGCTTGGAAAAAGAAAACAAACTCTGACATTTGTCCTCCCTCTGACAGTGAGATCTTATATCCCCAAACTATATCTTTAGTTCCTTTCCAGTTGAGAAAAGAAAGCCTGGCAGATGCCCCAGGGCATGTCAGAGTTGAAGCGGGACTGTGGTGCGAGTGTTTATCCCCTTTCCTCACTTTGGGCTACAGTGTTAAGAAATATTTCTGATAAGTGAAACCTGTCATATTTTAAATAGCACATGTCGATTCTGGGTTATCCAAATGCTGATCTGAAGGGTACCACACAGAGTTTATGCTTGAGGTTATTATTCCATGAGTGAAATCAGAAAACAAGAACTCTGAAAAGGACACATAAAAAAATCAACAACAGATGTGACCTCCGTCACTGATGCTTCATCTAGTGGAAGTCATTGGGGGAGAGAATTGATAGTGACTAACACCAATAGGTATGAGGGGCGGTAATAGATCCGTCTGTGATTGAGGCAGTGTTGTCAAGGAGTGGTCACCTTGCTCCAACCCCTACACTCTTCTCACATCTGTATTTTCTCCTTGGGGGTGTATTTGCCAGCTGATAAAAGTCCATATATCTCTGGGGAGGTCCAAGATGGCAGCAGCTAGGGGAAGGTGGACTTTGCCCCTTCCTGTGAGCAAAATCAAATACACACATACATACAGAGCAACTACCCCTGCCAGATGATTGAGCACTAAATGAATGGCTTCTGACAACAAACAACAGAAAGACTGAATAGAGAGGCTGGGAAGCTGTGAGAGCCCCTGAGAAGCTGCATGAACTGTCTGGGCTGGAGGAGACAATGAGCACCATTCTTACCTACCTTCTATATCCATGGGGCAGTCAGGACCAGTATTTGGGGTTTTGGCCTACCTGCAGGATCTCCGAAGTTCAGTCATAACTATGCTGACTGGAGCCTTTGCCCTCCGGACAAAGGGAGCTGGAACATCAGGGCGTCATCACACATCCCTGCTCTACCAGCCAGGAGTGACTCCCGGCAGCAGGCTAGAGCCCAAGCGCTGTGAGCCCCAGGCTGCGGAAGTGCCTGCTCTCCAGGTCACAGGCTCTGGAGGTGCCTGCAAGATGCAAAGCAGCTTCCTCAAAATACCCATGGAACTTACACAGAGGCCGCCTCTATATGGGATCATTTTCTGTCAACCAACAAAAGAGAGATTTAGAGAGAAGGCGTGGGAGCCTCGGGAGCTCCGAGGGGTAAGAGGGGCTGTGGTTCAGTTCCCCTCTGCCTCCATAAAGCAAGTGTGGCTACATCCAGTGGCTCTGGCAAAGTTGCCGCAGAGCTCCTCTTGACACATCTCTGGACCCATTTTGGCCCTTTTGCATGTTGTCTCTGCAATGAGGAGTCAATGGAATCCTCAGCCAGGCCAGTGGAGAGGAAACAACCCTTTCACACGCCATCCTACTCCGAGAAAGGGGTCAGGCCTTCCTCCCCCTGCTGATCTATCCCTGAATGTGCACCCACAGGAAAGGCACCTTCATACTCACTCTCTTCACCTTGGAGACACTCCTAGGGCCTGGCAGCTCAAGGCTGTACTGGCATTACCCCAGCTGCTGGGTAATAAAAAGTTCATTACTCCTCAAAAAATGAACCTGGGCAGCATTTACCCGCATTGACGGCAGTGCATGGTAGCTGCCACTAATTACCAGTCATACCACTCTTCGCTTTTTTTTTTTTTTCCTAACGAGGTCTGGACTCCCTTAATCTCTTCTCTTTATTAAATGATTCAAGTGCCCTAATTGCTATCTGTCTTCATTATGGCTCTTCAGTCCCTTTGTCAAAATGGTTTCTCAGCCCTGTAATGTTCTTTAAATTAAAAAAAATATATATATGTATTTACTATTAAATATAAAGTGACATTGATGACAATGACAATGTTACTATGACATTGATTAACAAACATTTTTAAATAGTCATTCTTGTTTTTAAGAGAAATAACATCAATTTTATTGTGCAATAATTATAATTTTTAAGTGCAAATGTTAAGGCTATAGGAAGTTTTTAGAAAGATTTTTTATTATAAAGTATAAGGACAAATAAAAAAATAATGGAAGAGGTCACTTTCCCCTCCTTTAAAAAGATTTTTTTATTAAAGTATAGTTCACATGCAGTATTATATGAGTTACAGGTATGCAGCACAGTTATTCAATGTTTATGTATCTTACAAAGTGATCATAATAAATGGAGCAATCATCTGTCAAAAGTCTTTTTTTGAATTTTTAAGTATATTTTATTTAACATGCTACTACAGTTGTCCCATTTTTTTCTTTCCTTTATCCACCCTCCACCCAGCATTCTGCACCTCATTAGTTCATGTCCATGGGTCCTACATACAAGTTCTTTGGCTTCTCCATTTCCTACACTATTCTTAACCTCCCCTGTCTATTTTGTACCTACCAATTATGCTTCTTAGTGCCTGTACCTTTCCCCCAACTTCCCTCCTCCACCTCCCCACTGATAACCCTCCATGTGATCTCCATTTCTGTGATCCTGTTCCTGTTCTAGTTGTTTGCTTAGTTTGTTTTTCCTTTTTTTTTTTTTAGGTTCAGTTGTTGATAGTTATGAGTTTGTTGTCATTTTAGTGTTCATATTTTTATCTTCTTTTTCTTAGATAAGTCCCTTTGACATTTCATATAATAAGGGCTTGGTGGTGATGAACTCCTTTAACCTGACTTTATCTGGGAAGCATTCTATCTGCCCTTCCATTCTAAATATAGCTTTCCTGGATAGTAATTTTATGATACTGCTGTTTATACTCTCTATCCTGTGTGTCACATATCCACGACTTTTTTGTTTTATAAACGGAAGTTTGTAACTCTTATCACCATTAAGTTCTTAAAGAGGCCAGAAACTCTTTTCTTAATGACAACCAAATAAATAACAGTAGATTATAATTAAGGTTACATATTTTCTTAAGGGGAAATTTAGTACTTTATTACTATAGCAGTAGCCTTGAAATAAGGCTCTTTTTCAGCTCATTAAGATGTGTGCCCATTTGCCATTGGGTGGACACATAGATTGATAAAACTTAGGCAACTGTGTCAAAAATGCCACTAAAAGCTGCTTGGACCAAATACACAGACTGAACATCACTGAACACTAGAAATATCATATGATGCAACATCATTGTGAAATTGATGTTGTTTCCTTTTTCAAAGCACAAGATTGATATAAGCCTTGCTATAAGGTAGTTTCAATATTAGTTTTCCATTCCCTGTGGGAAACCTTTATGGTGATAATCAGTGTTTAGGGTATGTATTCAGAGAAATAGTTAATACTGTGAAGGCCTCTGGCTGAACTCTGGCTCCAGAATTATAAAACCTCTCCCATTTACAGAAATAAATTACATTATGTTTTTTTCATCTGTTTTATAGCTCAGAATACCCAGTGTTTTGATAGACAAACATCGAGCTGTCCCCTGGTCCCTATTGGAAGTTACTGACACATGCTTGATAACCATGGCTATCACACATGGGGGAAGGGTTGGGTCAAGATATCTTCTCCTGAGGGCTATTAGTCTCTGATTCGAGATATAGGCTGTGAGGTGGGGAAGAGAAGAAAACCGTAAGCACTGACATTAGGGCCATTTATCACCTACTGCTACGTGTAGAATAAAAGGATCCTCTTTCAAAATAGTCTATTATCTGTGGCTTGCTGGCTTCATGCTGTCATATGTTTTTTTCAGTAGTCAATAAATTGCTGAAGGCCACATTTGGAGAGTAAGTGCTGTACATCTAAGTTTATATAGTGTTCTGTTATTTACAACAGCATTTGCCAATTTTCTAGAAGAATCTAGTAGACTGGGCAGTATTTTGTTACCAGATAATTTATTAATGATAGATTACCAAATCTATTTTTATAATAAATATAACAGGAAAAAATATAAACATATATAATAAAACATCATATATAACATAGTGTCCCTGTCTCAAAAATGCTTAAACAAGTACACATACATTCATTTAGCAAAAGTGGTACTTACTTATTCCTTTCACTTAATCTCATCTCTGTTTTAATCCATGCATTTCATTTTCTCCACCAGTGTGTACACCATACAGGACTCTCTAAGCCACGCCTTAATTGGTGCTAAAAGCACTGCTGCTTTTAAAACCAAACCCTTGCCTGGATAATGAGGAATTAGGTCCTAAACTCTGTTTTATTAAATCAGGGCTGGGAATCATCCAAGAGTGTTTACAGGTAAGGAATTTTCAACAGCCTTTGTTTTGCCCAGCCAGGCATTCACCCACTAATTTATTAGAGACAAGATCAATAGCCTGAACTAGATTGCTGTGCTTAACTTGAATCGAATTTATGCCATGTTTACAGCTGTTTTCTCTGATAGTATCCTTGGAGGAGATGAGCTGTTAATCTAATGTGCTTGTGCCGCCATTTTGCATGTGCTGATTGCTTCAATGACTTCCTAGACATTTTTTACATTAAGCCCAAACTCATAGGCAAAAATCAATGAGAACAGCACTTTCTCTCTAAGGAATATAGAAAACTTATTAGGAACAAAAGAGTGCCTCTTAACTATGGTTAGCCTTGAGCAACATATGTCCACCACTGCATACAAGCAAGAAACAGTGGGCAGTATTATTCACTCTAGCACCATCACAGATATCATACCAGTGTTCAGCCCTGTGTAACAGATTATAGTAAATGTAGTTGCTTAGAATAACACACATTTATTATTCCACAGTTTTTCTGGACCAGGAATCCTGATTCAATTTGTCTGGGTCCTCTGCAAGGCCACAGTCAAGGTGCCAGGCAGGACTCATCTGGAGTTCAAATTTACTCAGTTATTTTGGCATAATGTTCTTTGGACTAAAGTACAAATGTCTATGTGCTCTGTCAGAGCCAGAATGGAGAGCAAGACTTTAGAGTGAATCTGCTAGCAACATGGAATTCTATATAAAATAATCATGTCATCATGACAGTGATAACCTATTGTCTCTGCCATATCAAGTAACACAATGACAGCAGTAGTGACACCTCATGTACTTTGTCATATTCTATTGGTTGAAAGCAAGTCACAGATTGCTCCCAGACTTAAGGGAAGAAGATATAGAGCGATGTCAACACCAAGAGGTGGGAATCCTCGGTACCACCTTGAGTCTATCCACCTTCTGCCCCCAATGATTCACATCCTCCCAGGATGTAAGTGTACTTATTTTCCTCTCAACATTTTCAAGAGTTCATCCATTATAGCACAAACTCAAAAACCAAAGTCTTATCCTCTAACTTAGGCCTCAGTGTAGAGGAAGCTTCTGGGTGTAATGTGTTAAGTATAGCTTCTAGGGCACAATTTTTGTTCTTTTGTGAATGTGTGAAACTAGAGACAATTTATCTTCCCATCCCACCCAACATACAATGATGGCATAAGCCTAAGACAAGAGTTCTAACAGCTATAGACATGTCAAGTCAAAAGCAGAAAATGGAAAGTAAAATGAGTTACTGCTGTTTTGCAGCAGTTTTGAAATCCAGCTGAGCTAATGTTGAGAGTTCCTTGATTTGATTTCAAGACTTGGAAATTTTCCATTGCTCTTGAGTCTTTCTCCTGTATGTAGGCTCCTCCCTCTGAGTCAAGTATCTACACTACAGCACCCTGGTATTTACACTACAGGGGTAGTATAACTATGGTGACTAGAACAAACATCAGTTATGAATTTTTTTATTAAGTAACAGAATAAAATTAGAATAAATTATTTTTCAATATTCTACTTCTGAATTTATTTTTTGGCATCAATGTTGAAGAAGCTATATTGCAGAAAATTAAAAATGAATGAATCAAAATTATAAACACCACATTCTTCTAGAAGTTATATACATATAATATATACATATTCATTATACATATTGAAATATTCTTCTAAATTATTTTCTAGAGAATTTTAGACAATATCAAATCATATTTCTCAAAATGTTAGGAGTGAAATACTAATAAGTAATAATATGAACATTTAACTGGTTCTCTTAAAAATATTACAGATTCAGCCCTGGCTGGCATAGCTCAGTGGATTGAGCGTAGGCTGCGAACCAAAGTGTCCCAGGTTCGATTCCCAGCCAGGGTACATGCCTGGATTGCAGGCCATAACCCCCAGCAACCTCACATTGATGTTTCTCTCTCTTTCTCTCTCTCTCTCTCTCTCTCTCTCCCCCCCTCCCTTCCCTCTCTAAAAATAAGTAAAATAAAATCTTTAAAAAATATTACAGATTCATAACTTTGAAAAAGATATTAAGCCTGTATTCACCAAGTGAAGTAGAGCACAAAAGTTATTTTATGCAAAAAAAGTATAGAAAACTGTATTAAAGGAAAAGGTTATTTCTTCCCAATAACATGGGTGGAGGACAGACATCATTATGCCCAATGATAGGTCCTTTTTCAGTCCCTTTGATATGCCCCTGGCACGTGTGTGTGTCCATTTACAACGTTCTTTCCCCACTCTGCACAGGACCGGCTTCTTCCCATCTCTTGGGTCATCATATCGCCTTCTTCTAATCCAAGAAGCCGTCCTTTCACCAACAGATTTATTATTGAATTCTACAAGTATTTTAACTTTTAAAATGGATGCAAATATATACATATAAAATTAGAATTTTCTTTTTTCATTCAGCATTCTGCTACAAAGATTTATATAAATTTTGGCATAGAGCTATAAATTATTTATTGTTAATGCTCTATAATATTCTACAACATGATTACACTTTATTTATTCATTCTGTCAATAAAATTTGTCAGCATTTTACAATTATAAATGGTATTATTATTAATGTTCTATATGTTTGTCAAGGAATGGGGTTGCCTGGCCATACATTTTACAAAAGACAAGAACACATTTTATTGCAGAATACCTTCACAAAAGTTTACTATTAATAACAATGTATGTGTGACATAATTGATTCACATTTTCTCTATAACTTAGTACTACCATAATTGTTACTTTGTCAATGAAACAATTGTAAATAATATGTCATATTTCCCATTTCTGTTTGTGAAATATCCAAGTTTTTGACCATTTTCTAGTTGTTTTTTATTTTTCTTATTTATATTTTATGTACTAATCCTTTGTACATGTGGCAAATGACCTTCTTTTGATTTTTTTTGTCTTGTTTCTTTCTTAATATGTGATCTTATGGAGAGAGTCTTTTGGTAAAAATTTTTAATTGTAATTAATTTGTGTTTGTCAGTCTTTTCCTTGATGTTTATACACTTAAACAAATAATTTCATATCAGAAGTCACAAAAATTAATTAAGATTATAGAATACATAAAATATATACTGAATATATAATGTATATATAACATTTTGTCTATAAAATTTAATTTTTTTGTTTTTCACATTCAAATTATTTTTTCTTAGTGAGAATTTAATGTATGGTGCTGCATATATGTGCTCATTTTTACTTTTTCATATAGGTAATTACTTTTTCCATCTTTAGTTTTAAACAGTTTCTGTTTCTCACGAATTCATAATGTTGTTGATGCCATATGTTAAAGTTTCAGATGTATTTTGGGGTTCCATTTTCTATAATCTTGTCTATCCCTCTGCTACCAATACCATGCTGTCTTAATGTCTAATTGTTGTTTTTTTAAGATTTTATTTATTTACTTTTAGACAGAAGGGAAAGGAAAGAGAAAAAGAGGGAGACAAACATCAATGTGTGGTTGCCTCTTGCACGCCCCCTATTGGGGACCTGGCCTGCAACCCAAGTATGCACCCTGACTGGGGATCAAACGGGCAACCCTTTGGTTTGCAGGTCAGCACTCAATCCACTGATCTACATCAGCCAGGGTTTAATGTTTATCTGTTTTTAAAATAAGACTGTTGGTTGATCTTTTTTTGGAAGAATCTTGCTAGTCTTCACTTTTTGGCTTTCTATATAAATTTAAGGAACAATTCGTCAAATTTCATACAAACGTCTATACAGACCATGACATGCATATACACAAGCTAGATTTAGCTCCATTAAGATTAGAAATGTAATAACTCTACTTTTCAGTTGGTGAAAAAATAACAACTTTAAGGAGATTATAATTTTGTATTCATGCATTATATATAATTTAAGTGTTGTTTAAAAAAGTCTTTCACTTTTCAGTATACAGTCTGGCATATTTTTCAAATAATTCCAAAACCACATTTTTACTGTTGTAGAAACATCTGTAACACAAATATTTTTCCCTAGCCTTATTAGAAAATAAATGACATTTATTATTATATGTGTTTAAGGCTCCAGCATTATTGTTTGATTTACATATACTGTGAACTGCTCACCACCAAAGGTTTAGAGAAACATCCATCTTCTCATGCAGACACAATAAAAAGAAAATAAAGAAAAAGGAATAAAGAAGAAACACATTCTATAGATGAGAACTCTTGAGATTAAATCTATTAACAACTTTCCTGTGTTTCATAGAGCAGAATTAGCTATAGTCATCATGCTGTGTATTACATCCCTCATACTTATTTATCTTATAACTGGAAGTTTGTGTCTTTTGACCACCTTCCTACAATTCCTCCTGCCCCCACTCTCTGTCTCAGGTAATCACAAATCTGATATCTTTTCTAGAAATTTTGTATCACTATTGCAAATATTACCTTTATTATTTTTTCACTTTAATTTCTATTGCTATTGTAAACGGGTTCAAAAATGTGTTTTTACCATTTAAGCATTGGGGATTTACATAAAAATCCATGTTATCCATGTTTTTTATTAGGTTTAAAAGTTTGAAAGATCTTATTTTGGCACTATTTTTACAATGATACAATTTTCATCTACATAGCGATGGCTGTCCCATGAATTAGGATATAGCTCTTCATATCGTTAATACCAAATCTCATCTTTTCATTTATTTTACTTTTATCTGCTCTAGTAACCTTTTAGTCAGGTTACACAGTAAAGTAGTTCAAAATACAGAAAGAGGAAAAATAAGCTTTTAAAAACAGGAATGACTTTGTAGATAACTTGTTACTTTTAAAGTATTATTTATACAAAGCATTTCTTTAACATTCATTTAACACCATTCTAAAGCTGAGGCAGGTTGGCTACCTAAAGGTAGCTGACACCTTACAGCCGAGAAATTGGTTTTGTTTTTGTTTTCAAAGATTGTCTGTAGCCATGAGGCTCATTTTGCTTTTAGCTGCCTTTTGATATTAATCTGTGGGAATCTTCTCTCACACTACTGTCACTTCCATAGAGGACATTTTCCTAAAGCATGACAGTGAATCTGAAAACTCCAAGTTTTGGAGAAGGAATTCTGGACTGGCCAGCAAGGCAGTTGCCAGATAAATAGTGCAGCTGCTATTTGAACCAGTTGAGAGTTTTGCAGCGGACTTGGAACAGCCATGTGAGGTTTTACAACCCAATGAGGAATACTAATCTAAAATCTCTTCCTCTTGGTTCTGCTACCTTGAAAAATCTTAAAATTGTTAATATTA
The DNA here is from genome assembly GCF_019186645.2 of Phyllostomus hastatus. Classification (NCBI taxonomy): domain Eukaryota; kingdom Metazoa; phylum Chordata; class Mammalia; order Chiroptera; family Phyllostomidae; genus Phyllostomus; species Phyllostomus hastatus. The sequence continues at coordinate 35,018,362 of NW_025334028.1, forward strand.
TTTATGTTTCTTAGAAAGACATAAAACAGTAGAAAGCTTAGCAGTATATACTCTCTTTGGTTGGGTAATGTTAGTTGACATTTGGTTACTAGTTCCAATTTATAAAATATTTTCATTAAAAAATTTTTAAATGTGTGTGTATATATATTTGAGAAGTTAAGGAACTTGTCCAAGGTAAGGTACATGACAAACCCAGGACTGAGTCTTCTTCCATATTCCTTACTTTTTACACTAAATGTAATTTTCTAGATTTATAGCAAGTTAGATTTTCATTGTATCCTTTCAATAACTGACATTAAAACTAAACACATATTGTATGGAAGTTACTTGTTTGCTACTTTGAAAAGAGTTAAATCCTCTCAAATAATAGATGAAAACAGACGTTAAACTGTACAAAGCATGTATATCAGTTTTCTTGTGGCACAATGCAAATCCTTTAAATAAAGGCAATTTCTAGCCTGCTGTTATTTGTGAATTTAAAATTTCACTATACACAGAAAAGTTTGGGGTTCGCCAACATATCAGTATTATTTGGAGGCTTCAACTGATTTTCAAAGCAGTTGCAGTTGCATTTTCTGACTGTTGGAAACCCACATTGCCTTCCAAAGCCTGTTTCTTTCTGATGTGTACAGTATCGGAGCTGAGGAACACAGAGTAGAAGGGAATTTAGAGAGTTAGAAATCATGAGGTTTTGCTTGAGCTGCTTTCAGTACTTGGCTCACTCTATCGTTATAAAGCTTGAACCCATCATACTAAGACAAACATTTGAGGTCATTGAATTCAAGAAACATGTATGTTTAATAATTTCCAACTGGTTCAAAAGACTAGTAAGTTTCATCTTTTGGATCTATGCAATATTTAGAATATTCTTTCTTAATAATGAGTTTATTCTGACCCAGGCAAAGTAACTCAAGGGAAAAGATGGTAAATATAAACACAGCAGAGATCTAGAGGTGCTTCAGCTGAGAGAAAGAACCTCCCTCTTTCATCATCAGAAGCCAAAGAAGGACCTGGGGAGCTGCTCACCAATGTGTGTCTTTGCCAAGCAGAAAAGAGATGCAAATGCAATGAATGTTAAAGGTTGTCATTATTTATTAGGAAAAAAACCTGGAAATTGTCCACTCACCAAAGTCAATCTGTTTCAGTATAGCCCATTGATCTATACTAATGAGAAAACACAATCTCATTATCAAAAAATGTATTAGCAAAATTCTGAGGATACATTTTTATTAAAAATAAGCTATATAAGATGCCTTTCTTTTTTACATATGCAACGTTCAGAAACTCAGAAGTGACAAATGTCCTTATCAAAGGGAAAAGATAGCTACAGAACATGAAGAATTATGTGTCTTGGCACCTTTGGGCCAGGATTACTTATTTCTGAATTCAAGAAAAAAAAACACATTAGTGTTATAATATATTTTATATTATTATTTTTCTCAAATCACTTCAGAATTACAGAAAGTACTGTCAGTACAAAGAACCCTCACATAACTTAGATGCCATAATTTTAATATTTTTATTCACTACATCCACTTCATCATTTCTTTTTCTATATATTCATATTATTTTTGTGAATCATTAAAGTAAATTGTAGGCACGTGTCCCTTTGCCCCTAAATACTAATACTTTTTCAAAAGATTAAGAACATTACTTTGCAATGAGCTAAGTCAGGAAATTAACTTTAATACAATGCTACTATCTAATTTACAGGTTTTAAGTATATTTTACCAATTGCTCTAATAATTTTTATAGGAAAAAATGTTTCAATAGTCAGTCCAAGACCTCACATTACATTCCATGTTCATGACACCTTAGTTTCCTTGAATATAGAACAGCTGCTCAGTCTGTCTTCTGTTGTGAGTGTGGTATTTTACACGAGAACAGCTTAGTTATTTTGAAAAATAAACTCAATCTATATTTGTTTCAGGCACAATCATGATTAGAATAAGGTCACATATTTTTGACGGAAGTGATGCTGTTATGCTCAGTGCATCAAAACAATGAACATGTGCAGTTTAAAGTAAAACAGATCTCAAAATATTTCCCACAAAAGCAATTAATAGGAAATTCTCAATCTGACCTTAACTAATTCACTAATAGTAATAATTGGCCAATAATGATCACAAATTGAGCATTTACAACATACTAGGCACTATTGATTTTATATTCCTATTTATGATGATTTATGATAATTCTTTATGATGATTCCTTCTCACAAATAGCCAACTGGATATTATTAACTAAGAGCTGGAGGCCATTATTTTGTAACTCTTCCCTAATTTATTAATTGTGTTTTTTTAATTTAACAAAGACAAAGGCAACATAGAACTACCACATACATTAAAGCTAAGACACTTCTGTGGGTGTTGACTTTCTTTCCTTTCATGAAGAAGGGCAAATTTTTAGAAGAGTTTTTTCTTAATTAATGTTTCAAATAATTTGCTAAATATTTTTTAAAAGCACCTTTGGAAGGAATAGATTATAAAGTAGTTGTCTCTGTTAGAGATAATTTATGACCATTGTGAAAACTTTTAGCATGACCAGGAAGCAGACAGGTGTTCATTATATGTTGCTAATAAACCATAAGTTAGAGATAAAATAGGATTGTATATAGTGACCAATTAAAACCAGAGAAAGCAGAAAGAAGGCTTCTTACAAAACTGAAAAGAATCTCACCACACAATTAAAAAACACTCCTTGATATTTACCTGATTGACCTGAAAATATGTGTCCACACAAAAAGGTACTCATGTTTTATAAGTGCCTTTTTATCAACACTATAACTGAAAATAACAGAGATGTTATTTAGTAGGTGATTGGATAAACAAGCTGTGACATATCCACACATTGGAATATTATTCAGTGATAAAAATAAATGAACTATCAACTCATGGAATGACAAAGAGAAACCTTAAATGCATATTGCTGAGTGAAAGAGGTGGTCTGAAGAAGCTATATGGTGTTTGATATCAATATGTGACATTATGAGAAAGCAAAATATAGACACAACAGAATGTTCAGTGATTGCTGGTTATTGGTGGAACTGGGTTGAGGTGTGAAGGTGAAGTATAGGGCTTTGACGAACACTAGAATGATTCTGTGCAATATTGTAATGGTGGAAGCTTGGCATTATGCATTTGTCAATCTCATTACAGCACAAAAAGCAAATCTTAATATATGCAAATTGAAAAGTATTTTAGGAGGTTAGATAATTCCAGGAATGAGTACAGACTACGACATCATAATGTAATTATACTACAGGTGTATGAATCAACCTCATTGAAGGGGGTGATGGCAACTTCAGAAATCAGTGGAGTCTTTACTGCTAAAATCAAAAGGAAATACACATCAGCCTTGTATTTTAGTTAACTAAATTCAATCAGTGTCTTGGCAGGGATCCTGGATCAGAGAAGAGGACATTAAATGTATAAATGAAGAAAATCTGAATAAATTCTGGGCCTTAGTTAATAATACTATTATTTAATATAGAAGATGAGCCTGGAGTGTCCTGTAGTGCCAGAAAGTAAGACATTAGAAAAACTAAATTAAAAAAGCTAAATTAAGAAAGCAATGATGATGTGTCAAAAAGCCACAGGAGCCGACTGAAAAAATGATCCTAATGGCCACAACTGCAATAATTTGAAGCACAAAAATAAATAAAGTAGTATTGGATTATATTTCAAAATTCAAAATAAGTACCCTTGTGCCAATACTGATATTAATAAATAATCTAATAAATAAATGGTAGAGACTAAATAAATCTCCCATGCAGAAGAATACTGAATAAGAATACCAAATAATTTATGTAGATGATCTGCTAGCAAGGAGCTGGAGCATAACTCCTCACTCACTGAATGTGGGCTTACCAGGTCACCTATTCCCTAAAATCTATCGGAGAAAGGGAGTGGGGGTAGCAATTTTACAATAGAGAGAGCTGAGAAACACAATCGGCCAGGTACTCGTGGTCAACAACAACAGTAATAGTTCGTGTTAATACAATATAATGAAATTGAGAGTTACCTTTGTTATCTTCTCCCCAAATCCTAGGACTACAATCTAATCATGAAAAAGCTTCAGCCAAATCGCAACAGCATACATTGTACAAAATACCTTTGTACTCCTCCACATTTTCAAGCTGACAGCCAAGAGAAGCCTAAGTAGACATAGCCACTAAATATAATGTGGCATCCTGAATGAGATGATCCTGGAACTGAAATGGGTCAAAAGGTAAACACTGAGGGAGTCCTAATAAAATATGGATTTAAGTGAATAATAATGTTCAATATTTTTCATCAACTGTGTCAAATGTACAGTGTTGATCTAAGATGTTAATAATGGGGAAATGGTTATAGGTTATAGGGTGCTTTTATAATATCATGGAAATTTAAAATCTACATTTAAAAGCATAGGGCAATAAGTAATGAATAAAAAAAAACTAAAATGAATAACTTACTGACTTTTCAAAACACAGCCAAGCCCCACACAAAGGACTGAAAAAAGGAGAGCCAGTGCAATGGGAGGTCAAAGTTATCATGCGATAAAAGGGATTATTCCCTGTGCTGAGTCCCAAAGGCATAATTGGAGGAAAACATAGCCTGCTGCTAGCTCCCTGGTGCCAACAGTTTGTTCCAGATGAGCAGAAATACTGGGATGAAAAAGTCACATATCTCTGATCAACAGAGAAAATGGGATAATTTATCAGACATTTGTTCATCTCTGAACTAATTTGGTAACTGATCGTAATACAATCAGAAATCAATTAATTAAGACAGGCAAGTTATGATCTTTCTGCCATTGGGAAAAGATCTGTAACAAAGCAATATTGAATTTAAGGTGGAACTGTTCTTTCTGTCAGTCCAAGGGAACATCCCATTTCTATACTTCCTTTCCCTGTTCCACTTGAAAAGTGCTCATGCCTATATCCATACTAGTCTTGCCCGCAGAAGCTGCCAGCCCTTACTATTTATGTGCACCTGCTTCTATGACATCAGTTTTGCATATTGCAGCTTTACTGCCCCACCTCTAAAATCACTTCTTGTGTTCACCCCTTGTTCAAGAAACTTACCCAAATAATCCTTGGTGACCCAAACTGCCCTCTGCCTGGCAATTAATCTATTGTCTACTTACCCTTTTGGTGCTTTAACTGTTTTTGTCTTTTAATTTACCCCAATTATTTCTCCCTTTTTATTGAATTTCCTAAAAGTTATAAGATTATTGTATAATGCTATAAATAGACTATATCCATCTTGCTAAAAAGACATGAATTGATAAAAAGGAGGCAGACATTTTCAGATCATGTATTTGCATCTTCAGATATGTCAAATCTGGTCAAAAATCCAAGAACTCCAGATTTAATTTTACGACCTTGGCCTTCTCAGTAAGTTTGATGGATATTTTGGTGGGATCCAGTCAGTATTCTCAAAAAAGTAGAAACTTTACATGGTTTTCTGGTGTAGTTTGATACATGTGGTTTTTAACAAAATGCCTCATTTCTGTTGGTGAGTGTGTCCTACTGATGCCAACAGTTAATGTGATCAGTGACCAGGTACCTGTCACATAAGCGTTGAAGTGTCATTGCTCCTCCCTGATAAAATCTTAACCATAACCCATATTGTGTGGCTTCATCTACACTTTCCACTCTGCAGTTGCACAGTGTTACTGTGCTGTAGGTGACAAACACTCGACATTATGTCCTCTTGTTAGACTCACTTCCTCTCTTAATGACTACATTTATTTATTTTTGTTCACATCTTACTTGCTCATTACTCATTTCCAATTATGAGTCATATTCCTTCTGGAGCTTAATTACTCCTCTGGTTGAAGATGACAAATTAATCTGCTTATTAACTCTTTAACACCTTTAAGTACAATGACTTAGGTGTCATTTACGATTTTATTTTCTGTGGTAGAGGCTGGTGTTTTACATGAATTACAGCAATGAAGAGAGGAAAAGAGGAGGAGAAGAGAGGAAAACTGGAGATTGAAATGGTAGAAAGTCAGTCCTTACAAAGGTTTTCTAGCAAGATGTATTAGAGGCTTGTGCCAGTTCAAACATACCTTGTTCTTAAGCCACAGAATAAATGAAATGCTATAACTTTGAATATTTTTCAGATTATTATTTATCTCCTTGGGAAAACACTATTTTCGGTATTTAAAAGATGTGTGGATAAAGCCCAAGCTTCATAATCTCCTGTACAGGGTAGTTCACCCCAAACAGTAATAAAATGGGGCCATGTGATTTAAACATACTCCTCACTTTTTTACCATTATTTATGTCTCTTCATACAGGTCAATTCTTACTCTCAATACCTTAAATGATCTTCCAGAAGATGGAAAGATGAATGCTGCATCCAGTTAAGAGTTTGTTTTTTGGATCAGTTTTAATTTTATAGAAAAATCGGCTGTCAGCAGAGACAATTCCCACATTACCCTTTCCTACACTTACCTGTATTGTTGACATTAATGTGGGACATTGGTTTCAATTGCTGAACCGATATTGATACATTATTATTAAAACTCTATAGTTGACTAAGGAGCAAAGGCAATCCAATGAACAAAAAAATCTGTTTATAAATGATGCTGGAACAACTGGACATCCACATGCAAAAAAAAAAAAAAAATCCAGACACAGAACTTACCCCCTGCACAAAATTAACTCAAAATGATTCATAGACCTAAATGGAAAATGAAAAACCATAATATTTTTAGAAGGTAACATGGGAGGAAACCTAGATGACCTTGGGCATAGTGATGACTTTTTCAATACAAAACCAAAAGCACAACACATAAAAGTAATAATTGATAAACTAGACTGCATTAAAATTTAAGTGTTCACCTCACAAGAAACTAGTAAAAGAGAATCAGACAAAAAGCCATAATCTAGGAGAAAACCTTTGCAAGGACAACGAGCTGTTTTCTAAAATATGCAAAGAACTCCTAAAACTTAATAATATAAAATGAATATTTATGCATAAACCATAGATACAGACAACAGTGTGGTGATGGCCTGAGGGAAGGGGATACAAGGGCAGGGTGGGGGTTGGCAAAAGGGAATAAACGGGGACATGTGTAATAGTGTAAACAATAAAAATAAAGTTTAAAAAGAAAATGAATAACCTAATTTAAAAAATGAGTAAAAATTTTGATAGACACCTAACCAAAGAAGTTATACAGATGACAAGTAAGCATATAAAAAGATGCACCACATCCTAAGTCGTCAGGGAAGTGTAAATTAAAACAAGATGCCATACCTTTTAGCACAGTCTAAATTCAGAACACTGACATAGCCAAATTCTAGCCAGGACCTGGAGCAACAAGAACTCTCATTCATTTGCTGATGGGAATGCAAAATGGTACAATCACTTCAGAAGACAATTTAGTGAGTTTCTTACAAAGCTAAACACAGTTTTAACATACAATCCAGCAGTTGTGCTCCTTAGTATTTTACTCAAGGCCTAGAAAGTTATGTTAAAAAAAATTGCATCAAGGAGTCTATAATAGCTTTATTCATAGTTTCCAAAAGTTGGTAGCAACCAAAATGTCCTTCAGTTAGGTGAATGATAAATAAAATGTGGTTCAACCAGATAGGGGATATTGTTCAGCAACACTAAAAACAAATGAGCTATCAAGCCATAAAAAGATGTGGCAGGACCTTAAATAACGATTACAAAGTAAAAGATGCCAAGCCAAAAATGATTTTGGTATGATTTCAGATGAAAACTACTTGAGATGTATTATGTTATATTGTATGATGTTATTTGCATATAAGTGTTTACATGAGATTGTATGTTATACATAAATATTTCTCATATATGTTTTATTATATAATCCCCTCCTCATTTGTAATAGTTCTTTGAGAACACTGGAAGAAACAATGGAATTTTATCAGGAAAACTTTAGAAAGCTTTGCTCGGGTGGGTATAAGAAAATACTAATCAGTGAGCATATAATGAATTTAAAAAGAATGTTTAAAAATTGTTTTTTTTAAAGATTACATAATATATGATGATTCAATAATGGGTAAAAATGGAGGATACAAAACACATGCAAATAATTGAATGCATAGAGCTGGTTCCAGATATATCATTTCAGTTATTGCCTGGATTCTGGAAGTATCTTTTAAGACAAAATATTATTCTGTGATTACTACTTCATCTAATTAGTTCTTACTTATTTGTTCCTTCCTCCTTTTTCCTACCTTCCTTCCTTTGTTTATTCTTTCAGTAAATTTCTATCTATTTAACATCTCTGTGTTGGAACCCTTGGTGAGTGTTCAACTTACATAAAGACCTTTGTAGGAACATAAATTTCATTTAGTGAAAAGCTGGATATGATGATTACTAAAGTACTCTCCAGCTTCCATATCCAAGAGATTATGACAAAAAATTTTTTAAAAGTACCTATTAATTTATTTTGATCTTTCTGGCTTTGTGGCAAGTGCTTTGGTTGGAGGGATGAACAGAATGAAATACTTATCTTGAGTAATCTCATGAGGCAAACAAATAGAAAACTTGACTGCTATAAATAACAATTTTTCTAGCCAGATACTGTTTGGGGATAACTTTAATAGTTTCTCTCAAACCCAGAAAGTGAAACATGTATGCTTCAAAAATATCTATTAACTTTTTATGAAATTAAGAAATATACCTGTGACATTTTCCATCATTCTAGAACACCTATATTGAACATTTTTAAGAACTTATTTTATATATCTCTTCCTTCTATATCATTATTTAGCATGCATACATACTCTAGAATTTTATTATAATTGAAATTAGTGATTTCTTTCCCATTGGGTATATGGGCTCACTGAGAATACCTGAAAATATTTATAATATTGAATTCTCTTTCTAGAATATAATTTAACTTTTACTGATACATTCTGTAAGTCTCAAAATCTACTGATACTTTATAATTCACATCCATGGTACTTGGGTAAAATTATGAACCTCAAAGGTGTGATTAAAGGGATCTATGAAATGCACATTGAGGTGACATAGACCAGCACTGATGAATGCACTTTAGAAAAAAAACACTTCCTCTCTCTACACCTTGGGATTCCAGCAAATTATCGACAGTAATGAACTGCAGGTACTTTTTGATGAGACAGGGATGAGCATTTGGTTGTTTATCATTTTTCCTCTACCAATGTGACATCTCTGCTGATTACTTATATTATGGCTAATTTGCAGCTTATTATCCATCCTAGTTTCTTAATAAACGTCTCATTAAGTGATGGGAGCTGTCACTTTGCCTCCGTGTTCCCACTTCCTAGTATAATATCTGCAAACATTTTGGGGGAAAAAAAACTGCTGGACGTCACACGTGTCATTTGCAATCATGTTCTATTGCTTCAGAGGGGGCATGTTAAATAAATGCCCTTCACAAGTCATTACCGTAAACTAGACACATGTAATTAGTCACCATATTGTTGCTTTGTTTTCACATTTTAGACTTTCAATACTGCACTGGGCATACTAAGAAAGAGTGAAGGAGTGTAAAGTAAGAGTGATATTTTTGTCTTGGAGGAATGGTCAAATTGAGGAAGGTGATAATGATTTATACACTGTGTTAACGTACTAAATTGCTCAAAAGATGGACAGACAGAAAACCCATATGACCACAGAGGTGAACTCCCAAACAAAGCTAGAAAACTCACTGGGAGAACCATTGCCAGAAGGTTTAAGAAAAGTGGGTATGAAGAAAGAACCATGGCCTCTGTACTGGAAGAAATTGATCGTTTATAAGCCTCGTCCTCTCTTTGTCATTAACATGCATGAGAAACTGAGTAAGTTTGTAAAAATACTGGTGAGACATGACTTGATGTCCTCAAAAACACCTGTTTCAGAAAAGCATGCATTAAATTGTAAAATGCAGTTGGTGGTGTGTGATTTTGCAATAAAGTTTTAATAGCAACATCAGTCTATGTAATAACTTCCAAGATAGACTTCTTGGAAATTAAGTTAAATGTAGTAATAAAAATACTCATTGTATTTTTTACTTTTTCTTTATAACTACAAAATCTCAGTTTATCAGACCCAAATTATTGTCATAAGATAGGAAGGGGAAAGCACTTTTGTCCCTGTGTTTAGGGGACTGAGACACCTTTTCTCCATGAGAAATCAGGTAGAAGATAATCATTTGATTATGATATTTTTCAGTGGAAAATACTTTTTGACTTTTCAAGGATATTTGACAAGCAGTTAATAAGGGCACACAATCCCTCTAAATAAATTTGAGTATAAAATACATATGGAAAACTGTACATATTATAAGTATACAAGTTGATAAAATTTATTAAATGAACACACCAGCATGACCATACATACCTCAGGTGGAGTACAGAGCACACCAGTGTTTCCATTCAGTCGCCAACTCCGCCAAGATTGTGGTACTTCCTGTAATCTGTTTATAAATGCAGCCATATATTATTCTTTTTTAAGCATTTAGCTTTTTTCAATATTTTGTTTTGTTTGATTTACATGAGATTTTGTGGTTAAGTAAATTTTTTGTTCACAGTTTCATAGTATGGATATAGCACAAACCACTTACCCATTCTACTGTTGATGGTATTTTGGTAGTTCCCACTTTGCAGCTAATTTATATTGTGATGTCCTGAGCATTCTTATGCATGTATATTTTTGGTTGGTTGGAACTTTGGGTACATAAGTGTTACTAGATATTGTTAAACAGACTTCCAAACTGGTTAATCAAATTTATGCTCTCTTTAACAGTGTAGCCGGGTTCTGTTGGTTTCATACTCTCATTAATCATGTGTCTTTTTTGGCTTTAGCCTTTCTGGTATGTATGCAGAAATATCTTATCATGGTTATAATTTACATTTCTCTGTTGACTGATAAAATTGACATTTTTTCATTTATTTATAGGCCATTTTAATGTTCTTTTTATAAACTGTATATTCAAGTCATTATCCATTTTTTCCATTGGCTTGACTTTATGTATTTTGCCTATAAGGTGTGTGTTAAATTATATAACCTTTTTGCAATGACTAAAATATGCAAATAGTTTGGCACTTATCTTGTGTTTTCATTGATGAATGCCCACAGCCTGATCATTTCAGGCACTTGAGATGCTATTCTGGCTAAATACAGAACATGAAACCAATTAATGGAGCTCATAGCTTTAAAATTTAAATATTTCCATTGTCCTAGGCAAAGTATTATACTAATGTTACTCTTAAACTATTAAGAATTCATGTACATAATATATAAATATGAAACACTCTCTTCAAATCATATAATTTTTTACATAGAAATCATGTTTAGTGTGTATAAAACTTAAAAATTTTTAAGTTTCAACATTTTGTACATGTTTTATGTCAGTATTTTGATATTACTAATCTGTATTTTCAAGATTTCAAGTATATTACTTAAAATTCAAGATTTCAATATAGTTATTACTTCTCATTTTCTTAAATATAAAGGAATCATTCAAAACTTTTAGTTAGCATTGCCTTGGAGTTTACCAATATTCTGCAATGTGACTTGTGACACTAGGATTAAATAATATTTTCTTTAAGAAGGGTCACCTTTCTTTAAAAACCCATCTTTTTTATTCCAACCTTTGCTATTAAGTGGAATAAAAATGCGTTAATACACATCTCTTTTTAAATAATTGCCATTTTCTGCCCTGCAATCTGTAAGTCTTCTTTCACAAAATTAACATAAATGTATGTTATGCCCCACTGCATTTTATGTAAAACAAAAGCAAAATGATTTCTGGATGCATAAAAGGAGAAATCAGGTAGGTAATATTTATTGGGTTTCTTACTTTTGTTAGATTTTTTGTTTATCTTACTTTTGTTAGATACTTTTGTTTATTTTTTTGCCATAATTTTCACCATAATGTTGTAAGGTAAACTAGTGTATCATACATACACACTCACACACACACACACACACACACACACACACACACACTGGCATTCATAGATAATGGTATGGACCAAGTTGTGTCCCCCCAAAATTTGTAAGTTGAAGCTCTAATGTCCAAAGAAATTATATTTAGAGATAGTGCTTTTAGGTGGTAATTAGGTTAAATGAAGTGAAAAAGAATGTAGTCTTAATCTGTTAGAACTGGCGTTTTTATAAGAACACAAGACTCCATGTCTCTCTCTCTCTCTCTCTCTCTCTCTCTCTCTCTCTCTCTCTCTCTCTCTCTCTCTCTCTCTCTCTCTCTCTCCGTTTCCACTATGTGAAGACACAGTGAGAAGACACCAACTGCAAGCCAGGAAAAGAGTCTACCAAAACCTGACCATGGTGATACACTGAATTCAGACTTCCAGCCTCCTGAACTATAAGAAATAAATGCCTGCTGTTTAAGCCACCCCTTCTACAGTGTTTTCATTTGTTAGCCTAAGTAAGAATCTTTTGTGTACCATATAAACATTAAGTGTATTCTGAAATACACTTAATATCTGTTTGGAATTGATTTGAACCCACAAATCAATTTTAAAATAACTTTTGTACATTTATTTCTGAGTCTTTTGTCCATAAGCATTGGACTTTTTAATAATGATTTTTAACAACTTTCAATAATAGTGAATATATATTTTCCATTAATAAATTGTAAAAGTTCCTCATATTTTTGATGCTATTATAAATGGTAAATTTTAAAATGTTATTTTTGTTTGTTGATGTTATAAAGATGTTTTATTCATGTACACTATTAAATTTGAAAATTAAACTTCTATACAAGAATGATATTAAAATTTCATTAATTTTACTAATGTATCTGTAAAATATTCAGGGCTTTTTGGTCAATAAAGTCATATCTTTTTCTTCCAATCTCTGTGTATTTTGTTTATTTTTTACTTTAACTAAACTAGCTAACCCTTTAATAAATCGTGAGTAAAATGGATGAGAGCAAACCCTTCTATCATATTTGTGAAGCTGGACACGCAGGCACAGTGGTTCACTCTGAGAAGTGGGCCAAACTCCAACTGATTGCTAATTCTGCAAGACAGTTTCCATTCCTCTGTCCCCAACTTGACAAAACTCCTTAGACAGCATTTTGAGACAAAGTGTAAGAATGATTAATTTCCTTAAATTCCTGGGGGGGTGGTGACCATATGTAATGCACATCCAAGTAAGTTTGTATTATTATATCACATCAGCATCCATCCTGTTACCTATAGGTAAAATGCCATGAGGATGACAGCTTATGTTCATAAAAACTACAGTTTTAATGGAAGATGGAGTCTTAAGACAGATTAGCAGAAACATTGCTAAAATTTTCTCTACAATTTTCCAGGTGCCTTAACCTTTGCTGGGTCAGAATGTGACTATTTTCAGGTTTGGGTTTGGGTTTTATAATTTACTAGTTTTATCTGTGCTAAAATGTATATTGCTTTAAGAAGTGTAAGACAGTTTCAGTGTTTCACAATTCATTATCTGAAAGTTTTGTAGGCCGTATATTATGTTTTGACATTCAGAATTGTCAGAATTTTAGAAAAACAGTGATGGGCAGAGACCATATATAAGGTATTACCTAGGCATAAAGTAGCATCACATGATCAAACACATATTATATTGGCAGTGGAATATATGAATAATTACAGAAAGTAAGATTAAAGGAAAAAGGATTATAAGTAGTCTCATGTCAGGTCAAGTTTAGTTTTGTCTCTAAAAATGTTTGGATTCCAACTTATAAAAAGTAAAAATATATGGTTTTTAGAAAATTTTAACTTTGGAATTGCAGATAAGTGATTCTTTTTTCTAATATTTTATCATTTAAATTAATTATTTATTTTTTATTGTTGTTCAAGAACAGTTGTCTTCATTCCCCCCGAACCCGCAACCCTACCCTCCTTTGGCTTTGTCCATGTGTCCTTTATACATGCTCCTTGATGACCCTCCCTCTATTTTCCCCCATTATCCCTGTCCTTTCTCCCCTCTAGTTAATGTCAGCTTGTTCTTTATTTCATTGTCTCTGGTTATATTTTGCTTGTTTGTTTATTTTGTTGATTAGGTTCCACTTATAAGTGAGATCACATGATATTTGTCTTTCACCACCTGGCTTATTTCACTTAGCATAAATCTTTCCAATTCTTAATATTAATAAAATTTAAAATATATAGACTAAAAGATAAAAAAAGCCTGAGGAAGACTAACTTTGTTTTTTAAATTCCAACTAAGAGTTTTTAAATCTAAAATGCCAATGCATTTATCTATCCAATATCCCAACATATCACTCAAGGCAATCAAAGCAAATCTGCAATGTGACATCTGTGATATGGGTTGAAAGTGGTCTGGTCCTATTTGAGAAGCGCCGCCACTTTACCTTGGTGAATGTGAATGTAGCACTAATTGCATGGGAGATCCAGTCTGTAAAGCTAATTGCTCGAGGTCACACAGCCTGGTAACATGAGCAGAGCGGTAGCATGCCCTGTGTATCCCATGCTGAAGTGCATACCTGATTCTTCCCACTGAAAATGCATATCAACATAGGCTGCAACAGCTTCTAAGGCTTCTAAGACATTATTTGTTTATTTACATTTTGAGTGCTGCTTCTCCTCTGTCCCAAGAGGACAGTTGAAGGCACCTGGAAACTAGAGTCAGAGCGCTGCTACCGCGCTGAGCTGTGTTTGCTGGGCACCAGCCAGGGCTTGCTGGCGCAGAGGAATGCAGGGGCCGCTGTGCTGAACAAAGGTGTCATGTAGCCTGAGAAAGGAAAGGGCTGAACGTAGCCACACAGAGAACTGAGGACTGGCAAGAAAGCTCAGAACTGAAGACCAAATTACAGGTGGTATCTCCAGAGCTTTCACGTTGTTTACTATATGTGTGCTTATCCTGTGTCTGTGTTCGCAATTCAAGCTTTTTCTTCCTCTCAAATGCCAAACTGCAGATCCTCTTTGCTGCATTAAAGAACACTTGTAAGTATGCATTGAACTCCAGAGTTTTAGGGGATAGAGTTGGAAGAGAGAGACTCTGGTGGGTGGAAATTTATCCTTTCAAAAGATCTAAAGAACAAAATAAGTAAACAAAATGGAAACAGACTCACAGATACAGAGAACAGACTGGCAGTCATCAGAGGGGAGGGAGATTGGGGGGCTCGATGAAAAAGGTGAAGGGATTAAGATGTGAAAATTGGTAATTGAAGAATAATCACAGAGATGCAGATTACAACACAGAGAATACAGTCAATAAGACTGTGATAACTATGCATGGAGCCAGAAGAGTACTCAAAACATCTGGGGAATCACTCCTAAGGAACATGATTTTCTAGCCACTATGCTATTCATCTGAAATGAATAAAGAATGATACTAAATGTAAACTGTAATTTAAAAAAGAACATGGCATCCTTCCCCTCAGACCTAATCAGGAAATAGGGTCTTTGAAGAGATTTCAAGTTAAGATGAGGTTACTAGGGTAGTCCCCAATCCAATATGCCTTGTGTCCCTATAAAAAAGGAAATTTGGATACAGACAGGGACAAGGGGGAAACATAAGGTGAAGCTGTGTTATCAGAGTGAAGCATCTACAAGCTAAGGAGCTGAAATTTGCAGCTGACACTAGGAGAGAGGCCAAAACAGATTCGCCCTGGCAGATCTCTGAAGAAACCAACCCCACTAAGATCTTGAATTTCTAGCCTACAGAACCTGAGATAATAAAGTTCTGTTATTTCACCCACTTCGTGGTACTTTATTATGGCAACCCAGCAGACTAATTTATACACTTTCCTGACTTAGGATCACCAGACTATGTCTTTCATAGTCCTATCTTTTATCATGCCCACATCACAATTCAAATGGCTTCTGTCCTAAGGACCCAGATATTGGAATCCTTGCCATCAGAACCTGACTGTGTAACTGGGAGACACTGGCAACTTCCCTGGGTCTCAAGGGCTTCGGCTGAGAAATGGGAATAACTTACATGTACAAATACAAGATGATGAACTTGTTGACTTACTGAGGGCTCTTGCAGATGTGAAGGATCCTTGAGGTAATTAAGAAAGCACAATGTGAAAAAGTCAGTGTGATGGGGAAATTACCAATGGAGCGTCAGTCATAAGACTTACATGAAAGGGTGCTCACCATCACTAATAATCAGGGAAATGAAAACCAAAGCCACAATGAGATGCCATCTGCTACTCATTAGAATGTCCATCATCGAAAAGGCAAGAGATAACAAGTGTTGGCAAGGATGTGGAAAAAAGAGAACACTTGAACACTGTTGGTAAGACTGTAAATTGGGGCAGTCACTATGGAAAACAGTATGGAGGTTCCTAAAAAAATTGAAAATAGAACTACCATATGACCCAGCTTCAAGTATTTAATGTAATATTTAAAGTAATCCCACTTTCAAGTATTTATCTAAAAAAACTGAAATGAGTATCTCAAATAAAATACCTGTACACCATGTTTGATTCAGCATTATTCACTATAGTCAAGGTATGGGAACAACCTAAGAAGAATCCCTCAACAGATGAATGGATAAAGAAAATGTTATATGTAATGAAGCACTATTGAGTCATGAAAAACAAATCCTGCCATTTGTGAAAACATGAATGGACCTCGAAAGCATTATGCTGAGTGAGATGAGTCAGACAGAGAAAGACAAATACTGTATGACCACTTTTATAAGGATGTAAAAACTGAAATCATAGAAACAGTTAAATTGGTTGTTACCGGGAACCTGTGTGGGGAGAAACCAGAGATGTTGCGCGAGGGTCACCGGCCAGCAGTGACCACGGAGCGCTGTGGATGGCTCGACAATAAACACGCGAGAAATAACAACATGCACAGAGACAAACTAGTTTCTGTGGGGAAGTAGGGACAAAATGGCCACCCCCCCTAGTGGGGAGTGCGCTGATTTACCGTCCATACCTGCTTTTATTAGGCTCATTCTACATAATAATTCAGGTAAAGTACAGTACTCATTAGGGGGAAGTAAGGAACTATAGAAAACAAAGAACTCTGCTGGTCTATTGAGTTGGGGTCAAAGAGCTGTAAGGCTGAGGAACAAAATAACTTCCTCCTAAGACCCTTCTCATTCAACTGAGAGCATTCTAAACAAAGAAGGTTTCACAGTAATTTACATGTTCTTTCTTAGGCCTGATCACCCAGGGAATCCGCACTTCTCAGTACCGAGCTGTACCACCCTGTCATTGTTTCAGGCTTAGGTGGAGCAAGGGAACTAAGGCAACCAAGAGATAAGGAGATTTTCTCCCAGACGCTGAGAACTCAGGCTATGTCAAAGCCAAGGAGCGAGGGTCCATCACCCCCTTTTGCTGCAGCCCCCCAAGTCCTTCTTTTGGGGGGGCCTCCCAAAGTGATCGTGCCTGGCTTAGGTCATTCTCCCCGTGGGGAATCTTACCCGTCTTTGACTAACCGACCAAGCTTTTGGGGGTTCAGTCATGAATAAAGCAGCAGAAGCAGCATTCCTGCCAGGGAGATAAGCTTTTGTCTCCTTGCTGGCTTACAGTTCCAAGGGCATTCCCTTAGCTTTAGCCTAGGCGGGGGTTTCAGCCTCTGATACCAGTCAGGGCGGTTCCCAACACAGAGATGTTGGTCAAAGAACATAGACTTCTAGTTATAAGATGAGTAAATTCTGGGGATCCAAAGTACAGCATGGTGACTGTAGTTGATATACTGTATTTTGTACTTGAAACTCTCTGAGAGAGATCTTAAATGTTCTCACCACACACATGCACCAAAAGGTAACTGTGGGTGATGATGAAAGTATTAATGAGCTTGATTGTGGTGCTCATTTTACAATGTATAAACGTCATGTTGTGCACCTTACTCAGAATGCTAGAAATAGCTAGCCTGGAGTTGCTGGAAATACTTTAAGATGCACAACCAAGAAGAGAACCCATATAAGATTGTGAACATTCTTTTTATATATATGTATAAACATCTTTATATAAACATATATATATAAAGGGAGGGAGAAAGAGAGAAAGAAAAACATCAGTGTGTGGTTGCCTCTCACACACCCCCAATGGGGGACCTGGCCTGCAACCCAAGCATGTGCCCTGACAGAATTGAACCAGCAACCCTTTGGTTCGCAGGCTGGCACTCAATCCACTGTGCCACACCTGCCAGGCAGATTGTGAACATTCTTAATTCAACAAAACAGATTCACAGAACATCTGAGCATGTATCCGACTTCAAGGCCCACTGAAAATATCTTTAGCAGGATACCAAAATCAATGTAAACTTATAAGTCCCTCTAGTCTTTAAGAAACAAACATGAAACACTGGAACCTTAATCCAAAATGTCTGAGTTATGTGTATTAGTAAACTGTGCAAAAATTAATCATTTCCAGGAGCCAATTGTTTCATGCAAAAAATTGCAAAAATCCCATTGTCTGGAAATGTTTTACAAGTATATTTTATGGATTAATTTTTGCCATACAGTATCATCAAGATTCTGTCACATTTCAGTGTTATTGATTTGAAACACAAGTGGATTTTGATATCATTTATTCTGAGCTACACACTGTGTAATTATTCAAATGCTTCATTTTCATTTGGGCTTTCCTATTTGTTTTAAATGTTATTACTTGCTTCAGTGCTTTTTCATTTTATTGAGCACACTGATAAATATTTCTATCAATTGCAGATGTGGTTTTTGCATAAGTAACTAAAATGTGAGTACCGTGGTTTAATACAATATTTGACACCACAGGATCCCTTCACAGCAATTAGAAAGTTTGTCTGCATTTGTGTAATCATAAAGACCTTATGGAATGGTTTGAAGTGTGCTTATAATTAGTAATTTTAATGCTTCATATCTTTCTAAAAAGACTTAGGCACAAAGCCAAGGCTGATCCTAGGTAAAATGGTGAAGGAGATTACATTTGCTTCTTATATTTCTTATCCTCTTATCCTTTCATCTGTTTATTACTGATTTTTCAAGTCTGGGTTGGGGTACTCCAAAGTGAATCCATTTTGTAGATACCCCTCTTTCTTCATACCATCCTTGCTACCTCCTCTTCTATTAGAATACCCAGAGTGTTTCTCCTATTGATTTGTTGATAGCCAGGCACTGTTTTGTTTGCTCTTGTTGTAGGTCACCAAAATACTCTTAAGATGCTCTAGAGCACACTCAACAAATGAGGTTGAATGGTCATCTGGTGTGTTGTTACAGTAAATCAATATGAATTGCTAGGGCCTAAATTGCTTGGTTGACTGCCCCATTATCCTTGTAGTTTTACTACTAACACCATTAGTTCACTAACAGAGTTGATTATTTATCATGTGTTCACCAACAACAAAAAAGTAAAGCACCCGTTTCCATGTTAAATAAAAAAGAATATTCTCCAAGATTCCTTAAACAAGATCAGAGTGACCCAAGGGAAGAAACCTGCACTTTGCCAAGCAAAGCCTGCTGCTCACTGCCACTGGATGGCTCATTTATGGGATGTCCAACAGAAGAGCAAGCTGGCAGGCTTCTTGTGACCTCTTCTTCCCATGTGCTGTTGACTGAACAGAATCAGTTACTACTCCCATAAAAAAAAAGGAGAATGGGTAGAAAATGAGCTTCTCACCCTGGCTGGTGTAGCTCAGTGGATTGAGCGCGGGCTGCGAACCAAAGTGTCGCAGGTTTGATTCCCAGCCAGGGTACATGCCTGGGTTGCAGGCCATGACCCCCAGCAACCACACATTGATGTTTCTCTCTCTCTATCTCACTCCCTTCCCTCTCTAAAAATAAATAAATAAAATCTTTAAAAAAAAAGAAAATGAGCTTCTCTTAATTTTTAATCTAATTTATGTTGGGGATCTATAGACCAAAAATGGAATATTAAAACATATGCATGTATGCAAATATACTTTGATAATACTGGAAATTATAAAATAGCAAACTTCATCAATTTTTTAAAATTTTCATGTTTCAATAATTAGCACATTTAGATAATGACTACTGGATAAAGTTTCTATAATGACAAAGCCATGAGAACTGACAATGTTTGAATGTGTTGAAGATTATAATCTGGTAAGAATAAAGTGTTTAAGAATTGAAACACAGAAAAATCTACTCAAACATAGTGCCTTCTTCTGTACCCTGCTCTATATGATGGCCATATAGTATTGCACGCAGTTCTCAACAAAAATCATGACACTATCATTTTCACTTCAGTTAAGGAAACTGAAGCACAAAAAAATCGATTCACTTGCCCAAGGTCACATTGTTAGTACAAAGCTGACCCAGGATTTGAACCTGGGAATTCTGGCCTTAGAGACTGTGCTCTGAACCACTGCAAAATATAGCCTCAACGATAAAGTAGTTGGATATTTTAATTTTAAGGAATATTGGAGAAAAGATGATATAGATCCATCCCTCTCAAAGAATAAGACATCATTTATTGCAAATAGAGAAAAATGTGCAAATCGAGATATACTGCTAAAGAGATTATTGCAGAGTGAAAAACAACATACTGGTCAATAAATAGTGTTTGGGACACCACAAATTTTCTCCCCCATCATTACTCCAACTTTCTTCCAAAATTAATTAGTGATTAATTTGGACTATTTTAAAATCATATCATGTATATTTCCGTCTGGTGTTTCTCTCACTCAACATTAATATTTAATATTAATTCTCTCATGTTCATATAGTATTATGTGTTCTTTTTCAGTTCTATATCTGTTTTAAGGATGTTGCTAATAAAAATAACATTGCTATAAACTTTCCTAAACATGCATTTTAGTATGTATATAGTATATATATACATATATAGTACATATATGAACATATATACTATATAAGCATATAAAATACATATATCTACTTATGTATAGTATATATGTAACAAATGATGTCATTTGATACAGAGAAGCTCTTAATTTAAGTGTATTCAATATTTTTTATCTTTGTAGTAAGGTTAACTTGTTTTGTTTTGTTTTCAATTAATCTTTCTTAAAACTAAGTCATGAATACATTTTCCATTATTATGGCCTGCAGGTCAAATCCAGCCATGTCCATCACTAAATATTGTTTATGGCTTCTTTCTCTCTACAAACATATAGGTGAACAGTTGCAACAGATCTTATGGCAGGCAGAGCCCTATTTATTTACTACCTGAACATTTACCAAAAAAGTTTAATGTTTACCTTTCACGCTTTTTTCAACTATCCATTTGGAATTATTTTGGGACTATGTTGTAAAGTAGTAGTCACAATTCTTTCTTTTTTTCTCTTCTTTTTCTAATTAATAAGCACTAATTACTGAAAACAAACTTTTTTGCTATTGCATTGAATATAAACTCTCTCATAAATTAAATATTAGTGCATTCTTTCTATGTTTAGTTACCTATTTAGTTATTTTTAGTATTTCATATTCTAGTCCACTGTTCTAGCTTGGTATCCCCATGTTAATTTCACAGTGTCTTAATCTATGTGGCTTTAAAATTCCTTGATACTTGGTAAATCAGTTTCCCCTACCATGTTTTTCTTTGATATATTGCTCTTATACATTTCTATATGTTTGTTGAATAAAATTATCAATTACTACAAGCATACACATATTCACAATGTATATTGACAGAGATTTCATGAAATCTATACCTAATTTTGTGAGATGCCGTTTTACAATATACTCTTTCAAAACATGCATGGGGAATATTAATCACTTCTTTTAACGAACATCTTCAGTGGTCTTAATGATAGATTTTGTTGTTTCTTGCACATCTTTCATTAAACTTATTTATAAGCTCTTGGAGCTTTGGGTATCATTGTAAATACTAGTGTTTAAATTTTTTATTTTCCAAAAATTATTTTAAAATTGTTTTATGCTGGCACCAATTTTTTTTTATATTCAACTTATATTCAGTATCATTGCAAAATTAGCTTTATTCTAACTGCTTATCTTGAAACACATTTGGATTTTCTCCAAAAACAAACATGACATCTATGAATAATGTTGGTTTTCTTTAATCCTTTATAATCTATATTTACTTACAATTTTTCCTTGCTTTGCTACAGACTCAGACCTCTGAGACAATGCTTTTTTGTGTTGGTGAATCAATTCAATCCATCTTTGTCTCATTTCTCATCTTACAGGAAATTTGTTCAGGTTTTCACTGTTAACTGGTATAGCTGCTAAATTTTTTTAGATAATCTATCACAACAAAGAGCTCTCTTTTCATCACCTGATTTCCTAATAGAGTTTTATCACAAATTGGCACTTCATTTTCTTAAATGTTTTTATGT
The DNA here is from genome assembly GCF_019186645.2 of Phyllostomus hastatus. NCBI lineage: Eukaryota > Metazoa > Chordata > Mammalia > Chiroptera > Phyllostomidae > Phyllostomus > Phyllostomus hastatus. The sequence goes on from NW_025334028.1 coordinate 35,040,542, forward strand.
ATTATTTGGATGAAATATGTTTGTTTTTCTCTTCCACAAATTTAGTAATTACAGAGGGTTTAATTTGCTGTGTTCTGTAGCTTCTTGAAGTCAATGCTGACATACCCATTTATATGCTACACTTTTTTCTAACACATGTATTTAAATTTTAATTTTCCCTAAATCTCAGTTTTAGCTTCATTGATGGAATATATCTTACTTCCATTTAGTTCAAAATATACTGACACTGCCATTTATACACATGTGCTATGTAATGACTTATTCTCTGACCTAAAATTTATCCAAAAAAAGTATTACTTAATCTTCAAATATATCAGAATTTTAAGTGTTTTTATTGTCATTATATAGTTTGATTCTACTGTGTATAGAAACTATACTCTGTATGAATTAAATCAATTGATATTTTTTAAGACTTAATATGTGTGCCAGCCTACAGTCAGTTTTGGTAAATACCCATTGTGTGCTTGAGAAAAATGTGCACCTTGGAATTGTTAGGTGCAGTATTCTGTGTGCCCAATGAGGTAATGTTAGTTCATCATCTTACTTAAATATTTTACATCCATATTGAATTTTGATTCTTCATTCTGTTAGTCACCTACATACCATTAGTCATCTATTGCATATACATCTGAATTTTGGTATTAAAACTATTTTTGAGGGGAAAATTTTACCTGAAAAATTAAGTATTTTACCCTGATTTTTTAAAAAAATTTATCGTTGTTCAAGTACAGTTGTCCTCATTTTCCCCCATTGCTCTACCCTGCCCTGCCCAACCCCATCCCGCAATCTCCTCCATTGTCCTCGTCCATGAGTCCTTTATATACATATTCCTTAACTTGAACCTTCCCCTTCTTTCCCACAATATGCCCCTCCCCCACCCACCTTTGCATCTTTCCTTAAAGAAGTCTATTGTGTTAGATATTAATGTAGTTATATATATTTAAATATATATTTATACATAAATTTATATTTGAGGATAGCGATTTTTTTACAATTATTTTTTAACTTTTTTCAGTATAATGTTTCTGTATAATGTTATGCCTTTTCCAAGCATTTTTGTTTCATTTTATACCCAAACTTTGTTTTGTCTTAATTGTAACATGTTCTAATCACCTCTCCTGTTTGATAATTTAATTTCACCTGTGCCTTTAAATTCAATCTCTACATAGTTGTTGATGTCCATTGGTCCTTTTCCGTTTTTTCTCAAACCCTTCACTCTCTAAACTCTCCTCCCCACCTTAGCTGTCAGCCTGCTTTCCATCTATGAGTCTGTTTGTATTTTCTTTGTTAGTTCAGTTTCTTTATTAGATTCCACATATGAGTGGAATCATATAGTATTTGTCTTTATCAATCCATCCATATTGTCACAAATGGTAACATTTTCTTCTTTTTTACAGTCAAGTAGTTTTTCGTTGTATAAATATCCCATTGTTTTATCCACTCATCTACTGATGGGCATTTGAGCTCTTTTCATATCTTGGTGATTATAAATAATATTTCAATGAACACAGGGGTTCTTTCAAATTAGTGCCTTGGATTCTTTCAGAAATGGAATTGCTGGGTCAAAGGGCAGTTCCATTTTTAATGTTTGATGTATCTCCATACTGCTTTCTACAGTGGTTTACCAATCTGCATTCCTACCAACAGTACAAAAGGGTTCCCTTTTCTCCACATTATCCCCAGCACTTGTTGTTTGTTGATTTATTGCTGGTAGCCATTCTGACAGGTTGTAAGATGATATCTCATTGTGGTTTTAATTTGCATTTTTCTGATGATTAATGAAGAGCATCTTTTCATATGTCTATAGGCCATCTGTATGTCCTCTTTGGAGAAGTGTCTATTCAGGCCCTTTGCCCATTTTTAATTGGGTTGTTTGTTTTTTGGTGTTTAGTTTTGCAAGTTCTTTATAAATTTTGGATATTAATCCCTTATCAGATGTATTGGTAAATATGTTCTCTCATTCTGTGGTTGTCTTTTTATTTTGCTTCCTTTTATGATGGTTTCCTTTGCTATGAAAAAACTTTTTAGTTTGATGTAGTCCTATTTTTTTATTTTTTCTTATGTTTCCCTTACTGGAGAGATACATCTGATAAAATATTGCTATGAGCAATGCCTGAGATTTTGCCGCCTATGTTTTCTTTTAGGACTTTCATGGTTTCAGGTCTAACATTTAAATCTTTAATCCATTTTGAATTTATTCTTGTGTGCGGTGTAAGAAAGTGATCTGGTTTCATTTTTCTGCATATATCTGTCCAATTTTCCCAACATCATTTATTGAATAAAATATCTTTAGTCTATTGTATGTGCTTGCTTCCTCTGTCAATTATTAATTGACTATAAAGTTGTGGGTTTATTTTGGGGCTCTCCATTCTGTTCCATAGGTCTATGCGTGTTTTTTTGCCATGCTGTTTTGATTACTATGGCCTTATAGTATAGTTTGATATTAGATAGCACGATTCCTCCAACTTTATTCTTCTTTCTTAGGATTGCTGTTGATATATAGGGCTTTTTGTGGTTCCAAATACATTTTTGAAATATTTGTTCTAGTTCTGTGAAATATGTCATTAGAATCTTGATAGAAATTGAATTCAATCTATGGGGAGATTAATTCAATTTCTACTAATCTATTAATGCCTCCTTAATCCAGAAATTGAATTAATCCATAGATTGCTTTGGGTAGTATGGACATTTTCATTATGTTAATTCATCCTATCCATGAACACGGTGTGTGCTTCCACTTATTTGCATCTTCTTCAATTTATTTCTTCAGTGTCTTATAATTTTTCAAGTACAGGTCTTTTGCATCCTTAGTTAGGTTTATTCCTAGGTATCTAATTTTTTGAAGTAATTGTGAATGGGATTGTTTTCATAATTTCCCTTTCTGTTACTTCATTATTGGCATAGAAAATGCAACTGATTTCTGGATATTAATTTTGTATCCTGCTACTTTGCTGAATTCATTTATCAGTTCTAGTAGCTTCTTGGTGGAATCTTTGGGGTTCTCTACAGGATCATGTCATCTGCAAATAAAGGCAGTTTTACTTCTTTCTTTCCATTTTGGATGCCTTTTATTTTTTTTCCTTGTCTGATTGTCGTGTCTAGGACTTCTAGTATCACCTTCTTCCCATCTTGGGTTATTTTCTTCCTACTTGAAGTATATCTGCTAATGTTGTTTTAATGCATGTCTGCTCATAAACAATTGTCTTCATTTTTGCTTGTCCAAAAATGTCTTTATTTATCTTCACTTGTGAAGAATACATTTTCTAATAGAACCCTATGTTGACATAATTTTTGTCAATATGTTGAAAATATCATCCCATTGCTTTCTGGTTTGTATTGCAGTCATTGAGATATCAGGTTTCATTATAATATTGTTACTTTGAAGTTAATAACTTATTATCTGGATGTGTGTAAGATTTTGTCTGTTTGGTTCACAGCAGTTTTATGAGGATAATCTTAGGTGGTTTCCTTTTTATTCCCGTTTGGAGTTTGTAGAGGTTGTTATGTTTGTGGTTTTGTATAAAATATAGTTTTTATAAACAAGGTAGATAATCCCTTATCTATCCTATCTTCTTTTGTTATTGTCTTTTTTTCTCTTAGTCTCTTTTATATTTTTAATATATTTTATTGATTATGTTATTACAGTTGTCCCATTACTCCCCTTCATTCCCCTCCACCCTGCACACCATCTCCCACCCACATTCCCCCTTTTAGTTCATGTCCATGTGTCATAAGTTCTTTAGCTTCTGCATTTTCCACACTATCCTTGCCCTCCCCCTGTGTATTTTCTACCTACCATCTATGCTACTTATTCTTTGTACCTTTTTCCCTTCTCTCCTCCTCCCACTCCCCTGTTGCTAACCCTCCATGTGATCTCCACTTCTGTGGTTCTGTTCCTGTTCTAGTTGTTTACTTAGTTTATTTTTGTTTTTGTTTTAGGTGTGGTTGTTAATAATTGTGTTTGTTGTCATTTTACTATACATGTTTTTTATCTTCTTTTTCTTAGATAAGTCCCTTTAACATTTCATATAATAAGGGCTTGGTGATGATGAACCCCTTTAACTTGACCTTATCTGGGAAGTGCTTTATCTGCCCTTCCATTCTAAATGAAAGCTTTGCTGGATAGAGCAATCTTGGATGTAGGTCCTTGCCTTTCATGACTTGGAGTACTTCTTTCCAGCCCCTTCTTGCCTGTAAGGTCTCTTCTGAGAAATCAGCTGATAGTCTGATGGGAACTCCTTTGTAGGTTACTGTCTCCTTGTCTCTTGCTGCTTCTAGGATTCTCTCCTTTATTTTTACCTTGACTAATGTAATTATGATGTGCCTTGGTGTGTTCCTCCTTGTGTCCAACTTCTTTGGGACTCTCTGAGCTTCCAGGACTTCCTGGAAGTCTATTTCCTTTGCCAGATTGGGGAAGTTCTCCTTTATTATTTGTTCAAATAACTTTTCCACTGGTTGCTCTTCCTCTTCCCCTTCTGGTACCCCTATAATTCGGATGTTGAAATGTTTAAAGATGTCCTGGGGGTTCCTAAGCCTCTCCTCATTTTTTTGAATTCTTATTTCTTCATTCTTTTATGTTTGGTTGTTTCTTTCCTCCTTCCGGTCCACTCCATTGATTTGAGTCCCAGTTTTCCTCTCCATTACTATTGGTTCCCTGTGCATTTTCCTTCATTTCACGTAGTGTAGCCTTCATTTGTTCATCTAATTTGCAACCGAATTCAACCAATTCTGTGAGCATCCTGATCACCAGTGCTTTGAATTGTGCATCTGATAGGTTGGCTATGTCTTGGTCGCTTAGTTGCATTATTTCTGGAGCTTTGATCTATTCTTCCATTTGGGCCATTTTTTTTTTTGTCTTGTCACTCCTGTTATGTATGAGGGGCGGAGACTTAGGTGTTCACCAGGGTGGGTCAACCCAGTCTCTAGGTTGTGATGCTGTATGTGGGGGCGGGGTCTGAGAGGGAACAATGGTACTTGCTCCGCTCTCTGTCAAACTTCAGCCCCTTCCACTGCTTCCCCCAAGTGAACTGGGCCTTTCTGGTGCTGATTCCTATGTGGGTGGGCTTGTGCATGTTCTAGGACCCCGTGGGTCTCTCCAACGAACTCTCCTGTGAGGCTGGGAGTCTCTCCCTGTGCTTCAAATCCCACATGTGTTTTCAATCAGAGCCCTGAGGCTCTATTTCCCAGCACTGGGACCCTGGGACTGCCCGGTCAGCTACCCGCCTTGCACGCAGTTCCTTGCTTCACAATCACCGCCTCGCTGGGTCTGCCCATTGCCACCCTGGGCCTGGGGTCTGCCAGCCACCACCTGTGCCCAGGGTCCACCAGCTGCGGTACTGTGCTCCCAGGATGCCTTATGTGCCCGGTCCCACTGCTCTCTGTGCCAAGACCCCTCTCCGCCTGCCCACTAGACTCCACCCCTCCTACCAGTCTGGGTGAATGTGTGTCTATTTTAACTCCCTGGTTGTCCGACTTCCATACATTTCAACTTTCTGTCAGTTCTGGTTGTTATTCTATTTCTAAATTGTTGTCGTCGTCCCTATCTTGGTTGTGCAAGGAGGCGCAGTGTGTCTATCCATGCCTCCATCTTGGCCGGAAGTCTTGTTTTGTTATTTTCTGATTCTTCTCTCTTTGTGCTTCAGGCTTAAAATGTTCTCCAGGTGTCTTTAATATGCTGCTAATTCTATCAATTAATTTACTTACTGTTATTTTTTTAAGCTCTGGGATTTTTAATATGAGTATTTTATGTCATTTCTAGTTCTCTGCAGAAATCATTCATAAAAAATTTTATTATTTTCATTTTAATTTATTTTAATTGTGGTATAACATATATACAATAAAGTTACAATTTCAACAACTTTTAAGTGTAAAATTCAATGGAACTATGTATATTCACATGGGTTTCCAGCTACCATTCACTTCCAGAATTTTTCATCATCTCAAACTCCACTCCAATTAAACCATAACTACCCATTACCACTCTCCATCATCCCTACCACAGCATCTGGCACCAACTATTCTACTTTCTATTTCTGTGAATTTGACTCTTCTAATTCCTTTGTATAAATGTAATCATATTAAACAATAGTTTAGTATTGGACCATAAAGTATTTGTCTTTTGGGGTCTAGCTTGCTTTACTCAGCAAAATGTCTCAAAGGTTCATCTATGTCATGCTTGCATTAGAATTTCCTTCATTTTTAAGACTAAATAATATTCCACTGTACACATAGATCACATTTTGTTTATCCATTTATCCATTGATGGACACTTTGGTTGCTTCCACTTTTTGGCAATTGTGAATATTGCTACTATGAGCATGGATGTATAAATATCTCTTCAAGATCCTGCTTTCCTTTATTTTTAATTTATTATTGTTCAGTTACAGCTGTCCCACCTTTTTCCTTCATAGCTCACCCCTACCACATCCTACCCCACTCCCACAGTCAATCTCCCCCACTATCCATGCTAATGAGTCCTCTGTTTATGTTGCTTTGCTTGTCCCTTCCCCTTCTTTTCCCATTACCCCCCTTCCTGCACCCCTCTGGTCACTGTCAGCTTGTTCTTTATTTCCATGTTTCTGGTTCTATTTTGCTCATTTGTTTCTTTTGTTGATTAGGGTCCATATACCAGTGAGATCATATGGTATTTGCCTTTCGCCGCCTGGCATATTTCACAAAGCATAATGCTCTCCAGTTCTAGCCATGCTGTCATGAAGGATAGGAGTTCCTTCTCTCTTTCTGCTGTATAGTGTTCCATTGTGTAAATGTACCAAAGTTTTTTTATCCATGTATTCACTGATGGGCACTTAAGCTGTTTCCAGCACTTGGCTACTGTAAATAACACTGCTATGAATATTGGGATGCATAGATTCATTTGAACTGGTGTCTCAGGATTTCTAGGGTATAGTCCCAGCAATGGGATCACTGGATTGACAGGTAGATCTATCTTTAGTTTTTTTGAGGAAATTCTATACTGTTTTCCACAGTGGCTGCACCAGTCTGCATTCCCACTAACAGGGTACTAGGGTTTCCTTTTCTCCATAGATTTGCCAGCAAATTCTCTCTGAAAGTTAGAGATGCTGAGCAACCTTTCATATACATGTCTGGGCCCTTTATATGTCCTCCTTGGATAAGTGTCTGTTCAGGTCCTTTGCCCATTTTTTAATTGGATTGTTTGTCTTCCTGGTGTGAAGTCATATGAGTTCTTTATATATTTTGGAGATTAAACCATTATCTGAGGTATTATGGGAAGGTATATTTTTCCATATGGTTTGTTCCCTTTCCATTTTGTTGATGTTATCTTTAGCTGTGCAAAAGCTTTTTAGTTTGATGTAGTCCCATTTGTTTATTCTTTCCTTTATATCCATTACCCTAGGGGATGTATCTGTGAAAAGATCACTGTGTGGGATATCTGGAATTTTCCTGCCTGTGTTTTCCTCTAGCAATTTTATGGCATTATGACTTATATTTAAGTCTTTTATCCATCTTGAGTTTATTTTTCTGTATGGTGTAAGTGGGTGGTCCAGTTTCATTTTTTGCATGTAGCTGTCCAGATTTCCCAACACCATTTATTAAAGAGGCTAGTTTTACTCCATTTTATGCTCCTTCCCCTTTTTTCAAATATTAACTGACTGTATTGGCATGGGTTTATTTCTGGGATCTCTATTCTGTTCCATTGATCCATGTGTCTGTTCTTATGTCAGTACCAGACTGTTTTGATTAAAATGTCCTTGTAATGTAGTTTGATATCAGGTATGGTGATCCCTCATACTTTGCTCTTCTTTGTCAAAATTGCTGGGGCTATTAGGGTCATTTATAGTTCCATATAAATATTTCAAATATTTGTTCTATATCTCTGAAATATGTCAGTGGTATTTTGAAAGGGATTACACTAATGTATAGATTGCTTTGGGTAGTATGAACATTTCAATGATGTTAATTTTTCCAATCCATGAACATGGTATATGCTCCCATTTATTCATGTCTTCCTTTCTTTCTTCAGCAATGTGTAGTTTTTGGAGTACAGGTCTTTTACTTGCTTGGTTAGGTTTATTCCTAGGTATTTTATTTTTCTTGTTGCTATAACAAAGTGGATTTTTTCCTGATTTCTGTTTCTCATATTTTATTGTTTGTGTACAAAAATGCCTTCCATTTCTGAATATAGACTTTGTGTCCTGCCCTTTTGCCAGCTTCATTTATTAGATCAAGTAGTTTTTTTATGGAGTCTATAGGATTTTCTATATATACTGTCATGTCATCTGCATACAGGGACAGCTTTACTTCCTCCTTTCCAATTTGGATGACTTTTATTTATTTTTCTTCTGTGATCAATGTGGCTAGAATTTCCAATAGTATGTTGAATAGAAGTGGTCAAAATGGACACCTTTGTCTTATGCTTGATCTCAGGGGGAAAGACTTTAGTTTTTGCCTGTGAAGTATGATGTTGGCTGCAGATTTCTCATATATGGTCATTATTATATTGAGGTATATTCCCTGTATTCCTACTTTACTGATTATTGTTATCATAAATAGGTGTTGTACTTTATCAAATTCTTTTTCAGCAACTATTGATATGATTATGTGGTTTTTGTGTTTTGTATGATTTATGTGGTGTATTACATTTATTGATTTATGAATACTATGCCATCCTTGCATTCCTTAGATGAATCCCACTTGATGATGGTATATAATCTTTTTGATATATTGCTGGATCTGGTTTGTTAACCAAGATCCTGTTTATAGAACTGTACTTAGCAGGAGATTGCTGCAAACAAACTTGTCTGTCTCTTTTTTTTTTGGAATTTTAACTGCACAAACACCCAGATTATTATTTTTTTACATTCTCAAATTCAAAGATAATGTTCAATGCATTTTGATTGTGTCAAAATAAAAAAGAATCAAGTCTGCAAATATAATTCATGCATGAATTCAGATAAGTATGACAGACTGCATTGTTCACAATTACTTCATTTTCTCACAGGAAAATTATACATCCCTGCCCTTTGTGTTTACAAGCTGCATGGCTTGTGCTCTGGGTAATGCAATGTTGATAGAAGTAATGTGTGACATTTCCAAGGTAAAAATTTATGAGTGAATTTGAGATTCACCATGTCTCCCTTTCCTCTTTGTCAGAAGACTGGAGTGTTACTGATGTGAACTGCTTGCTAAGACAGGTTCACCAAATGAGGGTGTTATGAGCAGAGTCATAACTGACTCATGTAAACATTAGTTTGAGGAATAAAACACTTATTTTTGTGGGCCACTGAGATTTTGGAGTCACTTCACATACTTTGGCCTAACCTGAGTAATATAATAATGCTAGTAATACCATATTTTTGCCATGTATAATTCACACTTTTTGCTGGAATTTTTTAGGGAAAAATAAGGATTCCTATTACATGTAGGTAGTACTAATTCCATATCTATATAAATGTTTTTCTTTTATTTATGCTTATGGGTTAAAAGTGTAACTCCAGAAAGCAATAACAATATCCATATGCAAAAAAATAACTTTTATAATATAAAAAACAAATATCTAAACATAAATAAATAATTGAATTAAAAATTAAAACAAATTTTTTCCCTAAAAGTTTCGGCCAGAAACATGGGTGTGCATTATACATGGCAAAATATGGTAATTAGAAACAAGGAAACATTTCAGGTCATGTTTAAAAATCATACAATGTTGATTACAGTATGGTGCTATTGTTATAATGGGTGAACTGTTCCTCGTCACTATCTCATGGATGCTGAGTTTGGATGTGATACAGAGCAGTGTCTATCACTGGCTTGTACAGCTTAGTGCCTGTTCCCTGGTGATCTGTTGTGAAAATGAACCCAGAACCCAGACCCATCCACCTGGGACTCTATCAGAAAACAAGAGACTGGAATCTAACCTACAGCTTGGAGCCAAGGCCAGCAGACATCAGCCTGCAACTTCCAGCTGAGCCCACACTCCATCAGCCAAACATTAGTTGACTCCCAGATCTGTATACACAAAAAAATAGATTCTTGTGGTTGTGAGCCATGATGCTGGTTCTTTGCCCAGGTATCACAGGCTTTATTTATTTGAGGAACTCTAGCTAACTCCCACTGCTGTTGTCTGTACTGCTCACTTGAGAGCTTTGTCCCAGGCTCCATACGGCCTGTGTGCCTACACAAAGGGTGCATTAACTTTCCCTGAGGGCATCAAAAAGAAATGAATTTTTATGTAATTTGTCTATATCTATATCATCTATCTATACCATCCATATCTATCTATCTAAATAGATAGGTGTCTAAAGATTCAGTCTATAGGTGGTAGTTAAAGCTATCAGATAGCAAGGGATGACAACAAGAAAGAATTTATTTAGAGAAACAACAATCAACACCCCTTAGGGCAGGGATGATGATGAATCTGTGAAGAGAACTGAGTAGGAGGCATTAGGGAAATAAATAGACAATCAGCAGAGAGTAGCACCACAGAGCCTGGAGAAATAGTTTTTCAAGGAGCGTCAACAGCAATGCTCAGTCAAGTATAAAGGGCTGTTAAGTGAGGACTGAAGGTTGTATATTGTAAAACCAATATGAATAGTAATTATGAATATTTTTTGAGAAGATGCACTACAAAGGGTAGAAACAGAAGCCTGATTTTAGTGAGTTTCAGTCAATGTAAAGGAAGTAGAAACAGTCAGAATGATTTACTGTTTAAAGAACTGTCTCTAGAATATAAACCAAATCGAGGTAGCTCAGTCCCCACTCCCTTAAAGCTTATTATGTAATGAAGCACCATCCAACAGAACTAGTATGTGAACTACACTTATAATTTTTAAAGACATCAAAAGGTAAAAAAACAAGTAAAGTTTTAATAATATATTTCATTTAACCAACTATTACAAAATTATATCATTCTAACATGCAATCAATGTAAAATATTATGTATAGTTTGTTTTTTCACCACAAAGCCTTAAACTATGTGTATGTATACTCCTATATACATCTCAGTTCAGACTAGCCATATTTCAAATTCTCATAGATACATGTGACCAATGAATACTATATGGGAAGTATAGATAAACAGATTCTCAGTGCAGGTAAATGTATACTCAGTGAAAAAGTCACACTGTTAACAAATTCTGTTACAATGGAGAAAATCTTTATCAATTTGTGTATGGATGAATTAATCTAGAAAACCACTCAGGACTTATTTGACCGAATATAAGATAATGGCTAATTGACTGTCATGTTTCAGAAAGGAGATGCTGTAACTTATAACCCCAAGAAGAATGATGAGGAGATCATCCAAAATAATGCAGTACCAATACCAGGTTGCTCATTTCATGTCAGGGCAGACTGAAAGCTGTCATCTATATATGTTGATGCTTTAAAGGCACAGGATAAGTGCTGTATTTTCCATTTTTAATAAATGAGCATAAAATCAATGTTCTCTGATTATTCAAAGCTGCTCATAGGAGCTTTTTGTAATCTAAATTGTTATGTATATATTGTAAACTAGTTTTGAAAGCCCTATAGTGGTGGCTTTAAAATGTATACAAGAATTTCCAAAGTAAATCCATGGAAAGAAATCACATTGGCTAATTATCTGCAAATTCAAGTGACAGTGGCTTTAATGTTACCCCAGATCTCCCCAAATATTTTATAAGAAGCAAAATAAAAGGTTCTAAGGAAGAAACATAAAATGGAGTCGATATGAAAACAAAATCAGGTTGTTAGTAGCACTGATATTCAGAAATCAGAAGAGACAGTTTAGGGTGGTCAACATGGGGAACATCCTTTCTGTTTGTACATATTCCACAGGCTCTTTTTGAGTAGCAGCCTGGGGCTTTGTTAGGACTCTCAGCAAATTCATTTATCCACATTTTCCTCTAGAGTTCCTGGTATTGAACTTTGGAAACTATAGGTTGATATCACTCTAAGATTGTCAGATTGATTACCAAATAAAAGTAGAAGGGAATACATGGAATATATTTATACTAAAAACATACACACAACTATTCACCATTTTTCTGAAGTGCAAATTTAACCAGATGTCCTATATTTTATCTGGCAAAGTATTTTCCCCATCACTTTCTTAGTATTAAAGACAGTCTTTTGATGGATAGTAAAGTTTTAGGCTAACAGCTGGTCTGAAATTTTCTACCTTTGCAGCCTCAAGCCAGGACACATGTGCAGATTTGGGTCCTTCCCAGTCACAGTCACTGCCCTGCTGCTGCTTCAGCCCTCCTGTGGGGGTAATGGGAAGGATATTATGTTACAGACAAAGTCAGAGTCTGTTTTGAGAAGGTTCATCCTGATGCCACAGCATTCTGTTTGCTTCTCCTCTGGAAACAGGAAGCTAGCTTTTGCTGCTCCTTTGTCGGCTGCATGGCTACCCCTCCCAATATCTCAGCCTCCCTCTTGGTTCCCGGTTTGGAACACATGTGCTTGCTTTGTTCTTAATATGCCCACTCTCCAGTCACCAGAGAAGCTATAATTTTCTCCAGCAGGACAGCCATGAAGTAATTTTTAATCAAACCATGGGATATTTTTAGGAGATTTCACTCTATATAAATATTCACAAACTTAGGTGGAAAATAATGTGCTGCTTTGTCTTAATAGGAGGAAAACTCTTCAGAGAAAAAAGAAACTTTGAAGGGCTGTCTTGTCACCATTCCATTTCTCTCCTGGAGGATATACTGAGCAGTGGGAAACTAAGTATCTTTTTCTATGTTGTTTGGTGATATTTCTTCATTTCCTTTAGATATTTTAATGCAATCAGTGCAGCTCACATCTGCAGAGCAATCAAATTACCAAGTCAACATAATTCAATGAAATGCTGAAGAGCCAAATAATCAAATTCAGGTTAATATTAATTGCTATATTTCCACACCTGGATTCACAAAAGGAGATGGAGAAAAAAAAATGGAAAGACAGTAAGAGAGATCAGATATCACTAACCACTAAATGATTATGATCATGTTCTCTGAGGTTGTTCAAACTCTTTTCTTTCTAGGTTTATATTGAATTATTTAATCTGGAAAAAATGAACATTTCTGTACAATTTGTGCTGAGTACATGATTACAGGCATAGTTTAGAACAAGTACAATGTATATAAAACTCAGTATTTAGTTCAGGAATAAATGAGCAGGTGCCTGAGAAGCAGGCAATTTCTATTTAATGTGATACTTATCTGTGATACAGATATGTCTCTGACCTCTAATAACATAGAACTGTTTCTAGGCATCCTATTTATTTAGTCCCTATGATGTTTTTAAATAAATACTTATGCCTACACATTTATGGATATTTTATGTCAAAAATGAGTTTAAATATGACAAGCTTCTAGCTATATTTTCTTTTTAAGTGAGAAATGAATCATATTCAAGATACACTAGGAAGTATTAGAAATTGTTAATTAATTCTTATTGTTCTCTTCCACATTATTTAACTCTATGTCACTTCTATTCTAAACTTAAGTTTCCTCATTTGAAAATGATGGGGTGAATAATATCAATCCTGCTTTGTTTATTATTATTAAATAGCATAATATATTAAAAATATTAATAAACCATAAGATAATGTACAAGCAAGTTGCCAAAATGATGCAGTTAATTTTTTGAAGTGAAAGTAGGAAAATTAAACAAAATATGGACTTTAGTTAGAAATAATGTATTAGTTTTGGTTCGTGAGTTGTGACAAATGTAGCATATTAATGTAAGAAATTAGTAATAAGGGAAACTGACTATAGCAATTCTCTGTAATATTACCTTAACATTTCTGTAAGTCTGTACATATTCTAAAATAAAAAGTTTATTAACACTTAAATCTTCTGTCTTTATGTGTTTTTTAATTTTAATTTTTAAAAGCTCATTTTTATTGTGATTTTTCCATTACCATCGATCTCTCCTATACCCCCTTCTACTTCCACCCACCTCCCTCCCCCACAAATTTTATTTTTTAATTATAATTAACAATCAATATTATTTTGTATTAGTTTCAGGTGTACAGTATAGTGGTTAGAGTCCAGGGGTGTTTAACCTGCAGGCCGCAGGCTGCATGTGATCCAAGATGGCTATGCATGCAGCCCAACATGAAATCTTAAATTTACTTAAAACACTATGATGGTTTTTTTGTTTCTGTTTTTGTGTTTGTGTATTTAATGCGTGGCCCAAGAAAACTCTTCTCCCAGTGTGGCCCAGAGATTCCAAAAGGTTGTGACATACTTTACAATGTGATCCCCGGATATTTCAAGTATCTACCTGGCACCATACGTAGTTATTAAAATATTATTGACTATATTTCCTTTGCTGTATTTTATAGCTTTGTAAAATGTTCAAAATAAAAAAGAAATGAAATCAGGACATTTGGGTCCCTAGTGGCATGGTATCTAGGTCAGCAAATATATTTATATTTTAATTGTGAGTGAGGGGTGGTACAATCTACTTGAGAATGAATCTCATCCATCATTTTCCAGATCAAGGAGAAGTCTGCTGGCATTGCAGGACATACACACCCACCACACCAGCCCAGAATGTGACAGAGGAATGCCTTCATACTTTAGAGCAGTATTACCATGTCATTTGAAATCCCAAGGAATGACACTCTCTCAGGATGAATTGTGCATCACAACTTTGGGAAAGTACATCATTCACAGTGTAGCTTATTGTCACTACTCTCCACATAGTCCTAAAACAACATGTTGGCTATATTGCCAGGGAAGAACTAGACTTGAAGCAAAAACATTTGCCTTAATCAGAAATTTTGGGAGCCATATTGATTTATAGGTTCCTTTTGGAATCTTACCAGGTACATCAGTGATAAGGCAGCTTCAGAGTCTTAAATAAGACAATTTTTTAATATTCAGGTTATCATTGTTTTGTCTTTAAAATATTTTATTAGCCCTGGCTGGTGTGGCTCAGTAGATTGAGTGCTGGCCTGTGAACCAAAGGGCTGCTGGTTCAATTCCCAGTTAGGGCACATGCCTGATTTGCAGGCCAGGTCTCCAGTAGGGGTGCATGAGAGATAACCATAGAGTAATGTTTCTCTCCCTCTCTATAAAAATAAATAAATAAAATCTTTAGAAAAACATTTTATTAGTAAATTATAAAATATTCATCTCTGCTTTAATAATCTAAATCATTTCAAGATAAATGTAGAACTCAGAAAATTCTGAGTCTCATTTTTATACTCACCTTGGGGACCAAAATTTATCATATATTACTGAAGGTAACATATGTTTAGAGGTATCTCTTCTAGGATATAAGTATGTTCACATCATTGGAGAGTCCATGGCCAGACTTGAAACAATGCTTTTCATTATTTGGAAAATTGACAATGACAACTTAGCTCCCCTCCCATCCAATGACTCTCATTCTTTTTCTAAGCTCGTTTCCCTCCTTTCTTCCTTCCTTCCCTTTTTCTTTTTTGTCTATTTTTTTCCTATTGCTAGAGCATTTAAAAAGAATGTTTGATATATTATTTAACTCACAAATACTTTTCTAATTGACAGGAAGATGCACATATGCCAAGTTAGTATAACAACCATATCATTATCATACCTAAGACAATTAAAAAAAATCCATAGTCATTGCTCTTATTTAAATGTTTAAATGTCTAAAATAAACGTGGGTGTTTTGTGAAGACTTGGTATCCATGAATTAGTATCCAAATGAAGTCTGAATATTGAGGTCTGTGGACCTCCAAGTTATCAAATACAAAGCACTTTCTCTTCATTGATTTATATGACTCATTTGCAAGACACAAGAATAATTTCAAAGACCATTTGCCTCTTCCTCCTTGCAGACTTGGAAAGATAGTGCTTGTTTAATAGTAAAACCATGTATTGTATAATGAGCTATTTCCACCATACGATACCTGTTGCTTCTGAGACTGTATTTTTACTTTATGAAACAAAAATAGACCCTGAGTATTCTTAATGTTATTAAGTCTGATATGGAGGTGAGAAAAAATAATGAAAGTGAAAAAAAGTGTTGGTGGGATAGAAGAGAGAAGTCATATGGTTAAAGACAGAAGGGATGTGAAAGGAATCAATATTTATATTTATTAAAATTTTTTGCTATTATTGCGTTAGAAAAAAATCATAGTTTTCATGATAAATTTTATTTTTGTCAAAGTGTTTTCCTGAAGTAGACAGTGTTATGTGTCAGCTAAGAAGTTAGGATAGCAAAAGAAATAGTTTTATATCTTGGATCTGTCAATGTAAAATGTTACTTGCCTTCTTGAAACTCCACTTCCTATAAAAAAAAATGGAAGTAGCAAATGGACTTACCCTCAGAGATAGTTATTTACTTCAAATGAGATAAGTCATGTAAACAGTTGGTCAGATCATAAAAGTTAAATTACTGATGCCATTTTTATTGTTATTGTTAGTTCTGTGCTCTCTGTAGTCAAGTTTAGTCTTTGAAACTTAGGACACAACTAGTAACCACCATCAGAAAAGTAGAGGTCAGGTCTTTGGGGTCAAAGTATCAAGTTTTCACTGATTTCTTGGCAGATTTGAGGTTTTCTAACCTAGAGGGTCATGGTAAGTGCGCTTAGAGTCCTTCCAAGAGTAATCTAGCTTGGAAACTTCTACTTTGTTCCTCCCTTTTCTTCCAGGGCATAATGACAAACTGCTCTTAGAGCCAGGGATCTGGAATTCTCCTTGGCAGGGCTTTGTGTGAGTCACTTACCAGGTCAGTATGGTGAGAACCTAGGCTCTGGCATTAGTTCTCTCACTTGATATTCAAGCAGGGCAAGGGCAAGATCAGTCTTGGAGGAACCAGGGGCTTAGCTGGGCTGGCCTTGACTCAACTGAGGGGACATCATGCCAGGTAAATGATGCTTGCCCTTGGGCCCTGAGAGAGATGAACAAAAGTCTCTTCATCCATCTTAAATAGCCCATCAAGATTCATCTTAGTCTGGCCACTCTTCTCTCCACTCTGCTCAAAGACCAGATTCCAGAGTGGACTCCATGTCCAGATGAACATTTGCAATCTGCAGGGCTTTAGTTGAGTAGGTCAGCAGGTCGGCAGAGGTGAGTCTTCAGAATGTGTCAGAGATTCCCAACTTGACCTGTGGATCCAGGGAAATCCAAATCAAATCCCAGAAATCTATTTTATAGATAAAGACTAATATCATAATAATGATAATTTATTAATAATTATAATTCAATCCTAGAAGGATTTTGTCTCATACTGCTTTTGGGTTTTATGTTTAAAGAAATAATTCACATCCATCGTGAAAAGATTTAAAATCTAAATGCATTATTTTGGACAGGCAGAATGTCAGATTTAAAAAATATATGTGTGTCATACTATCTCCATATAAACCTTCTACATTAAATAACCAACTGTTCAGCTGCATTTAAGTGAGATTAAATTTTATTGATTTAAATATCCAATGTTGCTATATTCCAGCTCTATATTTCTAAGAACTCAGATTCCATTCAACACAATATCAGTAATTCCTGAAAGCTCTGCTCTGTCATGGTAGTGTTGTTCTGCCCCACCTGCTACTACCCTCTGTGACAATACATGTTAAAGTTGGGACCACTTTGCATTCACCTTAAGACTGCTGGTACTAGAGAAGTTTTCTCCTTGGGTCTTCAAACACTGGGACTTAAGTTCTGACCCCCTTTCCACAAGATTCTCACAGGTGTTCCTCGTCTATGGAGGCTCCTTGATCGGTCTCCATTTCTTCAGAAAAGAAATCCCCTGAATATGAGCTTACAGAAAAACTACCAGCCCTCAGTTCAGCTAACAAACATCTAAATACTTCATCCTGTTTGAAATTAACTGGAAAACAATGACAGTAGAGGAAGACCATAATAAACAGAAATATCTGGATTTAATTATTACTAAGTCAATCATATTAAATATGAATGTCTTTAGTTATAGCATTTATGACTCTCAAACCTTTTTAATGTACTGTAATAGTAAATGAGATGACACCTTTATCCTCTCAGTATTTGGAGATTGAGTTCAGCTCTATAAAATTGCATTAGATAATATAATATTAACACAAAAATATCTAGATTTTAACCACTTCTGATTCTCAAACTGTCACTCAACTGAAATGATGTAAAAATATGAAGCAATATGTACAGAAACTTTTTATTGCAACAAATGTGCATATTCTGTATAAAACCTGCATGTAGGTGTTCATTCATACCACTCATGTGTCTTAGAGAACACATCTGTTCACAGACTCAGTTGGAGATGGCTTAGTCTCTACATTTCTCCCAATATAATATTGTAACTAAATGTAAGTCAAGCTGCCTCCTGCTTCAAAATCCAGTACTCGAGAGGCAGGTGCTGATGTAAAGAAATGTGGTTTTATTTAGGTACCAGTAACCAGGAAGATGGGAAACAAGTTGATTGAATTTTAGTAGGCATAGGAGCCATGTACTCTGTATCAAACACCAAACTGGGGGGGAAGGGGAGGGAGACTCAGTTGTACAGATAACAAGACAAATACAGCAACAAGCCTCCCTCCAGGCTTTAGAATGCCAACTCAGAGATTTTAAGTTACCACACAGCTTCCTCAACTTCCTCTATTTGCCTGAATGTCCCATTTCTCTCCTGGAATGGGACTTGCTCTGTAAATTGTCTGCCTAAATAAACTTTTTTCCTGAAAGGCAGCAGCTTCACCTGCAGGTCCCACTGGAACATATGCACTCCAGCTCCAGATGCTTTTAACCTGTTCCTGAACAGGGGACTCAGAGGAGAACTGCTCCCTCCTGAGATCTATAAGCAAGTAAGTAAAACTCTTCAGGCAGATGGTACTCCAGGGCAAGCAATCAATGTTCACCCGAATGGCTTGAGATCTCCCTGGAGAAATCCCAAATGATGATGAGTATTTCTTTAGATGTACTCTATTACCCTGGTGGGGAGTAGCTGCATGTCAGCATGTACTTTGGAATCTCTCCAAGACTTTAATCACTGTAGCCAATAAAACTGCCACCTCACTTCCTAATATTCAGAGATCTCTGGACTCTCTAGCTAAAGTTGTCTTAGATAATTGAAATGCCCTAGACTGTATACTAGCAGGACAAAGAGGAGTTTGCATTGCAATCAAAGCCTCTTGTTGTGCTTACATTGACACCTTAGCTAGGAGGAAACAAGCAACACCAAAATCAGGCCATAGGCTATCTGGCTTCAGCAAACATTGGACCATCACAGCCCTCTGTTTGAGGGAACAGGAGATTAGTTTGCAAATCTATTTTTACAGATACCACAAAGACTTGGGTCCATATTAGAAAGGAACTTAAATTTAGGTTTAACCATTATTTTCTTTATAATGTTTGTTTTTGTTGTTTAAACTTCCTTATGGCTTGTTTTTCCCATGCTGGAAAAATTATGTCTGTTCAACAGTTATTTGTAAAAAATATATATGTGCTTTTAACTTATGAGATTTTGATTTACAATGAGCTAAAGTTTTTCATTCCCCCAGAAGACTCAGAGAACATCAATAGCTTCATAGATATGGAGGAAAAATTGACAATGGGCAATTGTAACAGTGCTTGAAGTAAATATAATATACTAATCAGGTGGTAATTATAGAATAGGCTATACTAACAAACTCATAGAAAATTCATGTAGTAAAGTTTCCTTGTATTTTGTAGACATCAGCAGTTGCATCTCCTGCTTAAACAAGGAGAAAAGTGGTTTTTCTTGACCCTGACCACAAAAAATTGGGTGTGTGTGTCTGCCACTCATATTAGGACCAGCATAAATGCTGCCTGCATGTCCTGTTCCTAGATATCAACAGTAAAACTGAAGACAGAGTGATGAAACTACATGATGACACATGCAGGAGGTAATATTGAAGCACCCAAGAGCAGGGCTGAGAAACTGCACATCACCAGAAACTCCTTACTTCCCTCTTCTCTTTCTTCCCTATATAAACTAGCCAGGACTCCTGGAATGCTGAGATGGGCTTTGAGATGAGAGTCCCCCATCTTCCAGGTTGCTGGCAACTGAATAAAACCACTTTCCTTTACATCAATACCTCCTTCTCAAGTATTTGCTTTCAAAGTGGAGTGCAGCCAGACCTGTGTTCAGTTACAATATGACCTGAGGTGTGAAATATTAGGTCACTAGCATAGTAACTTTTGAATCAGTGTCCTGTATGACAATACATTGTATATGTGAGCAAACAACCTTAAATCTTGAGAAAAGTATTTACCACCTACAGTCAGCCATTTTCAAAATTTTCTGAATGTAAGTCATCTTTTTCTGTTTGTCTTAGTGTGTTTTAATTTTCTGTCTGTTCTTTAATCTCAGCTGATTAGGGGATTTCACTTTCTTGTAACACCGGATTCTTAAAGCAAAACTTATAATTACAATGTGTATCAGTGTTTCATTTAATTACAGGCTATAGGTTAATTGGTAATTCTTCATACATATTTTTTTTCTGAAACTGCTTTACATGGCAATCATTCACTTCCTTTCCAAGACAATAGATTTAACCATTTGTCTAGGTTTTCCTCCCTTAAAATGCTGGATAAGGAATCCTGCTGCTTAGATGATGTCCCAGGTTGTCTCAATGATAAGGAAAGCAGGAGAGATCTCATGGTGAAAGTTCCTCATCACTCAGCAAAAGCAGATTTTATAGTAAGAGCTTTATCTCACACATCTCTTCACAATGCTTTTGGAACAACTGGATGGTTTTCTTATTAGAGAACATCTGACACCAAATTATTTTGCATGGAATTAGTTACCTTAATTCCAGCACTTACTGAGGGAGAGTGAGTTGATTTTCTTACATTGGTTTGATTTTCCTACACATTGGTTTGATTTTCTGACATTACAATCAACAAGGTTTTGGTATTGATAAATGCTTTCTTCCCTGATTCAAAAAATTCAATATATCTAACATTAACTTCATCCTTATATCTTCCACTATATTTTTCTAATATCTATCATCACACTCTTAGTTACTTGGACTTAAGCTACAAAGTAACTCATAACTTCACTTTCTTTCTCTGCTGCCCCAAATTAAGTCATGAAGACATTTAAAAAAAATTTTATCCTCATCTGAGAATATTTTTTTTCATCAGTTTTAGAGAGAAAGTAAGGGAGAGAGAAACATCAAGGTGAAAGAGAAGCATTAATTGATTGCCATCCATATATGCCTGGACCAAGCACTAAATCTGCAATGAGGACCAAACCAGCAACAGGGACTGAACCCAGAACCTAGTTACATGCCCTGACCAAGAATGGAATCCATAACTCTTTGGTGACAGGATGACATACCAACCAACTGAGCCACACCTGGCAGGGCAAGTCATGAACACATTTTACCCATGTTTTCTTGGTAGTACAAGGGATATATACCCTTTCTTTCTGCCTTTACTGACTCTCTCAAAATCTAGGTAATCATCATTTTATAAATCTTGTAACTATGTTTTTGCCATAATTCCTGAACATACATGCAGAACTATTTTTTTATTTTTTTTAAATTTTCACCCAAGGATATTTTTTCATTGCTTTTAGACAGAGAGAAGCGAGAGACAGAAACATTAGTGGGAGAGAGAAGCATTGATTGGTTGACTCCTGTACACTCCCAGAATAGGGATCATATATGCCCTAATCAGTGATTGAATCCACAACCTATGTATATGCACTGACTGGGAATTGATCTGCAACTCTTTGGTTATGAGAAGATGCTCCAACTAACTAAGTCACATGAGCCAGGGACAGAACTAATTTTTTATTAAAATGTTATTTTACATAATTCTAAACAATATTTATATTACATATCCACTCACTGAATGTCTTCCTGAGAAATCTGTTGATTAAAACTGTAATATTTAAGTGATTAAAAAGTAGATAAAAAGCAGTTGTCCATAGCCTCACCGGTAGTGGACTATCAAGTGCTAGAGTAGTCATTGTGACATTGGAGTGAGAGTTGCCATTGCATAAAGCAACATGGATGCCGTAGATAGTCATGGAAAGAGCAGGGTAGATGTAGAGTGGGAGGAAAAAAACACTGAATTAGGATAGAGTCCTTTTTCAGTGAAAAGAATTAGAATATGTTAAAATGCTTGAGCTGTTATGGAACAAATAAGAGTCTGCCTGTCCTGTGCACAGCAAAGCCAAGTACTGAACATCAAGATTTTCAATGGAGAAATTAAAGCTCCCTTTTTTCCTTTCTTTTGTAGAGCATGAACAATAATAGCAAGGAAATTTGGGTGCCTAGCCTTTTGGTGTCTCTGGACCGCACTGGAAGAAGTGTTGTCTTGGGTCACACATTAAATACACAAACACTAATGAAAACTGATGAGCAAAAAACCCCCCCAAAAAACAAAAAACAGGCTGCAGATTGGACACCACAATACCTAAACTCCCCAATGGCTTTAAAGTGAAGGCTTTTAAAAGAAAACTTTGAAACTTAGGGGCTCAGAGGAACAAGAATGCGGAAATGCTAAGCCATGCAGTTTTTATTGAAAGATTTGGAGCTTGGCCATTTATGGTAAATGAGCTTTAGCACAAGATCTTCCTTGTCAATAGACCCTCTGAGTCTAAAAGTATTCTAGTGTTCAAGTTCTGGTCAAGTCCCCATCCTTTTGTTCTGGGTGCGGTTGGAGGTCAAAGTTCTCTACTCTGTGCACGCTTTAGTGGCATGACTTGAGGTTTTGGTCTGTTATCCCTGAAAGACAACACAGCATTTTGTTAACCAGGATAGGGCCATATTGATCTGGTTCTGCAGTTACAAAGGGAAATATTCATTACAGGACTAAATAGACATTTGGGAGAGCAGAACCAATTGCTGCAGCCTAACGTGAGTGGGCTGGAGGGGAAAGAATCTATGACATGAGAGAATGGCTGCCTTATATGACAGCATCACTCTTAGTAATTGCAGGAAAGATGTTACGTGGGTACAGATGTCCTTAGGTGTCTAGAAGAGGAGAAAATTCTCTTTAATTTTTTTTTTATAGAAAGGAAAAACAGTTTATTAGCTGAAGTGAGAATGGGAGTTACTGAAAGTTTTTGGAAAAAGGAAAATCAAGAAAGAGTCAACTTGAATAGACATACTATTCCTAAGCTATGAAAAGAGATACATAAAAAACATTTTAGCCTTGCAGGCTCTTCACTTTTTATTGCAATTACTCCTTGTTCCCTTGTAGCAGGAAACCAGCCACAATAAGAGGTGGCTGCAATACAAGAGCACTGCATTGTTCTGGGACAATTTTATTTACAAAACTTTCAGCACATCAGATTTGGCCCTAAGGCCGTAATTTGCAACCCTGATGCAGGGGAAGAGAAGGATAAATGGACTTGTGTCTCATTGTTGAAGAGTTCAGGACTCCAACATGAGCTCAGTCAGCAGGGTATTTCTCTAGCACAGTGAAAACAGGCAGCACAAGAGAGGCAGGGAATCTTATCCTTCCTGCTGCTCTGAATCATGGTGAATTTTGTTTTTGCACTGAGCAAATAATGCCCCCCGTGCAGTTCCTCACTCTAATTCCAGAGTCAGGTGTAAAAATTTCACTAGTTGACAAGTATAACATAAATTGGAAAATATTCTTTAGAACTAGATGTAGCTATAAAAGGGCAATGTACAAATTTTTCTAATGATGAATATTCGATATCTTGACCATATATTATAATACAGTTTACAAGGTGACACTATTGGAGAAACTGTAAATGTAAATGTGATCTCTCTGCATTATTTCTTGTAACTGCATGTGAATCTACAATTACCTCAAAATAAAAAGTTTAGTAATAAAAACCAAAGGAAAAAAAGAAACTTTAGATGGAATTCAGGATAAGGTATTCTGTTCTTCAATATAAAGCATTTTCATAGACATGAAATACTTCATTTAAAAAATAGCCCTTTATGAACCATGTGCCTGGTCCAATACATAAAACAATGTGATGCAAGACGTGGAAGTAGTGAGCAACCTAACAGGTGGGACCCAGAGACATGTACTGGAAGTTAACTGAATTTCCACAAATATTTTCAGTGTATTTCAAGAATGTGTTTGTGTGGTATGCTTTGAGGCTTCATAATATCTCTGCTTCCTTCTGTTTATTTAGTGACTAAACAGTTGAATGAATTGAATAACTTTCTGTGTAAGAAAATGAGTTGGATCACCTTAAATTCTTAAGCCAAAACTACATTCAACTCCTGTGAATAAAAACTCCGTGATTATTTTGAGTTCTTTTTACTCAAAGTGTGGAGCTCAAGATGGCAGCATGAGTACCACCGCCCACGAAATTAGGAACACAGGCTCCCAGATGCTGCTCTGGGTCAGGGTCTACCTGTTACAAGACCCTGGGTGGTGTGGGGATGCCCACCAGCCTCAGGGAAGCTCTGCTCTCCAGCATTTCTTCCTCCTTTCTGAGGTGGAAAGGACAATGACCATAAAAACATTGTAATCATTGGGTTTCATTTCATAGTTTTTGTAAAAGTCATTATGGCCCTTTGAATTGCTTGGTCATGCTGGCTAATAATTTCAGTTCTGGCCTCTAAATGTCATTTAGAAGATTTGCTAAGAATATCAAAATGAAGAATATTAAATTATGAGGGCTTGTTCCATTCATTGCTTTTCTCCCAACCCAAAGAGCTTTATTTTTAGAAGAATAATTGCATCCTTTGTACTAAGAACAAATTAATAACCGGTTGCATTTAACAATTCCAATTTCACCATCAGTAAGGCTCATGTACCCAGTCAGTGTAGAATATTGCAGTGATAATTAGTTAAAATTTAGCTGGCCTTGTGGGAAAGAAAAAAATCTGTATTCCAAGGGCAACTGTTGTTAAATGGGGACATTTGGGTTACTAGGCAAATATTAAATTAGATGAGTTTGCAGAAGCCATAAACATGTTATTCCAGAGCCCTACAAGAAGATAATAGAAGTAATAACAAATAGGCTTTGAAATCACATTTTAATTAGTCAGACAAACTGTTTTACACAGAAACCCTGACACAGCACCAGCCATGAGGCCATGAAGCCAGTTAAACATATAGATACAAGCCAGTTTACTTGGAAATAAAAATGTACCACTTAATAAGCAGTTTTACTCAAAATAATGACATCCATAAATCATTATAACTAGAACATTATTGAATTGAGAATATGGCCTATTGGACTTTATTATTACTCAACATTATCTCTGAATACCATAACAAAGTTCCATTTATTAGGTGCATTTTTCAACACCATGAAATTTTATTAATATAATAAAATTATTATAGTGTTAATTCCACAATATGAGTTAATACAGTGATAGTAGTCTCCAGGGTTCTTTGTTCTGTTCCCACCACCCTTCAGATTTTCTGTCACCTTAGGGGGAATCTAGACCCAGCCCTGCACAAACTGGCCAGTGGTCACGTGGTGACCTGAGAAAACGGCAGAGCTTACCTTCTGCTGGTGCCAATCGTCAGGTTTGGGGTGCTCCAGTAAACCCAAAGTCCAGATTTATAGGCTCCCCTTCTCCTGGCATCACTCTGACAGCTGGGAGTTCAGAGACGACAAATGTATGCACCCAGAAAATGGTTCAAGTTAGTGAAATTAGGGGGTAGGAGAATGCGAGAGACATCCCAAACGGCTAAATTATGTAACTGTAGTTCACAGTGGCATTTCAAGTAGTGTTGACCTCATAGAAAAGGTGAGTATGATCCCAGGGTAACAGAATATCCTTGAATGCATCAGCTATTTGCATGGAAAGCCCCAGTGAAGACAAAGAAAAGTTTCACCAACAACCAAATATAAAATATGGTAGGAACAAGTAGATGAAGATTCTCTTCAGTAAGCTTTGAAACTAGTCAGTGGCATCATTCACTGTGGGGATAATCAGTCTGCAAACTTCACCCAAAGAATCCAACTAACTTTCATATTACCCTAGTTTAGTGCAAATTGGATTACTCTCTACCTGATCATCATATGTTAGGCAAACTGCCTTGATCTTCAGGTTTGAAAAGACTTAAAAAAAACCCACATACATATCCAAGAAATGTGACTTAGAAATATTATGATGCAACTCCTATAGAAATTCCTCAATTATATTCTTTTTCATTCAAAACCCAGAATGTCTCTCTCAGAAAACATGAGCTGACCAAGAAGACTTACCCCAGCAAGAGATGGTTAACTCAACATTAGAAGATGTGTACTGCAATTTATCATTTTAACTAATTAAATTACCAAAAACATTTTATCTCAATTGATGCAGAAAAACATATATTTGATAAATTGAATATTTCTATTTTAAATGTATTGTTAAACAACTAATAGAATGATTTTCTTTACTTTAACAAGAGATATGTCCAAAAAAAAATCTCAGCAAAAATTGTACTTATTGGTGAAATGATAAAACTGGGATGCTTAAATGCCAGAACTATGACAAGAACACCAGCCATTACCACTTTCTTTACATTATACTACATTACTTTGTCATGCCATAATGCTAGAAAAATATATCATGGATGAAATACTGAACATTGTAAAAGATCTTAATTATCTCTAAATTGTTCTATAATTTAGCAAAATATCAAACTCCCCCAAAAAGTGTTGGTTGTAGTTTTTCTGAGGTAATTGATAGGTAAATTCACAAAAGTGTATGGAATGACAATAGGTCAGATTTAGTAAAGACACTTCTGACCTAGTAGAATAATTTGATATATGACAGAATAGATTTCTGGAGAATGGAGAACCATTCAATAATGGAAGCAAAGATAATCAATTTCTTATTTGGAAAAATTAATTAAATTTTTTAAATTCCAATATATTAAAAAACTAAATATAAGTGGAAATTTAAAACTGTTATAGATAAATATAGGTCAATCTCTTTATGAATTTGGAGTAGTGCATTAGGTAGAATGAAAAGCCTATATATGTTAACAAAAATTTCACAGTTCCAACGGCTTAACCTCTTACTCGCTTATTTTGTCCTCACATAACATCCACCACTGGTCCAGGGAACTATCCAAAGACAAATGTTCTCAAATAGCCAACACAACCATGCAAGCTGGCAGGTCAAGTCCAATTTATGTATCATTTAGTTGTTTCTGCTCATGCTTTTAGTATCATATATAAGAATCCATTGCCAAACCTAGGTCATGAAGATTTACTTTTATGTTTTCTTTACGTTTATATTTCCACTCTTACATGCAGTTCTTTGATCTGTTTTCAGTTAATTTTTGTATATGGTGTAAGTAAAGGGTCCGACTTCATTAATTTGCATGTGTATATCCAGTGTTACCACCATTTGTTGAAAAAAAATGTTGTTCTCTACATCAATTGGTCTTGACATTTTTAAAAAATGATTTCACTGTGTATGCAAGGGTTTATTCTAGACAACTTACAGTGTTTCCAAGCAGTGCCCACTACTTTTGGGCCACTAAAATGCTTTCCTAACACTTTGACTTTTTCTTGACTCTGTGTTTGCTTGTTAGCTATAAACCTTTAACTGTTTTCTAGGATCTGACAATCTTGGTCGTGACAGTTTCTGCTTGTTTTTCAATGTTTCTTTTAAGGGACAGGTTCTTGGAGCTACCAATTCTGACATTTTGTCAGTATTGCTTCCTCAGTATGCTTTTTATATTTTTTAAAAAAAGTTTTCTAAAGCACAACTGAAAGAATGAATGTCCTAGAACAAAATAATTAGAAAAAATGGGGACTTTCCTCCCCTTTGTAACATATATGACACTTGTTTTAGCAACCATTAAAAATAAGTCTACAAAGCTGAATAAAAAATTAGCAGAGATACAGGAATTTGCAAGGTTAGTGTGTGATAAAAGTGACATTTCCAATTACTGTGGAAATAAACAGATTCTCAACAAAAGTAGGGCAATAGGCTAACCACCTGAAAAAAATCATAAACTATAACTTAATTCCTAAACAAATTCAATTATTGCATTCAGTTCTTCTTTAATAAGGGTGATTATATGATACCGAGGAATGTGGGAAAAGCTTGTAAGGTACTCCCTAAAAAACTACAAAAGAAATCACACACAATAAATTATACAGAATATCGAAAGGTGACTAACAAACTGGAGAAAATATTTCTGGTATATTTCAGAAAAATATGTAATATAGCACTATAACTTAAGATAAGTTAATATGCATTAAGTAAAATTCTTAATACTTAAGAATAATGGTTAACATATAATTTGACATATAGTAAGTGATATATGTTAAGGCACATATCAAAACTATAATTTTAAATATTATTATTTAGCTTCATTTTTCACAATGTAAGCAACAGTGTATAATATCTTTAACCATCTTTTGAGAGTATACCTTGAAATGTCTTCCAAACATTACATCTCAGAATTCACATTGTTTTTAACAAATGGAGATCTTTCCCTTTTTGGACACTTAGGACATTTCTGATTCTAGTCTATCATAAAAGTATTGTGATAAAAAATTTAGCACATGCAATTTTGTGCAAATGATTGATAATTCCCTTGGGAAACATTTCCTAAAGTGGCATTTCTGATTCAATTTATCTCATTGAATTTTTAACTTATTTCTCTAAATTTATTTAGGTAGCATTTGTATATATTTATTTTTCCATAAATACTTTATCACAAATAACAATCATTAGTTTTCTTATTCTTATAAAAAGTCTCTATTTTCTGAAAGAAAAAAGGTATTTTATTTTACATTAACATACAAAATATTATTTTATGAGTGCATCCCTTTTTCTTTTTAATCTTTTTTAAAAATCCTTAACCAATTCTATTAGGGTATTTTTATTAATTTGTATAGTTGACAAATTAAGGTTATAATGTATTTTAAGTGATACAAATACATTCTATTTTTCTCTTTTGTATTATATTTCTGTATTATATTTTTTATTTTTCAAGTTTTTTGATAATTATCACAATTAAAAAGCCAAAATGAAATTAACAAATTAATAGATAAAATGTGTTATAAAGTAAATGTTTAGAAAAATATAAAAAAAGAAAAAAATGTTGACATATGGAAGCCGTGAGGAGAAGAATGGATTTGCAGTTCACCACCCAGGACCAGATTCTCCAAAGAAGCAGAATCTTGAGAGAAGATGTTTACAAGCAATAGCTCAGACAAGGGGTTCACATGCAAAATATATAAACCACTCAACTCAACACCAAACAAATTATCCAATTATCAGGGCAGAGAACCTGAATAGACACTTCTTCCAAGAAGACATACAAATGGCCAACAGATCTATGAAAAAATGTTCAACTTTAATAGCTATTAAGGAAATGTAAATCAAAACTGCAATGAGATACTACCTCACATCTATCAGAATGGCTGTTACCAACAAGACAAGTAATGTGTTGGAGAGGCTGTGGAGAAAAGGGAAATCCCATTCACTGCTGGTGGGAATATAAAATAGTACAGGCACTATGGAAAATAGTATGGATATTCCTCAAACAATTAAGACTAGAGTTACCATATGACCCAACAACCCCTCTTCTGAGTCTCTACCCATCCAAAATTGAAAACATTTATTTGCAAAGATATATGCACCCTTATGTTCATTGCAACATTATTCACAGTGGCTAAGACATAGAAATGACCAAAGTGTTCTCTGATGGATGACTGGATAAAGAAGATGTGGTACATATATACAATGGAACACTACTCATTGATAAGAAAAAGAGAAATACTGCCATTTGCAACAACATGGACGGATCTTGAGCACATCACTCTAGGTGAAATAAGTCAGAAAGAAAAAGTAAAGAATACATTATTTCACTCATATGTAGGATATAAAACTGAGAGCAACAAAAGAATAAACAAGAAAAACAAACAAACAAAAAACCCATAGACACAGACAACATTATGGCAGTTACCTGAGGGAAGAAGATGGGGCATAGTAAAAGGTAAAGGGGGTCAAATATATGGTGATAGAAGATGATTTAACTTGGGAGGTAGGCACACAACACAATATACAGTTCATGAATCATGGAAATATATACTTGAAACCTGTATAATTTCATTTGGGTAGCCATTGCTACCCCAACAAATTTAATTTAAAAAATGGGGGGGGGGGATTATGAGCCAAAGCAGGCTAGTTTCTCTAGCCTATTCAGATATATAGAATTGTCAACAGACCAATCACTCCCTCTTCTTCAGTTTCACATTTTTCTGTTTTGTGTAGAGAAAAAAAGTTATTTGGGTCATATTTGGCTGGAAGAGGATTTTTCTCGGGGAGAGGGTAGGTGATGTTTAAAAATGGCTTCACAAGACTATACATTAATATCCAGTGTATTTTTAGAAGATAATTTTCAATGAAAGTCTTCTCTCTAGTCTTTCTCCTGTCTACACTGAACACATTTTATTTATTTTTTTCATGTCTAATTTTTATTCTGAAATGTAAAGCTGTTCTGAATTAAAAAGTACAGTTGACATACAATATTGTATTAGTTTTAGGTCTAGAACCTAGTGAGATTTAACATGTATACACTTATAAAGTGAACCCCCAAAAGTCCACTATTCATCTGTCACCATACAAAGTTATTGTGATATTGATATTATTAATATTCCTTATGTTGTATTTTACATGCCCATGACTTATTTACAAGTTTGTACCTTCTAATCCCCTTAGCCTTTTCGCCCATACCTCCACCGCTCATCCTTGTCACCCCTAAGTGAAATGATATGTATTTTTCTTTCTCTGATTTAATTTTACTTACCCTCTAGGTCTATCCATGTTGTCACAAATGGCAAGATCATTTCTTTTATGGCTGTGTAATATTCCAGTGTGTTGTGTGCACATGCACATATGTATCTACTTCTTTATCCATTTGTCTAGTGTTGAATACCTGGGTAGCTTCAATAACTTGGCTATTATAAATAACGTTGCAGTAAACAGAGAGGTGCATATATCTTTTTGAATTGTTCCACTTCTGGGGGCTTATCTGAAGAAAACAATTTCTGGGTCCTTCATTGTGTCTTCTTATATAGCCTTTGTTATAAAGTCTTTTTGTCTGATACAAGTATTGATATCCCACCTTCTCTCTCCCTTTTTTATTCCTATTTACATGAAATATCTTTTCCATTTATTTAGTTCCAGTCCCTGTGTGTCCTTCAATCTGGAGTCTCATGTAGGCAGTATAGGTAGAGGTCTTTTTTTTTAACCATTGTCATCCTGTTTTTAAATGGATCACTTAGTCAACTTCTTTTGTGCTTATTGCCATTTTAATTGTTTTCATACTACATTTATATGTGGTTGGTCTACTATCTCCTGAGCTCACTTCCTCTCATTGACACCAAAACTGCCACTACATATAGAACAACTATCTCTGAGAAGCACCTGAAGACTAGCAGAAAGAGTTTCTACAACTACAGATATAAAGTAAAAGCCACATTGAAAAGGGTAGGAGGGGTGGAGACTAAGCCTAGTCAGCACCTACCCTACTCCTCACTCTTCATGCAGTGACTCATGAGTGGGAGGGTTATCACAACCTCGGTGGTCATCCCTGAAGAGCAAAAGGTCTAAATCCTAGCCTGATTGACCTGAACCAGGAAGTGGAGCCCTCATAACATCTGTCTTTGAAAACCAGTGAGGCTTACATCCAGGAGAGCCAAAGGGCTCTAGAGAACCCAGGTTGAGCTCTTTCCAAGTTCTGGCACAGAGGGAATAGTTTGAAAAGCAGCTAGGTCATACATGAAGGTGACACATTGATTAATTTTAGGGTGTGTGCTGGAGGGATAGGGATCTGTTGGAACTTGCTCATGCCACAGGTACTGGTGGGTACCATTTTCCCCTTTCCTTTAATCTGGCTAGTCTGACACTGTCCATTAACCTCACTAACACTACTCACCCCACCCTGGCATTTCCCCAAGGACCTACTCAGGGTAGCACCCCTCCAAAGCACTTCCTGTCCTGCCACATACAGTGGGTGGCATAACTCAGCACCAGCACATAGCAGTGTGTCTGCAAAAGCAGGGGTGGGCTTTGCAGCCAGCCATATTGAAGGCTTGTCCTGTTTCCCAGTGAGCCTGCAACAGTTGTGGCCAGACCTCACAGCCAGCAGGCCAGATACCAGCCTTGCCTGCTAGTGTGTCTATAGGAGTTATGGCCCAGCCACAACAGGAGGCTATACTAGTCTACCCTCTTGGCCACCTGGCTCTGGTGACAAGGGGGACATTGAAATAAGGGCCCCACAGGAAAATAAGGGCACTTTTTCAAGACCAAGAGATTTAGCTTATCTACATAATACAATACATAGAAACAAATAGGCAAAATGAAGATAGAAAAGAATATGTTCCAAACAAAAAACAGGACAAAACCCCAGAAAAAGAACTACATGAAACTGAGGTAAGCTGTCTACTAGACAAAGAGTTTAAAGTAACAATCATAAAGATGCACATTCAACTGGGCAGACAAATGAAAAAACTCAATCAGAACTTCATCAACTTGAACAAACACCTAAAAATTCTAAGAAAGGACATAGCAGAACTGAAGAGTGTAACTGTTGAAATGAAAAAAATCACTGCAAGGAATTAACAGCAAATCTGATGACACAGAAGAATGGATCAGCAATCAGGAAAACAGGATAGTGGAAGTCACCCAATTGGAAAATCAAAAAGAAAAAAAGAATTAAAAAGAATGAAGATAGCATAGGGGACCTATGGAACAACACTAAGCATACTAACATTAGAATCATAGGGGTCCCAGAAGGAGAAGAGAGAGAGAAAGGGACAGAAAACCTATTTGAAGAAATAATGGCTGAAAACTTTCCTAACTTGGCAAAGGAAACAGACATCTAAGTCCAGGAAGCACAGAGAGTCCCAAACAAGATGAACTCAGAGAGACCCACACCCAGACACATTACAATTAAGTTGTTGAAAGTTAAAGATAAAGAATAATTTTAAAGGCAGCAAGAGAAAAACAACTAGTTGCATACAAGGGTATTCCCATAAGACTGTCAGCTGACTTTTCAAAAGAAACTTTGCAGGACAGAAGGAAGTGGCACGATATATTCAACATGATGAAAGAAAAAAACCTACAACTAAGAATAGTCTACCCAGTAAGGTTATTATTCAGAATTGAAGGAAGGATCAAGATTTTCTCAAATAAGCAACAGTTAAAGGTGTTCATCACGACTAAACCAGCATTACAAAAAATGTTAAAGGGAGTTCTGTAATTGGAAAAGTACAAAACTAGAAATAAGATGAAAAAATATGTACTGGTAAAGCCAAACATACAGTGAACACATTTCAGTGTCTTCAGTATGACAAGTTACCTTCCATCTGGGTCTTAACTCTAATTTCTTTTGTCTCTTTGATGCCTTCTCGCCAACATGAGGCTTTATTGTTCCTACCATTCTCATTTCTCTGCTAATGTATTTATCTGTAAATCTCAGATTAAAGCCCACTGAAATCTGGGGAAACTTTTTTCTGGTCTGTCACTTTTTAATTTATTTTCATTTTTAAAAATAACTTAATTTATTTATCTGTTTATTTGTTTGTTTATTTATTCATTTATTTTTAGAGAGGGAAGGGAGGGAGATAGAGAGAGAGAAACATCAATGTGTGGTTGCTGGGGGTTATGGCCTGCAACCCAGGCATGTACCCTTGCTGGGAATCGAACCTGCGACACTTTGGTTTGCAGCCCGCGCTCAATCCACCGAGCTATGCCAGCCAGGGCTTAAAAATAACTTAATTTTTAATTACAGTTGACATACAATATTATAGTAGTTTCAGATGTAGAACCCAATGATTGGACATTATATAACTTATTACATGATCGCCTAATGAACCTAGTACCCACATAACATCATACATAGTTATTACAATATTATTCAGTATATTCTCTATGCTACACTTTACATCTCTTGTGACTATTCTGTAACTACAAGTGTGTACTTCTTTATTCCTTCACCTTTTTTATCCATTCACCCAACCTTCCTCCCATCTTTCAAAAAACATCCCTCAACATCCCCTCCATCTGGCAATCACCAGTTCTCTCCCTGTGCCAATGATTCTGTTTCAATTCCATTTGTTCATTTATTCTGTTTTTTCAATTCCACATATCAGTGAAATAATATGGTATTTGTCTTTCTCTGACTCATTTCACTGACCATAATACTTTTTAGGTCCATCCATGCTGTAACAAATGGTAACATTTTATTCTTTTTATGGCTGAGGAATATTCCACTGTATATATGTACCACAATGTTTTTATCCACTCATCTATTGATTAGCACTTGAGTTGCTTCTATGGCTTGGCTATTATAAATAATGTTGCAGTGAATATAGTGGGGAATATGTTTTTTTGGATTAGTGTTTTGCTGGGTCATAAGGCAGACCTATCTTTTTTTTTTTTTTTTTAGGAAAGTCCATATTGTTTTCCATAGTGGCTGCACCAATCTGTGTTTCCATTAACAGTGCACAAGGGTCCTTTTTACTGGGGAGACTGTTTCTTAACTATGTTAAGCCATTATTGTATGTCATCTTCATTGTTGCAAAGATGCAGTTACCATACTTGAACTTTTTATTGTTTAATGTGTCTCATGAGTAATTTTAAACTCCATGAGTTTAAGAACCTCGTGTCTTCTTTACTGTATCATTATAAAGCCTAAATTCTTAGAAGTCTACTTTTTTGCATAGGTCAGCTTGATTATCTTCCAACACAAAACCACTCTCCTGTATTTAGCTTTTTTCCAGAAATTTCCTCTGTGTGAAAAGTTCTTCCAGATACCAGCTTAGCTAACATCTTCACCTATGTCAAGTCTTTGATCAAAAGTTACCATGTTTATTAGAACTCCCAGACAGCCCTATTCATTTCTGAAACTAACTTCCTTTACCCCACACTACAACCCCTCCCATATCCCACTTACCTGCTTTGTTTTACTGTTTTTCTCCAGAAATAATATTTTAGTTAATTTATTAATATTTTTGTCACATTCTCCTCAAAATGCAAGCTCTGTGAGAACAAAAATGTTGTCTAGTTTGTCTAAAGATGCACCCAAAAATAAAAGTGGTCTGTGGATGCAAGGGGACCAGTGGACATTTGTTGAATTTATAGTGCTGGAAGTGTTATAGGCTTTCAACAAATACTTGATGAAAAGTAAAATAATTTGTGATTTAAAGAATAATTCTTCACATGTGCCTCTATAACTTCTATTTTTTAAAAAAAATATGTATGGAAGAAACATTTATACCCTTTTTTCCCCCAGAAAGAGTCTTTATTAACTTTCTAACCACATAATAATTTGTCCTCCTGTTTATTTTAACTGTGTCACAATCAATTGTATTGGAAATTTTATTTATTAAGATTTTGTTTGGTAAGAAATTTGATTAGCTGTTCTTAAACTGATACAACTTGAATTGCTGTAACTGCTGAATATATACATATATTATTTTAAGTTATTTTCAAAATATTAACATACAATGCACTTTTTAATAAAATTTTATCTTTTGTTACACTAAATCATTTCTTTGTGTTACGTAAAGATTTTTTATCTGAAATCTTTGAATATTAGCAATATTTAAGAAGAGGATTAGGTCTAATAGAAGGAAGAATCATTTAAAATTCATACAAATTTCATAAAATACAGTAAGCCCTAAATAGATGAAGTCTTGTGTTGAATTAGAAAGAAATCAATTGTAGGTTATTCTTAACTTAAAGGTACTCATATTTTATTGTTTCACATGTACTTTTTTATTGTTTCCATGAATTTCTACATTAGAGTCAACCATTCAACCATGTGGAGGTTAGGGGTGCTGACCCCCACACAGTCAAAAATCCATGTATAACTACAGTCAGCCCTCAACATTCAAGGATTACCAACCACAAATGGAAAATAGTATTCATTCTTCTCCATAAATCCATCTTATTAAGTAGTAATGTTAGACCTAACAATTGATCAAGCCTTGTTAGAATCAGTTAAGGTCTTGAAGAACATCTCACCTAATATTCTTTGCAGATGAGAAGTTCAAATGTCAGAGCATGAAGGTGATATGATCAAGGTCATGTCACACATTCGTCAATGTGTGTCATCAGAACAAAAATGTATAACTCAGGCATTCCAGGCCATATTTATACTTGATAGATTCCCAGAGGCATTTAAAATAGCAAGATTAAAAATCATTTTTCTTATATTTGCATCAACACCATTCTTTATTTTCCATAATAAGACAAAAAGTATCTTGCTTTGTGTCATGTTTAATAATACAAAAAATAAAAATAAGTAGATAAGTCTACCATGGATAGAAATTTTAAAAATATTTGTAGCTTCTGAACTTAGAATGTAGATATTTTCCTCTGCATAAAATAAACAGAAGCTGATAAAATTCAGAGAATGGGGCCAGATGACCCTCAGATATCCACTGTGGCCTAACCACCAGTCATGTGTCTCACTAAGTATTCTTATAATCTTACATGAACAAAGTAGAATAGTGATATGAATCAAAGTGTCATGTGATCAGTAGCTGTTATTTTTATCTTATAAATTTATGTGGATCAGATTACTAAATTGGGTGGGAACCTAATGAAATTGTTTCCAACATACTTCCCAAAAAGGGAAGTGTTCCCTTTCCCATTGATCCTGCAAAGCACAGAAGCCTGGGCCATAGACAGAGTCAAGTCACTCTAATCAACACTTATTTTGATATTACCACTAGCTAATGTAACCCCATTAAAGATCTAAAATATAAGCAATTGTGCTAAAATTTCACTACTGTAAAGGAGAATGGGAGATTGAGTGGAAGACAGTAAATTTGATAGGAATATAAAGCTACATTTTTTAGAATAAATAAGATCTTGATAAATATTCATCGATGCCCCTTTTATTCATGATAGCAATTCATAACAATTGCAAAGAATAAGATAAAAAGAGTAATTAGAGATGATTAGAATTGTCAAAATCATACACTCAGATGAAATGGAATATTTCTTTAGAAGTCTTCAAATGACAATTTTCTGAATTAGTTTTAAGTTTGCATAAGCTGGAATGATCTGAACCTATTTTACTGATTACTCATGCTGAGAGAATATAATTATGATGATTCTAATATTGTTCAAAATAATTGCTGCAGCTCACCAAGTTCAACATAAACTTGCACTAATCTGAAACTATCTGGGGACAATGTAAAGAGATCATGAACAAAGTCTAGAAGATATATTGAAGTCAGACCTGATAACCAAGCTGAAAATCATAGACAATGCTTTTATGAATAATTTGATACTGTTTTGGGACTGTGAAATTTGCCACCTTTCATGGAAATAGGCTCTTGCTTTATTATTTTTAAACATAGATTTTAGAAGAGGATCCAAGATGAGTGGAAGTTACACTAACCCTCTCCCAGGACCAATATGGAATTTCAATTAAATTGTGGAGAAATAACACAGAACAAACAACTGAAGAGAGAAGCCTTATAACCACAGACAGACAGAAGTATCAGCTTCAGCACAATGGGACTGGTAGGGAGTGCAGTGGAAACATGAGAAGGCTGGCTGGGTGCCCACAGAAAATCAGCTGAAGTGCTGAAGAGATATTTAAGCAGCTGGTTGGATGCCCCTGAGAAGTGTGGGGTCTAAACTCTAAACTGGGATCCCCAGACTAGAGCACCAGAGCCTGAAAAGTATACACATAACATCCAGTGGTAAAAAGCAGCAGGGTTGCTGCCTGCAAAAGATGGCTGGCTGGAGTTGCATAGAGCCATTTAAAGGGCAAATGCATAAATTTTCATTTGCAGCCTCTTACCTTGGGCTCCTGCAAAGTGTGTGAGGGGGCAGAATGGACTAGAGATGCTTGAAGAGAGACTATAGATGGAAGCTTTGGGGAGAGAACTGAGAGAGTAGATGCTGGGAACTCAGTGCTGAGGCATCCCCTATACTGCAACAGCCATCTAGCTCAAGCAGACCACTCTCCACCTAGGGAAACAATAGCCTTGCCCCCAGGAGGGATTCTGAACTACCCTGTGGTGCTTAAGCGAGACTGCTGGTTGCAGAGTGATTAAATTAACAAATAGAGGACTCAGCTACAAACAGTAGATCCCTGAAAGTGTTGAACAGGATGCCTAAGGTCAGACAGGGTCACTGTTTGACATCACCAGAGGCAGATCCAGAAAGAAAAAAACAGTGGCAAATACTAGATGTTACCAAGATGAAATCCACCATGGTTTTCTCCATGATTTGTGATATTTTCTTTTCTGCATAGCTTTTTAACATTCATTTTTTGTCCTTCAAGTTTGTGCTTATTAAGTCACTGGATTTTACAATGCAGTTTATTCCATTTCACATATTTTGTTACCTACTTCTTTCCTCTTATTATGTTCACTTTAAATTTTATTTTCTCTCTTGCTACAACTTGTTCTCCCTATGCACTCTTTCTTCCCTGTCTAGCCTCTCAAAACCAATTTTCTCATCAATGGTCATCTCACGTTGTTTTTCCCCGCTCTTGAAATTCCTGCATCTTCTCTCCACCTTTAGCAATCTTTGCTCATTGGTTATGGATAGGGTAGTTGTTGCATTTTTTCAATTTTTATCTCTAACGTCTCACTAATTTTGTATTTCAAATCTCAAACTTTACTGTTCCCATCCCTACTCTTTTTTTTATCCAATATTTTAATTTTTCCTGTCTTAGCCTGGTTTTTATTTCTCAATCTTAGTATTCCTTTTTCTTCTATCTTCTCAAAATTACTTCCCTTTCCTCTAGACATCTCTTAAGCTTTTCTTTCTTTCTTCTTTCCCTCTTATTCCTATCTCACTTATATTAATTTTAGCTCATTTGTTTTTGATAGTGCTGTGGTAGGTCTTTATCTCCAATTTGATTCATATCTTTTCATTATTTATTTACTCTATTTTATTATTATTTCTTTCTCATTTTATTTTAATTTCAGTTTAAACCTAACACTATAAGTTTCCCTTGCCATATTCCATTTCACCTTCTTCAATCCATTTTTTATTTATGATGGAAACTTTACTTTCTCCCTTCACGTTACCCTAATTCTCTACTCTTATTATTGCTCCTCCTTCTATACTCTCAAAATCATTTTTCTTTCAGTAGTTCATCTCATATTCACTCTCCTTTTTTATAATAGTCTTACTCTCTTTACACCCTTATTAATACTAGTTCATTTGTTGTTGATAGTGGGTTGTGAATGGGAGTTATTTTTGTAGGTGTGGGTTTGTTTCCTGGGCTTTGTGGTTTTGTTCTGGTAGCACCTGCACAAGAGCATACAAGACATGGTGGGCAGAGTGACAGTCACCTAGCTGCAGAAAGAACCCACCATAGAATGACCAAAAACAATTAAAATTAAATTACATTCACAGAGCCAACATAAACAGCATCCCAAGAGCATGAAGTTCAGGAAATCAAGGAGACTGCACTGCTGAACCACATAGGTTTGCTACCATAGAAGTTCACAGCACAAAGATAGGGAATCAAAATAAATCAATTTAAGAAGCAAAAGCAAACAAGAAGTGTCCTCAAAAATGGGAAGAAAGAAATAACCCCTAACTGAAAGGAATGGAGGAATCCCCAGGAAGAGTGTTAAATGAAATAGAGGCATGTAAATTATCAGATATTGAGTTCAAAACAATGTTACAAGAAAGCTCAATGAGCTCAGTGAAAATTACCAAAAACTACAGGGAAGCTGCAAGAAACTTCCTATGAACTACATCAGCACAAAAAAAGGACACAGAAACTATCAACGAGAGACAAGAGGAAGTAAAGAATACAATTTCTGAATTGAAGAATACAGTAGAAGAAATCAAAAGCAGGCTAGATGAAGCAGAGGATTGAATCAGTGAGCTGGAAGACAAGGTAGAAAAAACTCCCAGAAAGAGCAAGTGGAAAAAAAAGAACCAGAATGAATGAAAAGGGGTTAAATGAATTGCTATACACCATGTACCATAATAATATCTGTAAAATAGGAATACCAGAAGGAGAAGAGGAGCAAAGAATAAAAAATGTGTTGGAAAAAGTAATGATGGAAAACTTCCCTAATTTGTTGAGAAAAAGTCATACAAGTCCAGGAAACACAGAAAGTCCCAATCAAGAGGATCTCAGAGAGGGCCATTCCAAGACACA
This sequence comes from Phyllostomus hastatus, assembly GCF_019186645.2. Classification (NCBI taxonomy): domain Eukaryota; kingdom Metazoa; phylum Chordata; class Mammalia; order Chiroptera; family Phyllostomidae; genus Phyllostomus; species Phyllostomus hastatus. The sequence goes on from NW_025334028.1 coordinate 35,080,510, forward strand.
TCATAATTAAAATGGCAAAAATCAATGACAGAGAGGGAATCTTAAAGGCAGCAAGGGAGAAACACAAAGTAGCATGCAAGGGAGCCCCAATAATGCTAGCAACTGACTTCTCAGCAGAAACACTATAAGCCAGAAGGGGATGGCAAGAAATATCCCAAGTAATGAAAAGCAAAGCCCTGCAACCAAGACTACTCTACCCAGGCTCTCAATTAAAATGGAAGGCCAAATAAGGAGTTTCCTAGACAAAAGAAAGCTAAAACAATTCACCTCCACCAAACCAGCACTGCAAGATATGTTAAAGGGCTTGCTTTAAGAAGATGAAGAAACAGAGTATCAGAGAGAGAGGAACACAAGTACAAAAGGGGAAAATAAGTACCTGTCAATAATAAGCTTAAATGTAATCCCTGGCTGCCATAGCTCAGTGGATTGAGCACAGGCTGCAAACCAAAGCATTGCAGGTTCGATTCCCAGTCAGGGCACATTCCTGGGTTGCAGGCCAGGTTCCCAGTGGGGGCCACATGAGAAGCAACCACACACTGATGTTACTCTCTCTCTCTCTTTCTCCCTTCCTTCCCCTCTCTAATAAATAAATAAATAAAAGCTTAAAAAAATAACCTTAAATTTAAATGCATTAAATACTTCAATCAAAAGACATAACGTAGCTGAGTGGATAAGAAAACATAGTCCACATATATGCTGCCTACAAGAAATCCACCTCATAACAAAAACCTACACGGACTGAAGTGAAGGGTTAGAAAAAATATTCTAAACAAATAGACATGAAAAAACCTGGGATAACAATACTTATATCACACAAAATAGACTTAAAAACAAAAGTCATAAAAAGAGACACAGAACGCTTCATAATATGCAAGGGAAGAATCCATCAAGGAGACATAAACATTATAAACATATATATACCCAACATAGGAGCACTCAATAGATATACAGAGTAAAAGAAAGATATAGACAACAACACAATTATAGTAGAGGATTTTAACATCCCACTGCCAACAATGAATAGATCTTCCAAACAAAGTAACAAGGATATTATGGAACTGAACAATGCATTAGACCATATGGACTTAACAAATGTATATAGATCCTTTCATCCCAAAGAAGCAAAATACACATTCTTTTCAAATACACATGGAACGTTTTCAAAGATAGACCACATGACAGCACACAAAGCAAGCCTCAAAATATTCAAGAAATTTGAAATCATACCAAGCACTTCCTTGGACCAGAGGGGCCTGAAACTAGAATTCATCCTCAAGGAAAAAACTCAAAAACATTTGAACACATGGAGACTGAATAGCATGCTATTAAACAATGAATGGGTTAAAAATGAGATTCAAGAAGAAATCAAAAGGTTTCTGGAAACAAATGAAAGTGAAGACACAACAACCCAAAACCTATGGGTCACAGCAAAGGCAGTCCTGAGGAGGAAGTTCATAGTAATATAGGCCTACATAAAAAAATGGAAACATTTCAAATAAGCAACCTAATCCTACTTCTACAAGCACCGGAGAAACAATAACAAGCAAAGCCCCGGTGCAAGTAGAAGGAAGGAAATAACCAAGATCAGAGCAGAATTAAATGACATAGAGACTTAAAGAACTATCCAACGGATCAATAAATACAGAAGCTGGTGATTTGAAAAGATAAACAAAATTGACAAGCCTTTAATGAGGCTCAGCAAGAAAAAAAGAGAAATGATCCAAATAAATAGAATCAGAAATGAAAGAGGAGAGTACAACTGATACCACAGAAATAGAAGGTATTGTAAGAAATTACTATGAACAACTGTATGTCAAGAAACTTGAAAACCTGGGTGAAAAAGACACGTTTCTAGATAAATTTAATCTTCCAAAACTAAATCAAGAAGAAGTAGAAAGCCTGAACAGACTGATTACAGCTGATGAAATCAAATCAGTAATCAAAAACTTCTGGCACACAAAAGCCCTGGACTGGATGGTTTCACAGGAGAATTTTACAAAACATTTAAGGAAGAGCTAACCCCTATCCTTCACAGACTATCCCAAAAAATCCAAGAGGAGGGAAGACTCCCATACTCTTTTTATGAGGCCAGCATCATCCTAATCACCAAACCAGATAAAGACATAACAAAGAAAGAAAACTATAGGCGAACACCATTGATGAGCATAGATGCTAAAATCCTCAAAAATATATTGGCAAATGTATTTAGCAATATATTAAAAAGATCATACACCATGATCAAATGGAATTCAACCCAGGAATGCATGGATGGTACAATATTCACAAATCAATAAACATAATCTACCACATAAACAAAAGGAAAGACAAAATTCACATGATCATATCAATAGATGCAGAAAAAGCATTTGATAAGGTACAGCACGCATTTATGATAAGACACTCAGCAAAGTGGAAATATAAGGAAAATACCTCAATATAATGAAGGCCAAATACAAGAAACCTAGAGCCAATATCATACTGAATGGGCAAAAACTAAAACCTTTCCCACTAAGATCAGGAAAAAAACAAGGGTGTTGCCTTTCACCACTTCTATTCAACATAGTATTGGAAGTTCTAGCTATAATGATTATACAAGAAAAAGAAATAAAAGGCATCGAAAATGGAAGGAGGAAGTAAAACAGTCATTGTTTGCAGATGACATAATAGTGTATGTAGAAAATGCTGTAGACTCCACCAAAAAACTACTCCACCTAATAAGCGAATTTGACAAAGCAGTGGGATATAAAGTCAATACTTAAAAATTGAAGGCATTTTTGTACACCACCAACAAAATATCAGGAACAGAAATTAGGAAAAGAATCCCATTTGCTAAAGCAACAAGAAAAATAAAGTACCTAAGAATAAACCTAACCAAAAAGGTTAAAGACCTATATTCAGAAAACTATACAGCACTGAAGAAAGAAATTTAGAAAGACACAAATAAATGGGAGCATATACCATGCTTATGAATTGGAAGAATTAATGTCATCGAAATGTTCATACTACCCAAATAAATTTATAGATTCAACACAAACACTATTAACATACCAATGTTACATTTCACAGATATACAAAAAACATTTCAAAAATTCATATGGAATCATAAACCACCCTGAATAGCCTCAGCAATTATGAGAAAGAAGAACAAAATAGGAGGGATCACAATACCTGATATTAAACTATGTTACAAAGCCACAGTCTGGTACTTGCATAAAAACAGACACATAGATCAATGGAACAAAATAGCAAACCTAGAAATAAACCCATATCAATATGGTCAATTAGTATTTGACCAAAGCATAAAATGGAGTAAAAATAGCCTTTCAACAAATGGTGTTGGGAGATCTGGATAGCTATATGCAAAAACAAACAAGCAAGCAAACAAACAAAAATAAAACTGAAACTGGACCACCCACTTAAACCATACACCCAAAAAAATACTCAAGATGGATAAAAGACTTAAATATAAGTCACAATACCATAAAAGTCCTGGAGGAGAACAAAGGCAAGAAAATCTCAGTCCATGCAGCAATATTTTCACCAATATGTCCCCTAGGACAAGGGATATAAAGGAAGGAATAAACAATTGGGACTTCATCGAATTAAAAGGCTTCTGCATGGCTAAAGGAAAGCATCAGCAAAATATATTTGCCAATGATACCTTGGACAAGGGTTTGATCTCCAAAATATATAAAGAACACACATGACTCCATACCAGGAAGACAAACAATCCAATTTGAAAATGTACAAAGGACCTGAACAGAAACTTCTCCAGAGAGGACATACAGAGGGCCCAGAGACTTATGAAAGGATGCTCAGCATCACTGGTCATCATAGAGATGCAAATTAAAACCACAATGAGATACCACTTCACACTGGTCAGAATGGCAATCATAAACAAATCAACAAACAGCAAGTGCTGGTGAGGTTGTGGAGAAATGGGAACCCTAGTGCACTATTGGTGTGAATTCAGACTGGTGCAGTCACTATGGAAAACTGTATGGAATTTCCTCAAAAAACTAAAAATGAGACTGCCTTTGACCTGGCAATTCCACTGTTGGGATTATACTATAAGAATTCTGAAACATCAATTCAAAAGCACCTATGACACCCCAATGTTCATGACAGTATTATGTACAATAGCCAAGTGCTGGAAACAGCCTTAATGGCCATCTGAAGTGAGTGGATCAAAAACTGTGGTACATTTACAGAATGGGATACTATGCAGCAGAAAGAAAGAAGGAACTTCTACCTTTCATGACAGTATGGATGGAACTGGAGAGCATGCTATGCTAAGTGAAATAAGCTAGGATATGAAAGGCAAATATCATATGATCTCACCTATAAATGGAACTTAATGAACAAAACAAATAAGCATAATAGAACCAGAGATACAGAAGGAAAGAACAAACTGACAGTGACTAGAGGAGACTGGGGAGGGGTATAATGGGGAAAAAAAGGGAAAGGGTCAATGAAGGAACAGGTTCAAAGATCCATGGACAAAAACAACAGGGATGGAAGAAGGATTGAATGTGAAAGTTTGGGGGTGGGTAGAGCAGGGGAGAGTAATGGGGGAAAGGTGGGGACAACTGTAATTGAAGAACAAAACATAAAATTTATAAGTAAATAAATATAGACTTTATTTTATTTTTTCCGAGACTTTTTTCTCTTCATTGTTCAATCTTCCAACCCCTTACATCAAGCCTCTCCTGCAGAAAGCTGTCAATCTATCCATGAATTTGTCACTATTTTGTTTGTTTATTTTGTTCATTAGATTCCACATATAAGTAAAATCATACAGTACTTTTATTTCTTGACAGACTTATTTCACTTAGTATAATGCTCTCCAGTTCCATCCATGATGTTGTAAGGGGTAAAACTTTCTTCTTTTTTTACAGCTGAGTAGTATTCCATTTTGTAAATGTATCACAGCTTTTTTATCCACTCAGCTACTAATGGACACTTGAGATGCTTCCAAATATTTTGAATTATTGTTTTGGGTTTTTTCAGATAAATTCCCAGAAGTGAGGTCACTGGGTCAAAAGGCAGATCCACTGCCTGCCTTATTTCACTTAGCATAATACACTCCAGTTCCATCCATGTTGTCACAAATGGTAGGAGTGGATGAGGGAGAGTAATGGGGGGAGGGGGAAATGAGGACAACTGTAACTGAACAATTAATAATAAAAATCTTACAATCCATGAATACAGAAAAATAAAAGATAGTCCATTTTTAATTTTGGGGGGTAACTTCATGCTGCTTTACACAGTGGCTGCTCCAGTCTGCATTCCCACCAACAGTATAAACAGGTTCCCCTTTCTCCACATCCCTGCCAGCCTTTGTTGTTTGTTGTTTTATTGAGAATAGCCATTCTCATTGGTATCTCATTGGAGTTTTCATTTGTATATTTCTGATGATTAATGACATTGAGCATCTTTTTATATGTCTATTGGCCATCTGTATGTCCTCTTTTGAGAAGTGTCTATTCAGGTCCTTTGCTCATTTTTTAATGAGTGTCTTTTTTTTTTGTTGAGTTTTGTGAGTTCTTTATAAATTTTAAATATTAACCCCTTATCAGATATATAGACAAAAATGTTCTCCTATTCAGTGTGTTGTCTTTTCATTTTGTTGATGGTTTCTTTTGCATTGCAAAACCTTTTTAGTTTGATGGAGTCCCACTTACTATTTTTTCTTTTGTTTTCTTGCTGAAGGAGATATATAAGAAAATGTCTGAGGTTTTACTGCATATATTTTCTTCTAGGGTTTTATTGTTTTGAGTCTAACATTTAAATCTCTAATCCATTTTGAGTTTATTCTTGTGTATGGTGTGAGCAGATTGTCTAGTTTCTTTTTTTTTTGCACTTATCTGTCCAATATTTCCAACACCATTGATTGTATAGAGTATTTCTGCCCCATTGTATATTTTTGCCTCCTTTGTCAAATACAAATTAAGCATAAAGACATGGATTCATTCCTGTGTTTTCTATTGTATTTCATTAATCTATATGTCTGTTTTTATGCCACTACTGTGTTGCTTTGATTATTATGGACTTGTAGTATAGTTTGATATCAAGTAGGATTTTTTTCCAACTTCATTCTTCTTTCTCAAGATCACTGTCCTATTCAGGGTCTTTTGTGATTTCATATAAACTTTTAAAAATATTTGTTCAATTTTTTTAATTATGCCCTGGTATTTTGATATTGTGTTGGATCTACAAATTGCTTTGGGTAGTATAGACATTTTAATAATTTTAATTCTTCCTATCCATGAATACAGTATATGCTTCCATATATTTGTATCTTCTTTAATTTCTTTCTTCATTGTGTTATAATTTTCAAGAATAGGTCTCTTACATCTTTGTTGAAATTTAATTCTGGTTTAGTTGTGATTATAAATAACATGTCATTCTACAAGTCATTTTAATATTTTTGTGTTTATATAGCCTATTTTATATTTTAACATAATTTTCATTGGTGGATTATCTTTTTTAGTTGCATATATTTTATTTATAACTATTGAACAAATTACCTACTTTGAGATCATTTCAATTAGAAACTGTAATTAAAATTTTGGATGGGGAGTTTGAAGTGTAGTCTATTTATTCTTAATTAAACTCAAAATAAATATTGCTGAATACTTAGTTATCAAAAGAATTTCTTAATGGACTTGAGAAGTATGATGTTTGGAAGATATATAAAATCTGTATTAAAATTATCAAACTAATTTAAAATTTGAGGATACTCATATGCAATGATTTTTCTTTAAGATTAATCACTAAAACTTCCATGATAAAAATGCTAAAAGTAGAGAAAAATAGTTCAACCAATAATTAAAAGTTTGAATTATCTATTTTTTGTTTATTTTATTTATCAAAAACTTACTGAGTTCTTATTGTATTCTAGGCTCTGATCTCTGCGCAGGAGTATTCCTAAGAGCCCTGTTTCCCAGATTGGCTGGATCATAACATTCACAATATCCCAGTTTCCTACTCTCTTCTCCTCACCATCTTTTGATGTGGCTTTTGTCCTCATGTGTGTTGTATGAAGATTTTCAGATGCCTTTTATCAGCAGCATCATGTGTATATTCAAGGCAGATGAAGGAAAGAAAGAAGGTTGGTGCTTATATAAGGCAAACAAAAATATCTCCCAAATCCTTGCAGGGATGTCCAAACTTTTGGCATCTCTGGGCCACACTGGAAGAAGAAGAGTTGTCTGGAGTTACACTTTAAATACACAAACTAACAAAAAACAAAAAATCTCATAATGTTTTAAGTAAATTTACAATTTTGTGTTGCGCCACATTCATAGTCTTTCTGGGCCGCATGAGGCCCATGGGCTGCAGTTGGACACCCCTGCTTAGAGTTTTTGACTCACATCTTTTTGGCCAGATCTTTGCTGTAAATGAATCAGAAAAATGAACATATTATCTAGACATACAGCTTTCTCAAACAATATTGAGGTTTAGTTATCAATAGAGAAAGAATATATATTACAAATGCAACCAACAGTGTTTGCTGAGTAATTGATGAGAAATACAGTGCTGTTACAAAATGATAGAATTGAATAAAATTATTTTATATAAGAACAATTTCTTCTTACCTGATATTAAGATAAAATTTAAAATAGTCTCTCTTCTTTAAATACTTGAAAAGCTATGTTGACCTGAATTACCTTTCTTCTTCTAGAATGCTCTTCAATGCAAATGTGTCTGTTTCAATAAAACTACATGAATTTCTGCAATAACATATCTAAAAAGTAATCTCAAAAAAGTAATTATAATTATTTACAATGTTTATCCACAAAAATGTTTAAATAATCTGCATACCCAAAATAGGGGTTGGCCCAGTAACTAAGAGAACAATCATCTAAAAGAATTACATATGGCAATTAAAATATAAGTACATCTGAAAATAAGCTGATGAGCTAAAGAGACACTCATGATCGGTTTCATCAGCAATGGTAGAGATTTAATAGAATAATCAATACAATCAATGTTAAATAGATATGGCTATATACAAGGTGCGGCAAAAGTAGGTTTACAGATGTTTGTATGGAAAATAATGCAATAATTAATAAATAATAATACACTCTGTTCTGCATACTAACTATTGAAAGCTTACATTTGCTCTACCCTGTAATTAAAATATAGATATGTTTACTGACCTTTGTTAATGTTAAAGTGTTTTTCTCAGTATTAGAGAACAATTTTACTTTTTAAAAAATTGTTCACTATTTTAATTAAATTAATCTAATAAGAATTGTTTGGTAAACATTGGGGAAGGAGCAGGAATGAAGTTATTGGAAAATATGGTACTATGTAGAGTTTTAGTGTGTCGGACGTGTCAAAACCCCTAGGGATTAGGAAAGTAAGTAGTGTTCTTTTTAGGAGACAATGTTGTTTAATTCTATGCAAGACAAATAGAAGGTACAAGAAAGGTGTGGGAATTTTTTCAAAGTCCAATTCAACCTTAGGAAAAGCAATAAAGTAAAAAAAGTTTTTCTTTTTGGCTACTACCCTAGGTGGGCAACATATTATTATTTCCTTATGAAGGTAAGTACTTTGTATATGATGTTTTTTCTTTACTTTACATTCACATAGGTCACTTAGAGCCTCTGGGTTGCCTGAAAATTCCTATTAATTTTCAACTCTAGGTATAATTAGAAAAAGCAAGATTTTCTATCAACCTTCTGTATTATGCAGGCTCTCAGTTGCAAGAAACAGAACATACTTTGTCAGTTCAATAAGACATGAATTATGAAAATGTCACTTAGACAATATAATTGTTTAAGAATTTGGGAAAAGATTAAAAGCCAGCTTCAAAACTGCCCCAGAATACAATACCAGCCACACTGTGAGCTCCTTGAACACCAGTCCTCAATCACACAGCATCAGTGACAGTCGGGATTCTACCCAGAGGCTCTGGCATTGCCACCCCCATGTACTGGACACCAGTTCTACCACAACTGCCAGTAAATGAAGATTCTGATTCCGGTGTGTACCCAATGCCTGGTCATGCACACATCTAATTCTAGATCTTGTGTCACTGCACCTGGACTACAGGCCTGTACTCTAGCATCAAAGAAGACAAGGGACATAATTATTCTGGGAAAGAAGAGTTCATAATACATTCTCAACACATACAAAGGGGGTTCGATATATGGATATTCTGAAATGACCCATGCTCTCACTACAAATTCTATGCTACTGTTTTCAACAAGATGTCAAAATCACTGATATTTCGTTATTTAATTACATGAGAAATACCTCCATAGTGCTCTTAGTTATAATGATTAAAAAGGACATGGATCAACTTAATAACCTATAAGCCCAATTAGTAAGACACACGTGCACACATATACATTAAGATATAAGCTTGAATGAGTTACAGCTTACTATCTTTTTGATTAGATGTCCTTCTTAAAACTTTTCTGATGTTCTCCATTTTCTATTTTTTTATTCAATGTACTCTTTAACTCTTTTATACAGTGTCTAGAAATGTGAATGATACTAAAATACATAACAACTAGATTTATGTATTCTAGAATGCTATATTTAGAATATTATTATTATTTTCTTTTTTGCAGTTTTTCTATGGCACATTTGTGATATTCTCCTCATTCTCCATCAGTCTCTGTCTTTTCATCGTGGAGTTAGAGTAAGCAAATAGAGTGTTTAAAATAATATATGAAGAACAAACATAATAACTTGTGAAACTTAAAATCATGTTTTCTCAGCAAAAAAAATAGCTTAAAAGCAGAATTTTTATTGGAGGCAGGGCTTTCTAAATAAGGTTAGCATGTCAAGTCCAGGTGAAAGGATGCAGATCACAGATTTTCTCAAATAATTTCGTAAAGATACTATTTCTGTTTATTGCTGCTATCTCATGTAGTTTAGCCCTGAGTATGGTAGCACATGGTTAAGATTTTAGAAAATGCCTACATCTGTTCCTTTGGATTTCAAGGTTGATATGATGAAGAAGGGTAAGAGCGGATGTGATTAGATCAGAGCCAAGGTCCTCATTCTCCTTCCCAATCTCAAAATGGTGACAGGTATCTTTAAACATTCCTCTCTGTAGGGTGCAACTGGAGGATCTGGCAGCACATTCCCTCTGTTGTCCTGCAGAAGATCCCAAGCTTCAAGGATAAATCATGCCTCTAGGCACTCCAAAACAGCATATGCAAATGCAGAATCACTGCGGAAGGGCAGAGAAGAGAGAGATTCAAATGCCATTGCCTGTCCTGATCCGTCTTCTCTGAGCTTCAGTTCTGAAGATGGCTCTGTATGAACTAATTTGAGAGTAATAGCAGTGGAGCCTCTGCCCCCTTCACAAATAGGACTCTGAAATCACTCAGTTGGCTGAATTTTTATCATTTTAGGTGTAACTGTGTTATATGAGGGCAGGAAAAGCTCCTGGGAACAGCCCTCCACAGTTACCATATTGTGCTGGGGGTGAAAGATACTCAGAAATAAGATGTGCACCCAAAGAAGCTGGCTAACTAGTTAGCTAGGAATCCTGCCAGAAGAGGTTGCTGAATCAGGTGGAAATGGCTTTGCAGTCAAGATTTATGAGGCAGATAGATGGGGCCAAAATGAATTCAGAGTTACAGATGTGTCTCAGGAGATAGTGAGCACCTGTTTAGAAGAAGACTGAGCCTGAGCAATCCAAAACGGCAAGTGACCAGCACTTTCCCTGGGCACCAAGGGTCAGCAGGGATGTGAGGGAGGTGAGGAGAGTCTTAGGCAAACCACACAAAACATTGCTTGAGGTGGGGCTGAGACAGCAGAAGAGGAATCCCTACAGCAGATGTGAAGCTCTTTTCTCCCATTCCTTCAAAGTTTCTTCTTAGCATCCCAAACAGAAACTTCTTTTAAAGTGGGTTATACTGGCATGACATTTAAGAGATCAACCTTTACCTAGGAGCTCAGTTTAAAATATTAAATCAGAAGAACATTACCATATATACTATAGGAGATGACTCTTAAGGGAGAGTGAATTAGCTACACAGAAATGAATGCAGCCCATTGGTTTTGGTGGCTCAGCACATGGCATTGCTGCAAAAGTGAATAAATGAGGAGTAAAGTCTTTAATGAGAATATATAATAAGATAGAGGTTGTTTAACACTCCACATCTGAGCAGTTGTTTTAGGACAGTGTTACCAAGTCTGATTTAGTAATAGCATTTCACAGAAAAATAATGAAGCTTAGACAATAACTCCAAATTACAAAGAGACAATATTTCCAAATAGTAATCAGCCAAAATAAATACCATTTGTAGTGTCAAGATTGCTTTAGCTAAGACTGGTAAACAGTAAAATTCCACAATTTTAAACACAGCAAAAGTCTTGATCCAAAAGCTCAGGTGACAGTGACAGAGGATTTAACTAAAGCTAATTATATGGATGCTTCGAATGAATGAGCAGTGGCCATTAGCTTTCTCGGCCTCTGATGACACATGGACCAGAATGGCATCCATTAGACAAGACAGGCACACAGTGTGATGCTGAAAGCTTTGGTAAGGACTGTGAATACTTGAGTAAGCACCTGAGTAATTGTGGTCTATTTGATATGGCAGGACTTTCGTGTATGAAAAAATGCAAGAAAAATGTAAGAGAATGTGTATTCAGATCTTTAACTGTAGACTGTAAGGTTATAAGAATAAAGAGCAAGATAAGAGTAGATTTTGTCAAGAAAGCAAGTTTCTTGTTGTTGTTGAATACATAGAATTTGAATTCTAAGATGATAAAGAAAGTATATTAGACTATCTCTATAATTCTTAGGATTCTTGGGGAAGTTTGTTGTTTTCTTTTTTTTAGAAATACATTCTTTTTTTCAGATTTTATTTATTTATTTTTAGAGAGGGAAAAGAGGGAGAGAGAGAGAGAGACAGAGACAGAAACAGAGAGAAACATCAATGTGCGGTTGCTGGGGGCCATGGCCTGCAACCTAGGCATGTGCCTTGACTGGGAATCGAACCTGCAATGCTTTGCTTCGAGGCCCACGCTCAATCCACTGAGCTACACCAGCCAAGGCTTTGTTTTTGTTTTAAATAGTAATCTCCAAAACCAATTAGTGTGAATGAAATTAATTGTCAGCAGATACACATGCACATGTTCCTACATCTTGAGATGAAATAATAGCAGTGTTTAATAGCAGTTGTTCTATTTGCTACCTTTATTTAAAAGTAAAAGTGGAAACAATGTCAGCTACTTGCACATAGTTTTGTTAAAAATTTACTCATCTGCCCTGGCTGGCATAGCTCAGTGGATTGAGTGTGGGCTGCGAACCAGGCATCGCAGGTTCAATTCCCAGTCAAGGCACATGCCTAGGTGGCAGGCCATGGCCCCCAGCAACCGCACATTGATGTTTCTCTCTGTCTCTCTCTTCCCTTTCTAAAAATAAATAAATAAAATCTTTAAAAAAATTTACTCATCTGCAAGTCAGGGGTTATAGGAACCACTGAAATAAACAACCAGATGACACAGATAGTTCAGACAGTTTATATCTCCAAGTTGGAGGTCTCACCACTTCCAATTATAATAAATTATGCACATATATATAAATTTTATATATAAATTAATATATATGCATATATAATTTCTTATAGATTCTGTTTATCTCTGAGGAAGATCAAAAACAAAATCCCCCAAGTCAATGCGCTGTCCATTACTTTGCTGTTTGTTCCTTTGCATATGATCATGTACAAGATCTTTCCCTTAAATTTGTCCTGGATTAAAGGTCAGGAGGCAAACCCATCTTCACAGAACACTAACAGAGCATCTGATGCTTTTAGTAGCTTTACATCTTGAATGAAAGGTAAATATATTGCTCAGTGTATGAGAAACATTAATTACATGATTTATATGCAAGCGAAACACTAATCTTATCATTACATAAGGAAGTTCCCAGAAATTTAAGTTAGTTATGTATTGCTTGAAACATGTGAAATAATTATACCCATTTCCAAGTGGTGATTCTGCGGAACAAAGTGTCAATGCAGGTAGTTCTTTTTTCTTTTCCTGTTGTTTTTGTTAAGTAGAAATTGCCTTTGTGGCAGACTTGTTACCTTAAAAATCCCCAAATTCATTTTCACAGTTCAGCTAAAGCTCACTGTACAATTTCTGGCACAGCGAGAGGAGCCTGAGTAGATAAGTATAGAAAATGATCTGGGAACGAAGTCAGCATTTTTATAGGCTATGGTTTTTAAGCGCTAGTATCTTTCCTTCTGTAAATCCTTAAAAGCTATCATGAAATTTTTTCCTCTTAACTTTTCTCAATAATCCCAGAAATAACTTCTTTTTCAATATTTGAAGTTATTTCTATAAGCGATACCAAAGCTTGATATATATTTTTAGTTTTAGGCTTTTCTGAACTCAGATATTTATATTTTCAACACTATAAAAAGGCATGTATATACTTATGAGATAAAATGAAACTTGGCTCATATCTACAGTATTTAATGCCAATGAAAATTAAACATTTCTAGTCTATATTTAGAGAAGAATGGGCATTTTACTTCTCAGATCTAATAGCTGTTATCTGAATTTCCTTGTATTCCACTCAAATAAAAATGACTATTTCTACCAGAATAAATTTAAGGAGGTTCTAGACTAATCCTTAAGTAATTTTGGTGTATTCTTTTCTGAAGAAGAGAGTGTCTGCTTATTTATCTGGTCTTCTCCAACACACACTGTGCAGGCAGGGGGAAGGGGCCACCTGCCTGGTGGTGGCAGACACGTGCAGGTCTTCAGCCCTGTGATCTTACCACAACTGCATTCTAGGTCTGTATGTCTTTATTTACTTGCTTTTTGGACACTTACACCTTGGCATCCACTGTCTTTGGGAAATAATCTACACAATATATGTGTGAATGAAGTCTCTTGGTCATTTTCAGTCTTTCTAAATTTTCATTCTGGTTTTGTCTTTGTTATTCACTTATATCAAAGAAGCTCCATCCCTGCACTGGATTCCAAGTAGGGCCTCAGAGACAAATCAGCAGAAGCTCAGGTCCACCCTTTATGAAGAAAGACTCTTGTTGTTCACCTGGCTCTTGCTTTATTGACACACAGAGCAAGTATTCTCTTTTCTTAATGCCTAAAATGGTTCATCTACTTTATTTTTCCTTTTAGAATTTGCCCTTCTGCCAAAATGGTCTTTTGAAATCTCTCCTGCATTTTAGAAATAATTCATGAAGGGCCAGGATTTAGCTGAGCGGCCCTATGGTTCAAATGCTCTTTGTTGGAAGATGAAAAATGAGGCTAGACTCAGGGTGGCATCCGTGTGTGAACATAGAACAGCTGAAATGAGTGAGGGGTTGAGTTAAGTAGGGGCCACTTGGAGTAGAAGACTCTTGACCTAAATGTCTTCTCAGAGCACTAGGCTCATTTTTGCTCATCAAAAAGCTATCCTTCATCAGACTGAAGTAAGCCTGCACTGGACCTGGTTATTTTGAGGAATTTTAAGTAGAATCAGATATGCTTATACCACAAACAAGAATTTTTTGTATCACTCCTATGCTATATGGAGATTCATGTATGCAGTAAAGAGTGCAATATATACTCTTTCAAAATTTCAGACTTACTATTTTTGGTTTCCAGTGGAATTGTAAGGGACGGTTTCTTTCCCACTGCACTAGCAATTACAGTAACCCAGTAGCTAATGGAAAAAGGAGATTATATTTAAATTGATTGCAGAGTTAATGAACCATTGTGTGTGTGTGTGTTGAAATGGGGCAGATGAATTCAGTGAAGTACTTCACAACCTGGTTTCTTATCTTCCCTAAAATATTCCTCACCACTTGTTGTATCTGCCTAAGCTTTGCAGAAAATTCACAAGTTGCTGGTTTGATTATTGCCATGTAAGCTAGTCTGTGTAAACATACATGTTGATCTTTTATTCATGGCCCTTTGAGTTTCTTACTGCTTGTGCTTTTTGATTAAGGTAAAATAGCTAATATATCCCTTACAAAAAGACTGATTTACCAAATAAATCTTAAAAATAAGCTCTGGGACCTCTCTTCTCAAAATGGGACCCTTATCTTCAGTAGGAAAACACCACCCACTTATGACCAGCAGCTCTAGCCTGGCCTTCCTGATGCCTGGGCCTCCCTAGCCAGCTCTACCATCCCAGGAGCTGCTCCATCACAATAAATCTCTTATTATACCTCCTCTGGTTCTAGTTCTCTGGTCAAACTTTATAGAGGAAGTGATGATCTCAACCCAGCCTTAGGTGTCATCTTGCTTCCTTTTTTCACAATTCTAGGGGATCTTCAGAAATCTCTCCTGTGCCTTCCAGAATCTCAGGCTATACTTCTGCCAGGAGATTCTCTCTGTTTTACAGAGCAATGTCCCAAGTATTTCATCTTTTCTTTGTTGCTAGTGAGATCAAAACTTCATCCTCCATCCAGCTTCTTCTAAACTACAAGTCACATATTTCTCCCGAGGGCTGCCAATATGGTGCTGACTGATTATCAGTTACTTTGCTTTCCCTTTCCTTTGTATTTAAATTTAGTGGGGTGAATTAAATGGCCACAGTCTTAATTCTGAATAGGAAAGACTTAATTCCACCTTGTGACATTCCCTGAAATATATTTCTTTGAACTCTGGTTCTGAAAAATGACCTTAAAGGAGAAAAGTTTTCCTTGAGCAAACTTCTTTTAGATATTTTTACACATCAGTGTACGAAAAGCTCTCAGAATTTTACCCCCTTTCCCTCTGCCAAATTTTAAACCTTTGATTCAGGCTTTTAAAAATGTGTTTAACCTCTGACCTCTTTATAACATTGATTACTGCACTTCAGAATTAAAAGGCCTCAACACTGATAATGTCTATGGGGATTTCTGCTATTGAGAAGATGTGGAGGGGATGGATGAATATACAGGGTCCAGCACAAATAATGCCCCTTTTTAATTACAAAATATTTTATTACAAAATCATAAACATGTGATTCTGTAACATAATACCACACTTGAGCATACCATATGACATTTTAGGTGAAATGTTCAAATTAAAGCTATAAATTATTACACCCATATTATTACCCTACCAACTATTCTTGCCCAGTTATTTCTGCTGAACTCTGTATATTCCTACAACCTATGGCCCCACTCAGGACTCCCCCAGCATCTTCTAAAGCTTCCAGAGGCATCTTAGATGGAAGTTCACTTTTAACCCTGCTGATAATCATGCAGAAACAACAGAGGGAAATCAGGACCACCCAGGACAACCTGCCATGTAGTCACCCAATCTAAAGTCATCGAAAGCAGCAATATGTTTATTTTTAAGTGTATTGTTGAAATATTCCTACTCACATCAGTCTCTAAATTAAAAAATATATATTTGTGTTTGCTAAGGATAAAACTGGAAATACCAAAAAGCCCTAAGGCTATTTTAGCTGCTGGATCAGCCCACATTTTTATTAGAAACATGAATACTGTGCAGGACACAATGAATAAAGAATAAGGCTTTGTTTGGTAAATGTATGACACCGGAGGTTTAGTAATCTGTCCCTTATTGTGTGTCTAAATTGGAATGCCTGGATAATAATTTAGCCTAAGCCACCAGGACGAGATGGTGACTTATATAAATCATACACCACTGAGTGTATAGCTCACTAAACAAATACCAACAGAAAGAATAATGTTTGCCTAATGGTGGCGAAATGTCAGGCAAAATGTAGATTCAGCAAAGCAATCACCATCAGCTTACACAGAACAGTTCCGAAAAACAGAACATTCAAGGGTATGGGTGTCCCATTGTCTTTTGCACTCTTCCTTGGGTGGAAGTGAGACATTTTCTATTTTTTTATGACTAGATTAGAGTTTGGTGGGGGAAGAGTAAAAAAGAAGAATTCAAAGAAAGATAAAAGGGATGGCAAGAAGGATTAGAACAATAAAGAAAGGAGAAAGGGAGAGGTAGAACTTTTGATTAGTTGAATATGATTTCATTTAGAAATTATCATTCCACACTAAAATATAATAAATAACTTTTCTGTCCTGCTAACTACTGTTCACCCATTACAATGCCCTGCATACAATATGTACTCAAATATTAAGGAAAGAAAGAGGAAAGAAAGAAAGAGAAGTTCAAGAAAAATCAAAATAAATTAGGTCACAAGTTGTGTCTCAAATACTTACCAGCAATAATACCATAGTATTTGGGGAGCATGTTTTTAGTTGAGTTCTTATTACTATATTTTTTAAATACAAATTAAAAAAAATGGAAAGTCCATCATCTATTTTAAGCTTCTACTCTGAATTTTGTTTTTTATTTATTGATTGGAAGACAGTGTTCTTCTTTATAAGTTCCATCTAAGTTATGAATGGTGCATACTTATAATACTATTCTGTTTAATCAAGAGTTCAACACACTAAGAACCTGAAAATTTACTAGAAATCTTTATAACAATGTTTTTTAAACAGCCAGTTGTATTTTTTGGCATTTAGATCACATAAATTTTGTCTTCTGCTTGCAGGTGTATTGGGAGATATTTTCTGAGCTGTGACCTTGAGATATGGGCAAGGGGGTATATGGTCTAATTATGACTGACATTTGAATCTGAGTTTGAATATCTTATTTGTGAATAATGAACATATTCTTTGAAGTAAACTAAAATATTTATTGAAAACCACATTGTGTAATGCACTATCTAAGAATAAAATGAAACAAAATATATTTCTTTTGTTCAAGGATCTTATAGTCTATATGTGCCAGATATGAAAGGATATTAGATAACATAAAATATTTTACTAAATATGCAGAATGATTACATGCTTAATAATGTGGTATACTTGTTCTGAGTTTGTAGTGAAGAGCTAGTAGGATAGAGTTAACCTAGGAATTATCTCTGGAGACTATTGAGTATCTAGAATTGTATTAAATGTATATATGGAGATTATAACTGTCAAAATTGTAACTGATATGAGAAAACATGTTTGGAGTTTACAAATAGGCTTTCATGTGTCAAAAGTTTTCATAATTTATAATTTAGTAGACTTTAACTTGGTGGGAGCTATACTCCCTTAGTCTTCTAAAATGGGCTATATTGTTTATTATGACTTGAGCTTGAATAATGAGTTATAGAAGCTGTGTTTTTACAATGGTTAGGAAGAAGAGTGGAGGAGGTGAATCCAGCTACAGAGAGCAGATGTCTTGGATGTTTAATTGAATCATATGATAGCCATGAATTTATGACAAGATGATATAGTCCACTCTGTGCCTGTTGGAGACAGAATTTCACAGACTACAACTGTTCTCAGTGATACAATTGAAAAATTCTTGAAAACCAGTCAGTCAAAATAAAGACAATAGAAGCAAAGAGGCCCACTGCTTTGCCCATTCCTCATAAATCAGTGTCTTAGTTTCCAGCAACATTATTAAAGAAGTAATAAATGTGAACTTGTTGGGCCATGTTCCTGACACTAGATTTACTTTGTATGAATCCTTAATAGTCCTCTTCACCATTTGGAGAGCAATAAATACATAATTTGACAAATTTCTCTTACTGTGTACTAAACATGGAGGTTCAAGTATGCTGATAACCTAATCTAGTGCTTAGAGAGGAGGATTTGTTCTATGAGGAAATATTCCTGCAAGATAAACAAGAATTACTGTTGAAAGGAAGCAGAGATCCCAAGCTAGAACAGATACTGGGGACTATCTAATCCAGTTCTCTTATTTTGGAGGAGGAAAAGATGGATTGTGGAGAGATCAGTTAAATTTCCCAAACATGCCCACTCAATCTGAAGCCTAACTGGGTCTGAAATCCAGGAAACCCAGCTCCCAATTCTGTGTTCCATCCTCTGCTGCCACTCATTGCTCGTTGCCTGTCCAGTGATCCGATGCTTAGCCCAAAATTAACAGCATAGAATGTCCATGAATCTCATTATGGATTGTGATGAGTACTAGAATGAAATTCAGGTAATTTGTACAGTCTAGTATGTACTAAATGTGTGGTTTCAATGAAGATTGATGTGTAATAAAAAGAAGATTGTCTAGAATCGTGAATATGCCAGTCTGGCCAGCAACTTTTGTGTTTACTCTGAGTTAGGTGAGTTGAACAAACTGACTACACCAAATTCTCCATATTCTGATTGCTTTTTCCTCAACAAAGTGTTTTTGTTATTATGATAGTGATTCCATTGTAAATTGGTGCACTTTCAAGAGACTGGGTCAATATTGTGGTATAAAATATTTGGTTCCTGTGAGTCATATTTTTCACTGAAGATTAATTTGTCATTCTGGTTTTTAACTGTTTTTATATAGGTAATAAATAGGAAACTGTTATGAAAATTAAGAAAACAGTACCATGAGTGTTCCCATCAATATGGACAGTTAAATTTAAAATTATCAGTTAATTATTTGCCATCCTGGGCTCATACCTTAGTCTCTCAAGGATGGCAGATGTGAGTCCATAACTGAGAAATAAAATAACTCTTGATGTGCTTAGAAGTATTCTGGCTTCATCAAGCTAAGAGCGAGGCATGTGATGGTACATTAAAAAAAATACACCCCCCCCAATTGATTGCCTTTGGTGATAGTTGGGAAGCAATGGCTGATGTGTGGTGACCAAATCTTTTAAATTCCTGAATTACTTTATGAAGAAGGCATCTGTCCTCATCTACCTTCTGACTACTTGAGTTCACTTAACATTAGATAATGCCTGGATCCCTGGGAGAGTAAAATGTAGCTTTGCTTCCTCTTTATTCTGTTAAAGAGTTACTACATTCCCCTAAAAGGAACTCATTCTTTCACAATTCCCTACTTTTCCCTAAAAGTGGAGAATCAATTTACATGACTCTGATTATATTATTTGGCTTCAGATAGTTTCAAATTAGTAGCAATAAAATCATGAGGAGTCAACCCTTCTGCTCTTATTTTTCATTGGGGATAATTGAGGACCTAACTCTTGAGGACCACAGCTAAAGAAAAGTTTACGTATTTTGTTTTGTTTCTCTTAGCAAATGTTTCAAAAGAAAAGCAAGCATTCTTAAGCTGGGTTGTACATATGGGTATGTGTATGATATAATTCTTTAAAATGTGTGTGAGTGTAGGTTACACAGTTTTTGTATGTATTATATATTTAGTTAATTTTTTTTAAAAAGCAACTGATTTGTTTTACTTGAGCACAGCACTATTTTTCAAATCATGCATGTAAACATTTCCATAGTCCCAGTGGGAAAGTACTATTTAGAGTACCTGCAGTGCCTGGGGCTTCTACAGTCCTGGCTTGATATATTTATTGAACTCAGTAGTAGACATCTTTGATGTAAGATGAAAGAGGTTGGGCGGCATCATGATAAATGTGCAGCTCTCAAAATATTTATAAACAAGAAAAAGTTAGGACTTCTTTATTGGTAGAAGTCTCAACTTTATTTGGATAAGCATGGCAGGTGGTGGGTGATCCAATGACTGATCTTGCCCCAGGGTCACAAAACGGAAGTTCTAACGCAGTCAGTGTGCTCCACTGTATGGAGGGCACACCATCAGCAGAACTGTGGTTAAGGATGGGGTCTCTGGAGTTAGGTTACTGGCTGGATCACTCTACCCCAACATTTCATAACCTTTCTGTGTTACCATTTACTCAACTATAAAATGGTGGCAACAATGAGATTCTGCTCCTAAAGCCATTAGCCACATGCCTGGCACAGAGTAAGGACTCAATAAATGTTAATTAAGCCATTAGTTGTTTGTTGAAATACCACTGTGCTCTACATTACCTATTATGGGGAACAGCTGAGTCATATTAAATACATATGGTGATTTTAGAAACAAACCCCTGCACAAGTGCCACTCCACTGGACAAGGTTGATACACATGAATTATTGGAATATTATGTTGACCATGAGATATCACTTGGAACACCTAAGGGCATAGAAAATCAGAGATAGATGAGACTGACATAAATATGCATTGAGAGAAATTGGGGATGGGCTTCAAAGGACATGAGGATTTGGATTAGTGAAAGGGAGATTCTCTAAGACAGAGCAGAATGATGGATGAAAGTTACCACTGGATTGCAGACTTGCCTTTTCTGTCATCAGACACGGATCTGGATCAATGTGCACTGAAAACTGTAGTCAAAATCATGCATGGAGAGTTTCATTTCAGTCTTGTGTGCAAGGAGCATGGTAGGAACATCCACATGATCCAGAGGGCTTCCTGATTCACTGCTTCTAGTGCTTGGACCATTTCATAGGTAAGATGGCAGTTTATGCCAAAAATATGAAGAGTTAATGGCTATTCTCTTAAGATTTATATCCCAAGTTCATAGTCCTCACTTTAAACTTCCAGAGTCAGCCTAAGAGTTAATTAGTGGTAAGGTTAAAGAAGTATGATGACATCACAAGAATTCCATGAGGTAATATATGGTGATATGGAAATAGAAAGTTAGGCATCTTAAAATCAAAAATGAGTAAGATTCTCTCCTTATCTTAATCTTGGGTAATGTAATTAGAGAAAAGGAAAGAGTTACCTATAAAGGAGTTCCCATAAGACTATCAGCTGATTTCTCAAAAGAAATCTTGCAGGCAAGAAGGGGCTGGAAAAAAGTACTCAAAACCATGAAAGGCAAGGACCTACATCCAAGATTACTTTATCCAGCAAAGCTATCATTTAAAATGGAAGGGCAGATAAAGTGTTTCCCAGATAAGGTAAAGGAGTTCATCATCACCAAGCCCTTATTATATAAAATGTTAAAGGGACTCATCTAAGAAAAAGAAGAAGACCAAAACTAGGAATAGCAAAATGATAACAAACTCACAACTATCAACAGTCAAACTTAAAAGACAAAAACAAAAACAAACTAAGCAAACAACTAGAACAGGAACAGAATCACAGAAATGTAGATCACATGGAGGTTATTAGTGTGGAGAGGGAAGAGGGGAAATGGGAGAAAAGGCACAGGGAATAAGTAGCATAAGTGGTAGGTACAAAATAGATAGGAGGAAGTTAAGAATAGTATAGGAAACAAAAAAGCCAAAGAACTTATATGTACGACCCATGGACATGAACTAAGGGAGGGAGAATGTGGGTGGGAGGGTAGTGCAGGGCAGAAGGTAATAAAGGGAGGGAAAATGGGACAACTGTAATAGCATAATCAATAAAATATATTTTTTAAAAATGAGTAAGAAACATCAAGGTAGTCATAGAACAAAATAACCCAGATACTAGAAGGAACCCTTCATGTTTCATATATTAGCTACATGGGTTTTTTGTCTTTCCTGAAGTTTTAGAGAGCAAAGCTCTCATGGTCATCAACCCTAAAAAATGTTAGAGTCATCTTGAAATTAAAGTTGCTCAGTTAAACTTTCAGTTGATCATAAATGTTGTGTTTCCTAGGTGTGAGGAGTTACTGGAACAGAAGTGCTGCAAAGGTGAAGGAAAGGGCAAGCTGTATGTATAGATTTTAGCACCAAGAGGTTTAGTTAGTGAAGAAGAGTTCATCAACTGTAGTGCATCCTAATAACTCACCACTTAAATAATTTAAACAGTGAGAGTCTACAGTATATTTAGCATTCTAGGTGCTATAAAGTGAAGAATCATTTTTAATTTGTTTCTTTGACTTTGCTTAAGACACATCTAGAAATGGATGGTTTGGATTTTCCCTAAGCAACACATTCTCCTTTTTACACTACTGCAAACCTTTTTCTTATAGTGCCCTGGGAGTTTTGTTGTCATATTTGTATCAGTTGCTTTTGTTATTGTTTTGGGTGTAACCATGGAAAAAGATTTTAAGGACTTACATCTTTATACAATTGACCGTTAATCATTTAATTAAGCTAAATTGAAACTGAAATTAAGCTTAATAGAGAAGTAGAATAAGTCAACTGAGTCTTTTTTGGATGTAATGTGCAGCTATTTTATAGGAAATCTAATCTAACATTACTGTTTAATTTGGATCGCAGGCAGAGGCTGTTAGTGAGTCATCATGATTCTGGAGGGGCATCCTATGGCCTCGATGCAGTGGGTTGTATGGATTTAGATTACAACAGCAGTAACATATGGAGTCAACATATATTACACCATTACAAACACATGTTACCTTGTGCTTCAGAAAAAGATGTAGGTATCATCATAATACTTAACATATAGTTTAAAAAGCAAACATTCAGGGATCTCTGCAGTGAAAATTATAGGACAATTTTCAACATTCAAAATTTATTAAGATCCTAAAAAATAAAAAAATTAAAATTCTGCTCCTATTTTCCAAAAAGAAACTAGGTTTATTGTTGTCATTTATTAAACAGGATGTGCCTAATAGTGCCAATTTTACCCAGATGAATATCTCACTTAAGAGAATTTTGTGTCTTCAGAGTACTCAAAGTCTGGAATTCTGAGCATTTAAGGTTATTGTAATAGTCAGTTAGAACTGTAAGGTGGTGTGGTAGAGGTTTTGAACACTATAAGAGTGGAATTTATGCTTGTCAAGTTCACCCTGTTACTAGTCACTGCCCAGTCCAGTCCTTTCCACCTGTCATTACCAAATTGCAAGATTATTTATTTACAATAGCCAAAAATACAGAAACAACACAAATTTTCATTAACAGAAGGACGAGGAAAGAAAAGATGGTTCATACAGACAATAAAAAATAATTCACTCTTAAAAAGAAAGAAATCTCACTGTTTGCAACAACATGAATGAACCTGGAGGACATTATGGCTAGTGACATAAGGCCATCATAGAAAGACAAATCCTGCATGAACCCACTTAAATGAGGTATCAAACATGGTCAAACTCACAACAGCAGAGAATAGAATGGTGATGGCCAAGGGATGGAAAGAGGTACTATGGGGAGCTGCTCTCTGGCAGAAATAAAAGTATGCCTATACAAGAAGAATAAATTCTAGATTTCTTATGTACAACATAGAACCTATAGTTATAATAGGGTGCTGTGCATTATAAAACTTGTTAAGGTGACATTTCTCAGGCTGAGTACTTACCCTCCCTCAAAAAAAGCAAGGGGACATAAATCTTTGGGAGTTGAAAGATATGCTTATTACCTTGTTTGTGTCAATGGTATCAAGTCAATGGTATGAAGTGTGTTTATGCATATGCCCAAGCTCATCAAAATGTATACATTAAATATGTGCAAAATTTTGTATATCTCAGTACAGTTGAAAAAACAGGATGTGAAAACAAATGAACAGAAATAAAGAGAGAACTTTTAACAAGTCCATGATTAAGTCATGACACAAGAAGAGAAGAGGATTCTATATGCAGAAGAAAGGGATGGCTGTGGTAGAGGAATGGGAGTACACAGGAGATTCTACACCTCAGTAATAAGCACACAGACTTCAGCAGCCCTGGAGACATCATTTGCCGTCAATAGAAAAGACAACAGGAGATGGGAAACTTGCTTAGAAGAAGCTCATGCTTAGAGATACCAGTGGCTGAGCACAGGAAACTCATGGTGACATGAATGGGGACAAGTTGAGCATTACCTTAGTAAGCAACAGCCTGAAGCTGAATATCAAAGGTTAGTAGATTCAAAGAGCATGAAAGTTGAAGTGAGGATGGTTGACTAAGGAAATGCTGAATCATCATTCAGCATTTGTGTACAAGTCCTTGCCTCTGGTTCTGTGCAAAGCAGCAAATTGTGTCTGGGGCCTGCTATGCCCTACAATTCCTTGTCTATGACAGATTTGATAGTCAAGGCAGAGAGACTCAGGATCATGCAGTAATAAGTTAATGGGAATATCTGAATGGTAGAGCAATGACCTCTTCTTTCAGCAAAAGTCTTCAGCCTTGTAAATACGAATACCACTGATATACTTTACAGAATTTTGTTGTTTATACGATGGCACAGAATTCACTTCTAGTCTGGCTCTGCCGTACGGTCTATAGAGATGGCCTTGATAATGACATTCTCTGGTCAGGTTCCCAGGTGCTTCATTTAAAAAGATGGAAATGGTCCAAATGGCTTTCCTTTTTTAACTGTAGACTCTTCTTAAAGTCACTGGTGTTAGAGAAGGCCTCATTTGAGTAGCTGTTTCTCATTAATGCTATTACTTATTAGTATAAATATTGATGAGGAAGGAATGGTCTTGGATTCCAGCTCTTTTAATATGGCAAGAGGAGTGAACACAGGCTGCTGATGAGAAGTCTACTTGTGATTTATCTCACGAGGAGATGCTCCTGGCTCCAACTTATCACATGCTTCAGAGAGCTGCTTCTAATGTTATCCAACTCTGGAAAGCAACCCACGAACACTCCAGTTAGTCTTTGCTCGATGGGCAGTGAAATGACAGGGGTGTTAAAGCAAGAGGGTCTGAAACCCAGTTTTATAGCCACTTAAAAACATTAAAAGGAAAAGTACTAAGACATTAGAGAAAAGCAGAAAACATATCTTGAGACTTTTTTATAACATCAAGTAAATATTCAAGCAGTTTCTATCTTGTCACCCTGCCCAATTACTGGAACAGGTGAAAGGCAGTGAAATTAATTGAATGGAAATCTAAAACAAATAAAATGTTTTAAAAAACTTTATGGAAGTAGCCATAATGGATATGTCACTGTCACTTCAATAAGGAGCCATGAGACAAAAGCACTGCAGTTTTGGGGCAATTACAAACTTTGGGCTGGGGGTGGTGCTAGTGGCTAAACTTTTGCCTCCTCAGAGCAAGCTCTCTACCCAGATCCTACTCAGGTTTAACTGAAAGTTAATGCAAAGCTTTCCTCAGTGGGAGATGGTATGACAGCTGAGTCACACACTGTTACATCAGTTCAAAAAATTTAATCTTTCTTTCCATCTCCTTTGTATATAAATAAGTGAAAAGAATTAAAAAATCTTACACATTAAATCTATCTGGTGACAGTGGAGAGATGTCACAGCCATAAGGACCACATCTGGCTGGCATTTAGGAAAGGAGTATATAAAAAAAATGTAGTCTAATACTTCACTGGCAAAACTTCCCCATGAAAAGAGTGTCATATTAGTGAAATCTATACTTCTAAGGTACACAAATCTGCTCTTGTTGCCAGAATCAGGTTGAATACTCTTAACTTATCGGAGGGAACTCTAAGGGCATTTCAGACCTCTGTGATAAACTTACGTCTCTTTGCAATTCAACACATTCTATGTTTAGTGAAGAATACTGACTACGTGATCATAATGTGTCTGGCACCGTTCTAAGCAGCTAAACACTTTCAATTTAATTTAATGGTAGCCACAGCCCCAAGAGGAAGGGACTGCTTTTCCAAACTACTTATAAATAAAACGCCTGAGACTCAGAGTCAAAAAGACTTTCTCAAGGTCATCCTGTAGTCAACAGTGTAACCTGGATTCAAGTTCAGCTTTCTGTTCCCTAATCTTGATCTTTTAACAGTTATGAAATATTGCCTGACTAAAACCTGTGTTTAACAACTTCTGACTAGTTGTTGTGGGATATGAATAAAACACTTATGGCTCCTGACCTAAAGATTACTAGAGTTTAAGGGTATCTAAATCCACCTATCTGCAGATAAATCTATGTATCTGTATATAAGTATATATGCATATGTAAACTATATTGCATGTGTATATATACACATATATAAATAAAATATATTTACATCTCTCTATGTTAGAGAGAAAGTGATTAATATAGAAACTTCGATAAGTCTAAATCTAGTTTGACATTCTCACATACAAAGAAGAATCTCTTTCTAAAAGAGAATCTTTTAGCTGGCCTTCTGGAAGCACACTGCCAGGGTCCAAAGAACAAACTCTTGCTGTCTCGGACCCCTGCTCGTGGGCTCCACGGCCTTGTAGCTTAAACAAAAGAAATTCACACAGACTACCGAATCCTGTGGAAGAAAAGGGCAAGCTGCTTCTCGCTCAAGGGGAGCAAAAGCCTCTTGTTCCAATGAACTTTTATTGTCTTACTGAGCACATTACAAGAAGGTCCTCATTAACTACGCACAAGCTCGATTTAGGTAGTTACCTTATACAGAAAACAAAGGATAGGATGTCTGTAATCACATCACAGAAGAGGGATATTTGCAAATGAAAAGGCAAAAGTGGTTGGACCGGTTACATCACCCTTGGAAGGTTTTAGCATGGTTTTTAGGAAGTTGCTTTGCAGTAGATGTTTGCCACTGGGGGCTGGGCCCACACCAAGCAGGATGGTCTACTACACTCTTTCTTTTTTGTTTTTTTTATTGAATTTATTAGGGTGACATTGGTTAATAAAATTATATAGATTTCAGGTGTATGACTGTATAATACGTAATGTGTATATTGTATTGTGTTCACTCCCCAAGCCAAATCTCCTTCTATTACCATTTATCACCCCCATAACATTTCCCCCACCATACTTTCCCTCTAATAATCACCATACTGTTGTCTGTGTCCATGAGGGGTGTTTTTTTTTTGTTTTTGTTTTTTGTTTTGTTTTTTTTTTTGCTTAATTCCTTCGCATTTTTCACCCAGCAAGAAAACCAGCCTCCCATCTGAGAGCTGTCAGTCTTTATTCTAGGAGTCTGTTTCTAATTTGTTTGTTTGTTTATTTTGTTCATTAGATTCCACATATGAGTGAAATTATATGATATTGTCTTTCTCTCACTGGCTTATTTCAGTTAGTATAATGCTCTCTAGGTCCATCCTTGTTGTCGTAAAGGGTAATATATTCTTTTTTTACTGCTGAGCAGTATTCCATTATGTAAATGTACCACTGCTTTTTTTTATCCACTCTTCTGATGGGCACTTGGGATGCTTTCGAATTTTGGTATATTATAAATAACATTGCAATGAACATATGGGTATATATATTCTTTTGAATCAGTGTTTCAGGTTTTTTCAAGTATATTCTCAGAAGTGGGGTCACTGTATCATAAAGTAGTTTTCCATACTGCTTTCCACAGTGGCTGCACCAGTCTGCAACCCCACCAGCAGTGCTCTAGGGTTCCCTTTTCTCCACATCCCCAACAACACTTGTTGTTTGTTGATTTATTTGATGACAGCCATTCTGACAAGTGTGAGGTGAATTGCCTAGTGGCTTTAATCTGCATTTCTCTGATGATTAATGACATTAAGCATCTTTCCATATTTCTGTTGGCCATCTATATGTCCTGTTTGGATAAATGTATATTCAGGTCATTCAACCATTCTTTTATTGGATTGCTTTTCTTTTCATGTTGAGTTGTATAAATTCTTTATAAATTTTTGATACTAACCCCTTATCAGATATATCATTAGTGAATATGTTCTCCCATTCAGTGGGCTGTCTTTTCATTTTGTTGATGGTTTCCCTTTCTGTGCAAAAAGTTTTTAGTTTGGCATAGTCTTATTTGTTTATTTTTCTTTGGTTTTCCTTGCCCAAGGAGATAATTGGAAAATATATTACTATGAGAAATGTCTGAGAGTTTCCAGCCTATGTTTTTTTCTAGAATTTTTATGGATTCTCCATATACAATATTATGTCATCTGAAAATAATGACAGTTTTACTTCTTCCTTTCAAATTTGGATGCTTGTTATTTCTTTTTCTGGTCTGACTGCTATGGTGAGGACTTCCAGTACTGTGCTGAATAAGAGAGGTGAAACTGGACATTTGTGTCTTGTTCCAGTTCTTAAGGGAAACACTTTTGGTTTTTGCCTATTGAGTATGATGTTGGCTGTGGGTTTGTCATACGTGGCTTTTATTATGTTTAAGTATGTTTCCTCTATCCCACTTTGCTGAGAGCTTTTATCATGATGGGTACTGGATTTTATCAAATACTTCTTCTGTATCTTATGATATGACCATGTAATTTTAATACTTCATTTTCTTTATGTGCTGTATCACATTTATTGATTTGCAGGAGCTGTACCAATTGTGCACCCCGGAATAAATCCCATCTGATGATGGTGTATAATCTTTTTAACATATTGCTAGATCTAGTTTGCTAACATTTTGTTGAGGATTTTAGCATCTATATCCAACAGAGATATTGGCCTATGATTTTCTTTCTTTGCAGTGTCTTTATCTTGTTTTGGAACTAAGATAATGCTAGCTTTATAACATGAGCTTGGGAGTCTTCGCTTCTCTTGATTCTTTTGGAATAATTTGAGAACAATAGGTGTTAGTTGTTTGAATGTTTCTCCTGTGAAGTCATCAAGCACAGGACTTTTGTATATTGAGAGGTGTGTTTTTTTGTTGTTTTTTTCTGCTTTTATTTCATCAGTTGTAATCTCTCTGTTCTTTTATTCTCTCTCTTCTTCCTTTCCTCTGAGTCTTCCTGATTCAGATTTGGAAGATTGTATACCATTTTGTCCAGATTATCCATTTTTAGCATGTATTTGTTTGTAGTACTTCTTTACAATCCTCTTCTTTTTTTCCTAGTGTCAGTTGTTACTAATCTCTCATTTCTGATTTTATTTATTTGGGTCCTCTTTCTTTTCTTTTTGTTGAGTCTGGTTAAAGATTGTCAATTTGTTTCTTTTCAAAGAAACAGTTGTTAGTTTCATTGATCTTTTGTATTTTTTTAGGTTATTTTATTTAGTTCTGCTCTTATCTTTATTCTCTTCTTTTTTAAAACTCACTTTGGACTTTGTAAGTTGTTCTTTTTCTAGTTCCTTTAAATGTAAAGTTAGGTTGTTTCTTTGAGTTGTTCCTGTTTCCTGAGGTAGACGTGTAATGCTTTAAATTTTCCTTCTTATGACTGTTTTTGCTGTGCCCCATAGATTTTTAGTTGTGGTATTCTCATTTTTACTTGTTCCAAGATATTTCCTGAGTTTTTTCTTTATCTCATTGTTGATCTATTTATTGTTTAATAACATGTTATTTAGCCTCCATCACTTTGTGTGTTTTCAGTTTTTTTCCTGTGGTTAATTTCTAGTTTCATGTCATTATGGTCAGAGAAGATGCTTGATATGATTTCAATCTCCTTAAATTTATTGAGACTTGTTTGTGTCCTAACATGTACTCTATCCTAGAAAATATTCCATGTGCACTTGAAAATAAAATGTATATTCTGGTGCCTTGGGGTGAAATGCTCTAAAGGTATCGATTAAATCCATCTGATCTAGTGTGTCATTTCAGATCACTGTTTTCTTGCTGACTTTCTCTCAAATTCATGTCAATCATGAGGATGGGGGTGGGTAAAGCCCCTGCTATTGTAACAGGGTGCAGCCAAGAGGGGGGCTCCAAATAGGGATTTGGAATGGGGTCCAGAACTCAGGGTGTCCAGGAAATATTACAATGTCCTCACCATCCCCCCACAAAGGTGTGAGTTGGGGAAGGGACAAATGGAACAGGGTCTTTGAGAGCTGTTTTGCATAGCAACAGCTTTGCAGCTAACCTCTGGTGTGATCATTTAACATTTCTATAACTTTTAACTGGTTACATAGATATGTTAAATAGCTGTGGCCATGCTCTGAGCCAGGGGAATGGAAGTAACTTCCCCACCAAGATGTAACTGAAGGGCAGGTTCCCCAAGTTACAGCGCCTGTGTGGGAGCTTGAAGATTGGCTCCATGACATGGGGCCATACCAGCCCAGACTCACAATGGCAGCCCAGTAAAGCTGGAAGGCTTTGAGAGTACTGGCAGGTGTAACTGATTGTAGGAGGAGTTGGAAATGGGGCTGCAGAGGAAGATTGGCACAGGGATTTAAACCCAAACACGGCAGCCATTTGGGAGGGAGAACCATGCAGTTTGGCAGAGTGGAGACTCCCACGGCCATTGTGTAGAGAGGACCACAGCCCTGGGAGGGAGAACCATGTGGCTTTGCCAGACTGGGGACCCCTGCAGCTTTAGAAGGGGGAACCACCACCCGGCTTTAGCAGAGATCCTGGCAACACAGCTGATGGTGCTGGGAACTGAGGGAGGCCTACCAGCTGAGACAGATTACTGAGAAGAACTGGGGTCTGCCTGAACCACGGACTTCTATTTCTTTTCCTGAGGTATGGTACCCCAGACTGGGCAAAGGGGGGAAGAAAGGACTATGTGTGTTTGTGGGTGTTTTAAGGGACTTTGGGATTTTGGTGAAGACATTAGATCACTACTTTAAGTCTGTATGGCATTAAATAAACATTTCCTTTCCTTTTCATGAATCTCTGGCATTGAGAGACATCTTTCCTCTGGCGGTAGACATTAACAAACCTGGGGGGCTTCCTTTCAGCTAATAGTATATCGTCCCAGGCGCCCCCCTTGTTGTTCTGTAACACTATGACTGCTTTACTGTCAAACTCTATGTCCATCAAAATTTGCTTTATATATTTAGATGCTCCTCTGTTAAGTGCAATATTTACAAGGTTTATATTGTCTTGCTGGATTGTTCTCTTTATCATTATGTAGTGTTCTTTGTTTGTTACTATAACCTTTGTTTTAAAGTCTATTTTGTCAGATATAAGCATTACTACTCCAACTTTTTTCACTTCTATTTGCAGAAAATATCCATTTTCATCCCTTTGCTTTTAGTCTATATCTTTCCTTCTGAGTTTGGTCTTTTGTAGATAGTACATCTATGGGTCTTGTATTCTTTTTTATAAAAAAAGATTTTATCTATTGATTTTTAGGGATAGGAGAAGGGAAAGAGAAAGAGAGGAGAGAAACATCAATATGTGATTACCTCTTACATGCCCAAATGGGGACCTGGCCTACAACCCAGGGTATGCCCTGACTGGGAATCAAATCGACAAGCCTTTGGTTTACAGGTCAGCACTCAATTCACTGAATCACACCTGCCAGGGCTGGGTCTTGTATTCTTATCCATTCTGGTACTGTATGCCTTTTGACTGGAAAATTTAGGTCCATTACATTGAAAATGGTTATTGGCTGGTATGTATTTATTGCCACTTTGTTTGTTATAACCATGTTCCTCTTTCTTTTGTTCATTCTCTCTCTCTCTCTCTCTCTCTCTCTCTCTCTCTCTCTCCTTCTTACCCATACTCCTCGTTCTTCTGACCCTTTAGCATTTCTTATAATAATGGTTTGGTGGTAACCAGCTCCTTCACCTTTTTCTCATTGGAGAAGCTCTTTATTTCTCTTTCAAATTTAAATGATAGCCTTGCTGGGTAAAGTGGTCTTGGTTGTAGGCCCTTGGTTTGCATCACTTCGACTATGTTATGTCAACTCCTTCTGGCCTGAAATACTTCTGTTGAGAAATCAGCTGACAGTTTTATGGGAGTTTCCTTGTAGATAATTAACTGTCTTCCTCTTGCCACTTTTAAGATTCTTTTTTTGTCTTTTATCTTTGCCATTTTAAGTATGATGTGTCTTGGTGTGGACCTCTTTGTGTTCATCTTGTTTGGGACTTTCGGTGCTTCCTGGACTTGTGTGTCTTTTTCCTTTACCAAGTTAGGGACATTTTTGGTCATCATTTCTTCAAATAGGTTCTCAGTTCCTAGTTCTCTCTCTTCTCCTTCTGGTACCCCTATGATGTGTGTGTTGTTATACTTCATGTTGTTTCAAAAGTCCCTTAAACTATTTTCATTTTTTAAAAAATAATATTTATTTTTTGTTGTTCTGACTGGGTTTTTACGTCTACCTTGTCTTCCAAAGTGCTGATTCAATCCTCTGCTTTATCAATTGACTGTTTATTCTTTCTAGTGTATTCTTCATTTCAGATATTGTAGTCTTCATTGCTGACCAGTTCTTATTTATGGTTTCTATGCCCATTACTCTTTTTCTGAAAATTTCTCCTGTTTTTTTTTCATTTAGGACATGTTTCTTTGTCTCCCAATTTTGGCTGCCTCTTTTTGTTTTTATGTGTTGGGTAGATCTGCTATGACTTTCAGCCTTGGTAGGATGGCCTTATGTAATAAGTGTCCCTCTGGAATCCCATGGATTAGTCCCCTTGATCACCTGGGCAGGGTCCTCCAGGAATGTCCCATGTATTTATTTTGTGGGCCCTCCTGTTGCAACTGAGTCTTGATTGATATTGTCCCATTTGTATGTGGAATCAACCCTCAGGCTCACTGACTGTGAGGATCAACCTCGACCACAGTATATGAGCTGCTGTGCAGGTGCTGACCATTCAGAGTAGAATTTGCCTCAGCAGGGTGTGGTGCCCACCAAGATCTCTCTTTGGATATGCCACTTGTGAAGCTAACTGAATCCTGCTCTGATGTTGTTTGAAGCTAGCCACCGCATGTGTTGGTTCTGGGGCCTCTTGTGAGGTACTCTGTTGCAGGTCAATATCAGACACTGCCTGTGACTGGCTGATATTTCAGGATGAAGGTTTTAATTCTTCATTTTGTTTATGTGGTATATATGTCTATTCACTTACCAATATCATACCAATCTTGCATCCCCAGAATATATCCCACTTGATCACAGTGTGTTATTTTTTTAATGTATTGCTGGATAAAGTTTCAGAAAAAAGTCTCTTGATCCTGTCTGCTTTCTGACAGACAGGACTCTGATTCTCCTTTGACCATTTAATAACCCAGTGACATTGAATGACTCATGTCACCTCTCCATGCTGTTTCTTATTCTCTAGACAGTTGAAAATGACATTAACTCATAGGACTGTTGTGAAAGTTACATGATTTAATGTGTGCATAGTCTTTCTGAGGTTTCTTCATCATGGTTTACCATGCTGCATTTATTTATGCTACCCATCATGGAAGAACAAGAAAAGTATTGGCTGGAAAGGCTCATACCCAGGGAAGGACAGTCCCTGCGGGGGACTCACTTTGGATAATTGGGAAGAAAGTGATGGAAATTTTGGTTCAGGAGGATAATACAGCAACCTATAGAGAAATTACTGAGCATCATATAACAGTAAGGCAGAGAGTCACCTCTGCCTGATCAGAAGTGAGTTATTTTATAAATGCTGGAGGAAAGTCTCTATGGCTTGGGTTAAATTTTTCCCTGAATCTGATTCCAAAAATTTTCCAATTTTTAGTTGGAAAACAGTAAGTCGATCTGTGGAATGAGATTAGGTCATTTGTATTTTAATTATAGCTTTCTGAAAAGACAAGGACTATCCACTACAGTGATTTGAATGGTTGGCATTAATTCCTGATTGGGAGGGTTTTTAAACAGACTCACAGTTTTATGGCTCTATTCTTACATCATATCAGTTCCTTACAACAGTTTCGATGTACATGTTTTAAATGATAGATCCACTATTTCATCAGTTTCATTTAGCTGTGCTCTTAAAATAGTGGGAATAATTACTGTATTTTGCCATACATAATGCACTCTTGTGCATAGTGTGCACCCACATTTTTGGCTCAAATTTTCAGGAAAAAAATTTCATTTTAATTTTTAAACTCAATTATTTATTTATTTATATTTAGAAACAAAACTGATTACCATATTCCAGGGTATTATTTTGCATAAGGGTATCGTTATTGCTATCTAGAGTTACACTTTAATGCATAAGTATAAATGAAAGAATAAAAACATTTGTAAAGGTTAAAGATAAAGACAATCTTAAAAGCAGCAAGATAAAAGAAGAGAGTTACCTACAATGGAGTTCCCATAAGACTATCAGCTGATTTCTCAAAAGAAATATTGCAGGCAAGAAGGGGCTGGAAAGAAGTAATCAAAGTTTTGAAAGGCAAGAACCTACATCCAAGATTACTTCATCAAGCAAAGCTCTCATTTAGAATGGAAGGCCAGATAAAGTGCTTCCCAGATAAGGTCAAGTTAAAAAAGTTCATCATCACCACGCCCTTATTACATGAAATGGTAAAGGGATTTATCTAAGAAAAATAAATAAATAAAAAGTATGAACAGTAAGATAACAAAAAACTCGTAACTATCAACAACAAAACCTAAATAACAAAAACATAAATAAACTAAGCAAACAACTAGAACAGGAACAGCATCACAGAAATGATCACCTGGAGCGTTGTCAACAGGGAGGGGGAAGGGGAAAATGTGGGGGGAAAGGTACAGGGATTAAGAAGCATAATTGGTAGGTACAAAATAGACAGAGGGAGGTTAAGTATAGTATAGAAAATGAGATGCCAAAGAACTTATATGACCGACCCATGGACATGAACTAAGACAGGGGGGATTGCTGGAGAGATGGGGATACTGGGAGGAGGGGGGCAAAAGGGAAAGATAAATGGAACAACTGTAATAGCATAATCAATAAAATATACTTAAAAAAGGAAAATGAAAGACAAAAAATTATATAGATACAGAATTAGTACTACCCATGTATGATGTGCATCCTTACTTTTTCCTCAAAAGTTTGGGCAAAAAATGCACATTATACACTGCAAAAGATAGCACATGGAGCAGCAGGCCAATACCCTAAAAAATCAGGAGTCCAGCCTCACTCAACTACTTTTATTATCAGAGAAGCAAGGAGTAAAGCAACCACTCACTGTTTGCTTGCAATCCAGCCAGGTGTACAATTAACAACATGAACTGTTAATTTACTTACAGGTGTTTGATAGAGGAAAAGATAATGATGTAATCTCAAAATCACACTCTTTTCTCCTATAGAGTGTTTCTTTCTTGTCTGTGCACCAGCAGTTCTGCTATATTGTGATGACACGAAATATTTTCCCATTAGCTTGAATTCACCGTCCACACCTCCATTCAGCAGGCCCATAGGTTCACTTTGCCATGTTCCAGTTCCAACTAGGTAATGGAAAGAGCGCTATTGTCAAATTAAACCTGACCTGAAACAGATATCTGAATGTACAAAATAAATTTCTAATAAGTGAACTTCACCCCAATATGCAATGAACAAATTAAATAATGTGTATGATTCCAACAATAATACCCCTTTATCACAACAGGGCTGTGTAAAATTTATTGAGAAAATTATCAAGTTTTAAATTTTATCTATTAATCCTAGGACAGCGCTGAACATGTAGGTTAGTGGTGAATAATATTGTTTTATCAGCTATTATTCATAGTGGAATCCTTGTGAAATTGCATTTATGTAATGAAATGAGAAATATTGTCCATAGCATTAATTCAGGAAATATTTATTAATTATCTGTGACTTTGATAGGAAATTATCCTCTTAGTGTCTTTCGTAGCAGCCTTAACAGGGGTTATTCTCCTAATTTTTCTGAATGTAAAGAAGCAAAAATTAACTTGATTCCTCAATATTTAGCATATATGAGCATTAATGATATCTCATACTAGGATATGAAGCAACCAAGTATCCGTCCTCAAATTATGCTTTTTCTCTGCATATAAATTGGTCTAGCCAAAGAAAAATTAATACACGGAGTGTTGCATGTAAATTTCCTGTATGATTGTCGACTTTATTTCTCAGGCTAAGTATAAAATTGCTGTAATTCTGATGCCCTGAGCTTTGATATTATAAGTCACTCTCTAGTGTTTTATGACCCCTGCATTCCCAGCAACTATCTGGGCAGCTGTATCTGTCCCCAGGCCACTTTTCTCTTCTGTTTGATTTTCAAACTCCAGCAGCTTCTATCTTATTGAATCAAACACAGCTTAATCTGCTAAGAAATTTGGCCTCCTTTCAACCTGGTAAAAAGTTTTCTTCAGTTCTGACACATCAAGCTACAATCCACTAAATCTTCCTGAAAAATACAAAGTTACAAAACATCTACGGGTCTCAGACAGACCCAACTGGACTGAAATATATGTATAGATTTTATCACCTTGTTAAAAATGAATTAATTCACCATTTTTGTAGGAAATATATAATATGCTATATAATGTTTGATGCTATTGATTGAAAGGTAACTAAAATTATCAGAATATATTTTATGTGAATACAATAAATACATTCCTTCTTGATATATGTTACATTGTACACCTACCTATGAAAATATTCAACAAAGTAACTTTTGTGTTTCTTTATCCATCACATCCCATCCTAACATCCTTGATAGGTAACC
This sequence comes from Phyllostomus hastatus, assembly GCF_019186645.2. NCBI lineage: Eukaryota > Metazoa > Chordata > Mammalia > Chiroptera > Phyllostomidae > Phyllostomus > Phyllostomus hastatus. The sequence continues at coordinate 35,117,258 of NW_025334028.1, forward strand.
ATAAGGAGTTTTCACTTTTCTATCATTTTCTCCCTTTCTCCTCTGTGCTTTTCTTAACCATGGAAGCTACAGCTTGTTCACTTTCACAGTGTGATTAGGAGAATTATAACTAAATATAAACATTTTTCTATAGTATATGATCTTTTCTTTATATCCTTTGAATTTATTTGGAGTTTCATTATTGAATAAAATAAAATTATCCAATGGCCTCTGCTGAGTGTGTCCTATAAATGAATCCTTTGCTTTAAGATTTTCTCTTTCTGCTTTTGGGAATCCAGTTTTGATGCCTTTCTAAATATATCTCCTTTCCCCCAAATTGCTATTAGTAATTTGTTAGTCAATTTTTCTCTTTCTCCTTGAAAGCAGTTTATAATTTTTAAAGCATTCCTTAGTCAAAATGTGTAAGTGTCTGTGAACTGAAGAAAGAAGTTACATATAAAGGTGCTATTAATTCCGATAATAAAAAAATTACAGAGACACTAGCATTTAGAAGTTAGGCATATTTTCATGGCATTCCAGGGATTATTGACTTTTATATCCTCATTTCCAGTCCCAAGTTGGCCCATTACCTGAAGTTGTGTCTTAGGAGCAGGGTTAATGAAGGTGAGCAAGCAATGGTACCAGCTTATGGCCCCGGTATTATGTTAAATGCCTTCTGGCCTAAGTCTGGGCTGCACAAATATGGTCAGTCAGATGTGAGATGGTGGAAACTCATTCCTGACTAATCATCTCTTATTTTTTTTTGATAAAAATTTTTTAAGTTTATCATTTTTATTATTGGAAAAAAAGAAATGGAGAGAGAGAGATTAAAACATGGGTTTGTTGTTTCCCTTATTTATGCATTCATTGGTTGACTCTTGTATGTGTCTTTCTTACCTGGCCAGGGCAAGAAAGTTTAATTTTATCTTTGTAAAATCTCAACAGGATATTTCTAACAGTTCTGGCTTTATTAGCATATTGACCCAGCTTATGGGTTCAGTTTGTTTTTGGAAATGATCATTAACCAGATATTCTATTCAGTGCTTCAAAATAACTTTTGGAGAAAAGATACTTATGACCTAATAAAGTGAATATAGTGAATTTTCTTTTAATAACTATTTTTAAAAAGATTTTATTTATTTATTTTTAGAGAGAAGAGAAGGGAAGGAGAAAGAAAGGGAGAGAAACATCAATGTGTGGTTGCCTCTCACGTGCCCCGCACTGGGGACCTGGCCCACGATCCAGGCATGTGCCCTGACTGGAAATCAAACCAGTGACCCTTTGGTTTACAGGTCCGCACTCAATCCACTGAGTTATACCAGCCAGGGCTTAATAACTATTTTAAGTTGGATATTAATTGACATTCCAATAAGCCAGGAAGTAAATGTTCAATTATCTTTGTTACTATCATACTGACTTTTATCATAAAAGATTAATAGAGAAACATTTTTTGTAGATTACATTTTGTAATTGCATCCTAAAAAACACATTGGCAACACCTTCAATGTAGAATTAATGATATTACAATGGTTATTATTGATTTGTATAATGAGCAACATAATAAGCACTATTGATTTTTTCATTACATTCCAAATAAAATTGTTTTTCCAGCCCCTTTAATGAAGGATTAGTGAAGACTTTGGCTAGATCTACTGAGTCTTCACCTGCTTATCCTGCTTGCTCCTATGTAAAACCACCAACCCTGAAGGCCTTCCAGAGAATGGTTTGAAATCAAGCACAAGGATTTTACAAAATGGGTGTTATCTGATGAGGGAGCTTTTTCAAGTTTCTTTACTAGAACTATTGATAATAAAGTACATCTAAAACAGTGAAACATGATTATCATACAATTGTTAAGTGTGGTATGGCAAATGGTAGAGGTCTCTAAAAGTTCACATTCTAATACTCAGACCCTGTGAATCTGACCTTATTTGGGAAAAAAAATAGTCTTCATAGGTGCAATTAAGGGTCTTAAAGTGAGACCACTGTAGAATATCCAGGTGACCCTAAATCCAATTATAAGAGACAGGAAACAGAGAGATTAGAGAGATATACCCCAAAGCCAAGGACAATGGGGCCACCAAAGGCTGGAAGAGGCAAGAAAGGACCCTCCTCTAAAGCATCCAGAAGGTGTGTGGTCCCACCAATTACATTTGATTTTAGACTCTTGGCTTCCATATCTGCGAGAGAATAAAATTCTGCTGTTTCAAGCTACTCTGTTTATGATAATTGTTTACAGCAGCCTCAGGATACCAATACAAGAAATGATTTCCATAAGTGGGACAGCCAGGCAGAAAGAAGGAGCGTCTGAAGAGCCGGACTTCTGAGATGGCTTTGCATTATCTTAATTGCCTACATTCTTTGGACTGAGTGGGTCTGGCAGAAAAGGCAGAACTTGAAAAACAAACTTGATTTTGACTGTACACTTGGGAGTTTTAATTAAGAAAATGCCTTAAGAAGATTGACCAGGAAAAGTAGAAGACTGGTATTAAAGTGAAAGAAAAAAATGATATTGTCACTTAGATTATTATACCCATACCCACAAAACCCAAATATTCTCCTTCTTCTGGAAGGCCTGAAGTGAGGAGCCAAATAAAAAACAAGAGTTTGCTTGTTGAGCATGAAATCCAAACAAAAGAGATTAGTTAGAAAATCTTAGGATTTAATGAATGCCAAGCCAAATAGCCCAAAGCATTTATTCTCCTATAGAAATTTTATTGCAATAAAATTAGAATATTAGCAGTCCATTTTTTGAGGCCTCATTCTTCAGATGTCACTAGAAATACTTGCTTCTGGGTGTTTTTCATTTAATTTTTAAAAATAAAATCCCCCTCCTGCCCTGTGCAAACTGCCACTCCTTTCTGTGGACATCCACATTTTTTTGTGTGTGATTGCCTTAATGAAACTAGTCTGGGAGACTATTCAGAGTCTTAAAGTGGCTTTATATTTTCTCCTGTTTTAAGAGATTAAAAATTAATCTTAGAAGTTACCTTTCAGAGGGCATTCCCCAACCCCCAGCCCCCTGCTTGCCCAGTACGGGCAGGTACTTCCATAGGAGAAGCTCTTGTCCGTCAGCAGGCTGCATTTTCTGACCAGAAAGTTGCAAATACCAGGGACAGGACTGTTATCTTTACTTATCACTAATCCAAATCCAAACTCACAGAATTCTGTAGATAAAATTAAATTGGATAGAAAAGGTAGCTGACCTTCAGATAAAGTCATTTTGAAGAATTTCAGTTAGATGTGACAAAATAAGAAAATAAAAATGTAAGGCTGCTCCAGAGGGAAAGCTGATAAATGGCCAGAAATGTCTTTCTCTAAAATTATTCAGTCCTTGTTATCAAGAGAAAAATAAGCACACATTAAGCCAAATACACTCTCTTTCTACATGTCCTTCTTTGAAAGAACTACATTTTACCAGGAAAACAGCACTGCAGCTGGAATACAGTTCATGCCACAGACGCATTGAAAGGCATATTCACAAAAGGCCAAATATTAAATACGTGATAAAAACTAAAATTTAAGGTTTTGTTTTCAAAGAATTTCTTTGGCTGCCATATTTACTATATTCTGGCTCAGTAATTATTCTGAATTTACCATATAAAAGACTTTCAATTATAGCTTTAGGATGAAGTGACTACTTAGCATGCATACAAATTGAAAATCCCAACTCCCTCCATTCCAATGCCTTTTGCTGATGAAAATGTTAATCTCATTTTTAGATTTTAGAAGATGGAAGCTGTAGTCAGAAAAATTGCTAGACCGTGTTAGCTATTCTACTTAAATTAAGTGATATCCTACATATTTCTCAAGTAAATTAGTTTTCACCAGAATCTACCAGCATAGCAGACACAAACTCCTATCTTCCCCACATACATAATCTGTTTTGGTGATATTTTCAATGTTAGGCACAGAGGCAGGAAGATGTGCTAAATTATTAAATGACAATGCATTAATTCAGGTTCTCCTTCAAAAGTAGTCAGAGTGTTTTTCCTTCCAGATTAGCAGTCCAGGAAAAACAGTCTAGATTTCCTGAAAATGAACTTTTTTTCCTGGAGCCTCATTCACACACCAACACACACTTATATTCAGAGCACAAACTCCAGTCTAGGCTCTAGTTGTGCATATTGGAGTAATATTTATTTTTAGCTTTGTTGAAGTGTAGTTGGGATACAAAAACTCGTACACATCAACACACACATTTTGAGACCATTTTCTTTGCTGGAGAGGATGAAAAGGAGGAACACTGTTTTTACTTTTCAACTCTCCAAAATCTTGTTGTTTCTAGAATCCAGGTTGTTCCTTCAAATTATGCCTCAAAATTAGCTCCTTATTGTGTTAATCTCTTTCCTGAAGTATTTTATTATATGCAGTTAGTAAGAGACAAATGCACTTTTAATAGTCTGTTTGCAAGCCCCCTTGTGCCAACCCAAAAGACCATTAGGTATATACATATTTACTTCCTAAGCTGTGTGATGCAACCTTTTATTCCCCAAATATTCTGAACTATCTGTCATAGATGCTACCTTTTCAGCTCCCTATAACATTTTCCTCAGCACTTCCCATTGTTCTATTAGTTTCTTTGTCAGTTTAAACTTCCAGCAGCCAACTGGTCCTAGAAAAAATATAGTGGCACTTAGGTGTGCTAGTACTGTTGCTGTACTCTATTAATAGCTACAGTAGTGTGGCATGAGAAACAGACACGGGACCTCGGGGACATGAATAATCTGCTTTTATTTGGCTCCCAAGTATACAAAGCGGCAGTTCCAGCCAGGTTTGGTGGAAGGCAGTCTGGTCTTGGCTTGCCTGCTGATTATCTGATGAGCTCCCACCCAGTGTGTACAGGCCTGTATCTGTGGACTGACAGAAACTCCTCAGCTCTGCTCTTTTGTTTCTGTTACCCTTTACCAAGACCTGTGGGCTAGCCTTGGCATGTCTGTCTCTGGCAGTGACAGAGGGCAAGACCAAAAAGTGTGAATTGAATCATACAAATGTTCTCAAGGTTCAACTAGCATCACTTTGTTAATATTCCATTAGCCTGAACAAGATAAATGTGAAGCTTAGAATCAGATTAGGAGAAATGTTTTATGACAAAGGGTGAGGGTGCTGGGAAAGAGGAAACATCAAGGCCAAGTTTATAACTGACCATGTAAACAAAGTCAGCTTCCAGTTTCTAAATTAAGGTGAATTTGAAAACATTTTTGTGATCTGGAGGAATAAAGTAACAATGAACCCATAAATACTGCCTGAGAAAAGTTATATAATTCTTATGAAACCTTATTTATTTTTTAAATTCATTTTTTTATTTTATGCATTTCTGTATACTTACTGTCTCTACATATATCATGGGTCCCAAATCATTACTTAAAAAACAAGAATCTGAATCACCTTCAGCCCATCAACTTTAGTAAATATGAAAACTGAGTCACATCTGTAGACATCTATAGATAGGCCTGTGTCTGTGTGTGCTTTCAGGACTGATGGCAATGAGATGTGGCCACTTCCTTCCCATCCAACTGGAAATAGGAGACATCAGAATACTACCACCCAGCCAGTTGACATGGAAGGGTGCTAAAACACGAGAGAGAGATATAATACATTTTAATCTTGAGAAGGGCAAAACAATTGCATTTTGATTTTTTATAAACACATAAATTAAAATAAGAACCTCAAGAGAAGTTAAACTAATATAGAATTTCAAAATACACTCTGAAAAAATGATGTCTTAGAAAAAGTACTTTCTCTAAAGAAGCAAAATCTTAGAAGTTATATTCTAAATATAGACTCCAGAAGTAGATTTTTTTAAAGCACCGAAGATGGTCTATTATGTTGTAATTTCTTCAGAAACAGAGGATTAAACATTGATGCCCAATCAATAGATGAAGTAGCTAAGGTGACCTGTTAAGTGATTTTGAATTGGACTTTAGACAATAATACAAAGTCCTTGTTCAGTTGGCTCTAACTACATCATTTGTTAAAAATGGTTTTCATTTTGTAATTTAGTGGAAAATCAAATATTTGATTCAGCTCTTAGAATGCCTTTCTTGAAAGAGTTGGACTTTTCCATCATTACAGATAAATCCATGCCCCTTTTCTTCCTTGCAGCATCTGTTTTATGGGAGTGCCACCCAGTGCTGCTACCATAGAGCATATGCCACAGATAAACAAAAGAGGCATGCATTTGGAATTAACAGTAGGATCCTGCACCATCTTGAAATAAACATGACACATTAAAAAATAAGTGTACATCATGGGTCTGGAGGCAATCATTTTACAAAAGACTTCTGAAATACAGAGTGAGTTCTTCATCATTTTATTTTTTCCATGCTCATAGGGAGTCTGAAAATGATGTGTGTGTATTATTTTATGAGCTGTGTCCCAGTTCCTTACCTTGGACTGTCATTAAAATATTCAGTCATCTATATGAAAATGGAAGAATTGTGGAGTATCTCCTAGAGCTAACCCCAAGTTGTCATTGTCAGATAAGGAAAACTAAAATTTGGCATTGACTGTATCCAAAAAAAAGCAGAAATCATGTAGTAACAATAAAGATAATAAAAAGATTTTATGTTAGAGTGAACAAAGGAAATCAATTTCATGTGCTTTTTTCTTGGTGGAAGGACAACTTGTAACCAGACTTTAACAGCATATTTGTGTGTGTGTGTGTGTGTGTGTGTGTGTGTACTGAAATGTATATTGTATATGTATGCTATATACAATATATATACATGTGAAATTATATATATTATACACACACACCCATTATATATATATTATATACACATAAATGTGTATGCATGCATGTGTGTATATATATTTATATATAGTATTATATGTATATATGTGTTTATAGTATACACATGTATATATATCCATTTATGTATTATACATATGTGTGGTTATATTATATACCTATGCATAATATATATGTATATATACTAAGAATAAATATATATTATATACAGCATGTGTGTATTTATACATGCAATATGTAACATGTTTGTTATATATATAGTATGTGTGTATATATGTATATATAATAATACACAGAATAAAAGTCTAAACCTAGCACTAACCCTGTGGATAGCAAGTAATTCTAATGTGTGGCTTGACTTGAAAATCACTAACACTCTTTTTGCCACTTCCCCAGATTTTCTCTAGATGCCCCCAAGTCCTACCATGAAGTTCACCAATGAACCATGGTCTGAGGACACTTCCTAAAGAGCACATGTGTTGCCTATGAGCAGTAATAGAGTAAGGTAGGCTGGACACAGACGAGAACACTGTTGCTGAGCAAAAGAGACATGGCTGATGAGCTCTGGTGATGGTGGGAGATTGTGGGAACTGCCACGTGAGCCCTGCAGAACCTCAGAAAGCAGCATAATAAGGAGGAACTAGGTAACATGATACAAACACCTTCCTGGCAATATGACCTGTGCACGTTAATTGAAAAGCCACCAGAATAAGCTGATTTCCCTGAAGAAAGCCAACCACTTATGGACAGGGGCTTCATCATGCTTGCCTTTTCTGTGAGACTAGCCAGGGAACGAGGATGTGCCTGACCACCCCATAACTGTATAAACTAATTTCTTCCAACATATCTCTTAATATATCTCTGGTTGAACTCAGACTGATACATATATTCCCTGGACAATGGTAATAATCACAGGTTTCACTAAAGAGAAAATGGTTGTCTGTGTCATTTATTATATCAGGAGATTATAAAGTTAGGTCAGCAGGTTAACGAGTTATTTTTTGTGAAATTGTCATTATGCCTAAATTTTAGAATTTTGGTTGCAGTCTGGGTATTTGCAGACATATTTTATATTTCATTTATTACACTACATGGTATAGGGAAAGAAGTACTATAATTAAGAGAAATTTAGGATCAATTCACATAATATCTCATTTGGTAACCTTAGGAAAGTCATCACAATTCTTTAAGTGGCCTTATTTGGAAATGTAGTATACAGTATCTGCATTACAGTCATGTGTTAATGACTGATGACACAATATTATGTGAGTATACCATATAAATTGTAAACTACCAGCTTCAACTATTAAGCTCTTGGAACTTTTGAAAGCTCCTTGATCCATCTCAAAATTTCAAACTGACCATCACCAGCCAGTCCCACTTCTCTTGATCAATTGTGGATTTAGATTCACCATTAAGTGAAGAGTATTGGAAACAAGATTTTCTATATGGTTTATCCCAGACACTGCATATAATATTGAGTCTCTAAGGGAGAACCTAACTCTCCTCAACTAGTGAATGGGGAGGTTGCTCTCCAGGAGATAGTGCCTCTGTTGATATGAGATTGCAAATCACTTTGCACCTAGGATAAAAATCTAAGGATAGCTTTGTCCCAAGACACGTGAAAAACAAGAATATCACTCCAGATGTAGAATTCTCTGATCTTCTAGCTTAAGTAAGGAACAAGATAATTTTAGGAAAGGTCCTATGACAGCAGGAACCTTTCAAAATGCAATAATGAGACCAAGAAGAGAGAATAGGTAAAAGAAAGGAGTTATTTGGATGGAGAGATTAACTTTTCCTTCAGGAATGGAGGATTTATCAGGGTTGACACAGATACATGAAATGTTAAAATGGTAATGGGATGTAACTTGAATTTAATCCTAGAGTGAAAGGGGTCATTGAAAAATATGTTTGAGAGTGGGCATTTTAATGCCACAAAATGATTAGAATGATGATGCTTCAAGACCTAAATCAGATCTCACATTTCTGTTGTCCTCAATTCACCATCTGTTCATTAATTTAGCTAACTCAATCTAAATATTCAACAAATATCTTTTGGGGGCTTATCCTGTGCTACCTTGCAAGGTTCTTGGGAACATAGATGAGAAGACAAAATGCACAATCTCATACAAATCATGACATAAAATTGCTACTTTGTGTTGTTAAACACTAATCCTCTCTTTTGCTCACCCGAGCCTTTGGCAACCACCTTTCCACTTTGTTTCTATGACTTTTGCCTCCTTTAGAAATATCAAACTGGAACCATGTAGTATTTGTCCTTTTGTGAGGACTGGCTTATGTCACTTAGCATGGTGTTCCCTCCCCTAGGTCCATCCATGTTGTAGCACATGTCAGAATTTCCTATTTTTTTGTTTTATTTATTTATTTTTAGAGAGAAGGGAAGGAAGGGAGAAAGACAGTGAGAGAGACATCAATGTGAGAAAGAAATATCCATAGGTTGCCTATGTATATGCCCTAACTAGGGGTCAACCAGGCAACCCAGGAATGCGCCCTGAGTGGGAATCAAACCAGTGACTTTTCTCTTAGTGAGACTATGCCTGACCAACTGAGCCACACTGGTCAGTGCAGGATTTCCTTTTTTTTAATGTTGAATAATATTTCATTGTATGCATATACCAGTTTCTTATCTATTCATCTATTGATGAGCAGTTGGCTTGCAATTGTGGATAATGCTGCAATGAACATGAGGATGCAGATATCTCTTCACGATCCAGGTTGTTTCTCTGACTGCCTGCCCCAGATGGTCACCTCCTCAAGTCTGGGGACACTGCAGTGGTGAGTTTCCAAGAATCAATGGAAAATGAGATAAAATTCATGTCAATTGAATTTCTCTCCTTGAATTGAGATAGTGAAGACACAAAACAAAATACAGATGATATATTATAGAAATGTACACTTGAAACCAATATAATTTTATTAACCACTGTCACCCCAATAGATTTAATTTAAAAAAGGAAAAATTTCTCTGCACAGTGCAATACCTGTCACACTTCCCTGAGCTCCAGCTCTGCCTTCATTTGCCACCTCATGTTCTATAGTATGTGGAGGAGGGTTTTATCAAGTATGGAAAGTTGAAGAGGGGTAGTGAAATCCACAACGTATGGTATTCAGGATTTTAAGGCTGTTTTCTGAATCACAAGCTTCTTGCAATCTCATTTCAGGAGATACCTCTCAAAACTACTCATATACCTTTCAACCCCAAATGAATCTTTAGTATGCCAAAACTAAATTGCATGACAACATTACATTGTGCCTAAGGATGGAAGTGCATTGATTATATAGAAGTGGTAAGCCTTTCCCAAAATACATTAAAAACCAGAAGGGCTTCATTTTTGGAATATTAATAAACTTCAAAGGTCAAACTAACTAAAGAAGTCTGTAAAATCAAATGTACATTTTACCAAAGCCATCTGAGATGAGCTTTGCTTAGAAAGAATGTCCCTTCCTTAATGTTGCATATAACATAAATATCTGTTGGAAACAATTAAATACATATCATGGTTTTACCTGGAGATATATATATCCCCCCAAAATGGAATTATTTTCTGGAGAGCAGACCCCTTATAGTACAGGCTTCCCCCACTAACTTATTGTTCCAGCAACCCATCTGTATCAGTGTTTAGCTGGTATTGTTGTGAGAAGCTGCCTTCAGCTTCAGTGAATTTTTTTGAAGACGCTTTCAATGTGTTTGCCCATCTCATGATGGCTGATTTATGAGCGCACCTGCCTACACTGCACTGAGTGTTCAGCAGCTTTTGACCAAAACAGCATGACTCCTGTGCCCTACCTTCCCTATTCACCCGATCTCACTCCCAGCGACTTGTTTGTTTGTTTATTTCTCTGGATGAAAAAAGTCCTCAAAGGGAAATGTTTCACCCATGTGGAAGAGGTGAAACAAAAATGGCAGAAGCACTAAAAAGCATCAAAATTGAAGAGTTCAAAAACATTTTTGAGTATTAGAAAAAAACATTTTGATCGGCATACTGCAGCAAATAGATAGTACTTTGAAGGTCACTGAAGTTTAAACATGTAAGAATAATTACACAATTTTTTTATAAATAAATAAAATTCCTGGTTTTTGGGTCCCCTTATGTGTATATACATATATATGTATATGTGCCTATCTATGTATATAGATATATATGAATATACATGCATGTAAACACACATATATAATGTTATGTATATATGGAGATGGTAATGGCTTATTTTACACACACATACACACATATATGATATTATATATAGTTATATATAATCCTTTGTAAGGGGTTTAAAATTATAGCTTGGGAAGTAATTTATACATGTATTTACAAGGCTGCATCATATTTTATTCAGTCTATGGTATTTTATAGAGCTTAACGATTTCTATTGTGTTATACTATCACAAAAATATAACTAAATCATTACCACCATTAATATTTACTTTCCCTCTGTTAACAAACCATAGATTGCCTTGTAACAGCCAGAAAATACAGCTATTAGATGAGAGGCTACACAGAAGTTCTTAGGTGAATTCAGAGGGAGACGAAATTCATCATCTTAAAGTCTGTGTGAACAAGCTGTGGATGTGGCTAGAAAGGTGAATGAGGAGAAGCAGGAAGCCCTGAATGGGGAGGACTCAGCCTAGAGGCCATTGGGATTTCCACCTCACAGACAGCATTAGTACAGAGATTTTTCTTCAAGGATTTGTAAGTAAATCCAAGCTGTGATGCCAAAATGGAAATATAAACATGGCATATATGTATTTTTCTTTTCAAGGTAAATCTACTAACCCAAAACCTAAAGTGAGTAAAAGTCTTGAAAAAGTACATTTAAAAAGGGAAAATATTGAGAGAGAGACGGACAGGTAGCTGTGGTGGAGAGAATGACAAGAGGGAGAGGTGGCGAGGGTGGAGAAGGAAGGGAAGTCAGAGAAGAGCAGTCAGGGGTCGAAGGGTAGAGGAAGAAGAGGAAAGGTGAAGGACAAGTCAAAAGAGAGCTTTCTACCTTTATGTTAAATTTACTCTTAGGGCTAAACACAACTGAGTCTGGTGCATGTTTACTTCAACCCAAAAGCAATACTTACATGTTTTATTACTTTTTAATATGTTTTCTACACTGCCTGGAAAGTCAGTGGTCAAAATCTGCATCTGATGCAACTTCAGCAAAAATTAAAAATCCAAACCTGGACACAGTACTTAATTTTATTCCATCCTGCCCTCGCTGTGCTGAAGACTTTGAGTAAGTTCCTGCAATCATTTAAGCTCAAGATTCTCCTCCCATACTGTTTTGTGAGTTCTAAGTGAAATATGTTAAAGGAACCTAATCAAATGTTTCAAACCCAGTAACTATAAAATAATAATAATTATAATTATTATATTATAATTTATTATTATTGTCATAATCTAGAATATAGAGCCTGGCACAGACATATGGTAAGCATTCAATACATTGTCATTATTAACATTATTAGAAAAACATAAATATATTTTGTTAATGTAAAACTCAGTCTTAGTTTTAATTCAATATTTAACATCACACACAACAATGAAAATAACAGACTTTTTGTTAAAATTAGAGATAGGACAAAGTATATAATATATAAGTAACTATGTTTCAGTCAAAATTCCAAATGGCTTTTGTTTTGAAACTTGACAATATAATTACACATTTCTTCAGCAGTAAAAGACATAATAATCCAAGAAATATAGAAGAAAGATAATGAGAGAGGAATTTCACTGCCAGATATTTTGTAAGCTATAATAAGTTTTAAAGTACTATTAATTCAAGAACAGTCATATCAATGAAGGGGAACTGAAATCCTAAAAATAGACCCATTTAAAGGGATGCTTGCTATATGATGAGTGAAATTTCCAATAATTTAGTAGTGTGCTTGATGAATGGCACTATGATAATTGCTTCACACATGGAAAAACTCAACTATGTGATTTTTCATGCAATATGCTAGCATAGATTATAGATGACTCAATATTTAAATATAAAAAGGAACCATGAAAACATTCTAATGGTATATTTAAATAGTTATAATATTTTTGAATAAAGTAAAAATTTTCAAATGTCAAAATTCTTAAAAGAAAGACAGAATTAATACATAAAAATATTTTTGCATATAAAAATCACATAGAATACAATTTTTTTAAATAAAGGGAATGTTTAGAATTCTATTAAAAATTACTTTATGTCATTTTATATATAAGGCCTTACAATTACAAATTAACAATAGCTACTGTAATCATAGCAAGGAAACATTGAAAAATTAGAGGCATATTTATATACATATAAAGAAAATGTTTAGCATAACCAACTAATGTCTACTGAATTTTGTCTAAGGGAGAATTATTAAACTCTCCAATTATGATGGTGCTTCTGTGATTACTTCTTTCCCTTCTATCCAATTTTGCATCATATTTTCAAAGCTGTGTTTTGTGTTCGCACACAATTAAGAATGTTATGTGTACTCAATGAACTGACATTTTTATAATTTAGATGTACTCTATGTCATCTATGGTAATTTTCTTGTTTTGAAATCTACTTTGTTTGAAATTAAGATAACACATCTAATTGTATTTAGACTGCTTAATACTGTCCTAAAATCTCAGATATTCAGTTCATCTTGTTTTTTCCTTCTTCCCTTCCTCCCTCCCTCCCTCCCCCTCTCTATCCCTCCCTTCCTTCCCTCCTCTCTTTCTTCCTGTGCATCAGTTTAGATAATTTCTAGTGGCTATTCTCTGATTTATTCACATATTAAATTCCACACCCAGGCTATCACTAGGTCATTTCCATCTTATTGTGGAGGAGTTGTTGAGCAGTGTGCATCTGATGGTGTAAACTTTGTTTTCTTTTATTTATGTATTTATTGTTGTTCAGTTATAGTTCTCCTGCCTTTTACCCCATTGCTTACTCCACCCCATCCTTACAACTCCCACAGTTCTGCCCCATTGTTCATGCCCATGAGTCCTCTATTCATGTTCCTTTGCTTGCCCTTCCCCTTCTTTCCCCAGTTATCCTCCTCCCCCTCCCATCTGGTCACTGTCAGCCTGTTCTTTATTTCCAAGTCCCTGGTTCAATTTTGCTCATTTATTTGTTTTGTTGATTAGGTTCCACTTATAGGTGAGATCATATGGTATTTGTCTTTCACTGCCTGGCTTATTTCACTTAGCATAATGTTCTCCAGTTCCACCCATGCTATCACAAAGGGTAGGGGCTCCTTTCCTTCTACTGAGTAGAATTTCATTGTGTAAATGTACCACAGTTTTTGATCCATTCATTTACTGATGGGCACTTAGGTTTCTTCCAGCACTTGGCTATTGTAAATTATGCACATTGGGGTACATAATTTTTTTGAATTAGTGTTTCAGGATTGTTAGGATAAAGTCCCAGCATTATGTTATCACTGGATTCAAAGGCTATTCCATCTTTAATTTTGGGGGGAAATTCCACACTGCCACAGTGGCTGCACTTGTCTGCATTCCCATCAACAGTGTGCTGGGGTTCCCTTTTCTCCACAACCTTGCCAGCACTTGCTGTTTGTTGATTTATTAATGATGGCCATTCTGACTGGTGTGAATTGATACCTCATTGTGGTTTTAATATGCATCTCTCTAATGGCTAGTAATGTTGAGCATTTCTTCATGTATCTATGGGCCTTCCATATGTCCTCCTTGGAGAAGAGTTTGTTCAGATCCTTTACCCATATTTTAATTGGACTGCTTGTCTTCCTGGTGCAGAGTTATTTGAGTTCTTCATATATTTTGAAGATCAAACCCTTGTCTGAGGTATCATTGGCAAATATATTTTTCCATATGGTTGGTTCCCTTTCCATTTTTCTGTCTTTTCTTTAGCTGTGCAGAAGCTTTTAGTTTGATGAAGTCCTGTTTGTTTATTGTTTCCTTTATATCCCTTACCCTAGTAGATATATCAGTGAAATATTGCTACATGGGAAATTTTCCTGCCTATATATTCCTCTAGGACTTTTATGGTGTCATGACTTATATTTAAGTCTTTTATCCATTTGTGTTTATTTTTGTGTATGCTGTAAGTTGGTGGTCAAGTTTTATTTTTTGTATGTAGCTGTCTAGATTTCCCAACACCATTTGTTGAAGAGGCTAGTTTTACTTTATTTTGTGTTCCTTCCCCTTGTCAAATATTAACTGACTATATTGACATGGGTTTATTTCTGGGCTCTCTATTCTGTTCCACTGATCTATGAATTTTTATGTCAGTACCAGACTGTTTTGATTACAGTGGCCTTGTAATATAGTTTGATATCAGGTATTGTGATCCCTCCTACTTTGTTCTTCTTTCTCAAAATTGCTGCAGCTATTCAGGGTCATTCATGGTTCTACATAAATTTTTGAAGTGTTTGTTCTATATCTGTGAAATATGTCATTGGTATTTTGATAGGATTGCATTGAATCTATAGATTGCTTTGGGTAGTGTGGACATTTTCATAATGTTAACTGTTCCAATCCATGAACACAGTCTATGCTTTCATTTGTTTGTCTTTCTTAATTTCTTTCTTCAATGTTGTGTAGTTTCCTGAGTACAGGCTTTTTATCTCCTTGGTTAAGTTTATTCTTATGTATTTTATTTTTTAATTTTTCTTTTCAACTTTATATTTAATAGCTATTAAAAACTCTAAATTTCTTTTTTCCATTCAGCACTGTAAAAATGCTGTAGTGCTATATTAGAGCGAAAGACATGAGCACAAATACATGTTTATTTAAATATATGTGAATAGATAAGTACAAAAATAAATATCAATATGGGCATGTATATTGGTCAGTGTTCAAATACATTTCTATTGCTGCCCAAAGGGTATCTTGTAACCATTACCCTAATGAACAAACACAGCAACCAAATCTTTGTTCTTAAATAATCACATTTCATTAGGAACCAGCACCACTTGGAAAAATTGTTGATTCTAGAGCTGAAGTAGAGAAAATGCAAGATAAGCCTGGAAACACTTGTAGTGGCAAAAAGTGCTCAAAAAGCAGAGGTTGGGGGTGACATAGGGTGTGTGTGGATAACCTGAAAGCATCTTTGGCAGCCAAAGCTGTTACAATATAAGCAAATAATAATAATAATAATAATAATAATAATAATAATAATTTTAGACTAAATATCCTTTAGTGTGTGCTGATATAAATAAATCATTGAATATATAAATGAATAATAAAGAGAGACAAATTCCTCCTTGCTGAAGAATGACAGATAAAATATATAGATTCTTCCTCCTTCATTAGATAGCTTAATTTCCCTCACCTTCCAAAGAACAGAGTATGAAAAAAGTAGTAACTTCACAGTGGAGAAATCTAGCAGACACTACTTTAACAAAGTGATCAATGTTAAAAATATCAGTAATAACATATTAATTATATAAAATCAATATGATACATATCAATATGGTATCTGTTGATTTATCACCAACATCTAAGGCAGTTTTAGCCATTAAACAATGGACATGGTTGTGTTCTAATAAAACTTTATATTCTAAACCTACTTGCATGTCTTTGCTTATGTCATCTTTTTTCCAACAGTACCCTTTTTCCTTTGATTAAATTGTACTTACTTCTACTGCAGACATTAAATAATACTCCTAGACCAAGTTTAGAGGTTGCTCATCATAGCTTTTCTTAAGCTGCTAATACAATCAATTTCTGTTTGCTCTCCCAATCATTTTAAATTGTTTCCTTTCCTCCTAATAGAAGATTTTCTTATAGGATACATGGAAAATATATGTCAGAGATTTCGTCTGAAAGCATAAATTTTACTCCAACTACATGCAACGTGAGAACCTGAACATATGCATTCTTGTCTTCTCATTTTAGAGTCTGTGGAAAAAAATTGCCTCTTGCAGAAACAATGCATGAAAACCAAGACAAAATAAAAACAGCTCGTTGAAAACCTGATACTCATCCTTCAAGGTTATTAGAAGTCAAAATACCTCACTTATTTGCAAAACCTAAGGTAAAGAACATATTTCATGTAGTTGAAAAGTCAGTGGGATGCAAAGGAAAGTTAATAGAGCAAATGTGTACTTAGATTTGAAAAACTATAATGGAAAGAAAACTTACTTAATCCAAGATTTATCAACATAGAAATGTAGTGCATTTGAACAGAGACCCTGCATAGATCATTACAATCAATTAGGTAGCAATTATTTAGTAACAAAGAGAGTGGAGAACATTGTGGCCAGCATTTCAAAATTATCAAACTTTCAAAACATGAGCATGCTGGTGTTGAATATAATATTTATACAGGGGGCATTGAAGAGAAGATCAAATTGCCTTTTTATGAAAGGAATTGGATAAAGAACAGGAATTACATAAACCCAAAGTGTAATTTTCTCATGAACAGAATTGATGGGATATTCTCAGGTCAAGGCTAATGTGTGTCATTATACAGCAGAGGCAGGAATCTGACACTTCTTTGGCCCTGCTATAAAATGTAAAGTGGCATGCTTTTATTTTCCACTGGGACAGCTGTTACAATTCTCAGATGAGAAGTGGCCCCAGCTGGCGTGGTTTAAATGGAAATACATGTGGATAATAACCATGGATTATAGAGCTGTGCTAGCTAACCAGGAATCAAATTAGGGGTAAGTAAAAGCTTTGTTTATACTTATACTTTTAAACCTTTACAGACACTTGATTATATACCATTAGCATGGATCTTTATGAATTACCAGGACCCCAGGAGCTAAAATAGCATATTTAGCTTCAAGACATTCCCTGGTGTTTTGTGTGTGTGTGTGCCCACAGGTGCACTAGCATGTATATACACATCTATGTTCTTGTAAGTGCAATAATAGGATAGAATACTTACTCATTTGTTCAGATTTCATCAGTCTAAAACAAACCTTACCTAGGACTTAAAGCAATGCCTTTTTAATCTCCTCTGATCTACTTCCATTCAGGAAGGAATCCAGCATTTTGAGTGTGAGTCGGATACCCAAGCTGAAGCAGCAGACCAAGACTCTTATCAACAACTGTGGACCTGAAAATGGTTAATTTCTTTGGGGATTGCTGGGGAATATCACTTGTCCCATTGCACTCCCTGCCCAAGGAACCATCCTGCCATCTCCAGCTCATAGGATTTGGCAAGTCTTGTTTATGAATCCAACAGGAGTTCAGAACTGCTATTAGGGAAACTGGTGATTGAAAGGGCACTGGAGGTGGAAGCAGTGAAAACCTTTATTAGATGCTGCCCTTACACGGGCTATGTCACTTAATTCCTGTGGTGTACCAATGAGCTAGGCACTGCTGCCATTTTACTGATAGGGAACCTGGTAGAGAGTTTAATTTATCAGGGTCACACATGCCAACTCCTTGAATGCAGAAGAGTCCAATTTCAAGAACATGTTTTTCTTTTTTTAAGATTTTATTTATTTATTTTTAGAGATAAGGGAAGGGAAAGAGAAAGAAATAGAGAGAAACATCAATGTGTGATTGCCTCTCAAGTACCCCCCACCAGGGACCCCGGCCACAACCCAGGCGTGTGCCCTGACAGGGAAACGAACCAGTGATCCTTTGGTTCGCAGGCCAGCACTCACTCCATTGAGCCACACCAGCCAGAGCAAGACCATATTTTTCATTCCACACACCATTGATTGTTTATAGTTGAATAAATGTAAGTTTTTCAAGTTTTCCCTGAGTATTAGAAGTGAACAACGCTTGAGTATTTTAAGAAACATTTTTAGTGGTTTTGCAACTAATGTAATTTTCCAACTGACAGAAATAAACAATACTGAGATATTTCCCCATGGGCAAGACTCACATCAGTGACTATTACACTTGGTTGGGAAGTGTGTTCATCGCACAATTATGCTAAAAGCCGAGTCATCGGCCTTGTCATAAATGAGAAAGTGGAGCTCCAAGCACTCTGCCTTCCGCTGCCATCTGACAGATTTGAATGCCCCTATGTGGCCCGTTCAGCAAGGAACAGCTTTCAGGCATGCACCACTGGGCAGCTCTATGGGACATCAAAAGTTTTCATTTATGGGCAGAAGTCTCCGAAGTTCAAATGTTCAGGCATTTTTGCAAATCATGGAAATAGCTCTTAACTGTGGAGTGTTAATAAATATTTCCAAAATGTGAACTTCCTTCCTCTGTTTTGGAAAGTGTGATGTATAATACAGCCATGTTCCAACGTTTGTAAGAGTCTTAGAGTCATAGAGCTGGCGGAAGAGGTTGAGGCCAGTTAGTGTACCCTGACTCCCAGGACAGAATGACATTCTCCTCCAGACTCCTTGTTATTTTCTGAAGAAGACTCCATTGTCAATTCTTTCTTTTATTGTCTACATTGTTTTACCAGGCACGCCTATTCTGTCCTGTATTCTTCCATACACACCACATTAGATAAAGAACACCATTTGAAAACCCCAAGATTCTTGTTCTCTCCTATACTGTCTTTCAGATGAAGTATCCTGAGTTTCTTCCATTTTCCCACATGGAATTTTGTTTCAAACCCTGATAATTCAGATCCTTGGTCTTTGCACCTTCTCTGGATTCACTTGTGGGTATTTTTCTCACTGCAAAACCACAAAACACAGGTCCAAATGCGTTCCCCATGGAACCAAGACCTCAGTAGCCACAGCCTGGAAACAACTTTGATCTGAGCATAAAAGACCAGCTATAGTAAATGAGCAAGAGAACAACTTTTTTTTGCCTGTCACTTCCTCTGCAGCCTCACATTGCACTGTTTCATACCATTTAAAATTTTTTTCTTATAAATTCTTATGTCAAAATAATTATTTTTTATAAACATCAAATTTTGATATTAAATGCAGCAATTTTAAATACTCTATTGAATTTAACACTTAAAAATATGAATCACTGCCTCAACTAATAAAAGTAATTTGGAAATATATTTCTCTTTCCAGTACATATCTCACCCAATATAGCTAGAAAAGAAAGATGATAGGTTCTGATGGCAGGCAACCAAAGTTCTCTCTTGAAAGTTTGGGTTATTTTACACCCCCTCACTTTTTTTTTCTTCTTGTTGAGACAACTACACATCCTTTACTGTATTAAATTTAGCTATATTATGACAGCCCATTTAAGGGGTGAAAATATATTTAGACATAGCAATTCACCAATTTCAGCCCCAGGAGCTCTTCTGTGACACAGCTATTCCTGTCTCTGTCCCATATTAACCTGGCTCCCATGTATTCTACACACTCTGTGAGGTTTCCTATGGACACACGTATGATGCATCTCTAAACACTGGTTTATAAAGTCACTTATTAATTCTTGGCCACAGAGTTACCTCTTCACCCTTAGTACTCACTTCCCCAGACTAGCATGTGTCTCACCACGGCTCTTGAGTATTTCAATGGCAATAAAATAAACCAACGGCCTTTCTTTGGGGCTCTTGCTACTCTCTCTGTGAAGGAAAGATGGTGGTGAGCAGAGTTACTGAGGAAAATCAGCCTCATCAAGCAACCGTGCAGTAGGTAGAAAACCAGACTTGTTAGGAGACAGAATTTCAGCCAGAATACACTGGAACTGAGGCTCATTTCTGCTACTCCATCTTTCACATTGTATCCTTCACTTTCAAAACATGTTTTTATTGTTTTAGAAAACAGGTACCTACACTGCTGTTCCCTGTTGCGAGTCCTTCCCATCATCAAAACAGTCTTGTCCAGTTACCCACTACATAACAGCTCACTCTCTAAAAAACGGATGGTGAAATCTGACAGACATCACATTCCATTAAACAGTTGCCTTCCACACTTTGATGAATTTTTGTCATTGAAGCTGAGTAAGGAGAAAAGTATTTTAGACAGCAACACTTTGTAAGTAGGATGTTTTAAAATTATTTTGACAGTTTCTAAACTTTTTTATGTGCTTTGTCCTCCTAGTAGTAGATAATTTAAGTAAGGTAATTGAATGTGGAAAATGAAAACACTAAATTTGAAAAGTTCACCACGTAAACCATGAGCGGAGTTTTTACCACAGAGTCTTAGCACATCTGGGTTGAGACGAGCCAAAGGGGAAGAGGTCAGGTTGCCCTGGCTGCATATTTAGTTGGAAAGGTTGTGCTTCAGCAGAAATCACAAAATAGATCCTTGCTCACACTGGTTTTGCTGCCCATATTTTATTTGTATTTTGTGAAATAAACACTGATTTAGGTAAAGTATAGAATAAGAGGCATTGAATAACTCTATGCCTATAAGAGATTATATTTAAGTAGACATGTAGCTCTAAGTAGATAAGTGGTGCTTGTTCATTGTCTCATAAGCAGGGTGTGGTGGGTTGAATTGTGTCACTCACAAATGATGTGTATAAGTCTAACCCCTCTGTACCTGTGGAAATGACATTATTTAGTGTTGCGCGTGGGTCACCGGCCAGCAGTGACCACGGAATGCTGTGGATGGCTCGACGATAAACACGTGAGAAATAACAACATGCACAGAGACAAACTAGTTTCTGTGGGGAAGTAGGGACGAAATGGCCACCCCCCCTAGTGGGGAGCGCGCCGATTTACAGTCCATACCTGCTTTTATTGGGCTCATGCTACACAATAACTCAGGTAAAGTACAATACTCATTAGGGGAAGTAAGGAACTATAGAAAACAAAGAACTCTGCCGGTCTATTGAGTTGGGGGTCAAAGAGCTGTAAGACTGAGGAACAAAATAACTTCCTCCTAAGACCCTTCTCATTCAACTGAGAGCATTCTAAACAAAGAAGGTTTCACAGTAATTTACATGTTCTTTCTTAGGCCTGATCACCCAGGGAATCCGCACTTCTCAGTACCGAGCTGCACCACCCTGTCATTGTTTCAGGCTTAGGTGGAGCGCGGGAACTAAGGCCACTGAGAGATAAGATTTTCTTCCGGACGCTGAGAACTCAGACTTTGTCAAAGCCGAGGAGTGAGGGTCCATCACCCCCTTTTGCTGCAGCCCCCCCCCCAAGTCCTTCTTTTGGGGGGCCTCCCAAAGTGATCGTGCCTGGCTTGGGTCGTTCCCCCGTGGGGAATCTTACCCGTCTTTGGCTAACCGACCAAGCTTTTTGGGGTTCAGCAGCAGAAGCAGCATTCCTGCCAGGGAGATAAGCTTTTGTCTCCTTGCTGGCTCACGGTTCCAAGGGCGTTCCCTTAGCCTTAGCTAGGCGGGGGTTTCAGCTTCTGATACCAGTCAGGGTGGTTCCCAACAATTTAGAAACAAGTTCTTTGCAGATATAGTCAGTCAAGTTAAGAGGGGGTCATACTGGTGTTGGATGGACCCTAATCCAACATTACTGATGTCCTTACAGGTGAAATTTGGAGACACTATTTCCTTAATTTATCAAAGCCTAAAAAGAGGAAAAGACTAAAGAACTCTTTGAAAATTAATGAGATGGAAACCACAAGATGACTAAATGTAAAATATGATTTTGGATCCTGAGCTAGGGAAAAAAAGTGACTTTGGTGAACCTAAAGTGGAAAGGGTAAGTTAGTGTAGTGCTTTATAGCAATGTGGGTTTCCTTAATTGGAGGTCTATATGTTGGTAATGTATGATTGGCTCTGTGTTTGTGAAATATGCATACTAATATTTCCACAGAATTAGGGAAATGTTAAAATTACATTGTTTTTTAATCCTCATTGAGGATATGTTTATTGATTTTAGAGAAAGAGAGAAACATTGATGTGAGAGGGAAACATTGATTGGTTGCCTCCTGTATGTGCCTTGACCAGGAATCGAACACAGAGCCTAGGTATGTGCCCTAAATGGAGATCAAATTTGCAGTCTTTTGGTGTTCAGTTTGATCCTCTGACCAACTGAAGCACCCAAATAGGGCTAAAAAAATCTATTCTATAATGTATCCTTATCTTCATGTTTATAGCTTGCTCACATATGATTCAGTAAGAGAATGCTGTTAATGGTGTGTGTGTGTGTGTGTGTGTGTATGACAGAGATGAAGATAGAGATATGAGAGGGGTGGTGATAGAATAAATACGGCAAAATATTATCAATAAGGAATGGGGGAATATGAATCAGGGGTTGTAGAAGTCTTTAATGTTTACTTAAAATTTATCTGGAAGTTTAAAATTATTTCAAAAGATAATGCCATAAAGAATAAAATTATTATTTCTCTATTTTAAAAAGATTTTTATCTATTTTCAGAGAGGAGGGAGGGAGAAGGAGAGGGAGAAAAGCATCAATGTGTGGTTGCCTCTCACGAGCCCCCTACCAGGGACCTGCCTGGCAACCCAGGCATGTGCCCTGACTACGAATCAAACCAGTGACCCTTTGATTCATAGGCCAGTGCTCAATCCACTGAGCCACACCAGCTGGGGCTAAATTATTTTTTTCAAAAGTGAATGGCAAATCAGGTGAAATTCTGGCACTAACAACTATTTCCACTGAGTAGAAATTTCCACTCTATCAATATCAGATGCTTTCATATAAGGCATATTTTTACACATATTTAGGAAAGAGGAACCATCAAAAGAGGAAATTAAGCCACCAAAAGCAAGTGAAAAATAAAACTACTAAATAAGCATCATTTTGTCACATAGACCTCCTTATGAGCTGTTATCACATTATGTTCATGGTTGGTTCATCTTTAATAAAGGGCTGATATTCCTCAGTAAGCCAATATTAATATTGAATTTCTGAGAATAAGGTTATTGTCAAGGTAAGGTTTACAGATTTCTACAGAATAGGCTAACAGCATGCAGGATAAAAGAAGTCCTGATGACTACATTATATATTGAGGAAATTAAATCCTAAAATAGAACACAACAATTTTAAACTTTCAAGACACAATTAAGAGCAGACATTGATGTTCTCCACTTATTTAAAAACACATTTGAACCCCTTATATCCTGTGGAGAAAGGCAAAACTCAGCCTCCAAACCTATTGGACTGATGATGTGCAACAGTCTTATAGGTCCAGCTAATGTGGAGTTATGCCTTCTTTCCAGGTCCTCCCTGTGACAGTCACAACCACAACCCAAACTGCAACTGGACTGGACATAATAGGCAAGCATAGGAAGACACTCAAAGGTTGGGAGAAGCAGATTGTCCAGGAACCTGAGGATGTGTGGGATGACATGGCAATGAGTCTCTTGTGAGCCCTCCAGGTTCCCTGATTGCCTCTTGTATTTCCCAGACATCCACCCCAAAACCATGCACAAACACAGGCAAAGAAGATCCACAAAGAATCTATTCTCTCTTTCCCAGAACAGAAATAGGTGAGCTAACAACAGAAAACTCTTTGGCCACACCTGCCAGACACCAACAGAAAAACTGAAATTTGAACCCCCTTCCCCCAAGGTTTCAGCAGAACCCAGTGGGAGCTGACTCTGCACCTCACGCCCTTATCCCACTAAAGTAGGTGGCAGTTCTCAGTGCCTCTGCCGAGATCGATTAGTGGGTTTGAGGGTCTCACCTGCCATCCCCATCTGGTGGACCCAGTCAACATTCTGGTTGGAGAAAAGCTGATCTGGATGACCATAAAGGTGTTTTCTGAAGCAGATAATACAGAGGTTACTGTGGCAAATGTCAAAAATAAATCTATTGTAGAGCTTATCTTCTTTAAGTAAAAGCAGTGTTTCTAACTCTTCAGCATCTGCCTTGTCACCTCTTTCTTCACTCTTGGTCACTTACCAACTCTTGTTGATTCTACCTGAGCAAGATTTCTCGAACCTGCCCAACCTCTACAACATTTTAGATGACTTATTAGAAGCAGAATTTCTCTCCCTGAGTTGCACTCTCACTCCCCACCTACTTCTGCCAGTTGCTTATTGTCATTATGTTTATCTTCTCAACCCAAGCATTCTCCAAAAAAAAGGTGCAGGTAGGTCATTGATACCTCAATATGTGTTTAAATTAACAGGCCATTTTTCTTGGATTTACTTGCATCGAAAGCCTTATTTTCTCTTGTTTACGTTCACTTACCTGGGAAGACATTGGAGTGATATTTTAGAATTAGAAGGGATCCTATTTTATATATTGATACTAAAGGCACATCACCAGGGAGGGGTCACCTTCTCCACCCATGATCTGCCTTTGGAGAGAGAATCTTCAACTGGGATACAGCAGGATGATGAAGGACACTGCCAGGATGACTGAAAACAGCCAGCCCCTATTGCCTCACCCCATCCTAGGAAATTGGGACTCAATTGTCACAGAAGCCCAGCTTACAATATCACATGCCCCATAGGAAAGACAGTGCAGTATTCTCCACAAGCAATAAGACACAGATATGGCTGGGGGAGAACAACACAAAAAGGAAGAAGGATTAAGAAATAGGTGCCATACTGTCCATATTTTCCTGTAGTATAATTTGATGTAAAACCTTTTTTCAAAATAGATATTGATTCTCTTTGGGAAAAATATTTTAAATCACCTGTTCTATTTGAACATATCTTGATGCAGAAGAAACAGCTCTGTTACCACATCTCAGGAAAAACTGCAAGGAGTGAACCCTGTGATCAAACACAGCACCTTGTCTATGCCCTGACCTGAGGGTTCATATCCCGCATTTCAGAGACACTTTTTCTACTTCCAGGCATGTGCCCCTTGTCTTCCTCACTACATTGCACTAATTGGACCCCTGGGACTATTGTAATTTTAAATTTAGAAAGCATACTCAAGGCAAAAATGTTGCTTACGTAGTTGAAAATGTCAAGAAAAGTATCCAGAATCCAGAATTTATAAATGAGGCAAAAATAAATAAGTAAATAAATACAGACCATATTTTCTTTCCCTGACACACTAGGCTGGAACATTGTTCTATAAGCCTGTCCCAAAGCCACCTGAATTTCTTGAGCACAGAAATTTTTTAATTAAATATTACATTTAATTACAAAATAAAAATTTAATTTAATTTAAAATTATTTTTAATTAACTTTAATTTTTTTAAGTAACAAGTTTGTTCTACTTATATTTAGTTAAGCTCCTGGCCATGTAAAGTTTTTTAATTATTTTTCAGAAAAGTAAAATGATTTTTTGATAGATGTGTGAATAATTTCTTTCCAGTAAAGAATATAATCCCACAGTTGTGGTTTCATTGTCTTGCAGTATGTGATGGCTTTCTGCCTCACTCAGCAATGGTCTTTCATCAATCTTAACTTGTTAACTGTATGCATATCAGTTTCTTGAGTTCTTCTTTGAAACAGCTTTTCATTCTGTTAATCAGCTTATCCATTCTACTTGTTACATACATCTTTGAAACATGTTCATTATAGATGGCTATGAAGATTACATTTTAAATATTTCTGAAATTTAGACATAGACAAACATAAGATGTAGAATGTGATAATTCTGTAATACATCTTACGCATTAATCTAGCTTGCACTGTTGGAAAAATCCAGTTCTTTGTATTAAATGCTTTATCTAATAATGACACAATAATTTGGGAACAGAGAGTTATGTGAATTTTAAACAAATTTAATGCACAGAGAAAGCAGATATAATATTAAATTTAAATGTTTATGTTAGAGACAAACTACCAAAGAAAGTGGCTCTGAATTTCCAAACATAGTTTATCCTCTAACTCAAACAATGCAGACCTTTGTGTACTGCATGATTTGTCTCAGACTTAGCTATAACCTTCTCTTTCACACTCTTATTATTTCCACATAAGAATCAATACATGCAAAAATAGAGGTTTGTTAAGCCAACTCAATTGTATTATGCCACCGAAAGATCAAGCAGTTCCAAGTGCTTCAATTTAAGCCTTCTATGCTGCACACAATGAAGGGAGATGAGGAGGCTACAAAAACCACATGGAGAGGAGGAAAGGACATAGTCTAGTCTGTTTTCATCCTGTAGTGTTATAGTTGTTTTTCTTTAAATCTGTCATTCAAAGTAATATCCCATTACCTGTTGGCAAGGTCTTTACACTACACCTCTAGTCACATCTCCCATAAAAATGACAAAGTTTTCAGTTCTAGAATATTCACATGAACTTTACAACACTAGACAGTTTTTCTAATATTAGCACCAAAAATAGAAAAAGAAAATATATAAAAGCCTGAAATATTAAACTTATTCTCTATGAGCTTATATCTTACATATTAGACAAACATCATCAAAACAGTCTCCGAATATTTTTCCCGTCCACATTTGTAGTTACTAATTTATTTTCTTCTGTATGTACCCATTTTTGTCCCCTATGCCCCAGTTCTAGCAGGCAGCATCCTAGGTCCTGCTTTTTAACAAGGGAATTTTGAGAAGTAGAATTTTCCTGAAAGGTGTCCTGATCTTTATTTCTGTATGCCCATCCCAGAAGGAAAAGAGAGATTGGAGGCTTTTAGAAAGCAAGTGAAGCTGGAAGTGTTTTCCTTAGATTGGGAAGAGACGTGTGAGTTGTGCAGGGGAGAAGTGATAGTGGGCAGCTTTCCACTGTCTGGTATCCGCACCACCCTTGCAAGGGTTCAGAGCTCCATCCCTGGTGAGACAGAGGAGTGGGAGGCTCCTCAGGTGGGAGGGGTGGAGGAGGCCAAAGACCTCACGCTTCCTCTACCACCAGTGCCCAGGTAACAATGAGGGTCCTGGCAACAGGACATGACCCAGGAGGATTACAAGGATGGTTGAAATTCAACAGTATGCACTTTTTAGGAGAACTGTGGCTTGACTAGAAGATTAAATTATAAAAATAGAAATATGATGTCTATATGCCACGTAGGAAAACTTGTTTTTGTTATTATTTATCTTTATAAGATGAGAATTTTCATGCTGTCATGGCAATGCTTAAGCAAGTCATCATGCTTAAACAGTCTCTTTGAGAAAGAAAGAAAAGTCTGATTAGTACCAGAGTCTGAAAACCTTTGACTGATGTCTCTCTCCAGGGTTGTTCCAGTCAGGTGGTGAAGATTTGTTCAACCATTTGTCTCACTTTAATGAAGATTTGAGGTAACCTAATGAACATCTCTATAAAAATAACCCAAGATACAAAAAAATCAAGACTTACATGAAAAGTTTCCATTTGGGACCAGTTGTGGTTGAGTATTATGGTTTCTTATGGGTGTCAGTTTGAATTTTTCCTTTGAGTCCTTAATATCCAAAGTAATAGAACATTTGTATGTCTCTGGCATCAAGTTTTTAATATGGTTGAGCCATGCTAGTGGGCTAGGAATAAACAAAGTATGTTTTCCCAAGGAAGAATAAACCTTACCATCTGCACTTTTGTTTTTCATTTACGTGGATTCTTTTCCACTTCACCTCTGATCTATAATGATCCAACAACCTGGCTATTCTCCCTCCCTAAATTTCTTTCAAATCAATTTCTATGAAAACAGTGATAGTCAACATACACAATCATACCTGTGTACAGCCATCTTTTTAGAGAGGAAAAAAGAGAATAGTGTAGGCAAGTATAAGGAAAATTGTGAAAAGACCAACAAAAAGTCAATTTACTTTTTATCCTTTTATCTAGGAGCTTCTTTGCCACATAATGGTTAATAGCCAGCTCTGAACCTTTCTCTTTTCAGTCAGTCAGAATCCTGCCCACTTAATCATCACTTACAATTATTAGTATCTGTTGGCCATCTGGGCCTTGAGTGGTTTGTATATATTTTCTGACGAAATGATGTCCATAATTGAGGATTCATGTATAATTGTGGACCTTTTCTCACAATCTAAAATAAGATCTATGATTTTGTTTGAAAGCATATAACTAAGGCATTAGAAGTAATGCTTTCATTGGATTAAAACCAGACTCCTAAAAGAGGCTGCAATTCCAGAGATTACTTCAAATGCCTAGTCCCATCCATCACTCTCTATTTCTCATTTGATGGCTTTGCCTAGGAGAAAGTAATCCTACTGAATATTATGATGAATTGTTGAGTAATATCAAATTATTGAATATAGTTTTACATGTGTGCATATATAGCTATATATACATATATGTATGGGTATATATGTGTGCATATGCCTATATATAAAAATCAGAAATTTTATAAGTAAAATAATTTATGAAATTATTAAAATTACTCATTGAAGGCACTCTTTAAAGTATTATGTTTTTCTTTGTTTTCCAAAATTTCAGAATTGGAATATATAAAGCAATATACCCAAACACTACTACTGGTTAATTGAAAACTTGCTCAGATAGTTTTATTGGTGGTTATGCCATAAGTTACTTACATTGTCTTCTACTGTTGGACTTCCAAAATGTCTTTAACACCTGCTCTAGTGGACATTCTAGAATTATTTCTTAAACCCAGGTATATAATTCCTGGGTTTAATTCAAATGACTTTTATTTTCCTGATAGAACTGGCAATTGTTTCTTTAATGAATAACCAACTTCTATTCCTTTAAGAAGTCTGAGAAATCCTATGGTGTCAACTCTACCTGAGCACTCTGCAGCTTTTCATATTTTTTATTTTTATTTTTGGAATTTAATGTCATTGACTCTTTTCTTGTTTAGACTTATACTATGATACACTTTCAAAAAATGCCCCACACTAAAAGCTCACCTTAATCATTTTCAATATATATAAACACATAACAGCAACTTATGCCAATACTAATCTTGATCCTTGCTGTTCGTAATGTAAACTATTTCTTGGGACTTGAAAGAGTACCAAAGTGATCTCATACTTCTAATACTTATGATATTTTAATCATCACCAAATGAAAAACTTTATTCATTCTTTCTTACTAGTATAAACCTCAGGAGGTTATATGCAAAACTACGCAGAATGCAGGACAGATTGGAATACATTTAAAATTTAGTTGCTGCCTGTGGTAAAAGATGTTTTGCACTACCAACTCTGTTGGAGTACTGACTGCTCCTCCATGTCCTAGAGTGGGGCATTTTTTACTGCCAATGGCCACAGCATGCTGAATCCATGGGGGATGTCATCTATTTTTATTCCTTGTATGGTGGGGTGTGACCCAAGGCAATAGAAAACAGGAGAGGTGACCTTTCTATTGATCTCACCTCTATTGATACACTGCTAAATACTTAGAGCAGATGGCTCAATAAACCATCAATACATTTGAAAAAAAACATATTTTGAATATGAACACTTTGAAGTTTTTGCTAGGTGGTGAGCTACACAGAGGAAGGGCGGGGTGGGGGATACTTAGGGAGAACACATCACACACTCTCAGAGTAGAGAAAATGGCTTTGTTTTGTTTGTTTTATTTAATCACCAGAATCTGGTACAGCAGCTCTGACACTTAAGTTGCATTTCCTTTTGTGATTCATGATAAAAGGCTGAAGACATAAAAGATCTGCTCAGAATTACCTTCCTTGACTGTAACCCAACAGTAAGAATAATATCTTCAGCATGAAGCCATGGAAAAGAATGCCATGTTAACCATATAAAATGCATTTACTTTATTGTTGATTTAGTAAGGCATTCAAAGGAATATTTGATGAGAAAATTGAATGAGCAAAAGGTTAAAAAATTGATATTTTTCAGAATTCTATATTCAATTTTGTATAAACTATTCTTTAGTATATGTCTTTTCTATAAATCTCTACAAGCAGCTCTTTTCAGATGGAATATTTTAGTGACAGAAAATATATATATATATACACACACACACTTTAAATATAAATATCAGGATAATTTTTTAAAAGGTAGATTTTTATTTTCTGCTTCTGCAGACTATATTTTTTGTTACAATTTCAGTGTCAGTGGTACAGTCAATGCATTTACACTCAATATTGATTGTATTGGGAAATGAAATAGTTAAATTGTATGTCAACTTGACTTGGGCTAAGGGATACCTCAGAGAGCTGGTAAATATTATTTCTGGGTGTGAGTGTGTGAGGGTGTTTTAGAAAAGATTAGCATTGAATTGGTAGGTTGAAGAAAGAAGATCCATGTTTCCCAGTGTGGGTGGGCCTCCTCCAGTCCACTGAGAGCCCTAATAGAACAAGAGGTAAAGGAAGGGAGAATTTGCTCTCTGCTCGAGCTGGGACACCCATCTTCTGCCCTCAGATATGAGGTCCCTGGTTCTCAGGCTTTCAGTCTTGGACTTAATCACACTATCAGCTTTCCTGAGTCTCTAGTTTGCACACGTCAGATTGTGGTACTTCTCCACTTTCAAAATTAGGTGAACCAATTCCTATAACAGATCTCTTCTTTGTATCCGTATCTGTATCTTTATCTATACCTAATTCTATCTACATTTCCTACTATTTATTTTTCTCTGGAGAACCCTGACTAGTACAGAAAGTGTTTTGTAGCTGGGGAAGGGGGCCTAGTTTTCAGCTTTTGCCTGTTTTTATATAATACATACTCTCACCACAGATAATTTAAGGTTACCAGCTTGGCATCAGTTGGCTTGAAATGGTATTTCAGTGTTCACAGTCAAGTGCAAGGTGGATGAGCTGGCTCTTGCACACTACTCCCATCTATGGATCTCTGCCTAGAATCTGTATTCTGCCTTCCTCTTTTTATTATACAATATTTAAATGCTTAATTCATTAGTTAATAGTGGAAACCAGATCATTCTCCTGAAAAGGTTCTAATGTAGTTGGAAAATAATATCGAGTTACATGGAAAATAGAATAATATTTTAAGAGTTCAGATAAGAGAAAATGCAATAGAGTAGATCAGTGAAATTTATAGTTTCAATATATAACATACCATTTTCAGAGCTCTTATCAGGCACAGTGCCAATTGCCTTATATGTGCTATTCCATTTGATCCTTAGAACTGTCCTTCCGGAGAGTAACACTATCCTCAGTCTTTCTTTGCAGAAAAAAAAAAAAACGGGAGGGGAGGGTAGTGAAGCTTAGTGAAGTAAGGAAACTTGCCCAAACTCACACAGACAACAAGGGACAAAACCCACTTAAATGGATTGTATGTATCATAAATTCTGTTGGGTTTTTTTAGAATATCTTTTCCTTGTAAATATTTTGTTTATTTATTTTTAGAGAGAGGAAGGGAGGGAGAGAAATATCAATGTGGGTTGCCTCTCAGGCACCCCCTACTGGGGACCAGGTCTGCAACCCAGGCATGTGGTCTGACTGGAAATCAAACTGGTGATACTTTGTTTTGCAGGTCAGCCCCCAATCCACTGAGAAACACTAGCCAAGGAAAGTTCTGTGGTTTTATAGAAGGTGAAGATAACTGTTGTTGGAAAGGACTGAAAAGAATATATGGATAAAATGGTTTTGGATTATGTGTAAGGTTTCAATATCTAAATGAGTATACAAAATTAACAAAGAAAAGGAATAAGGTTTATATTTTATGAGTGTCTATTAAATTACCAGTATTCCTGGGTTTCTTATATCTCACTTTTTTTATAATAACCATGTCATTATACTTATGGTTTGCTACTGAGATTACTGCTAATTTTTTTCAAGATATTTTTAATTTTTAAGGCTGCCTTATACTAACACCAGCATTAGATATAACTTAGTTGTCTGTCAATGATACATTAGAAGATTTTCTTAAATGCTTTGCCTGTTTTTCTGCCACCCTTGGTCAAGAGGATCTATGTGGGAAGGTATGCCTTAATGCTTTGGAAAGACTACAAGACAGCCTTAGTTTTTCTCTTTCCACGTGGACAGGGCTTAAGGTTTAGCTAGGTAAACAGTGGGTCTGTTTCCTTCCCTGTCTCTGCTCTGGGCATAGACACCAACTTCCCCAAGCATGCAGACTTGTAGATTTCTAAGAATATGTCTCAGCTTTTCAGAGTTCCCTATAGTCACCTAGTTCTCCAGGAATTCCTTTTAAATTCCCAGCCAGCTGAGATCACAGCTAAGGCAGCTGCAAGACTGTAAGCAGATTCTTACTGTTTAGGGGAACATGCTCAGATAAAAACCGTTTTATCCACTAAACTTAACTCTCAGTCAAATAAAATAACCCCCCAAAACTCTAACAGATCCAAATCATGGCTAATCATGGATATGAACTAAAATGAAAGTGAAATAAATGTCAGGAATCTTTAGCTGTAGTTCTTGTATAGTATAAGATATTCACATTATCATACTTTTTGTTGCTCTCTGTTCACTATGAATATATGGACTTGATGTCTTTCCCATCCATTTCTTCATTTCTCACCCTCGTTGCATACAATAGAAGATAATGAATTGCTTAAAATATACAGTTGGTAATTCATCCAAGAATATCTACTGATTATATGAAAAAAAGGGAAATATTTGAAACTGAATTAAAATTGATCACATATTAGTCATTATTTTATTCCTTTGTCCACACACATAGAGAGTTTAGGCTTCCATTTACTCTTTCATTTTTATTCATAAACAATATTTTTATTTTATTAAACATGCATTGTTTTAGGCATTCATAACATATAATAAAT
This sequence comes from Phyllostomus hastatus, assembly GCF_019186645.2. Lineage (NCBI taxonomy): Eukaryota > Metazoa > Chordata > Mammalia > Chiroptera > Phyllostomidae > Phyllostomus > Phyllostomus hastatus. The sequence continues at coordinate 35,150,249 of NW_025334028.1, forward strand.
TTCCCAATGTATTTAATTCTGGCAAATTGCAAAATAATTGATTACAAACAATCTGATTCATGAATTTGAGGCTACTGATGGACAAAAAAATTTTTTGAACTGTGTTGTTCAGTGCAAAGTACCTCAAAAGAGCACTTGTTTATAATTAAACTCTCACTTTAAAATGCAACAAAGAAAAATGCCTTTTTAATTTGATAAAAATTTAAGAGAAGATATATGCAGCCTTCAAATCAGGGTTTACTAATCTAAAATTCTTCCAAATAAGTAACCAAAAATAATAACGCTTTCATGGTGATTTATACAACTGAAATTATTATTTCAAAATTGAAACTGGTAAAACTGGTTTTGCTCCTTTAATTTCAGATTTAATATCTGGTTATCTAGAAACATCTGATGAATATATAAATGGTGCAAATCTTAAAATGTTGCACAAACTCTATTCTTAAGGATATAAGTTAGCAGATTAATTAAGATAGAGTAGCTTTTCTAATTCCAAGATAATCAGTGACTTGATAAAATAAGTTTTGGAAAATTATGGACATGGATTTTAAAATGCAACTATCTCTTTTACCTGTTTTTGTCTTTCTCACTCTTTTCCCAATTTCTCAAAATTTTCCTAACACTTTATTTAAAACACATGTCGTTATGTAATACTGTTATTATCACATGTAATTCTTCCATGACAGTGCTCCTAAAATGTATGTTGTCACCCAATGCTTAAATGAAAGACATCCTTTTGTTCTTTAAATGATGGTAACTTTGATTTTGTGTATTTCCCAGGTGATTGTAGTTGTTTATTATTACAAACTTTTGGTAAGTGCCCACACTAAAAGCTCACTGAAAGAAACATGAGATTTACAGCAATTTAGCTGAATGACTTCATCATCTCACTCTTTGAATCTGCATTTTAAATGACTTAAGTGGTCACATTTAAAGGCTGCCATCCAGAGATGAGAGTTTGGGATCAATTAAAAGCAGAAGAATACCCACCAGAGCCTTTGTTCTCCTGTTGTGTCCCATTCTAATTCAAAGCACATAAGTGTCTCTGTAACAAATGACCTTATTCTAAAAGTGCTCTCATTAATTTTCCATCTCTCTCTTTCTCTTTGAATGACTCGTGGTATGGGAAGAGTTTTACTTGTACTTCCTCTGGAGTCATTGTCAGAGCCTGCTTACCAGCTCTCATCTCAACATTCGGATGTTTACACTGTTTATGTGGCCACAGGTAAACTGAGCCTCAATGAAAACCTCTGTCTTCTCCACACACCATGTAATTTCCCATCACACCTTGCACTATGTCTTCCTACTGGCCTGAAAAATACTTCTCATGCATCAAATGAACACTATTTCTTTAAAGTTAAAGTCAAACCTCATCCAGGTAGAGACAGATATGTTACTATCACACATCTTCTTCTTCATCTTCATGTTAGAGAAACCACTTACTTTTCCTCTCCAATAGGGTCATTATTACTAATTCCTTTTTTGGAATCATCAAATCATCTGTGAGTTGAAGCAATCTCAGGGTCAAGACAGTTTATTTTTTGACATGGGGCTCATTGGTTCTAAACTGCTCATATCATTCAAATGTGGAATCAAAATGTTTTTCCTTACTAAATGAAATTATGATGCCCTACAATTTTTGTTTCATAATTTCCATTTACAGAGATGTCTGTGAAGATAATATAGAAAAACCCATAAAACCCACACCCAGTGTCCTCTGTTACTGATATCTCAGTAGAGTAGGCTGGTATGGTATATTTGTCACAATTAATGAACCAGTAGTAATACATTATCATTAATTAATGTCCATACATTATTCACACTTCCTTAGATTTTTTTTCAACTTAATGTCCCTTTTCTGTTCCAGAATCCCATGAAGGACACCACATGGCATTCAGTCATCATGTCTGTCAGGCTCCTCTTTGCTGTGACATTTTCCCAGATTTTCCTTGTTTGGAATGATCTTCACAGCTTTAAGGAGTAGCGATCACTATTTTGTAGAATGTACTACAGTGAGATTTATCTGATGTTTCTCTCATGGTTAGACTAGGACTATGTATATTTGGGAGGAAAAACCATAGAGGCAAAGTGCTATTCTTATCATACCATATATAGGGGACACACTATCAAAATTAATTTTCTATTGATGTTAAAGCTTGAACACCTAATTGTTTATCAAATCTTCCACCATAAAATTCTTCTGTTACTCTCTGTAAGTACTATGCTCTTGAGAGGAAATTGCTCTATGGACAACACAGGTAAGAAGGGGTGACATAGGTCCCACCTTGAGGGCAGTGTCATATAAATATGAGGAATTCTGCACAGATTTCCCCCCATTTATTTAATCTTTTCTTTATATTAGTGTGGGACTATAGATATTTTGTACTCGGCAGTGTAATACAATTAACATTACTACCTATATTTTGTTTGCACAAATTCTTCCAGCTTTGGTCACTGAGAACTTCTAATTAACTTCTGTGTCCTTTGACAAAACCCATCATATGAGAGAGAGAGAGAGAGAGAGAGAGAGAGAGAGAGAGAGAGAGAGAGATTTTCTTACTTTCTGGAAGTATCATATGCTCCAGGCTCATCTTGGATATTTCTTGCCCTGGCCCTACAAATCAGCCATGATTTCCCCAAGAAACCATGTCATTGCAGTATGGTGAACACCCATGATTTAACATTGAATGTGCTCATTGATACTGAGAATCATTGCTTCTAGACCTTCTCTGCTGACATCACAAGGAAATATAGTCACACATATGTATACATGTAAATATTTCTAGATATAATTATCTGTGTCTATATTAATCTAAACATGAGTTTATAGTAACATCTCTAATTCTAAGCTATCACCACATAGATCATTCCTTTCTCCTGCCTTATTTTTCTGTAACCTCCCATTTTAACAGTGAGAAACGTGGTTCATACTGTCCACCATCCATTGACTTAATTGTTCTATATGAATTCAAATGTGTAGTGGTTTCAGAGTTGTTCATTTGTACATGTGGGAAGCAACTTCATCAGCTAGAGCACACTGATTATGGACAGTTTCTCTTGCATTTAGATTTAGACTCCATTCATTTTCCAAAGACTTGGGTTGCATTTTTTTTGGTACCCCCTTCTCCCAGTGTGGTTGTTTCACATGTTTGTAATACAGATGAATTATTTTGTCACATTCTGCATCCATCCCAAGATCCTGCCATAACTTAAGTATATATATTTGCATATATTAATATTTTCACTTTGAGCTAAGTTCTGTGGGTTTTGGCAAATGCATCATGTCATTTCTCCATCATTACCACATGACCCAGAAGAGTTTACCACCCTGAAAAAGTTCCCCATGTTTTACTCATTCACCTGTCCCCTCAGTGAACACCTGGCAGCCAACGATCTTTGTACTATCTCTATAATAACGCCTACTCAGAATGTATTTTTAATGGACTAACATAGGATACAATGTTTTTAAACTGGTTTCTTTCACCTAGCATTTTGCATTCACATCTTTGCATCACTTGATAGCTCATTCAATTTTATTGTTGTATAATATTTCCTCTTATGGCATGATTTAATCATCCATTATCTTTTGGAGGGACATCTTACTGGTTTCAGTTTCTGATAACTATGAACAATGATGTGAAGAGTGTTTATGTACAGGTGTTGACTTAAACGTTGATTTCCAAATCCAATGGTTAAATACCTAAGAAGTTGATGGTTGTTCCTATGGTGCACATATGGCATGAGTAAGCTTTGTAAGAACCCACTGGTCTTCCATGTGACTGTGCTTTCCTTCTTATGTGTAAAAGCCTGCACATAAATTTTGTGTTGGTTTTACTTTTTCATCATCAAAGAACTATTTTAAATAAACATCGCTCACATGTTATTAATTTGTTGTAACGGTGTACTCACTACAGCAAAGCTATTTTTTCTTCTTCTAATAATTTGTCTGTAGTTTTCTTATTTTCCCTCCTGCTGTGATTTTGTGTTCCATAATAGCAAATATATATGAGAATAGTGTTACTGTTTTTATTTTGTATTTGTTCTTGTCTTATGAGCTCTATTTTTGTTTTCCATTCTCAGTGGGATCTCGTAGAACCATCTTCATTCTGCTGTAAGAAATCTGACCTGCTGCCCATTCTACCTCAGCCTCAGCAGGTACTTCCTGTTAGGCCAAATCTGAATAAACAAAACTCTCTTAGCAACCGATTAGCTTTAGGTAAACTATCAAGGTCATTGTCAGGTTTGAACATGGTTCAAATGGGTGGCATAGGTGCTGCTGGCTACTGTGTACCACATATTCATGCAGATAAGACAGAAACAGGTTTGATATTATGTGACCTGGCTAAATGCTCTGAGTGAGCATAAAAGAGTACAAAAAGTTTTTATCCTTTTATTATCAAAATACTACCACTTTATATCTATGAAAGTCACACATGAGAGAGTCAGAATGAAAGGTTCTTATAAATAAGAACTCAAGCCCTGGCTGGCGTAGCTTGGTGGATTGAGCGTGGGCTGGGAACCAAAGTGTCCCAGGTTCGATTCCCAGCCAGGGTACATTCCTGGGTTGCAGGCCATAACCCCCAGCAAATGCACATTGATGTTCCTCTCTCTCCCTCTATCTATCTCCCTCCCTTCCCTCTCTAAAAAATAAATAAATAAAATATTTAAAAAAATAAAAAAATAAGAATTCAATTAAAAGAACATTACTATACACAAGAAGTGTCATTTCAAATAAAATTATAATTCACAAAAATCTTCAATAAGATGCCTATATTTATTGCTGCCACTCATTGTGGGATTATATCTATGTTCTATGCAATGGAAATGGGATAATATAGATAGATGATAGGTAGGTGGTAGATAGACATGGTAGATAATGATGGATGGATAGATATCTGTCAGATAGACTGATAATAGATAAATAGATAAAAGATATAAGTAGATGATAGATGGAAAGATAGATAATAGATAGATGATAGGTAAATAAATAGGTCAATGATAGATGATAGATCAATGGAAAGGTAGAGATGTATGGATATAACCATATCTGTATCTTTTTTGCCAAACTTATTTTCATTTAACATGTTAAGATACATATTTTTCTCCATTTTGTTGTTGAAGAAACTGAGGACATTAGTGAAGACCTGAAGTCTTTCATTTAGCTAATAGGTAGTAGAGCTGTATTTGAATCTAGTCTTAGGGCTTCTGTCAACAATCTATAGCCTTTCAGTTTTAAAATAATAGCACCTCTTTATTTATTGACTATTTTACATACTTTATTTAACTCTATTACCAACCTGTAAGGGAAACATTATCCTCATTGCTTTGTACATGTGGTCACTGAAGCTCTAAGACATTAAGTAGCCTGTTATGATCCACAGATAGTGCAGGGAGAGGTGGTGTTTGTACCCAGCTTGGTCTCAGACTAGAGCCTGCAGTCCTAATATTGACTGTGTGGCCTCCCCACCACACCACTCATCTAGTCTCACCTCAGCCCCTCTGGGTCTATCCTGTGCTGGGATGTCCATTCCTGGCTTCAGGACCATCTGCGTCTTTCTTGTTATGCATGAAACTGGGTGTTGAACAGTCTAACCTTGCCTTCCAAACATGAGGGAATTTTGCTTATGATTTTTTCATGTTTTTCCTCAGAGCAATTATATTTATATGTACTATGGTGATGGGAGGGTGGTATTAAATCTCTTTTTCAAAGACACAATTCTTTCTAGAAGGTCAGCTGAAAATAAATCCTACATAGTATGAAACATAAAAGCTGTATAAGCAAGGAGCAGAGTGATCCTGAGGAAGGAACCATGAGTCTCATGTTATAATCACATCAAAAGTGTGGTCAGAGAAAAGTATTAAGATTAGAGATTTTTCATGTGTGGTTAGTATGAGTGGCTGGCCTACATAACCATGATATTTAGAAGGTAATATTCTGAGTTAGAGATAATGAGAAAATGTTGTATGTGATTTATAAATGTTTAAACCAGATAACTTTGAAAAGGAAGTTGGGATAGATGAAGTAAATGCTGAAACAGAGTCAGATGGACTATTAAGGTCAAATCAAGCTCTACATTATACAATAAAATAAGCATTTAAAAAATATTTCTCTATTTATCTTTCTCAGAACCAGACACAAACACCTCCCTCCTTCTCAGGTTTGAACCTGTCAGTACAGTGGGGGCCAAGTTGTTAAAAGTTAATACTGTTTGATTAACCATCCTTCCTAAATGGCAGGTTTGCATTTGAACTAGAAGCTTCCAGAGAAGAGAAAGCAATTTGTTCAATAAATAATGAGTGGACTCCTCCTATGCACTGAAACTTTGCCCTGAATCTTGAGGCACGGTGTTGAGAAGTCTAGGCAGAGACACCCCCTGTCATTAAGGACTTTATATTCTAATGGAAATCCTAAGAACGAAATGTAAAGAAATCTCTCCAAATGGCAGGGAAATTTGAGAAGATGGTTTTATAACTAGGAAGATCCTCAAATCATCCCTTGCAACTAACTGTTTACCTTTCTCGCCCATGTAGACCTGGTCACAAAAGTTATTTAAACTCATTTATAACCAGAGTGTAATAGTTCAAGGGCAGGAAAATTGCTACACTTAAAAAAAATTAGTTACTGTCATTCACAACAGAGTGGCTTCTGAGGGCAGACACACCTGGATGGTGTCTTCTAATGAGCTCCTTTTGGATCCTGTCATAAAATTTCAGGATGAAAGTGTTACATGCCATAGAAATGCTGCCTGGAAATTACCACAGACTCAAATTCTGCTCAATAAACCCTCTCTCTGATTCCATCCACATTTCTGGAAAGGCGGATGATCGCTGTCCTATATCATTATGTTTCTCCATCTTCTGCCAACTCAGATTAGAGGCAATTCTAAAACTCTTTGTTCTATTGTTCCAAAAGGTCTGGAACAAACTTAGAAATACATCATGAGTATCAATTTTCATACCCTCAAAGCCATCTTGCTAACTTAGAAAACATAGCACGTTCTCCTCCCTTTTTGTAAGAATTTGGACAATGCTGAAGCGTTTACCATTCCTAATTCCACATGCATATCTAGATACTCCATAGAAATATTACAGGTACACAATTTAAAGTCTGTACCTCAATCTGTGAGTGTAAGTAGGAAGGGAGCAAAGTCATGAATTATAGAATTGGGGAAGTGGAGCCCTATTTTAGTGAACCAAAGACCTAGGTCTAGTTAGGAAGCTGGAAGATAAAGGACTGACCTCTGGAGACACTGGACCAGACTCTTTTTTGGCAAATGAGACTTTGACTAATAAAAAAGCACACTGTAGAGTGTGATTAAATAGAATCCAAGATGGACAGTTTATCTGTGACAGTTTATTACCCAATTTTCTAGATTGCTGTGCTTTCAAGAAGTGCTAAATGAGGTTCCCAGAACAAAATAGACCCACAACATCTCTCCCATTATGCCTTTTGAAACTCCTCTGTTTGTGATGAGTTCAGGCCTCACTTCTACTTCCCACACACCCTGTCCATCGTTTCTGCTCTCCCTTTCTCCATCTCCCTCCTCACATTCTTGTTACTTCATTGTTTCTATCTTGTTTTCTCTCTCTGTTTCTGTCTGTATGTCTCTGTCTGTCTCTGTCTCTCTTCTTTTCTAGCCTCACTTCTCAATTCATCAACTTCTCTCTCTCATTGACTATCAAGCATTATATACGTATATATATAATATATATATTCAACAAACCACGACCAATGTTTGCTCTGTTATTTTTAATATAAAAGAAAAAAAATGTTCAAGAAGCAAAAAGGCCTTGTAAGTTAGGAAATTAGCCAGATGATTCTCGGATAAATGTCTCATTTATGTTCTAATCTGAAAATAAATTTTATTGACAGTTTTTATATGTTCATTTCAGACAAAGTGATGGAAGCCAGGTAGCTCACAAACAGACAGAACCCATAGCTTTTCAGTGTAAGCTCCTTCTCCTTCTGATCCATGAGGCAGAAGAGAATTGAAGAGGGCTGGGAACTGAAGCTTAGGCTTCTCTGTATTTTCCTTCTCACTGGAAAGTTGGAAAATAAGGGAATAACTAAGACTTACACAGTGAAATACATAATTCACTACAGGACCTGAGCAAAGCTATGGTTGGAAAATGATGGAGTTTGGCCAATGGGAACAGAGTATATCTGATCTTACCCATTATATCATCAGGGGCTGAGCTAGATAAGAAAATAGGTCGGTCATTTTTCGCAGCACCTGGCGATATCAATTTTGAAACGCTGAGTTTAATTATACAGCCAGTTTTCATGCATTTTACCTGCCTGTTCCTTCTGATGTTCATTTAAAGCCTACTGTTTCCTTAGCAACCTCTCTTTTCTTTCTCTCCTCCATTGTGTCTTATCAGTTAATGGGCTGTTAAAAATGTTTTAAGAAAAATTATAATTTATAATAATTTATCTTGTTTAACAATAACCAGACCATTTTTCTCATTCTCTCCACAGTTAAAAGGGAACCATGTAGCCAAGATGAATTATAAAACCTGTTGAAGATACCTTAGAAGGCCAGCAGCAGCAGGGAGACTACATTATCACCTGTGAATCTAGGGAGACTGCTGTTTTTTTCTCTCCTGTTGTTAAATACCTTCCACCTAGGACAGTGCCAGATACACAGTAAAGATTAATAAATAATTCCCAATAAATGGTTGAATTATTGAGTACATTTGACCCATTTGCTTTAATCATAAAATGGTTCTTCCATATTTTTAGCCTGTGCACCTAATATTTTTGTTTGGTCACTTTTTTGATGGATTCTTTATTATCTTTTTTTTTATTTTTGTACACTTATGAGGTATGAGAACTAAATTGCATTGAAAACACAGTTACTGAGTTTTTACCTTGGGGTAAAAATGTAAACATGAATGTTTTATAATATTTGTGAAAGATTTCCAAATTTTTCTCCATATATTTTTACTTTATTCTCTATCACTTTTTCTCTATGAAAATGCCTAATTTTCATTCCTTTTACTGAAAATTATTAGTATAATTTAAAACCTTTTTCAATCTGATAAAGTATTAGTTTACAAAAATAGGTCCTCTCAAATCTCAATTTGTCTACTCTACCTATTTATCAAATGGGTCATTAGAGTTCTCGTAGCTTTTTCCTCTGGCAATGGGCCACTATTTAAGTAAATCCTTTCTCTTAGAACTCAGCTCATTTAAAATTTTTATTTCTCAACTGTGAGTTGAATCCTTAAGCAGATTGCTGTCTGATTCAATTTATTAGAGGAACCATAGAAAAATAACACATTATGCTTCCTTGGTGTATGTCTTATTTCATGAACTGTTTTCATGTGTCATTGTAAAATACTGAACCTATTTCTTACATTAGCTGGTAACTATAAATAAACTATGAAAAAAGAGGAGACATTAACTGACAAGCTTAAAGGAAAATCTTATCTTTGATGTGTAAGACTTAAAAGAATAAAGACACAAAAAAATGCTATTGAACATTACATTTACACCAAGTATAAAGGAAAAATAACATAAATATGATTGCCCAGAATGAAAAGGTAAAAAAAAATTGTATAAATTGTTTTTTATATGTAACTCAGACAGATTCAAATATCATATTATGCAAGATAAAAGCTTGAGAAGACACCCACATATCACAATACAAACATTTTTATGACTGTGCTGGGTTGAATGGTGTCCTTCAAATATATACCCAGAATCTGTCAATATGACCTTATTTGAAAATAGGATCTTGACAGATGTAATCAAGTTAAATTCATCCTAAGTGGCTGTATCCTAAATGAATGACTAGTTTACTTATAATAAAATGGAAATGCACAAAGACAAACACAGAGGAAGAACGCCATGTAGTGATGGAAGCAGAGATGGGAGTAAGGTTTGTATAAGACAAGGAATGCCAAGGACTATAGCAACCATCAGAAGCTGCAAGTGACCAGGCTGAATTCTCCCCCAGATCCTTCAGAGAGAGCATGGCCTTGTGATACTTTGACTTTGGACTTCTAGCTTTCAGAACTCTGGAAGCATAAATTTCCCTATTTTCAGACATCCAGTTTGTGCTAACTTCTTACATAGCCACAGGAACTCAACCAGTAATTGTGTTCCTACATCACTGTATAACTCATTGGGGGGAAAACATAGAATGGAAACATACCCAAATAGGTAAATGCTCAAGAGATAATTTCTGGGATGTAATAGAAGAATACATGTGAAGATCTTTAATTCCAGCATGTGTTTCCAAGTCTTGAGTTTATATAGGGTTTCATGGATTATGTGGAATTCATTGACCACTCTCACCAATGTCAAATAGAAAGACATGGGGTAAGGGGCTGTCTCCATGGAACAGTCTTGCAGCAAATTGAGAAAACTGGGAAATGGGTCCCAGTCCCACAATTCTGACTTTTTCACCCTTCCATGCCATGGAAATAGAGCAATCATAGACTTCTGGAATCTGAGAATCAACTATGTCATTTAGTCTATATGTAGCCAAGCCCCTTGGGATTTTAATGCCCCTGGCATTTTTGGCAGCTAGAATTAAATATTTTAGTTTCTAGTTAGGATTTAGGTATAGGCTTTAACTAAAAGTTTCAGTTGTGAGACTGAAGGTGATGGTGGTGAGGTAGGAGGCAGTGGATTTCACTTGCCCCTACACACAGGAGAAAAACCTAGCCAATCTACAGAGGGACAGAGCAAACAGCCAACAGTACCCCAGCATATATGAAGATAGGAGATGAACATTGTACAGGACATTGAAAAACCAGATGGTGGAAACTGTGAACACCAGGATACCTGCTGGAAGAAGAAACCCACCAACAAAGGAACCACTAACAGATTACAACAGAAGAAGGTGAAGAAGGGAGAGGATGCCACACTAACTTCAATCCAGGACCTATCTGGAAATACAGCTAAGTACTGGAGAAATTACCCAGAACAAACAACTGAACAAGAGCAAAAGAGAATCCTCAAAACCTTGTACATTCAGAAAAAGCAGCTTCACTACAACCTGCCCACACTAGCACAACAAAATACAAGAGGTGTTGGACAGAGTGACCCTCAGTTAACCAGCTGGTGGGAAGAACCCACCAAAGAAAGACCCAACAACAATCAAAACCCACAGACAAACACAGAGCCAACATAAATGACAGCACAAGACCAGTGAGCTTGGGAGATCAAGGGGATGGCACCACTGAATCTCACAGGTATTCTACCATAGAAGTTCACACCATAAACCCAGGGAGTCAGAACAGATCAATTTAAGAAGCTGAGGCTAACAAGAAGAGTCTCACAAACAGTGGGAAGACAAAGAAACAATCCCCAAATGAAAGAAAAGGAGGAAGCCTCAGAAAGAATGCTAAATGAAATAGAGGCAGCTCAACTATCAGATATTGAGTTCAAACCAATGGTTATCAGGAAGCTCAATGAGCTCACAGAGAGTTAACAGAAACTACAGAGAAACTACAATGAACTCACTGCAAACTATATCAACATGAAAAAGGAAATAGAAACTATCAACAAGAGCCAGGAGGAAATGAAGAATACAATTTCTGAACTGAAGAACACAGTAGAAGGAATCAAAAGCAGGCTTGATGAAGCAGAAGATTGGATCAGTAAGCTGGAGGACAAGGTAGAAAAAAAAAACACCCAGAAAGAGAAAGAGAAGGAAAAGAGGCTCAGAAAGAATGAAGAGGGATTAAGGGAAATGCAGGACAATATGAAATATAATAACATCGTATAATAGAGATACCAGAAGGAGAAGGAGAAGAGCAAGGGATAGAAAAGCTATTTGAAAAAGTAATGATGGAAAACTTCCCTAATTTGATGAGACAAAAAGTCACACAATCCAGGAAACATAGGGAGTCTCAATTGAGGAAGGGCCTCTTGATTCCCAAATAGGCCCACTGCAAGACACACCATAATTAAAATGGCAAAATTCCAAAACAAAGAGAGAATCTTAAAGGCAGCAAGGGAGAAACAGGAAGTAACATACAAGTGAACCCCGATAAGGTTAGCAGCCGACTTCTCAATGGAAATGCTCCAAGCCAGAAGAGAATGGCAAGAAATATTCCAAGTAATGAGAACCAGATGCCTACAACCAAGACTACTTTACCCAGCAAGGCTCTCAATCAAGATAGAGGGCCAAATAAGGAGCTTCCCAGACAAAAGAAATCTAAAAGAATACACCTCCACCAAACCAGCTCTGCAAAAGATGTTAAAGGGACTGCTTTAAGGGAAGGAAGGAAAAGAGAGAGAGGAACACAGGTATGAAAATGGCAATGAATAAGTACCTATCAATAATAACCTTAAATGTAAATGGATTAAATGCTCCAATCAAAAGACATAGAATAGCTGAATGGATAAGAAAGCATGACTCACACATATGCTGCCTACAAGAGATCCACCTCAGGACAAAAGACCTGCACAGGCTGAAAGTGAAGGGCTGGAAACAACCTTCCAAGCAAACAGACAGTGAAAAAAAGCTGGGGTAGCAATACTCATATCAGACAAAATAGACTTCAAAAAAAGGGCCATAAAGAGAGACCCAGAAGGTCACTTCATAATACTCAAGGGAAGAATCCATCAAGAAGATATTAACATTGTAAATATATATGTACCCAACAAAGGAGCACCCAAATACATAATGAAAATCTTGGAGGACTTCAAGAAGGTATTGACAGCAAAACAATTATAGTAGGAGATTTTATCACCCCATTGTCAAAAACGGACAGATCTTCCAAACAAAATTTCAACACAGATATTGTGGCATTGAACAATGCCCTAGATGAAATGGACTTAACTGATATGTATAGAGACTTTCATCCCAAAGAAGCTAAATACACATTCTTTTTAAATGCACACGCAACATTTTCAAAGATAGATGACATGATAGGGCACAAAACAAGCTTCAACAAATTCAAGAAAATTGAAATCATACCAAGCATTTTCTCCAACTCCATATAAAAAAATCCAAACACTCAAAATCATGGAGATTGAATAGCATCTTATTAAACAACAAATAGATCAAGAATAAAATTAGGAAAGAAATAAAAAAGTTTCTGTAAACAAATAAAAATGAACTCACAACAACCCAAAACTTATGGGACACAGCAAAGGCAGTCCTGATCAAAAAGTTCATAGCAATACAGGCCTACCTAGAAAAGATAGAAACATTTCAAATGAACAACCTAACCCTATGCCTACAAAAACTTGAGGAAAAATAACAAAGACAGCCCAGAGCAAGTGGAAGGAAGGAAATAACCAAGATCAGGGCAGAATTCAATGACAGAGACTAAAAACACAATTCTAAGGATCAATGAATCCAGGATCTGGTTCTTTGAAAAGATAAACAAAAACCACAAGCTTTTAAGCAGGATTATCAAGAAAAAAAGAAAGAGGACCCAAATAAACACAATCAGGAATAAAAGAGGAGAGATTACAACTGATACCACAGAAATACAAAGGAGTGTAAGAAATTACTACAAAGAACTATATGCCAAAAAATTTGAAAATGTTGGTGAAATGGACAAATTTCTAGAAAAATATAATCTTCCAAAACTCAATGTAGAAGAAGCAGAAAGCCTGAACAGACCAACAACAGCAGATGAAATTGAAGCAGTAATCAAAAAACTCCCAACACACAAAAGCCCTGGACCAGATGGTTTCACAGGAGAATTCTACAAAGCATTTAAAGAAGAGCTAACCCCTATCCTTCACAGACTATTCCAAAAAATCCAGAATGATGGAAGATTCCCAAACTCCTTTTGTGAAGCCAGCATCGCCCTACTCCTAAAACTAGATGAAGACACAACAAAGAAAGAAAACTTCAGGCCAATATCGCTGGTGAACAGAGATGCTAAAATCCTCAACAAAATACTGGCAAACCGCATCCAACAATATATTAAAAAAATCATACACCATGACCAAGTGGGATTCATCCTAAGGATGCAAAAATGGTACAGTAGTCGCAAATCAATAAATGTAATACCTCACATAAACAAAAGAAAAGACAAAATCACATGATCATATCAATAGATGTGGAAAAGGCATTTGGAAAGGTACAGCACCCATTTGTGATAAAAACACTCAACAAAGTGGGAATAGAGGGAGCATTCCTCAACATAATAAAGACCATATATGAGAGACCTACAGCCAACATCATACCCAATGGGTAAAAAGTAAAAGCTTTTCCACTAAGATCAGGGACAAGACAAGGTTGTCCATTTTCACCACTTATATTCAACATAGTTTTGGAAGTTATAGCCACAGAAATCAGACAAGAAAAGGAAATAAAATGCATCCAAATCCGAAAGGAGGAAACAAAACTGTCACTGTTTGCAGATGTCATGATAGTATACATAGAAAATCCTATAGACTTCACACAAAAACTGCTAGACCCAACAAATGAATTTGGCAAAACAGCGGGACACAAAGTCAATATCCAGAAATCAAAGGCATTTTTGTATACCAACAATGAAACAGCAGAAGCATAAATCAAGAAAAAAATCCCATTTGATATAGCAAAAAGAAAAATAAAATTCCTAGGTATAAACCTAAAGAAGGAGGTAAAAATCCTGTACTCAGAAAACTACACAACACTGAAGAAAGAAATCAAGGAAAACACAAACAAATGGAAACATATATTGTCTTCATGGATCACAAGAATTAACATCATCAAAATGTTCATACTACCCAAAGCAATTTACAGATTCAATGCAATACCTATTAAAGTACCAATGGCATATTTCATAGGCATAGAATGAACACTTCAAAAATTTATATAGAACCATAAACAACCCTGAATAGCTGCTGCAATTTTGAGAAAGAAGAGAAAAGTAGGAGGGATCACAATACCTGATACCAAACTGTATTACAAGGCCACTGTAATCAAAACAGCCTGGTACTGGCATAAAAACAGGCACGTGGGCCAATGGAACAAAACAGAGAGCCCAGAAATGAACCCAGGTCTCTATGGTCACTTAATATTCGACAAAAGGGGCAGCAATAAAATGGAGTAAAAATAGTCTCTTCAACAAATGGTGTTGGGAGAGCCGAACAGCTACATGCAAAAAAATGCAACTTGAGCACCAACTTACACAATACACACAAAAAAAATCAAGGTGGATAAAAGATTTAAATATGTCATGGCACAATTAAAGTTTTAGAGGAGAACATAGGCAGGAAAATCTCAGATATTTCATGCAGCAATATTTTCACTGATATGTCCCCTAGAGTAAGGGACATAAAGGAAAGAATAAACAACTGGGATCTCATCAAAATAAAAAGCTTCTGCAAGGCTAAAGAAAACAGTATCAAAATAAAAAGAGAACCAACTGTATGAGAATACATATTTGCCAATGATGCCTCAGACCAGGGTTTAATCTCCAAAATATATAAAGAATTCACATGATTCCCCTCTAAGAAGACAAGCAACCCAATTAAAAAATGGGCAAAGTACTTGAACAGACCCTTCTCCAAGGAGGACATACAGAGGATCCAGAGACACATGAAAAGATGCTAAATATCATTAGGTATCAGAATGATGCAAATTAAAACCACAGTGAGATACCACTTCACACTGGTCAGAACGGCCATCATAAACAAAGCAACAAACAAGTGTTGGAGAGGTTGTGGAGAAAAGGGGACCCTGGTGCACTGTTGGTGGGACTGTAGACTGGTACAACCACTATGGAAAACAATATGGAATTTTCTCAGAAAACTGAAAATGGATCTGCCTTTTGACTCAGCAATTCCACTGCTAGGATTATATCCTAAGAACCCTGAAACATTAATCCAAAAGAACCTATGCACACCAATGTTCAAAGCAGCACAATTTACAATAGCCAAGTGCTGGAAACAACCTAGGTGCCCATCAGTAAACAAATGGATCAAAAAACTATGGTACATTTACACAATGGAATATTATGCAGCAGAAAGAAAGAAGGAACTCCTACCCTTTGAGACAGCATGGATGGAACTGGAAAGCATTATGGTAAGCAAAATAAGCCAGGCGGTGAAAGACAAATACCACATGATCTCACCTTTAACTGGAACCTAATCAACAAAACAAAGAAACAAACAAAATATAACCAAAGACACTGGAACTGAGAACAGGCTGACAGGAACCAAAGGAGAGAGGGGAGGGAATTTCAGGGGAAAAGGGGAATAGTTTGCAGGAACAAGTATAAATGACACATGGACAATAACAAGGAGGGGTGGAAATGGGAGGTAGGTAGAGAGGACTTGGGGGTGGGCTGGGATGGGGGTAAAAGGTAGAGAACTACTTGAACAATTAAAATAAAAATAAATAAATAAATATAAAACTTTCATTTACTTTGGTTCTCATGCTTCTTATAGTCAAAGACTGAAATAGTTATATTAATTATGTTCTGAAGTCCTGCTTGTAAACAAATTCCAAGAGAAATATTTAAAAGTACACTCTGCTTGATATAATAGGAAAATATCAACTGTTAAGCATAAAACAATGATCACTTAAACAATAGTGATAAGATATTGGCCCACATTTACCACCGGTCTCTTCCAGGGCAGGGGAAGAATTGTAATCATATCTGTAACCATATTTCCCAACATAGCATTTTACAAATAATAATAGTATTGATAATATCAACAGACTCTTCCTGTTTCAGAGCCAGACTTCTATGCAAAGTGCCTTACCTATTGTACATTGTCTTCTTTGATTTCGATAATACTCTATAAATATGTATATGGCATTTTTAACATATGAAAAAAATTAAATACAATACACAAAAAGTTGCTACCTGCCATACCTTTTTCCTAGTCTATACTTTCCAGTATGGTAGTCACAAGCCCACATGAGCTGTTGAACAAGTAAATTTGGCAAAATCCAAATTAGGATGTGTTCAAAGTATATAACACACACTGGGTTTGAAAGTCTGTGAAAAAACAATGTGAAATGCCATATTATATTTCTATATTGATTACATTTGGCATATATTATGTAAAATAAAATAAATGATTAAAACTCATTACACACATTTTTTAACATGGCTACTAGAAAACTTAAAATTACGTATGATATATTCATTTGTATCATATTTTCATGGGAAAAAGCTGCTGTAAGTGCTGTACATAGACATCAAAAGGCAGAAACTGGATTTAAACCTAGATCTTCTCACCCAAAAGGTTGTGGCTTAATCCTCATTCTATGTAATATCCAAATTTTTACTGAATGAATGCATGAGAATGAAACTTGCCATCTTGCGACCCTACTATGTATCAGGTACTATACTAGGTATTTTATATATTCTGCTCCAAATAATCATATATGATAAGTATTCTTATATTCATTTGTTAGATGAAAAATATCTAATTTAATGTAACATATTCTTGACCACAAAGCCAGTAAGTCGGTAACAAAAACATAAATCCAAGACAGATCTCAATGTCCATAGTCTTGACCACAATGTTACAGGATATTTTTGGTATGAATATGTTTATAACCAAAGTCAACATGTTAAAATTTCAAAGACAAAAACAGATAATATATTCCTAAATGCACTCAACAAGCTAAATTGTAGAGACACTCAATAACTTCTATAAGAAAACATGATTAGCAGTAGGCAGAATTTCTCATCCACAAACTGATAGATTAAGAGATACTAATAAGGAAATCTATACAATGAATAGCACAGTGGAAACAGCTCATTGGTCATCAATCACTGAGTATCCACAACACACAAGGGGCATCCATCATGCAGCTAACAGAGGCTTGCACAAGTGCACATTCACAAACAGGGACAACCCTTGTGACTCTAGAGGTTGATTTCTCCACCAGAAGAAATGAGTAAAATGGGAAGTGAGAAAGATCACAGGGAGAGCTCACTACATGATGTACTCACTGATAATACATCAAGAATCTGCAAAGGGCCGTGATTTACATAGAAAACTGAACAAATAATAAAGTCTTTTCCATCACTTTTTATATGTAGGAATTAAATATTATATTCTGAAAATTTCATATAAGAACCAAAAACTGGGAACAGACTTCCAAGTAATCCTGGAATTAATGCTAGAATTAATTTTGCAATATATTTCTCATATTTATTTTATTTTTACCCTTATGTGGTGGTTCTCAGTTCATTTTTCATGTGAACTCTGTTTCCCCACAATCTTTGTGACCCCAGAAAATAAATATTTTTTCAGAATAGAAGTATTTTCTAGAAATATTTTTTCTGTTACAATTCACAAACAATATATCTGTGAAGTTATTGTTTAATTAAAATAAATGTGTTCACCTCTAGCATTAGAAAAAAAGAATGCATTGTGAATTTTAATACCTACAAAACATTTCATGAGTGATATCTTTTGTGTGTGTGATTATACAATATAATTCCAAATTTACTTTTGAAGGTGTGGGGATGTTACATTGGGAGAATGTGAAGAGAGGTAAGAGGGACATTGTAGAACATTTAGAAAAGGAAAACCTTAATCCACTAGCTAAAATAAGACACAGATTATTAAAAATTTTTCTGGTAAACATTAGAACATCTTTTGAGCTCATCATTCAATGAAACAAAAAAAATTATGAAGCCAGATGTTGAGTAAAGAGCAATTTCTTGTTCAGGGCTGGAATCATGCCTAGATTCTAAACAAATGCATTCTAAACCACTTTGATCTATTGGAAGTTATAAAAATGAAGACCATTCTTTCTGCCCCAGGTTTTGCAATGTCCAGACTTCTTATATACCTTCAGTATATTCCCAGCAGGAAACTCAATAACAGAAATCATTTCCTTTCCCCTTTTTCCTTCCGTAAAGCATATGGCCTAATCTATCCTATGAAAACTCCAATTTATTTTAGCATTCATGAAACTTCATGACTAATTTCCTGAGCCAAACTGTAATTACTTTAATTCTACACTGCTGGAGAGAATTTGAAAACAGGACTTCTTTAGAAGAAAATTAACTTATATAATGAGTGAAGAGATAAATCATATTAGCTCTAATTAAAGTATATTAACATTTTGGTTGCATATGAATAAAAATCAGACACAATGAAAGCAGGTTTCTCATAAAGAGTCAATTTATGGAGATTTATGAAGATTGTAGGGACTTGCAAAATTTCATTACTTAACATCTCTATTAAGATCTTTACAAGCATGCATAATGAAAAGCCTAATAAAAGATTTAATAAATGGACTTTTGCTTAAAGTCACACTGATTCAGTGCAAGCAAAGGTTTTAAACCCATAATGGAGATTAAAATGATAATTGCCAATTTAAAAATACATATGCTATCTACATGCTGAGCAGTGGGGAAGTGGGAAATAAGAGTTAGTTAGGAAGGAAGTTGGAGAACTGTCCCCCATCAAAGCAAGTAATTCAACAGTTTTTCCTGGCATTCTAAGAGTATGATAATTACCTCAATCCTTTATATTGTTTGCCTATCATCTAAAGAACTACAAGATTCAGAGGAAATAGGGATGAATGTTTAACTACTATGAAACTATATTTCAAGTCTTTCCCTTTTGCATGAATATGAGGTCTTCAATGCTTTCCTTATGTCTAAAATGAATGTTTAACACAAATAGTAGACTTCCAGGTAAACTTACTTAAGTTAAATTTGACGGTGAAAAGAGTTAAATTCTTTTTTGGAAGTGTTCTTTCACTAAATTTATACAATGGTCCTGCCCAATAATTTCATTTTCAATATTGCTCCAGAATGGATGTAGAGAAGATCCTCTCAAACCAATTCACAGAGAAGTCCCTCACCTATAAAAGTGCCCAGCCAGCACCAGAGCCTCTGCATCTGATTTGCAGATAAAATTTTCTACCAGCATTTACTGTGGTGCTCACCAATCTCCAAGACAGCATTCACTCCATTTGCCATGGCATTTGGAACACACCACCCTCCAGTAACCATGGGCCCTTTTATCATTCACTTTTAGCTTCCCATAGCCGGAAATGTTTCAGAGCAGGTCTTATTTTCCCCAGTCATTCATACATCAATGTTTACAACCACCTTTTTTTTTCAATTGTCAAATAACATGCCATCATGTAAACTAACTCTACAGCCTATGGAAATCAGTTATATTCACTCTGCAAAAAATATGCATTTGTAGACTATCAAACACTAAAAAAATGAATATTTTAATAGAGAAATGTCAAGCTAAAGTTGGGGGAATTTACTTCAGATCCTGCATTAATGCACTGGCAATTCGGCATTGCAAACTAAAAGATTCTCCTGGGTGTTGAGTTACTCGTTTTCAGAGCAAAAAGGGACAGTGCTTTGAGGAGACACTTTCATTCCCACATATCATCTCTCAAATGCTTGGAAAATATTTATTGAATTACATTTGTAAAACTCTGAACTGTGTTGCTACTAATACAAGGAAATAAAGAAATCAGATAATAGAATTTTCAAAGAATTCAGAGAATAAATAGCAACATAAAACTAGAGAGAAGGGAAAGATGATGATAAAACAAAGACAAGAAAATCAAATGATTACAGATTTCCTGATAGTAGAATGGGGGAAAATATCCTAAACAGTCCTAATACAACAACAAAATGAATTACAATATAATTATTAGTTTATAATATAATTAACATAATTCTGAATAAGATATATATATATTTAAATACAAGTTAACACTTAATTGAGATGCTAATGAATTAAGGGAAAGAAAGGTGAAAAACCAGACAGATAAAAAGTAACAGAGGTAGAAGTTTCCTTCATGGTGCCCTTGGTGTGTGATGTGACTCTCATGGAAATGGAGCAGAAGCCCCATGTTCTGTCTCTTAGGTGTGGCCTTCACTACAGACAGGAGTGCAGCACTTGGAACCCAAAATGATGTGCTCTTGTGTTTAAAGGCTACCCATGGCTAACCTCACATCAAATTGGGACCTGAAAATACACAGCCTATATATTATGAAGAGCCTCAAATTATGAACTTATTTTTAAATGGGCCATAGTTTACCATAGACAGAAGCAAAAGCAAATAATTTATAGAAATATGCCTTCAACCAATGGTCAGAGTATTTCTAACAATGAAACACAGCTGGATATAAACTTAAAAACACACACACATGCATACACTCAGGAAATACATCAGTGTGACCAAGAACTAGAAAAAGCAATAACTAGAGAAATGAGACACACAAGAGACATGGAGATATAAGATACACGCCATAAACTAAGAACATACCATAAAGAAAAAGACTAATACACTCAATGACATTCAAATTAAAAAATTTTATTTATCAAAAACATAAAGAAGGAGGATTTGTTTTAAGAAACAGCTCTTTTATATTATTTTTGGAAAAGTCTGTCATTTATATTTAAATCTCTAGATTATCTGAGACCTAATTTAATATCTTTTTATATATCTAAACAAAGTATTTGAAGGGATTTGATCATCAAAAAAGAGTCCATAAAAATAAATTTATGACAAATATACTCAACTTTTTACTTTATTTTAATGTGTTTAGAATAGTTAAGATTCATATATTTGCTGTACCACAAGAAAAAAATGGAAAAGCATCAGGTAGTTTTGAAAGATAATAGGGGAATCGTGCAAAGATTAGATTGCCAATGACAGAAAAGTAGAATTTATGGGTTAAGGGCTTTTCAAAAAAGATAAAATAGACCTGTTTTATAATCAAGGTCAGATTTTTCTCTGAGAATAGTGAGTTCTATATAGTAGCAATTTTCTTACTCAAATCCATAACTGAGTGCTTTGTACAGTGTGGGGAATGTACTAATTACACAGTAATTGTAAGTCGAATGAGTTAAGAAATGAGGTTGATGTTATACATTTTTGTCAAAGGTGCTGAAATGGCCTACATGGTCCTCCTGATTGGCTCTGATTTAGGTATTGAAATACTGACCAATCCATTGGCATTAATAAGCTGGGTCCCTCTTGAGTTTCCTCCTATAGTCCCTGAGGTGTCCAAAAACCAGAACGTGATATCTGATCCTGTGCGAGTGGCTCATTTGAGGACAGCACCAGTGAAACTTAGGAGCACCAAATTCAGCCCATGGACATACCCTGCTCAGCAGTTGCTTTTATTCATGGCTATTATTGCCTTTTGCAATTAATAATTCTTGCACAACATCATGTAGCTGAAAATGGATGTAGCCCTAGAGAGACAAACACACACACAGTGCAATCATTTTCCATCTTGTGTGTGAGTGTGTCTCAAAAGAAATCATCATTGGCTGTCATATGTTAATTTTCCATTTAAGGTATTAGCTATGTTACCTAATTTGTCAATACCTGTCAATGGTCGGTCATACTGTGCCTTCAGAAAGCCTTCTTTGATGACCCAAGCTAAAGAGTAGAGCCAGTACTTTTTTCATCTTGATTTTTAGTTGAAGACAAGAGCAATGAACAAATCAGGCCTCTACCATTTGTACAATACTGTCAATAACTTTGATGGAAAGAAAATGTCCTGCTTTTATGTTACTTCACTCTTTTCTCATGAGATTGTTTTAATAATTTAGTAAATACTAAACATTTTGTGTAAGTCAAAATAATTATTTTTGTCTCCCATTTCCAATATGGCAAAACACAGCCAGCTAAGACATTCAATAGATGTGTTAATAGTCTCATTGGTGTATCTGTTGTGTCATATTGCTCACAAATACTAAATAGCACAGAAAGCACTGAAAAACTTATTATAAGTGGTTTTCTCAAGTCTCTGAACCTTGATAATCTATTTTCACATTTTAGTGATTTCAGAAGTATTACCTGCAATTATACCTGCTGCTTGTTATTTTTGGAAAATATGTTCTATTTATGCTTCCTAGAATAAGTAGCAGGACATTCATAAGGTTACAATTAAGTATGGAAAAAACCTAACATTAAGTTCTGCCATCTATGTTTTGACAAATATTTTTAATTACAAGCTTGGAAATGCCCACACAGGTTACATCAGTATGAGAAGATGAAAAGTATTTTTTTTGTAAAATGCTTGTATATTTAGTGAACATATTGGAAAATGAACCCTGGCACTTTCAGTGAAAATGCTTCCATTTTTAGAGGGGTTTTGCAAAATACACTTTCCTTTCCTATCATATAAATGACCCTTATGAAGTAGCAGAATTGAAAACTTCCCAAGTAACTTAAAATTGTAAAATTACTACTTTCTCAGCAAAGTGCTGGGTGAGTAACTTTAATTTTCTGAGCCTTTGGCCGGCATGTGACTATATTAAATAAGTCATCAATCTTCTTACTGATTACTCAGAACAGCTCTTAAGAGATGCCTGAGATGCCCTGCACTCCAATACCTTCAAACAAGGGAAATATGCATTTACCTCCTCCCCACACCTTCTCCTGGGTGCCTTCATCTACACCCCTTATTCCTTAATTTAATAAATGTTTACTATCTCAATTTCATAAGAAAAGAAACTAGAATAATTTATTCAGCTGATCAGCCACTCCCTTCTTGACAGACATGAAAAGAATGAATAGATAGATGCTGAAATATAGAACAGCATTGTGTTTCTGTACCTGAAATATTTTGACTCTTTGACAGACTTAACTGGTTAAACCATCGCAAACCACAAAAGGCTTCAGGAGAAGAGATGTAAGACAGTAAGACAATAGTGCAGTCTCTTGAAGGTGGTAAGTAAAGAGGATTCTTTCCACACTAGCCCTGCAGACTTGCAAGGGTTCCTTCACTGAGTATTATACATATAGGATATCTGATTTTCTCAGAGTTTCCATACCTTAAAACCAAACTATCCTGATTATATTTAGCAGAGACATAAACAAAATTCATTTGTATAGTTGATGAACTGGACAATCCCCAGGAAAACTGAGGTATGAGGTATTTTTTTAGGACAGTAAAACTCCTCTGTATGATAGGCTCTTAATTGTAATTGTAGAAAATGACATTATGGATTTATCAAAACCCCATTGAGCTTTACAGCACAGAGTAAACCTTAATGAGTGCAAGTTTTTAAAAAAATTACTGAGTATGGACAATGGTGTGTTGATTGCTGGGAGGGAGGTGGGTATAAGGGGACTAAATGGTAATAGAAAAAATACAAAAAAGGTTAAACTTAAAAAATAAAACAAAAAGTAAAAATTAATACAAAATTACTGAGGAGGTTGGGGATCTTGGGATAGAATGCATAATGTGCCAAAGCAATCTAACTGTATTATGGGCGCATGAAAGACTCTGACTGAAGGGTATGGGTGACAAGAGGCTGACCTAAGTAGCTTTGGAAATGAATGGAGTCTGTAAGACTAGGGCAAAAAACAATTATGTAAACCTTGTACTCTGGTTGATAAAGCTGCTTTGCATGGGAGGGAATATAGGTGAGTAATTCTGACAATGCTCTGCACATATGTGCTGCAAATGAACAGTTCAGTAATTGCAGAAACAGGAGAGTAGAAGCCAGTGTCTCCCTGTTGGAGGGAGCCTACAAATGTGTAATGGGGGGGGGGTGCTGGAATGACCATTGGGGTGATTAATGTAGTTGAGTTATAGATGTAAGTATGGATTCATGTTTAACTTAATATAGATACAAATGGCTCCACATGGAAAATGAGAAAAACCAGTACAGATTTTCTATGCTTTCTGTCCCACATGCTTACCCTCAGATAAGCAGGAGGAAAGGGCGTCACAGGCAGTTACATTTTGGTAGAAGTATCGCTTCCCCTAAACACAGCAGGTAACTTTGCACAGGCTGCAGTTCTTCGATCAGGTACTTATCCTACAGTCACAGTACAGGAATTGCCAGGGAACAAGAGACACACTTGGCTCAGAAAGGCAAGGGACCCCACGTGTGTGTGTGTAAAGTCACATCCATCCACCTGCACATCCATTTGTTTTACTGCTGCAGAGATATGATACATGGCTCCTGGGAAGTCACAGAAGTTTGCTCTTTTATCTCCCATTGGCAGTTAGCCCGCTCCCTTAAATGAAGTGTTTGAATAAGTAAAAGATAATTTAAACACAGCAAGCACCAGATGTTTTGTTGCAACAAACTGGTTTCCCCTCACAGCCTCAAAGTCTTAGCTGAACTGGAGCAGTGCTTCTGTGAATCCTAGCGTATCACTCACGATCACCAAAGGCACCTATAGCAAAATGCTAAAGTTTATTTTTAAAAACACAGAGTATGGAGGGTCCCAGTCCATAAATGAACACGGTTTTATCTGTAAGTGATCTCTGATTCTGAGTTGATGAGCAAGCCCTTGAAGTACATTGCTGCTTATCGTGACATACTTTGGTTGAATTAATCTGAACTCAGAAGCCTTTAGAAAGGCAAGACACATTGATTTCCTCATTATGTCAGGAAGTGGCAACTTAAGCAAATTTCTAAACCCTTTCAAACCCCAAGGCCTGTTCAGCAGTGATAAGACAGGACACCATCTGTAAGTTGGTGAGGTTTTGTATTAAGACAGTTCACAGCAGGAGTATTTTTGTCCTGGAAAATTTTCCTCTCCCCACAGCCTATTAGGAGAGAATGGAAGAGGAGAGAGTTCAAGGGCTAATTCACTTATAACATTCTTTAGTGTTTTCCACAGTGAGAGACTGGGGAGAGGGCTCTGGGCTTAATTGTTACAGTTATATTTGCTCCACACACAATTTTCCTGACCTCCTGCAAAAGATTACTCTGACACAAATATTATTTATTCTCATTAACCACAGATGCATGATGACAAAAAGAAAAGTAACATCAGGATTTTTAAATTCAGTATTTAATTTATAAAATATTAACATGGAAATCAGTCATTTTTTAAAATATCTGGTGATGGGGAGGTTGCCAGAAAGAAATGATGACAAATTGACCCAAAATGTTTCTTCTTCAAACCACTACTAGAAGTTCAATCTTACAAGCATGCTTTGCAGAACAGAAATGCCAGAGGCTAGTAAGGGAAAAAATAAGAACAGTAACTTGAAGAATTATGTATTAAAAGGACAGTAGTTGGTGATCTGAAAGGTCAGAGGCATAAAAAGCAGGGTCTTCTGAGAAGAATCAATTTCAGAACTGTGAGTGAAATTCTAAGTACAGAAAGGGGGAGAAATTTCATTCATGTTTGGAGGTTCTTGTGACATTTCCATTAAGTGAAAAAATATGAATAATATAATCTATTCATGTTTGATTCATAGTAGGAGAAGATAGCACATTAAATGCCCATTCAGATGGTACAATTAAATAGTGCCCAAAATATTGTCTTCACCATATCCTGGTGCTTTTTTAAAAAAAGCACCTTTTGTAAGTACCTACAGGTCCAGGGACCATTAATCGTCAGCTCTATTTCTGCTGAGTGAGGGAAGATCGAAAATGCGAAACAAGAGAAAAGTGGTTTCTAAAAATTTTGAGAAAGTTTTCCTTTGCTTTAATTCAATGTAACTCAATAATCATTCATTAAAGATAGAGTTAATGCACTCATCTAAAAATGGGATTAAAATACATGAAATTAAAGTGTTTCATGGTACTGTGATACTGTGAGTGACCACTCATTTCACTCTTTGATTTCCAATTATTTTTAGAAAAACAACCAGGAGTTTCAGGAAAGATAAACAATCTGGAAAAGGTTATTTGAGTTCCACCCATGAGCTGCAGTGATGGAAATGTATTTGTTAAGGTGCAGGACTGCTTAGCATTTACAACATTTGCTGGTTTATAAAACGGCACCGCCATGGAAAAGCAACACAAATTAATTCAACATGAATTCACTTAAGGACCAGTGTAGAGAAAAGAGAGAACTCATCTGTTGTATGTTATACTATGTAGTCCCTTATACACCTTATCAGATTCTGTGATTTAACTGCTACAATAACTGTTTTCACAGGTAAAAAAAAATCACAGGGTTAAAACCTCATAATCTTAGTTAGCAATCTTAATGCTAAGACTCAAAGCCAGGTTTTCTGAAATTCACATACTCAAGAGCTATATCGTGTCAGGACACGTCCACAGGTAACTCCACGTTTGCTAGGACATCAGGTAGAATTACAGAAGGAAATTTAGTTTGAGGTCTGCAAAGTCATCAAGCCCTATGACACTTTATTTACAACAGTCACGCTTTAATTAAATGTGTTAATAAATGTATGTATGCTAGACAGGGGCTTAGTTTTCAAGCAGTGCCTTTCTTAACTTTTTATTTAAAACAGTCTATAGAGAGTTGATGAGATTCTTTATTTTGTAGCATTAAGTGCAGGTAGCACTTTATTGAGAAAAGAAATAAAAGTTCATAGCAGATGTCTCTGTTGGATACTATGGACATTTTGTGGAGCAAACATTTCCTATTGTTTTCCATTTGGTCTTCAGTGAGCACAGTTCTCCTCCCAGAATGTAATTAGAATGAAGGTTCCCAGGAAAGGAAATTAAAATTTTTCTGCAGATTGAGCCATGCCAAAAAAAAAGAGAAAATCTAACATGCTCCTTTCTGAAATTCTTCCCTTCCCTGAAGTAACTTGTAAATAATATTTTGTCAGATCATGTCTCTAACATTACATGATATTATCTCGACCTTCATCACGAGAAGTGTATAAAAGTCCTTGAGAGTGGAATGTGTTACACGTAATATTTATTCCAGGTGTATTTGCTGAGCAATGCTCAGTAGCACTGAGGAGAGAACAGGGGTGAGAAGTGGTGTCAACTTTGGACAAGTTGTATTTCTTCTGAATTCACTTCCTTAGCTGGTGCATCAGACATATGATGGTATGGCCCCAAAAAGGTAACTGACAATCAGAGGGGACACTATCTACAGTTAAATTTAAAAAATAAGAGAAGTTAAATAGTGACCTTTTTTTTTGGTATAACAGTATAAACAGAGTGAGCCTCAATACACACACACACACACACACACACACACACACACACACACACTCAAATGAGATCTATATTATTTGACCAAATGTGCAGTTCTAGGACATGATCAGAATTTTAAGAACCAAATTCGGTGCTTGAGGGGGATTATGTTCATTTCAAGGAAATAAAATCTCTACTTATTTCAAATAAGGAAAATCACTTTCTTCCTCTGAATATAGAGAAAATGCAATCAAAGTATGATAGTCCCACTCTTCACATAACCCCGATGAAAGATTCCTGATTATCAGAGGTAATTCTCAGTTGCTGAAGAGAAAGAACATGTCACAAATGAAAAGCAATTTCCTCACAGTTGCATCCCTTGTTAGGTGTCACAGACATGGAGGCAAAACTTTAAAGCAGTTTCTTCAATAATTTTTAATGTTATTTTATTAAATATTATATTTTTTGTGACACAGATTTTGTTGTATCACCTTTTATGCAATAAGAGTAATGCACCAAGTCCAGCTCACTTCTCACAACACACTAGTTATTCAGATGACTGTCTGATGTTAAATGTTGAGCCCTCCCTCTAGGTGAATTTTGTTCAGGTGATCAATCCCAGGAGACCAATGTACATGCAGGTGGTCATTAACAGATGATGCTGTGATGAATAGAAAAACAGGTACCCAGGATTGGGCCTCTTCTTTGTGGTAGACAAAGTGTTACATTATCTTTAATTGGCCAATTGTTCTGAGAAAGAGAAAATATGACCTGCATTTTTATCAGTGAGGAGTCTAAGACTCAGAGGTCAGAAGCCACTTGCCCTGGTGGAACACCATTCATGGCGTGGAGCAAGGTTTTAGGGGACCTCTCTTCAGTACCTTAGAGCACGTGCTGAATAGAAAATCACGACCATGCCTCAGAATGGTCATTTAAAAAACTTTTAATTATTGTACCTTTTGTTTTCCATTAATGTAAAAGAGAATACAAGTGTAGAAAGTACATGGTTTACACACAGCACGTGTGTAAACAACAACAAGAATTTCAGAGTAATTTCTGACAAATGCATTTGCCTGCACTATGTGTGTGTAAACATACATGCCTTCACTAACAATCAAAAGGTCAGAAATGGGGATAGAGAATAATAGCTTTCATGATACGGCAGTGTCTAAAACACCCTCCTATTTTTGTGTGTTTGCGTTCTATGTTTTGTTTGTTAGTTGTGTCTTTCAGCTGCAGAAATCTGTCATCACACTGCTCACTAGTTCCGTTTTGCTTTGTGTCTAACCAAGGATCCAGAGCACTCAGAAGTAGGAGCATGAAACAGGGAAATGCTATCTGAAGCTCGCTAATTCCATAACCAAGGAGAGGTGATTAGAATTACTCCATCTAAATATGTTTCATATAGCTCAGAAACAAAGAAATAACAAATAAGCCTGAGACAATGGTTTAGATGCATGCCAAATAATATCTATCTGCTCAAAATATTTTTATGGGAAAACTATAAAACAAACATGTTAATTTTCCCATGAATTTGTTAGGGATTAGAATACATTAGGTTACTAAATAGAAAAAAAATGGTCTTTCTCTATTGAAAATGGAAGAGCTTATAAGATAATAAAGCAACATATCATTTTTTGGCAAAATACATATTTTGATTGAATATGACAATAGTAATCAAACAAGGTGTGGAGAGATGTGGTGAGGGGCTCCACCCACAGGGCCCCCCCGGCCGCCATGGATGAGAATAAGTCTATCAAGACAGGATCTGCTTGGGGAGGAAAGGTGGCCAATCTCTCAAAGGAGAAGGGCCAAGAGCCTTTTCCTCAATGGGCTTTTATTGGGTTCATTTGCACAGGAATACAGGTAAAGCTCATTAATCATTGTCAGGCAATAAGGATTAAACAATAGATAACAAAGAACTCTGAGGACCTATTTTGAGTCAGGGTCAGATAGCTAAAGAGCAATAAAACTTTTGAGGAACAAACTCACTTCTTGCTTGGACCCTTATTTAATTGAGAGCATTCTAAACAAAGCAGGTTTCATAGGATTTTACACATTCTTTCTTAGGCCTGATCACCTGGGGAACCTGCCCTTTCCAGCATAGGGCTGTACCACCCTCTGTCATTGTTTCAGGCTTAAGTCAGGCAGGGGAAGTAAAGTAGCCAAGAGATTAGGAGATTTCTCACAGACAGAATGAGGACTCAGGCTTTATCAAAGCGGAGGCGCGAGGGTCCATCACCCCCTTTAGCTGTAGCCCCCCAAAGTCTTTCCTTGGGGGCCTCCCACATGATCATGCCTATCTTAAGTCATTCCCTCCTTTGGGGAATCTTACCCATCATTGGCTAACTGACCAAGCATTGGGGGCCAGTTATGGATGAAGTGAAAGGAGCAGAAGCAGTGCTCCTGCCAGGGAGGTAAGCTTTGTCTCCTTAGTGGCTTCTGGTCCAAAGGTCGTCCACTCAGCCTTAGCCATGGGGGGTGGTTACAGCTTCTGGCCCAGGCAGGGCGGTTCCCAACAGAGAGATACATTTTGGTAGTGTGCATGCACAAATTCTTTCCACAACAGGCAGTTCAGGTGCTTGCTGCTGAAGGATATAGGAAAAAATAGGAACTAAAGCAGTCCCTTACTTGTCCTTCATGTGAGGATGACACAGCATCAGGCAGGTATGAGTCCCTGCAGACCTACTGTCATACACTCTACAGAGCTCACAAAACACACATTCTCATTCTCAGGGCCCAGGGTCTAAGATACCATCAGTGTCTTAACACACCTCTTCCATGTCTCAAAGGAAAAACTAGAGGGGGCAGAGGAGGGCCCTCTGTCTGCAAAAGGTTTGAACAAACTAATTGAGGTCAATAAATGGTTTATTGATATATTCCATGGGCTGTGTGTTTCCTGTGTTAAAGTGAACTTCTCCCTTTGGTAACAAAGGCCCCCTATGGCAGGAAATATCAGATTTTTAGTATTGTTTAATCCAACAGGTAATTAGACTGGAGATCCTGGCTTGTCAGCAGCTGTTGGTGTATTAGTGCTGCTCTGGTGTTTCACTTATCAATTTACTATTGATCTTAATGGAAAGGTAGTTAAGGACACAACTGTCTTCACCTCTGAAACAGGACAAAACTGACAAGAAATAAAAATATGAGCACATTTACAAATGTGACAAATTTGGTTCTCTCATTTCCCTTCCAGCTCCGCTTAGAACACTTACATTCTGCAAAGAGCAATAAATAGAAGTTATAGTAGATGAATTATTTCCTTTCTTTTCACAAAAGAAGAGCAAAAACCACTAAAGCTTGCAAAAAATCTACTCCAACATGCCCTGATGAATTTTTATTATTATTATTACCCTTTTCTGTCTTAGCTGCTAGTCATCTCCTTCTGAATAGTTAAACAGAAAAGTTTTGCAGTGAAATCCAAATTAGTTACATCATTAGAGTTAATTATGTTAAAGAGGGAAGAGGGACTTCAATTTGCAGCTTTTACTTCTAGAGTTCTCCAAATAATAATTCACACAGAACACAAACACTTTCAATCGTGTGATTTACCGTAAGTGCCCTCACCTGTCTCTGATGTGGGAGAAATGGGCAGGAGCAGCACATCTGAAATCCTCAGAGCAAGTCCTCAATCATAAGTTAAATCCATGTATAATCAAAACCTGACACCAAGTGCTTTTTGTAACTCATGTCCAGGCCAGGTCAAGGTGCAAGAATAAACTGTGGCATTAGAACACTGCATCACGATGCTTTTCCATAACACCCTCATTTGGCCCATTTTCACTGAACTCCCTGCACACCCCAAACTCAGCCTACAGACCAGCTGCTTGTCAAGTTCTCTGCATATGTGATTTTGATTGCCCCATGCTTTGTTTCATATTGCCATTTAAATATTTGCTATTACTTCAATTTTCTGACTTCAGTCTGGCCTCCACACTTATCACTGGGATATGAAGATGTCTTTATGTTAGTCTCTCCCTCCTAGTACTGTGCTTCCAAAGATACAGATTAAAAAGAATTTTGATTTAATTGTATCTTAATGTGGATGTTGTCAGCTGTGGATGTTTTTTTCTAAATTTCCATTTGTGTTCAGGCTTTTCACCTCTCAACCTGAGTCCAAACTTTTCGAGAACAAAGGTTAAAGGTTATACTGCTGAATGAGTGGCCCGGTCACATACATGACAACTGATTGACCCGTATCATCAATGGTACTTTCAACACCCTTGGCAGCACCAAGAGAACTAAAATCTTAGTTACCCTGACATAGCCAATGAGTCAGGAATATAATGGTTTCAAGGTGGTTTTAAAAAATAGCCCATAAAATCAGTGCAATCATTGAAATTGGTAAGACTCATTTTTACCCCATAATTCAGTTTCTTCCCTTCTTCTTTAAAAAGTAAACTAGGTCAGCAAAAATGTGAAAGTGTTGTATAATAATCACTACAAATCACTTAGAGTTCTGGTTCAAGGGGTTTTAACCTCGTAATAAATTATTCTTCTGAGATGAGACTCAGAGTTAATTATGTCCATTACTCTAATTTTATTTTATATCTAGAGAGGAACTAAGGAGAAGAGACCACAAATAACTCACCACCAGCAGCCTCTACATTTCCCCTAAGAATATTGGAGAATATTGTAAATGTTCCAAACCATATCTGGCAGTGAGCCTTTCATTTTATGCTGAACAAAGGACTAAAAATGAACTGGTAGGAGGGCTGGGAAGTAATTTTTTCTATTTGTAGACATCCGTTAGAACTGCTTCTTTGTCATCATAGCACTGCCCTAGTCATCAGTAAAAGGGATCTTTCCCTGTGGGCCAGAGTCTGGGTGTTTAATCTGACTGGGAAGCACTCTGCCTCAGGGGTCGGAACTCTCCTCCTATAAAAGCCTAATTAACCAGAAACCACATAATCAACTAGAATTCTCCCTGGAGGAATAGATGACTCACAAAAATCATATGAAAGGCAGCTTGATCGGGAATTTTCACAAAAATTGCTAATATCCCGGACTTAAAAATCCACTCAGACACTTGTGCTTCCTCTACACAATGAAATGAAGTTTCTTAATTACCCTCACAAACCTTGGGAACTTGAGTCATTAAAAAGATTTAATTATGGTTATTAGTCTCTACTCACTTGTGATGGAAATGTAACTTGACTATTTTAGAATGATATCTAACCACTCAGACAGACTCTTTCTTTGCTCAATAAGAATATTTGAGCATTTGCATAGCTCTTTAGCTTTTGAGTAATCGATGTTCTTTCTACACATGTTATTTTACAGTATCAACTTAAAATATACACAAATAGACATTATCCTACAGTACATTTAAATAAGTTTTTAAAACGCTGTTAGCATTTATACTTTCCCAAATTAATTCCACTTCTTTTTCATTCATAATCGTTGGAGAATTAGTCCAGATCTTCTCTTCTGTGCTGTGATCAACTGAAAGATAAACTGTTAATGCTTCATATTAAATTTGAAGGTGAGATGTATATGACAAGCACACAGGAAATCCTTGCACCAGCTAACCTCTGTTACAAGAGTCCTGGATGTTTTTCAGGGGCGCAAGCATCAGTTAATTTGAGCCATGTCCCCCCACCTCAAAAATAAGTCATCCTTGAAGAAGGGGTTTGCCAAACTGTCTGTCCTGACTCTAACTTATACACACGACAGCTCTGAATTTCTTCTCTAATGATTGCCTCAAAAGTATTGAGTAAGTCACATCTTCATGCGTGAAAGCACATCCCATAAGACTATCTTAGACAGGCAGCAATATTTCCTGGACAATGTCGGTTATTAAGAACGGGTCTGGGGCCCTGACCAGTGTGGCTCAGTTGGTTGGGTTCCTCCTGCAAAGTGAAAGCTCACAGGTTTGATTCCTGGTCAGGGCACATACTTGGGTTTCGGGTTTGGTCCCTAACAGGGCACGTATGAGAGGCAGCCGGTCAATGTTTCTCTCCCTTTCTCCCTCTCTTCCCCTCTCTATAAAAGTTAATAAATAAAATCTTTTTAAAAATGAATGTGCCTGGAGATTTTTACATAGTGACTGTTCAGCCAAGGAGTGAATGGCTGTCCCCATTTCCTGAGGAGTCTTCAGGAGGGACACTATGGGAAATCTCCTATATCTCTATGAGAGAGGATGAGCCACTTTCCTCTCTGATCCCACCACAGAAAAGAAAGAGCTCCTGCCCTTGCATCCTATACTCCCCATGAGTCTTCTGGCCCCTTTCTGCCTCCTCTTCTGTCTTCTGCTATTGAGATCGATTATGAGTTTAAAATTAACCTGGTAGGTCCAGTTCTCTCTGTTCTTCATAACTATTGAGGGTCTGTCTGGCCCCAGGCTTTTGTGACTATCTTTAGAATGCTAAGTGTTTTAACCCCAATTTTGATCCCCAAGTGATAATTCAGGGTAATATAAAATGTCTTCCACACACAGAATATCATGTTAAATCCATACAGCAAAAGCTTTTTCATTTTATAAGCACTTAACTTAGAATTCCAGAACAAGAGTTCATCAACAAAGAAAGTAATAAAGAAATTTATAATTTGCAAATCTGTTATAAGTAAATATATATACATATTATATGTAAATTTATGAGGTCTGTTCAGAAAAAGTCCGGCCATTGTTTATATGACAGTGTACATGACATTGATGTAACCTGGCAGTCAAGGAAAGTGGACTGGAATGCACATGCATGAACAATGACAACTTCACTGCACTAATTAATGGGGGGGTAGACACCATTGAATGAGCATGTGTACTGTGTGGTCGTTGCACTCAAAATGACTGAGCAAGTAGAGCAACAAATCTGCATCAAATTTTGTGTTAAATTTGAACATTCCTTTGCAAAAACAATACGGATAATTCAGAAGGCTGAAACTATGGGCAACTGGTGATTTGGAGCTTCATCATGACAACACACCCACTTCTTGTGCAGAGTGTTTTGGTAAAACATCAAATCACCCAGGTTACTCAGCTCTGCTACAGACCAGATTTGGTACCCTGGGACTTCTGACTTTTCCCAAAACTAAAATCGCCTTTGAAAGGGAAGATATTTCAGATTGTTGATGGGATTCAGAGAAATACAATGAAGCAATTGATGGAGACAGGGAGAATTGTGTGAGGTCCCAAGGTTCCTACTTTGAAGGGGACTGAGGCATCATTATCCTATGTACAAAGTTTCTTGTATCTTGTGTCTTCTTCAATAAATGTCTCCATTTTTCATAGTATATGGCTGCATACCTTCTGGACAAACCTCGTATATAACATGTATTGTATATTGTTTCTTTTACATATATAAATACTATAAATAAATATATAAAGATATTTAAAATAAATAATAAATAATGTATAATAAAATACTATACATAAATATATCAATATATTCTTAAAATAAATTTAAGTATCTAGAGTTGCTAGAACCATTGAATAAAAAGTAAATGGAAAGCCTCATAATGAATGGGCCAGACCCCTTAAACCAAGGGTTCCCAACCACCCCCCGACCATGGTCACAGACAGGTACCAGTCTGTGGCCTGTTAAGAACCAGGACACACAGCAGGGGGTAAGCTTAAATATAATGCACTTGAATCATCCTGAGACCACTTCCTCCCATCCCAGTCCATGGAAAAATCATCCTCTATGAAACTGGTCCCTAGTGCCAAAAAGGTTGGAGACTGTAGCCTTAAACCATTGATCATTACAGAAAGTGAGCCATTTTTAACAGAAAAATTAGATTTATAGAGGCAAAGAGATTCAAGAAATAACCATATGAAGTCTTTCCTGGATATTAGATAACATTAAGGAGTTGTTTACTTTTAGGTGTAAAAATAATACTGTGGTTAAGTTTAAAAAGTCACTATCTGTTTAGAAATGTATACCAGATACTTATAGGAAAAATGATAGAATGACTGAAATTTGGTTTAAAATTTATTTTTGACACTGGAATCTTCATAGTTAAAATAAGCCCACTATTTTCTTATTGTTTTCTCAGACCACTGTTAATAGGACAGTGAATATGTTGGCCTCTCATAACCTCAGCCAGGTGTCTAGTTGGGTGGTTCTGGTAGAAATATGAAAAACCATCATTAGCCTCTTCTGAACTTCCAAAGAGCAAAGTGACCATAGACACCTGCTTTAGAGGGCCCACCCGAACATTACCCAGTCCCCTCAGATAGCAATGAAGGGATGACTCCAGAGGCAAATTCCTTTGAGTCCTTGCATGCCCTTTTTCTAGACTATAATAATAACATGGTATTTCCCAGCCAGATGACTTCATGTTAGCATTTACAGACCTGTGCATTCAGCCATGGTTTGGTAGGTGTCAAGTAGTTCTGAGCTTAAATGTGGATGCACCTATAAGGAAGGACATTTGGTTGAGCACATGTTCCAAAAAGAAATGTTTATAGGATAATACACTGCACCGGGCATCACTCTAAATACTGAGAATATGAAGAGAGAAATAAAACCTCCTGTGTTCAAGGTGATCACGTTCCAGTGTTATTTTAGATAGATTACCCCAGATGTAAATCCTGAAATGCAGAATTGAGAACAGCAGTGGGGTATAAAAATGAGCAAAGAAAGAAATAAAGCCATGAGAGAACAGAGTAATTAGCAGGAAACCACTTGGAGAAACCAGAGGTCCATTCCAACAGTACCTCCAGGAGACAATGTGAAACAGGCTCCCACATCTGAGCAATTGCCAACAGAGTTCATCATCAGAACTTGGAGTTCAAAAGGGTTTAGAAATTTGCTTAAGTTGCCACTTCCTGGCATAATGAGAAAATCAATGTGCCTTGCCTCTTGAAATCCTTATCAGTTCAGAATAATTCAACAAGAATGTGCCATGATCACTGCAAGGACTTGCTCATCAACTTGGAATCAGAGATCTCTCACAGAGAAAAGTGTGGTCATTTGTGCATTAGGACCCTCCACACTTTGTGTCTATAGAAACAAACTCCAGCATTCAGTTTAAGATTCATTTGCAATCATGAGTGATATTCTGGGAAGCACAGAAGCTCCATTCTTCTCCATAATCAAACAGATTAGGCAACCTGTGTATGATGGTGAAGTTTACTTTGAGGCTTGTAAGAAAGGAAAAATTTTAAGAAGTAAAGGAAACATGAAAGAAAAAGTGAGACTATAGTTATGGAAGTGTTTATGTACAAAACTGAAACACAGGTATGTAGTAATTACACAACAACAAAATATGACCTGAAAGTCTGTCCATGCAGTGTGGTCCTAGAGAAGAAGTGGAAGAAAGAAGGTCTAATGAGAGGACAAAAAACTGTCTTAGGGTGAATCACTGTGAGATGAAGGTGGAGATGAAGGTAAGTGACAACACTCAAACCACTTTCTCTTCTACTGGGAAAGAGTTACAGTGATTCCATAAGTTGCAAATGTGATTTAGAAGGGTAAGGTAGCTTCTCTTGTTAGTGGTACCATCAGTGATGCCCAAAGGATCTATGGGCTTCTGAAAAGTAGCCAAGACCTAACAGTTCAGAGACATGGCCCAGAACAGTGTCCAGCAAACTCCAAGGTGTGGCACTTGGACACTAAAGGGCAAGCCTATACCCTCTGGAAATACCTTGATAAAAATGTGTTTACCTAGGTTTTGGAGATGATAAAATCATAGTACTCCCATTACTATTCTAAGGCAACAAAGAAGCTGTGATACTGCAAAACATATCAGCACAAGAAATTCTAAGTTTTTCTTTCCTTCTGGGGCTAAGCAGATTTACAGTATCGATAATGTGGGGTAAGATAAATGGCCATTTAACCTCAAGCTAGTATAAACCTGAACAACATTACTGTACTAGTCAGTAGAGGTGGTAGACAATTTTGAGTGAGCATGTGTACTGTGTAGCCATCACATTCAAAATGACAGAGATTAGAGCAATGGATCTGTTTAAAATTGTGCATTAAGCTTGAACATTCCTCCACAGAAACTAGTTGAATGACTCAGAAGGCCACAGCTCTGGGCAACTGATGATTGGCAGCTTCATCACAACAACAACCCCACTCATGCATCATGTCCTGTGCAGAGTATTTTGGTGAAAGATCAAATTACCAAGGTAACTCAGCACTCGTAGAGCCCAGATTTGGTATCCTATGACTTCTGGCCTTTTCCAAAACTAAAATAACCTTTGAAAAAAAAGGGGGATTTCAGAACATGAGTGAGATTTAGAAAAATACAATGGTGTAGCTCATGGCAACTGGGAGAACTGTGTGAGGTCCCAAGGTGCCTACTTTGAAGGAGACTGAGGTATCATTGTCTTACGTATAATTTTTCTTGTGTCTTGTATCTTCTTCAGTAAATATTTCTATTTTTCATATTACATGGTTGGATACCTTCTGGACAGGAAACCTGCATGGAGAGAGACAGACAGACAGACAGACAGACAGACAGAGAAGCAAAAAACCAGCCAAGGGAGATCATAGGGAAATTCAACATATAAAATTCAACATACAAAAAGAAGAGTTACGTAGGTGTGTTTATTTTCATTTTACAACATGAAACCCATTATCTTTCTTCAATGAGAAAAAGCATTTTCTTGTGTTACATAAACCATTACTCTTCTAGCAGGTATACTAGGCACTATGTACTCATTAAAACCCATACATACTTGAAAGGCATATGCATTAAACCTATCTCAGATATTTTCTTTCCAAAACATCAGATAACAAGCTGTCTTCTACTTCAGATAAAATTATTGATTTTAAATTATTTTTATTAGTTTTAAAATTTTATATAATAAAATGAATATTTTTTTAAAAAAGCATTAAAGAGACATCGATATTTATGAAGAGAAAGACTAAGAAAAAATTGCAAAAATATTTTTAGCATCTTTATGTTTTAGTATTATTTTAATATTTTAGATATTAGTATAAATATTTTAATACCTTCAGTCAGCCATGAGTTTGTGGACATACACCACGAGGCATGGGCAATTTAATATAAAAATCAAATCATTTTAGAACCATGGTCAATATCCTCAGATTGATTTTTGTACATTACTAAATCACAATAACAAAATTCAGGTTCTCTGAGGCAGTCTATAACATCAGTGAAATATGATGACACCCTCTTAAATCACCACTCAATAGCCTTTTAGTTCTATTTTATCAATAGTGTTATTAACCTCACCAGTAATAACTACTATCGATTAAGTACATAACATTTGCTGGGATAATTGTTAAAATCATTTATATGTGTTATATCTAATCCATACAAAAATTTCAAGATAAAAATTATTTCTTCTAACTTATTTATTTAAAAAGATTATGGCTCAGGTAATTAACCTGGCTAAAGGCACACAGTAAATATTGGATTTATAGTTTTAAAGACAGGTTAACTTACTCCAAAATAGTTAATTTGTCTATTTTTATTATTCATGAGCTATTTCACAAAGACAGCTTGTTATCTGATATTTTGGAAAGAAAATAACTGAGACTGGTTTAATGCATATGCCTTTCAAGTATGTATGGATTTTAATGAGTACACAGTGACTAGTATACCTGCTGGAAGAGTAATGGTTTCTTATGTAACACAAGAAAATGTTTTTTCTCATTGAAGAAAGATAATGGGTTTCATGTTGTAAAATGAAAATAAACACACCTACGTGACTCCTTCTTTTTGTGCTTGGCCTATGACGAGATGAAAAACATACACACATACATGGGAACAACTTTTTTTAAGATAGAGATTTCAAGAATGTTCTGTCCTCATCTTCTAGTTGGAGATATTGTAACAATTAAATTAGAGACATTTAGTATACAGAACATAAAACTGTGATGGACATTAAGAAAATGGAGCCCTCTGTCTAAGTGTTATATAAGCACAACTCCCAATACCAGATCAGTGAATTAAGTAAAGAAAGGGAAAGATTTCTCTCTCAAAAATTTTGGAGGAAATGAAGGGAGTGACACCCACATATCCTCCAAAGACTGCTCATGTGCTATAGATTAATTTCCACCACCAACCCTGCCCAAACAGTCTCCTCATGAGCTAGCTGCCTCTCTATCTTATGTGCTAACCACAGTTCTAGGTGCTGCTTCTGGATTTTCAACCTGTGCTTTTACTGCCTTACTCCATTTTGCCTTTGCCCTGCCCCTGATCAGTTCCATGAGGAATTTTATATCATTGTTTTCTCACTCTTCCTTTTTTTCCTTTTTTCCCCCTCTCTGAACCTGGGTACAGCTCCTTACTCTTATTAGTTTGCTTCCCCGATCCTCTCAAAATCATTTTTCTTTACTGTAGACATCTCATACTCATTTTTCACTTTTCTACAATATCCTTA
Source organism: Phyllostomus hastatus (assembly GCF_019186645.2). Taxonomy (NCBI): domain Eukaryota; kingdom Metazoa; phylum Chordata; class Mammalia; order Chiroptera; family Phyllostomidae; genus Phyllostomus; species Phyllostomus hastatus. The sequence goes on from NW_025334028.1 coordinate 35,190,298, forward strand.
TTTCTGTTCCACCTTTATTAAAATTCATTCAGCTGTCATTGCTATTGACCCTGCTGAGGTTTTTCTACAATTTTACTTCTGTTGGTCCAGTACCTTTTCTTTTCTAAAAATTTTAAAAAGGATTTTTTATTGTTGTTCAAGTACAGTTGTCTCCATTCACCCCCATCACCCCCTCCAACCCAGCCATTCCTACCACCCACCCTTGATCCTATTGCCTTTTGGCTTTGTCCATGTGTCCTTTATACATGTTCCTAACAACCCTTCCCCATTTACCCCCTCATTATCCCCTCTCACTTCCCTTCTACCTTTTCAATGTTACCTCAAACCTCATAATATTCTCTTTCCTCTTCGTACCCCATTGTTTACATCTCCCTTTTGTGTTTTACTTAACATTGTAAATTTTTCTCTCTCCCTTTCTTTGCCTTGGTTCTATCCCAACTCTTATCAATTCTCCTCTTAATACACAACATTTTCCCCTCTTTTAGTCATCTCATATTCCTTTTGTCATATCTTATAATATCTGCAACCTTCCTTCACCTTTATTAATCTTAGTTCAATTGCAATTGAGACTGCTGATGTGGTTCTTTTAGTTTGGTTGTCTGGTAATACTGCTTTGTTAACCAACAGCTGTACAACATCACACAAGACAAGGTAGGAGTTGTAAATACCACTAAACCCCCTGGATGGAGGAACCCATCAACAAAGCAGATGCCAGCAGGTAAATCCCAAGTACAACAAGAGAGCCCACATAAATGGAAGAAGGGGCAAACCTAGAGTATCCGGACAAGCAGACCAAAGAGACCACACCACTGAGTCCCACAGGACCCCTACTACAGAAGTTTACCCTACAAAGACAGCTGGCAAAGCAGATCATCTGGAATCACAGAAACAAACAAAAGAGTCACCTAAAATGCAGAGACAGAGAAAGAACCTGCAGTCAAAAGGAATGGAAGATTCCCCAGTAAATGAGATAAATTAAATAAAAGCAAGCAAACTATCAGATATAGAACTCAAAAGAATGGCATAAGGATGCTCAAGGAACTCACTGACAACTACAAGAAACTGAGTGACAATTACAACAATATAAAAAAAGAATTAGAAACTATAAATGAGAATCAGGAAGAAATGAAGAATACAATTTCTGAAATAAAAAAAAAATCACTAGAAGGAAATACAAACAGCCTGGATGAAGCAGAGGACCAAATTAGTGAGCTGGAAGACGAAGAAGGAAAATACCCAGGTAGAGCAGCTGCCTGCAAAATGACTAAAAATATATTAAGATAGCTTAAAGGAACTGCAGGGCAACATGAAATGCAACAACATTTGAGTCATAGGAATACCAGAAGGAGAAAAAAGGAACAAAGGATAGAAACCCTGTTTGAAAAAATAATGAGAGAAAACTTTCCAAACCTAGAGAGGTAGAAAACCATGCAAGTTCAGGAAGCACAGAGAGTCTATCAAGATCAACCCACAGAGGCCCACTCCAAGACACATCATAATTAAAATGCCAAGTTTTAAAGACAAAGAGAGAATCTTAAAAGCAGCAAGTGAGGAATAAGATGTAACATAGAAAGGGGCTCTGATGAGGCTAGCAGCTGATTTCTCAACAGAAACACTCCAAGCCAGAAGTGAATGGCAAGAGATATTCCAAGTAATGAAAAACAAAGGCCTCCAACCAAAACTACTTTATCCAGTGAGGCTCTCAATTACAATGGAAGGGGAAATAAGGAGTTCCCAGACAAAAGAAAGCTGAAAGAATACATCTCCATCAAACCAGCACTACAAGATATACTAAAGGGACTACTATAAGAAGAGGGGCCCCTCAGCACAGGGTTCCAGTGGCAAGAAGGTAAGTCTCCAGAACTTCTGGCTACAAAAACCAGTGAAGATTGAGTTGGTGGAAGAAACTTCTTAAGTCCTATTTCTCACAAATGGTTCCTTTTAAAAAACCCAGCATGGACTCACCTATTGAGACTCACTCCCTCTGAGATCTGGCAGCAGGGTAGTAGCTTCAAAGGCACCAGTGGTACACAGGGAGAAACCGAAATATTTGGCATCAAGGTGAACAAAGGTCATTGTCCCTTTTCTAAAACTCCCCTCACAGAGCTGGCAATCTGGTGCCATATCTGAGACTCCATCAACCTAGCTAACACTGACCTGTATCAGAGATTCCCTCAGCCTCCACCCCACACAATTTACAAGGCCCATTCAAGCTACTTTTCCATATGAATGGCTCATCTTGGCTCTTGCTTTACAACCTCCTAAATCCTCTCAAATAAGCAACAGCTGGCCTCAGTGAGTCCCCAGCCCCCATACTACTTGCTAAATGGCCCCAGGCCTGGCACTAGCAGCAGCCAGCCTAGATTCACAGTTTGGCTTCACCTGGGAATGTCGAGGCCAGCACAAGCAAGAGCCATCTCAGATTGCTTTATAGCTCAGGGAGGGTGGCTCCAGGCAAAACGCAGGTGGGGGATGACGTTGGCCTTCACCACCTGGGAAACCACACAGCCAGTGGACACCTACATACCATGTTGGAGCACCATCACCCTGCTCCTGTACAGCTGATGCTCCATGGAAGGCAGAGGTTGGTGGTAACTGGTCACAACCAATCCTTGCACCTGACCAACCTGGGTAAATCTCTCCCATTGGTCTGCCAACAGCAACAGGGACTCAACTACAAAAGGAGGGTGTCCTTAGCTCACAAGAAGGGTACACTTTGAGTTCCCACATTGGGTAATAGGGGAGGCTGTGCCACTGGACCCTACAGGACACCTACTACATTAGGCCATACTACTAAGACACAGAGTCAAAACAGTTCTACCTAATACATAGAAACACAGGGAGGCTGCCAAAATGAGGATACAAAGAAACATGGCCCAAGTGATAGAATAGCTCAAAACTCCAGAAAAAGAGCTAACCAAAATGGAAATGAGCAGTCTATCAGATGCACAGTTCAACAAACTGGTTATAAGGATTCTCAACAAACTTAGTGAGAATCTCAACAGCATAAAAAAGATTCCATCAGAAATGAATTCACTAACTGAAATAAAGAACAATTTACAGGGAAACAACAGTACAGTGGATGAAGTCAAAAATCAAACCAATGAGATGGAACATAAGGAAACAAAAAACAATCAGAAAACAAGGAGAAAAAAGAATCCAGAAAATGAGGATAGTATAAGGAGCCTCTGGGGCAACTTCAGAGGTCCAACATTCACATCATAGGAGTTCCAGAAGTAGAAGAGAAAGAGCAAGAAATTGGATATCTATTTGAAAAAAATAGTGAAAGAAAACCTCCCTAATTTGGTGAACAAAATAGACATGCAAGTCCAGAAAGTACATAGAATCCTAAACAAGATGGATACAAAAAGAGTCACTCCAAGACACATCATAATCAAAATGACAAGTTTAGAGATGAAGAGAGAATCTTAAAAACAGCAAAAGAGCCCTGGCTGGCGTAGCTCAGTGGATTGAGCGCGGGCTGTGAACCAAAGTGTTGCAGGTTTGATTCCCAGTCAGGGTACATGCCTGGGTTGCAGGCCATGACCCCTAGCCACTGCACATTGATGTTTCTCTCTCTCTCTTTCTCCCTCCCTTCCCTCTCTAAAAATAAATAAATAAAATTTTAAAAAAAGAGCAAAAGAAATCAGTTACCTATAGGTGAGTTCCCATAAGACTGTCAGCTGATTTCTCAAAAGAAACTTTTCAGGCTAGAAGGGATTGGCAAGAAATCTTCAAAGTCATGAAAAGCAGGGACCTACAGCCAAGATTGCTCTACCCAACAAAGCTATCATTTAGAATCAAAAGGCAGATAAAGAGCTTCCCAGACAAGAAAAAACTAAAGGAATTCATCATCACCAAACCATTATTATATGAAAAGTTAAAGGGACTTATTTAAGAAAAAGAATATCTAAACTATAAACAATAAAATGACAAAAAATACAAATCTATCAACAACCAAATCTAAGAAACACACTAAGCAAACAAAAAGAACAGAGACAGAATCATGGAAATGAAAAGTGTTTTAATGGTTGTTAGAAGGGAGGGGTTGTAGGGGAATGGGTGAAGAGGTGAGGGAATTAAGAAATACAAATAGAAAGTTACAGAATATCCATGGGTATGTAAAATACAGCATAAGAAATGGAGCAGCCAAAGAACTTATACAAATGACCAATGGACATGAAAAATGATGGGGGGATTACTTGAGGGAATGTGCAATGCTAGGTGGAAGGAAGCAAAGGGAAAAATCAGGACAACTGCAATAACATAATCAATAAAATATAATTTTAAACAAGTTATATCCTAGGAGATGAAAGAAACTTAACTTTTCTGAAAAAATAGAAATCATGTAAAGTATGTTTTCATATCACAGTGAAATTATACTAGAAATCAATAAGAGAAAGAAGCTGGAAGATTTCCAAATACTTGGAAGTTTATAAAAGAAGATTTTTAATCTGTAAATCAAAGCTGAAGTCTCAAAAGAAAGAAAGATACATTTTAATCTAAATAAGAACAAAAATAAAAGTTACCAAATTTTGTGGTGTGTAGTAAAAGGAGTGCGTGGAAGGAAACTTATACCATTAAAAGCATATATTAGAAAACTATAAAGATCTAAAATGAATAACTTAAGCTTCGCTCTTGTCAAACTAGTGAAAGAAGAGAAATTTAAGCTTAAAGCAATCAATGAAATTGAAAATAGGAAAACCATAATGAATGAAAACAAATGCTGGTTGTCTGAAAAGATCAATGAAATAGATAACCCTCTAATCAGGTTTCCTATTAAGAAAGGGGGAAAAGGTACATATTACTAATGTCAAAAAGAAACAGGGTCGCCACTACTGACCCCATGGATATCAAAGAATAAAAAAGGGAGACTTCTAACACAGTTACGCCACAATTTTTATAACATATAAAATAGACTAATTCCTTGAATTGCACAAACTGCCAAAACTCACCAAAAAATAAATAAATAATCCCAAGGGTCCTCTATCTGTTAACAACAGACTTAACTTGGTAATTAATAACCTTCCAAAAGAGAAATCACCAAGCCTGGTGGTTTCATTGGTGAATTCTACAGACATTTAAGGTTGAAATGATAACAATTCTCCACAATTTTTCCCTGAAAGTAGAAGCAGAAAGAACAATTTCTAACTCACCCTGTGAGGCCAGAATTGCCCCTAAAATCAAAACTAGATAAAGACATTGCAAGAAAATAAAAATAAAAACAAATATCACTTACTAACCAAATTACTAAAAAATGTATCAAAATAAATCCAACAAAGTATAAAAATAATTACACACCTTAACCTAGTAGGACTTTTTTCAGGCACATGAGATAGTTTCAGAATTTGAAAATCAATCAGTGTAATCCACCATGTCAACAAGCTAAAGAAGAAAAGTCCTATTTCTCAGTTACAGAAAGAGAGATACATCATAAAATCCTCCATAACTATTGATGTTGACTTTCAAATTGATTTTGAGTTTCAAAGTTTCTGAAAGAAAGGGATACGTACATATGTGATTCAGTGTGATAGTATTATGATATAAAGAAGGCAATAATATTTTTATCATTTTCAAAAAATTTGCAATTAGAATTTAACACATAAATTTTATCACATTACAATCAGTTGAACTTTTGACTAATATTTTTCAGTTAACTCAATAATACAGTTGATAAAGAAATAAAAGTTCATAGGAGAAGGGAAAGCTACAGAGACATTTTTAGGAATAATTAAAATGACATTTTTTAAAGCTTGAATTAGATTTCTCTACAAAAGTATGCAAAGAATGACATATTGCCATTATTTTAATTATTGCATATATTAAGTAGGGCCTCAGTACTTGGAAAATAATTACTTATCCTCAGCAAATGGTGTGTCTTTATCTTATGAATAATGTGAGCCTTGAGTATGATGGTATTTTCTTCTTGGTTTCAGTTACTAAAAAACTCAGTTTATTTTGAAGTTCAATTTTAATAGCTGTGGAAAACCTTATGACTTATTTTCATGACCAGACTTGTCCTTGAATTTAATCTATTTTCTTGATTTTTCAAGACACAGTTTTTCTTCAACTTTTTCTGTTTTTTTTTGTTTTGTTTTATTTTATTAACAGTGTAATGTAAATTTCTGCTAACATTAATTCATTATATCATTTTTCTCTTTAAATCTTTTATTATTTTTTCCTTTCTTATCTCTCCTCATGGTTTTATTTACTTAAGATACATCCCCACCAGATGGTGCATGTGTTACTATTGATGAATTTATAATCCCATGTCATCATCGCCCAAAGCCCATGATTGACATTAGGGTTTGTTCTTGGTGTTGTACATTCTGTGTGTTTGGACAAATGCATAAGGACATGTATCTACCATCATAGTATCATACAGAGTAGTTTCACTGCCATGAAAATCTTTCATGCCCCACCTATTCACCAGCCCCCCCACACACACCATTTTACAAAGAAGCTTATGCCAAGAATTATTAAGTATTTTGCCCAAGGCAAAATAGATATTTAGTGACTGATCTTGGACTATTGATTTCCAGCCTGGAAGCTTTTTCCTAATCAAATATTAATAATAAACAGAGAAATAGCTCTTTACTTTTATATTATTATTGTGCTTAAGCAAAAGTTTCCCCTCTGTCCCTCTGATATAATTAAACAAGTAATAATTTACTTCCAGACATTAAATCTTGGGGATAATTTGCAGTATCTATAGTGGCTTCTTCACCAACAATTCTTTTGAGCAGATATTGATGTTTTTGGCTTCATTAGCTCTTTGCCATCTGCTGCTTTGATGGCATGGCAGTGGAGAGTGAGTGTTGCAGAGCATTTCTGACAGTCAGAGATTTCTTTACTATCTTCTCTCCAGTACAGTCTGCTACTCCAGTTACACTGGCTCCTCCATTGATGGTTCCCTACTTGTCTCACCCAATCAATCTTCCCTCCATGGTGCCTCACATTCCATGAGTTTCCATAATTTTTCAGTGGGCTCAGTCACATCACCTTTTACATTCTGCCAACTGCCATTATTTAACATTTCCAGGTCCTGATGTATAGTTTTGTTCTGCATCAAAGTGAACACTGTTTTTCTCAAAATTTTAAAGAGTTTTCAATAGTCCTTTATTATTGATCTTCCTTAAAATAAGTTTTCTGTAGAAATATTTAACCTTTGCCCTACCTGAGATGTAATTATTCAATTGAATGTCTGTGAGTTGATTTTGCTAGTGGTACTAAAGAGTTTCTAAAAAAAATACTGTGAAAACTTTATGAAAATATAGTTTAGGAATTAGACAATGATATTTTTTCCTAATCTTCATCCCTGTACCTTCTTTTGTGAGTCTTTGAGTTTCCAGACTTGGGGCAGAATTAAACTCATGAATAAGAGAATTTTCTCAGGCCCATGCAAGTGATTTAGTAAATGTGAAGAAGTAAGGTTCATTTCACTATTGTCTAATAAGGATGCCACTATTGTCTAATGAAGATAATCACCATCGCCTAGGAGAATTGCTAGGATCTACTTCTAAGGCAAGTAATGTCATGAAGAAGACAGTGATGATAATGGTGAGGAAGATTTTAGTGGTAAATAATAATTGAAGAGCATCTCTGTATCTTTTACATTTCTCTGTCAATCTAAAACTGCTCTAAAAATTAAATCTTTTAAAAAGTAAGATGTTCATGTTTTTTCAAAAGGAGTTCTACAGCACTGCCCCAACTGTGGAGGGCCTCTTAGGGCATGGGAGGCAGGAAAATTATTGGAAGAGAACAAGGAAACCCTCTTCCCTCCTTCCCCCTAACACACACACACACATTCATCCTTACCAAAAAGAGTTTTTCTCAAGATACATTCATGTTGTTGCAAATGGCAGTATTTCATCTTTTCTTACGGCTGAGTAGTATCCAATATATCCATATATGTACTACTTCTTCTTTATCTAATCATGAGAATATCATGCTAAACAAAATAAGTCAAAAGGAAAAAGTCAAGAACCATATGATTTTACTTATATGTGATATATAAAACTGAAAGCAATAAATGAACCAAGAAGATAAACAAACTAACAAAAACTCAAAAACACAGACAACAGTACGGTTGCTACCAGAAGGAAGGGAGATGTGGGGGCAATAAAAGGAAAAGAGGGTCAAATATATGGTGATGGAAGTAGATTTGGATGTTAAACACACAATGCAATATATAGAGGATATATTATAGAATTATACACTATAAACATATAATTTTACTAACCAATGTCACCCAATACATTTAATAAAATAAATAAATATCTAAGATAAAGAAACAACAACAAAAAAGAGTTCTTTATCAGGACTTTCGCTTTTCTCTGTTTTTTTTGAAGTGATACCACTAACACAAATATATTGGAAAAGTAAAGAACTTGATGACCTTCATAAATAATGGGTTATAGATTCAATCTTATTTTCATGAAAAAAGCAAATTGTGCTCTGAATCAAACTATCAGAGCCTTATACTTGATCTTCTATAGTATAAACACACGCCATTTCTTGATTTCAAACTTTCAGTCTCCAGTACTGTGATAAATAAATGTTTATTGTTTAAGCCATCTAGTCTGTTAGAGCAGCCAGAGCTGACTGAGATACCTGTCTAGCCCCTCAAATCCTGGTTACCTTGTGGAAGAGGCTAGACTTCAATGGTAGGATGATAGTCCCAGGGCCTTCAAGGCCAATTCTTAGTCAGGAAGCTCCATCTCTCTTTAGACTGTGAGAGTACCAGTTACACTGTTAAAAAACCGAGAAAGCACTCACTTATTAGGGGTGAAGAATCTGAAATACTCTTTCTCCAATATACAAATAGGAAGTACTTTGAGATAGTGTTCAATTGTTTTGTTTGTGGTAGTATCCCTTTGTGTAACTTTGTGTGCACAGAATGTAATAAAAATTAATGGAAAGAGTAATCTACTGCTATTCATTTTGAACTCCAAATCCAATCCAGAAGATGGGCCAAGAAAAATCTGAAGAGAAGGGTTTCACTTCTTTTTTCTATGAGGCTCTTTCAACAACAGCACCAAAACCTGTGCGTCGCTCTACGAGGATGAAAACTCTCAGAACCAGGATAGCACGGATACTCCTGTTGGGTTCAGTAGAATTGCAATGTTTCAGGTTTCCAGTTTTATCATTTTCCCCCTCACAGCTTTTCATCCCAGCTCCACTGTTTGACAGTTTCATTTCTATAACTCATTAAATATTCAATGATTCATAATAACAATTTCCCATATAATTTTATTGTTCCCATTCTGGCATCAGCTTCCTGTACCAAATAACAAAAGTATAAATACTTTATTTGAAATAAGGACATTTCAGTTTTTATTTTCATTGAATTAATATTGTCAAAAGAGCTCAATGCAGAAGACTTCCAAATATTACTGAGACAGCGTCACTATTATAACCCGGTACAAATGAGGATTATGAAACAAAAAGCCAAGAAGGCAGGGAAAATTCAACCAATATCACACTAACTGGAGAGGAAGCTAAGAGAGTGTGAAATCAAAGAGTAATCACTTTCCTAAAGGAGTAAGGTGCTGCTGCGTGTCATTACCAATTATCTCAAGGGCACAAGAAAGACAAAGACGTTTGGAAAGTTTGAGCAGGAGGAACTTGGAGTAGCAAGTCTGGGTTTTTCCACTGGAGAAAACAATTCCTGCCTTGCACATAACATTCATAGTGACAGGATTATGCTATCAGGCATCAAAAAATAAATAAAATCCCACTTAATTCTAATGGTACTTACTGTGTGAGGACATGAATTCCTAAATAGCAAAATAGTGTTTCATGAGGATACATGTATGGAAGCCAGTTTATTAATCTTCTACTCAAATATTTGAATTCTCTTTTAGTGGTTTAAAGAACTCTAGCTCAGAAGCTAAGGTTCTCTGAAATTATTTCCTTCTTATTAGCTCAGCATTTGCAATCCACTGTTTGACTAGTAGGGTCTCTGGTGTCCCAACCATCCTTGCTGCACATCTCCACCCCCACGTTGAGTAGGACACCACTGAAATGGAGTCAGTGTCTTCTCTCTTTCTGACTGCACCGAAGCAGCTCAGACCAGACTGTGGGGGGAAGTCTCGTGCAGTAGATGGGTGCTACTGTGAATTCAAGCTCAATGACCTCAAATGAAACACATCTGGACAGATGTCATGAGCTCCTTGTTGCTCTTAGAATATGTGTCAAAATCTTAAATGAACTTCCAGCCTGTGCATATCTTGTCTCTACCTACACACACCTCTATCTTCACTGGATCTTATCTACACCTTCCTGTGCCCAATTTTACACCTGAACTTGATTTGCAAATAGAAGTCCCTCCTGGAATCAAATCCTAACTAACGTCTGTGTCTGCTGAAAACATTTCCATTTTCTTGTTCCTCTTGGCATTGTAGGAACATCCATGAAATTGCAAGCTGCTAAAAAATATCAAAAGTCAACACAACTGTTTAAAATTGTGAAAAACTATGTTCTAGTTGGGAAACTGAAGAACTATGTTTTTTTTGTCAGTTCCCTGAGATCTTTTCTGTTGTGTGCCAACCTTGCCTACTTCCATCTGTGAGTGCCCTTAATGTGTTAGATCTCAAAGATGACTCACTTACTATTATAACCATGCCTTAAAATATCTATAAGCACCCATACATACAGTCCTACTGATGTTTTCTTTCTTCTATCAATTCTCCTTTTCATTATTTTAGTAAAGATTTCATCTATGTTACTATGAAGACAGTGTAGAACTGTGACTATTTCTTTAATGCAGATGCTTCAACATTGTTCTTCCTTATATCTCTTAATTTAGTTCTCTTGAGATGCACCCTTTCAAATTATCTATACAGATTCCTTGTTATTCTTAAATAATATGTAAATTATGTAAATGTTCTGTGAATCTTTCATCTTTTTTGTTATTATATCAGTAAATAGCATGAATAAGATTTTGTACTTTTTTGCATTTTCCATAATTATATTTTTAATTTGCAGAGTACTATAAAATTTCAGATTTTCCTTTGATATTTTCACCTCATAAACTCTGCTTAATTCAAACCAACTAGTAAGTTGGTAAACATTCACATATCATTTTATAGTATTGCAGATATTCAAAGCTAAAAATGTTGTTGGCACTAACAATTCATTACCACCAATGCTGACTAAGAAAGTTGGACTGTATGTTTTAGGAGAGGGAAATGGGTAACTATATATATTCTAGGGTAAGATGAGTGTCAGTGTATAACATTTGAATGTTTCATTTCATACATTTGTCCCAAGAACCTGTTATTGAAAAAATAAGACAAACTAGTTAGCAGGTATGATATAACCTACACACAAACCTATTGCAAAGTATATTTTTTCAGTGCATACAAAACTTTGGTTTATGCCAATGTCCGTGTAGAATGACAATCTGTATTCAAAATCAAATGAAGGGAACTAAAAGAAAATGTATTCAGCCCTGGTTAGGCTGGTGTGGCTCAGTGGCTGAGTCTGACCTGCAAAGGGTTGCCAGGTTTACTTCCAATCAGGGCATATGCCTGGGTTGCAGGCCAGGCCCAGAGTAGGGGTCGTGTGAGATGCAACCAAACATTGATGTTTCTCTCCCTCTCTTTCTCCCTCCCTCACCCCTCTCTAAGAAGTAAATAAATAAAATTTAAGAAAGAAAAAAAGCATTCATTTTTATCAAATATTTCTGTATTAATCAAATACAAATCAATGAACTTGAGAAGACGGTATATTTTATATTTAAAAAAGTGCTCATAAACTATTTTATTCAGAAGTTTGGACCTTTTTTATAACCCTATGTTCAGAGAAGTCTACCACATTTTATCTCTGCTTTTATTGCTGATAGCTAAGTCTTCAAAAAAGTATTATAAAAATATATTTAAAAGTTGTCCTTCTTTTCCTTCTGAATTTTCATAGAAGCATCCCAATTCCTTTGTGTCCAGTCATTATAAACATGCATGTATTTAACATAACATATGTATGTTGCCCAGTTCTACTGGAGAGAGGTGGCTCTTTGATTCAGACAGAAAGGTGGTCTGCATAGCTCCATGACCACAAAAACCACATTTCATGGGGTTAAACCCCTGTGTCTTTTATTTTATACCTATCCTCTCACTTTTATAAAATCAAACCATGATCTCTTATACTTGTTTCCAAAGACTTCTTCATAAATCTTGGATTTTCAGTAATGTCTGAGGAAAAGAAAATTATTGAGTCATTCATTGAATCACCCATTCACTGAAACCTTGAACTGTGTTAAACAGGGGGATAGAAAGGAAAATAGGATTGTCCTTGCTTTGGTTGTAAAGGAGCTTTTATGATAGAATGTTGGGGACTGCCCTGCCTGGTCTCAGGAAGCTTAACCCCCCATGACTTAGGCTGAGTGAGAGACCTCCGGACCAGGAGGCACTAAGGAGACAAAAACTTATTTCCCTGGCATGAACGCTGCCTGTTCTGTGCCTAAACCTCCTAAGCTTGATCAGTTAGCCAAGACGGGTAAGATTTCCCATGGAAGGAATCATCTAAGACAGGCATGATCACATGGAGGCTTCTGGGAAGAGACTTGGGGCTGTGAAAATGAAAGGGTGATGGACATCAACCCCTGCCCCCTCGGCTTTGTCAAAGCCTGAGGGCTTGTTCTCAGAAGTGAGTAATCCAAGTCTCCTGGCTGCCTTTGTCTTCTCTGTTAACTCAGGCCTGCAGAAATAGCAGGGGTGGTGCAGCCCAGACCAGAAATGGCGGACCCCTGGGGTAGTCAGTCCTGGGACATAGAATATGCAAGATCCTGTGAGATTTGTTTGCTGGAGGATGTTATTAGATTAGAATTTGTAGGCACAGACAGGAAACCAAAACTAGCCCTTTGAGCCCTGTTACTCCTTTCAAATGTTAAAATTCCAATCTCTGCCCAGAATCACAGTGGGGGTTCTGTCTGCACCTTTGTAAGTCACCTACTTTTTTAATCTTTTCTGCCAGACTGTGAATCCACAAACTAAGTCTGGATTCTCAATAAAAATCTGCTTGGGAATAAAAACGGCATGCTCTCCACTAGAGAGAGTGGCCATTCTGTCCCTATTTCCCCACAGGACCTGGTTGTCTCTGTGTACATTTTTCTTGTGTTTAGACGAGCATCCGCAGCAGAGATGGATACTGCTGGCCGGTATCCACCACAATAGAAAGGGTTCCAAAAATCAGAATTAAGCTAAAGTAGAAATAAAAATTCATGGATTCAGAGAAAAAACTGATGGTTACCAGATGGAAAGGGATTTGGGGTCTGAGTGAAAAAGGTGAAGGGATTAAGAGGTACAAATTGCCACTTATTAAAATAGTCATGGGATGTAAAGTACAGCATAGGGAATACAGTCAATAATATTGTAATAATTATGGCTGATGTCAGGTGGATACTAGACTTACCAGAGGGATCACTTTGTAAATGATAGAAATGTCTAATCACTATGGTATACACCTGAAACTAACATAATATTTTATGTCAATTATAATTGAAAAACTATAAAGTCTAAAGAAAATAACTTTGCTTTAATGATAAGTGCTGAGAAACAAACAAACAGGAGCTGGGGGAAAAAGAATGCATGTAGTGTGCAATTGTTCAGTTGCCTTTAGTCTGTCTGCCATATATTCCTGCAAAGAAGAAGGACCAGTGATGGAGTGTAGAGGCCATAGGGCTGGAGACGAGGTAGGGCTGGCTCACCAGGGCCTGGGAAGATGGATGCAGGACTCTATTCTGTCTTCAATGACAGATAGAATTAAGGTTTATAATCAGAGTGTGATTTCCTCAGACATGTAAAAGCAGGTCTGATAAAGACAGACAGAGAAGCCATACCTTAACATACTAAACTTATTAGCAATATTGGGAAAGTAATATCTTTTTGATGAAAGTGAAATGATTTCTGAGTTGGGTCATGCAGGTGTTTTAAATCCCTCAAATTGCTATTAAATTTTTAGGTCTTTAAACAATACACAATAAAATTCTGTCAAAATGTAGATAGCAATGACTTATTTTTGGTAACAAGTATTTTTAAAATCTATTCTATCAGTGTAAACACAAGCCAGATGATCAGACATATCAAAGGTGATAGGAGAAGCATAGTGTTGTCAATCACAGCATTGTCAAAGGATGTTTGTAAGACATGCTTCCTGTGACCACATTTGATTTTGCACACTGACCACTCCATGTACATTTTCTTGAATTGAACCTCAACTCTGTGCTCCTGACTCAGGTTCACTTGGTTCTAGTTGAAACAGTCCCATCATCTATTTCCTACAGTAGATTTTTCATACAACTTAGCTGCCCCAACAAGTATTCCATTCACTGAGCACACCTGTGGCTATTTCAATCCAATTAATTTAAAAAATTTTAAAATTAACTCACACTAGCCACATTTCAAGTGTTGAATGGTCACATCCTCTATTAGAGCAGGTAAGAATATTTCCATTATTGAAGAAAAGGTTTATTGGACAGCACTTTATCACAGCTTTTTCTGTTACAACATGCATGACAAGTCTTTGATATAGCAAAGAAAATTGAGCTCTGTGGGAAGTACACCTATTGGTTCCAGGCAACACAGGTTAAAAATTACCTAGAGACCTCATATGTGCTGGAACTCCAAACTATGGTTCCACTGTTAACTCAGCAAAAGGAATTGTGAGCCACCTCCCCTAACAGATACTCATTTAGTTTAGGAAGAAAGCCAAACAATAATAGTAATTGTGATAGTAACAGTGGAGATAATTGTAGTTAATGTCATGCAAATTGCTGGAAAACTGATGCTAATAAAAAACTAACTTCATAATGTCACACATACATTTCAACTAAAGGCGTCTACAAGATTGCAGACCTGTTTAATATTTTTTCTGCATCTGTTCTTTCTGTTCTATTCTCTCCCTATGGCAGTAGCCTCTTACCTTTCATTTCTTTCCTCATCCATATCACAACATCTGCAAAGTGATGATCATAATAATAGCTACCAGTCATTGAGTATGCTCCATGTTCTGGATGCTAATGTGAGTGCTTAACATATACTCTTCCATTTACTTCTAAACCACCATGTGAAGGGTGATGCCACTATTAACTCCACTCTGTAAATCAGAACTAGGTATTTAGAGAGAAAGGTAACTTATTCAAAGTCACACAACTAGAGAGAAACAGACCAGGACCTAAAACTCCATCAGGGCAGTTGCCAGCTCTCAGCCTTTATCACTAGCTCCCACTCTCAAAACCTGATAGGATCATTAATTAAGATTTTTAGATTCTAGGGAAAACTACGGTGGATCTCCCAGAAAAATAATGCCCATCCTCAAAAGTAAAATTTAATTTCAACACTGCTTTATGCAACTCAGCTTACAAAGCAACGCTGTAAAGATTTCTTTCTATATATCATAGCTGGACATTTAAATCATCAACCTACTGTTTAGATCCTGCCTCCGGTCATGCCTCTAAACCTTATTCTGCAGTCCAATTACTCTATTTAGGATGCAAAACCAATGAACCAAGGAAATGACCCAACTTTTTGCTTGTGTAATTCCTTCTCATTGGGAGAGCTCTTGGCAGAGATAACTGCCTATCAAATATTTCTACTTCCCTTCCATAGTCAAGAGATGCTTCTGAGAAGAGATTTGCATCCAGGAACTGCATTCCTCTGCATTTGCTGGTCTATATGGTTACTATGAGTAGTCCTCACTCATGAAACATGAATGAACATGATGTCCATCACCACCACCAGCTCAGAGTTTATGAAGCAGACACTCTTCTCCATTCACTTACCAGCCTTTGCTGACTTGACAAGATTAGCACAAGCTATTTCTTAGCAATCATGGGACCACAGAATGAAAAACACTGTGTCTCTGAATCACTTCTTGAAGTGTCACCTGCAGCCAGGTATGTTTATTTTCAAGTTCAGTAAAGGAAGATTTAAATTTTTTTTATTATAAACCTTTGAGGTTTGGGAACTTATCTATTAACATCTGTTATCACTTTAACTAATATATAAAATTGTATCAGGATAAATGTTGTCACGGCAAAACACTTAAAACATGTGGTTTTACCTATCAGTCAGTCAATGGACTGCAAAAACATCTGATGTGGGGTCAGGAAAGTTGTAGCTGCAAGTTATGTAGTGACAAAGCATTTAGTAGAACCATCACCTGTGTAAACTGGGAACATGGGCCATGTAACTGTGGAGTCTGCAGTTGTCAGCCAAGCAGGTGGAAATGGCCAGTTTTCTCGTGCATTGGGTTTTATTTGGTTTCTTCTTAAAAAAGTATTTATTTATTTTTTTAGAGAGAGAGTAAGGGTGGGATAAAGAGAGGGAGAGAAACATCAATGTGTGTTTTCCTCTCACATGTCCCCTATTGGGGACCTGGCCCACAACCCAGGCATGTGCCTTGACTGGGAATCACACTGGTGACTCTTTGGTTCTTAGGCTGGCACTCAGTCCACTGAGCCACAGAAGCCAGGCCTGGTTTCTTCTATAAAATGTTTAAAAAGCATTATCACAAGCAAGAACTGGCAGATGTTCAAAAAGAGATCATAAGAGATTGAGTCCAGCACACAGGGCTTTATGGGTTGAAACTTCTGGACCCCAAATAGTATGTTTGGAAAAGATTTACAGTAATAGACACCCAGAAAAACTCCTGGGATGAATAAAAATAACCAAATCCTGATTAAGGTGTAGTCTCCCCCACAAATGGTTTCAAATGATCTCAAGGTGACATCTCAGTTGCAGAGACAGAAAAATAAGCCAGCAGTTAGAATGGCATTTGAAGGGCCAGGGAAGGAATTCTGGTAAATGAGACTGGCTGGATACAAGTGGATCTGAAGATTCTTAAATTCTGGAGTGGACTGGATGCCAAAGAAACCATAAGTCCAGAAAGAAAAGCATTTGACAAATGTCAGGCCTAAGACTCCATTGTTAGAAAGCAGACTTTGAACTAGGGTCTAAGTAACCCTCTTCCTATATGTGAAGAGATTGAGGCACAGAGGAGATAAACTTCCTACTCTAAGAGACAGTAAGTAAATGAGATTTAAGGTTTCAGGGGTGGCAGGTGTAAGAAGGGCATTCTGATCTTCCCTATTTTTCCCTCTAAACAAGAGAAGAAACTCCACGTGAAAGATACTCTTCCTATACCAGGAAGGAAAAACATTCTTCTCATTAGAGGTGGTGAGTCCAAGAGGAGAGAAATCTGTACAAACAGAACTTTAAATAACTCACCTCCTTTTACCCTCCCCACACATTTTCCACTTGGCTCTCTTTGTTCCACTCACTATATAACACCTGGCCACTTCTTCGGGTCTTATTTCCCTAAGAGCTTCCGTGTCATGTAAAACTTATAATAAATGAATCTGTATGCTTTTCTCCTCCTGATCTGTCCTATCAACGATATTCTTAGGCTCCACTGGAGACCTTAAGAGAATGGAGATAAAGTATAGTGCTCTCCTGCAGGCCACATGACACCTGGACCACCAAATAAAGTGTCCTAAACCTTAATGTGCGGAATATCACGTGTGGAGCATGTTATGTGCAAATGGGAAGAAAACACTCAAAAAGAAAAAAACTATGAAATTCGATTTGGTGATGGTCATCTTTGCAAAAATCACTCCAGGTGATTGTGATGCAATTCCCATCCATTAACAAGCACTGCACAATCTTCAGCAATGGGGAATAAGGTGGTTTCTATTAAAATATTAAAGTTGTATACAATTAATTCTTTAATTAAATTAAAATTAAAGTTATCTCCTGACCTGAAACATGGTTTTATTCCTTCAGTCTTTTTAATCATTATGTTCACTATCAGTAACACCATAATAATAATAGTAAATATATGTGTAGATATATGTGTGTAAGGCTTGAAATGTTTTAAATGCTAACTAACACTGAGGTTTTAAACAAGTGTTCTATGACTTTCAGGCAAGAATATATTAATCAAAAGACCTTTCTAAGGAAAAAGAGGAAAATTATGCTAACTTTAAAGATGAATTATATCACTTTGTAGATTCTAGTCCAATGAAGCATTGAAATAGCATAGACTGAAATAAAGCCAGATGAGGTGTTATTTAGGAATGTCCTTCTGAATTAGACTTCTTCAGAGCAGAAAATGGTATCTATTTCCTAAAAGGCTATGTGCTATTGAAGATAACGTGTATATGTTGTTTGAAGTTTCTAAGAAATCCATTTTCCCATAATAATGAATGAGTAATTTATGCCTGACAAAATGACTTTGTAATCGCTGAATAAAGATAAAAGAGGAATTTGATTATCCTAATTAAGGATGATACTACAAAGGTGGCTGTGAACAGCGTGGGGCGTGCACAGGATTACTAAATACTATCTGATTATTTGCAAAACTGCTGTTGATTGTGCAGAATTAGTAGCAGACATGTTGATGTCTTTGCAATTGCAGCCAAGTTGCTGTTTTGGTGGGTGGTGATGGGTGGCCACGGGATGAGCCCTGAAGTGTGGACAGCAACCTTGCTGCTCCCTGCATTCCCATACAGCACTGTGCTAGGAGGCAAGGCCCAGGAGCATTTATAAGATAAGTTGATTCAAGACAAAACATTTAAGCACCCTGAGTTTTAAATGGTTAGAGTCATTTGGTAGAAACCATGTCCTAAACATCTTTAATACATTCTAATTCATTCAAAACAAACAGGTAAACAAATAGAAACACATTGAAGATTTTCTAACTTATTTGAGCTAATCTGGGGTTATATCTGAGTACTTTCTCATGAGCTAGAAATTGTCCTGGAAAAGCACACCAGATAGGGTAAAGGATTATGTTCTGGTTGTAAACATGAAAAAAGTTCAGATGGCTTTCTTCTGTTTTACTCCTAACTAGAAAAGAAGCAAGTTTTCACACAGCTAGGGCTCCTGAAGCTACAAGTGAGCTTCCCTGGGGCCTGAGATGGAGATTGTCCTCAACACAGTCACTGAGTGTGCCCTTGGCATCACTCACTTGGGAGGAATGAGAAGGGAAGGGTACAAGACTGGGCCACGGGTCTGGAGGGTGCCACACAACATCGCTTACAACCAGCTGCTCTAAAAGGAGGTATGAGAAATTGCAGTACCAGCTGTGGACACCACTAGAAATGGAATCTGACTCTTACACAAGAAACTACATATACTGGATAAGCTATATATTAAAATGTGTTGATTGCATCAATTATTTGTTAATACCATGAGGATTCTGCAGAAGTCAAAATGAAGTTTTAAAAAAAGAAGAAGAAAAGAGATGAGCAAAGCTCTAAACTGACTTTGGCTGGAGAGTATTTTTCAAGACCCTGTGAATTTAGCATTAGGTTTTTCAGAGCTTCAAGGAAACCTAAAGAAGGAGTCACAGACTGAGATCCCCAAACAGAGGAAACTGAGGGTAACTTAGAATAAACTAGGCTCCAATGGACACACCTAAGATAAATGACAAATGAGAAATTGCCACTCTCTAGAAAAGAATGGGGTAAAAAGAATGCCTGGAAGTCTGGGCAAGATGGAGGCATAGGCAGAAACACTTTGCTTCTTCACACAACCAATAGAAGGATAACAACAAATTTAAAGGCAAGAAACAACCAGAACTGCCAGAAAATCAAACGTCATGGAACTCCAACAACCAAAGAGTTGAAGAAACATTCATCCAGTCTGATGGGGGGGTGAAGATGGGAAGGCAAGTGGAGAGGATGTGCAGCAAGGTGGAGGACTGCAGGCAAGGTGGGGTTGGCTGAATGGGAAACTAAAGACTCAAAACCTCTAGCTGTAAAATACTGTGGGGGGTGTAGCAGCTAGAGAAACTTCCAGTCTCACAGGAGAGTTCATTGGAAAGTGGGGATAGAGTAGAGAGAGCGAGGGGCATTGTTACCTCTCTGATCCCTCCCCCACAAACAATGCCACAGCAAAGAGGGTTGCCTGCCCTGGCAAATACCCAAGGCTCTGCCCCCTTACAACTTAACAGGTTCACCAAGACAAAGAAATATGGCCCAAATGAAAGAATACATCAAAACTCCAGAAAAAGAGCTAAGCAACAAGAAGATAGACAACCTATCTGATGCAGAGTTCCAAACATTGGTAATCAGGATGCTCACAGAATTAATTGAGCTCTGTCGCAAAATGAAGGAAGAAATGAAGGCTACACAAAGTGAAATAAAGCAAAATATATGGGGAGCCAACAGTGAAGGGAAGGAAACCAGGACTCAAATCAACAATTTGGAACAAACTAAAGAAATAAATATTTAACCAGAACAGAATGAAGAAACAAGAATTTTTAAAAAATGAAGAGAGGCATAGGAACCTTTGGGAAAACTTTAAGTGTTCCAACATCCAAATAATAAGGGTGCCAGAAGGAGAAGAACAAGAGCAAGAAATTGAAAACTTATTTGAAAAAATAATGGAGGAGAACTTCTCCAATTTTGTGAAGGAAATAGACTTCCAGGAAGCCCAGAGAGTCCCAAAGAAATTAGACCTAAAGAGGAACATATCAAGGCACATCATAGAGTTACCCAAGATTAAAGATAAAGAAAGAATCTTAAAAGCAACAAGAGAAAAGGAGATGGTTACCTGCAAAGGAGTTCTCATAAGACTATCAGCTGATTTCTCAAAAGAAACCTTGCAGACAAGAAGGGGCTGGAGAGAAGTATTCAAAGTCTTGAAAGGCAAGGACCTACATCCAAGATTACTCTATCCAGCAAAGCTCTCATTTAGAATGGAAGGCCAGATAAAGTGCTTCCCAGATAAGGTCAAGTTAAAGGAGTTCATCATCACCAAGCCCTTATTATATGAAATGTTAAAGGGACTTATCTAAGAAATAGAAGAAGTTAAAAAACTATGAACAGTAAAATGACAACAAACTCACAACTATCAACAACTGAACCTAAAAAACAAAAGCAAAAACTAAGCAAACAATTATTATAACAGGAATAAAACCAGAGAAATGGAGATCACATGGAGGGTTATCAGTGGGGAGAGGGAGGAGGAGAACAGAGGGGGGGAAAGGCACAGGGAATAAGAAGCATAATTGGTAGGCATAAAATGGACAGGGGGAGGTTAAGAGTAGTATTAGAAACAAAGAAGCCAAAGAACTTGTATGTGCAATCCATGGACATGAACTAAAGGGAAAGGGATGCTGGTAGGTGGGAGGGGGGAGGGTGCAGGGCAGAGGAGGGATAAAAGGGAGAAAAAAATTGGGACAACTGTAATAGCATAATCAATAAAATATACTTTAAAAAGTATCCACTTCTTCTTGTGTCATTGGGCTGAAGGCAATGATCCCCACACTCAAAACTCCTAACAACAGGTCACAACTCTTCATATGGAAGTGCCACCTGCATTCCCAGCTCCTGGGTGGTCAAAATCAAATCTCATTTGTGAATTTCATTTAGAAATCCCAACTGGTAATAATCACAGTGAATTTGCATCATTAAATGCAAATTTTCTCTTTGAGATCCCACATTTAATATCAGCAATGTCTCATGTAATATAAGTTTATAGTTAACAATCACAAGTTGGCTTCCAGATAGTTGATAAAAAGTTACTCCTCGTACTTTATCTTGTTGCTTTCTGACTGTTAATGTGGTAGCAATGCTTGTCATAGCTGTCTACACTCTAAACAGAATCAGCATTTCCCACATATCCCTCACATGGTTGGATGGAGATCTCCTTTCTTCAGAGGTTGCCTTCTCTCTATGTATGCAAATTTGCCTGTTTTCTCCTCAGACATGGTATTTATTATTGCACTATTCCTACACTGACATGTAGTATTCAGTATTCCAGTTATTCACAGAAAGTGATCAGATTATTGATCATGGCATAAAATTTAAAGTAAACAAACAAAGATGTAGTCATTCTCCAAAAGACTGGACAAGAAATGTTTTTGTCTTCTGTTAACTTGAGTGCAATGGTGTTGTGAGGGGCAATTTATTTGGGAATAACAGATAAGGCAGTACTCTTGATATTTAATACGTCTTTTGTGTTCTTTTCCATTAATATTCCACAGAGCACGGTGGAAGATATATGTTCAATAAAATATTCTTTAAAAAGTTATGGCCCAATTATCTCTGGATTTCTTTAAATATCCCAAGAACCTGAAAGGCCATAACTACTTGAACAGCAAACATGGATACTGGTTCTGGGGACAAATAATCTTTCTGATTTAAAAATTCACTTATCCCACTACCACTGCCTTATTTCAGAGATGAATGATCAATTTTTAGATTGTCGTCATAAGAGCTTATGAAAGACAGAGAGAGACAAAGTCAATCTTCTATTGACTCTGGCTTTCCACTGCCTCCATAATAAACTCTATTCAAATGTATTCCTATTAGAATGGCTTGCACAGTCTCTATGATCTGGGTCCTGCAGGAATATGTTGCTGCCACATATTCTATTTTATAATTCAAATGTCAGAACTAACCTATATGGATATTTTGCCTTTATTTTGCTTTATGAATGAATAATTTAGGGGAAATGCTTATAATTCTCTTTTTTGGTAACCCTTCAATAGAATATATCAAAACCTCACTTACTTCTTTTCCATGGTTTCATCTATTAAGGCAGCTGCATATGCCAGACTTGTTTTTCTTTTTTTAAACCTATGAAATGTATTGTCTTTTGCATTGTCCCTGTTTAAAGTTTTTATAAAACATAGGTTTTTTGGTATCATCCTTTCCAGGGTAATACTTTGAAGAAATTTTAAGTGATAATTGGTAAAAATTCAAAACAATACATACATATGGAGTGATGTGAAATATAAATAACTCAGTAAATCAGGATTTTTAATGAGTTAAAGCTTCATACAAATTAGTTGAAATGCCCTGGAATCATTGGATAATTAACTTTGCCTACTGCTAAGGGATAATATTTAAGTTAATCATTTTGTACAAGTTCATGACAAAATCATTTGCACGATCTTTCCATGCTGACAGCAGTGTAACTCCCTTTCTCAGTTTCCCACTCATCCTGTTCCATAACTATGCCAAGTTAAGGATGGAATGTTATAGCCAAACAGCTTCATATATTTTCTCTTTTTATTCTCTCCTTGTTGACACCCACATCTCATAAACTGACTACAATGCTGGGATAGCAAGAAGTCTCTATGTTTTATTGCTGCAAGGACATTGGTGTTCTTCCAAAGTTAGAGAGAGAAATAGAATGATAGGAATCACATACTGAATTAAAAAGAAAGAGAAGTATTTGGTGGCAAAAGCAGCCATGTGTTTATCTCAATGACTTTTATGGCTGTATGTGTATGTGGTGTCTGAGGAGGTGTGTACTGTTATTATCTGTCATATTTCCGAAGAGAATAATGTTAGGTAACATGCTTAGTCTTTGGGGGCTGCAGTAACAAATTATCACAGACTGGGTGATTTAATAACAGATATTTATTTCTCACAGTCTGGAGGCTAGAAGTCCAAGATCAAAGTGTCAGCATACCTGGTATCTGGTGAAAATCAGCTTCCTGGTTCACAGATGGCATCTTCTCCTTGTGGCCTCACATGCAGGAAGGGGGAGGGAGCTCCCTGGGATCTCTTTTATAAGGACTGATCCCATTATGTGGGCTCTACCCTCCTGACCTAATCACTTCTCTAAAGACCTATCTCCTAATAGCATCACATGGAACATTAGGTGTCAATATATGAATATAGTGGATGGGGGAGGGGCCACACACATTCGCTAAGTCCATAATATATGCCCAAGATCAAATAACTCATAAATTGGAGAGCTTTGGTACCAACCCAAGCAGCTTGGTTAAGTGTCCACATTCTTAAACACTGAGATGTACTATTCTTATTTTACCAACAAAGACATGCTTTATTTTATTTTCATGTGTAAATAACCTCCCTGAATCTTGGACTACCATTTTTCATATACATCTTATATATCTCAATAAGAAATGAGTGAATATTTGCCTTATCACTTTGTATCTGACTTTGATTTTATTGATAGCTGTTTGTTTGTCCCATATTCTTAGAAGTTTTCAAGTCCAAGACTACCTTATATTTAGATATGTCCCCAATACTCATGATAGCACTTGGCCCAAGGTACTAGCTTAACAGTTTGAAAAGTGAATTAATAATATCAGAGTCTTTCATGCACTTGAGGTTAGAAAAAAAAAAGCCGTTGATGTATTTCCCAAAGACCTTCTATAATACAGTCTTGTGGATCAGGAACAGTGAGATAAATTAGATTAAAGCCTTCACATTTTCCCTAGGTTTGCCCAGGTTGGGATGTTTTTGCTACCTTTTCACCTGATAAATTGTGACAAATCATGCCACCTACATGTTCTGTCTTCCCATAAGTTGCAGCCACGCCTTTCCAGGACAATAAATAAGTCATTTCCACAGAAAAAAATTTTAACTGTGGCAAAAAATGACCCATATTCTATTACATTTAGATAAGTATAATTGTCTTCTTCATAATTCTGTATCTCTGAAAGTTTGAAATAGTCTTAAAATATTTCAGTGCCCAGTTCTAGGTCATATCCTTGCACATAGTTGATACTCAGTGACTTTCTTGAAATACAGTGTTTAATAAATCTTCAGAGACAAAAATTGTCTCTAAATTGTGAAGAAAGTAACAAGTATATTTTAATAGGGACTAAACTAGGTATCGTAATGGAATCTGAATAAAAAAGACAATGCAACCTTTAGACGACAAGAATAGCCTATATGAATTCTACAGAAAAGTTCTTAGAAAATGTAATGAAAAAGGTCCATTGATTAAAAGAAATTGGATCTATTGCTCATAATAGCAACTCATTGATTGAAAAGCACTCCTTGTAATAGCTTCCTTCAATGCAGCATCTGTAAAGCATTAACCTTTTAGCCTCATGATCATGTGAAAGGAATTTTTTGCTTATATTACTGGTCATATGACCCCATCATGACATTTAATTAATTGCATCTATTGAACATAGATTCGGGGTTTACTAAAAATAGAGAAACACCCATTAGAAAAACAGGATATTTTCCCATGTATCATATAATAGAATTTAACCCTATGATCTGTATATTTAGAGATATTTTAGAAAACTTGATTATCTCCAGTCAATTATTTATATAAGTAGATAAATAAGTTTTAAAATTTTTAACATGTAGCATTTGCATTGAGATATATTTAGAAGTTATGAGATGTTCATTTACTCTAAGAGTGTATTGCAAATATAATGTATTATTAATCTTATTCTAAAAGATGAGTTGAAATTATTTTAAATTCCATAAAAATAAAAATTAATACACTAAGAAATAGTTAACACAGTTTTATTATTAATACGAGGCAATCAACATGCATGTTTTAACAAATAAATAACAAAATAGATAAATATTTTAACAAAACATAATATTTTTTCAGCTTGAAACCTGTATTATTTTGCAAGCAATAAAAAGGGATGATAAAATGTTTTTAAAATAAATGTAATTTCATTTTTAACAAAATACATAATTTTATTATTCATATAACAAATAAAATCTATAAAATTCAGGGGTTATATAAAACAAACTACATAACCTTTTATGCCATGTCTCCAAAGAATAAATGACACTTCCCATTGATTGTCTATATTTTCATGTAATTACTTTAATCCTTGTAGAAGTAAAATTAATGACTAGTCTTTTAATTTATATTAAAATTTGAATCTGTGAGTAACTGAAGTAAATTTTATTGAAAATTCTCAAAAGGTGTTTAAAAGCACTCCATTTCCATTGCACTCTACTTTTGTCAGTGTTTTTGCATTAATATATCCACTCTTTCAAATAAGTTTTAATGAATCCAAAAGTTTACAAATGATTTCTGATCTTAATAGAAAAATAATTTCAAAGAAAATCCTCAGCTATTCAAATGTCACTCATAAATACAGCAGAAAGAATTACAATAGAGGAGATAAACAGAAAGTTGTGGTCATAAAGTTTATCTGCATTTGATAAGAATGAATCCATTAATACTATAGAGGATTTTGATTATGGGCTTGCCCTGCATTTGGCAAAATGCTAGAGCTGATAATGCTTTTTCTGGCACTTCTGTAATTGATGGCTATATCTACTGGTATCATGCCCAAACAGAAGCAGTGTCTAGATAATAGCAAACCAGCTGTTGAAAAATTGAAATAATCAGGAAAATAATTTCGACCGCACAATTTTACAAAAATGTTTTCAATAATTTAATATTTGATTGGAATTTTTGTTTAAATGAGAATCAGAAAATTTCTGATTCAACCAATAGAACAATATTTCTGGTTGGCTTTGAAATAAAGCAAACACTATAACTCACAACCAATTGGTAGGAAGAAATCAAATGGCTAATGATAACTCATATTTTTTCCCAATATCCTTCAATCCATGGAAGGAAAGACTGAATGAAATTAGAAGTAATTTGATCAACTAGTCCCCTACCATTTTATCAGACAGGTCAGAACTTTGCCTGAATAGACCAGGTGGATGAGGACAGAAGGACTGCTGGCTTCTGCTTGTGGCCATTGACTCACAAATCTCAGATTGAAAAGAGGGGGGGGAGAGAGAGAGAGAGAGTAGGAGTCTTTAGGAAACAGAATACCAAATATGAGTGAATCAGTGCAATATTCATTGGCTCAATAAACCAACCAAATGAATCTCAGGAACACATGGCTTCATGGGATTTCCTCATTTGTTTATTCTGTAATTCAGCATATTTACTGAATGCCTGCTTTGGGCCAAGTAGTATTGTGAGTTGCATTTGTTGATGTCCAGCCTAAGCTATATTTCAATTCTTCTTTTGATTGTTGCTTTTTATCCTCATCAGGAATGTAACCCCATGAGAGCAAGGACCATAGGTTGTTCGGCTCAGTGCTTTTTCTCCAGCACCCAGAACAATGCCTGGAAGATAGCAAGCACCAGTAAATGTTCGTTAATTAAAGAAATAAACAAATTCATAATCTACCATTTATTAATCAATGACACAAAAAAAACAGAGGTGACATGCAAATGACTTCACTGACAAATGGACAGAAGTGATGATGAGCAATTTTTTTATAGGAAAATAAGCTCAAACACTCTATTAGCATATGAAAGAGTCTCAAACTTAGTAGAAATCAGGTATATGCAAATTGAGATTCAAAAGAAATTCCATTTCACACTCACTGAATTGGCAATATTTAAGAAATATGATAATATAAATTACTGGTGAGGAAATGTATCAATGAAGCTTTAGTGTACTGTTGGTAAGAATTCAAATTGGTAAAACCACCTCAGGAAACAATTTGACATTCTCTGGTAAAGTTAAATATCTGTATATCCTATAGCCCAGGAGTTGAACTTAGAGGTGTGTGCCTTGGAAATGTTTTGCACATATGTACCTGGAAATATTTATAACAATGGTCATAGCTATACTTCTTATCAAAGAAAAAAACTGGTAACAAAGTAGGTGTTTATTAACAGAGTGAATAAGATATAATGTTAGATTTCTACTAGTCAACTTTATATAGCAAAGAAAATGACATATTCATAATAGGTATATTATTATGTGTAGGTGTTCAATTCCCCATCTCTTGCCTTAGAACATTCAATGAATCACCAAGTTTTCTCCACTCTTCTTCCCATATATTTCTCCTACTTTGCTGTGATTAAGCACCTGAACAGCCATAACAGACTCATAAATTTGTCTTAACTACTTTTTGTGTTGTATAAACAAGCTCTCACAAGGCCAATAAAATTCAAAATCTATCCATTCTTCAAAAATCATCCAAAAGTTTAACACCCCTATGGGATAAAATGCAAACATTTTACAGGGTGTATCCAGATTGGCAGGACATGGTCCCTTCCTACATTTTGAGCCTTATTTCCCTGATCTCTCCCATGCATCTTTGGTGCAGCTGTACCTAAGTAGGCACAGATGGGCACATGCTCTTTGACAGTGCCATTCCCTTATGCACTTGCACATACTGTCTCCAAGGTAGGCAGCCAGCATAAAGGATGCGGTATGGACAGTGAAGTCCTCCTGCTTAGGCTTAAATTATTCTCTGCCTACTACTTGAGCAAGTTATTGACCTATCTCTATCATAATTTTCTTTTCTGTCAAATGCTGTTAATAATAGTCCTTACTTCATAAGGTTGTTATGATGATGAATGATTTAATATTTGTGAAGTGCTTAGAACAATTCCTTGGTACTGCATGAACTCCATGTAGGTTGTATAAGAATAACAGGAGGGCCTTCTCCTATGTCTGTTTAGAAATCCCACACTCGGAGATCCAAGATGGCAGAGGGTAAGTGGAAGCTACACTAACCTCTACCCAGGACAAATTGGGAATTACCATTAAGTTGTAGATAAATAATTCTGAGTAACCAACTAAACACTAGCTAGAAAGAAGCTTTACAAACACTGACAGACAGAAGAAACCACTTCATCACAATGAGACTGGTAGGCAGTGCACAGAAGGTGAGAGAGGGCTGGCTGGGCTCCTATGGACAGCAGCTGAAGTTCCAGAGGGATATTTCGCAAGGTGGGGGTTTCCCCTGAGAAGTGTGGGGTCTAAACCCTAAGCTGGGCTACCGAGCTTATAGCACCAGAGACAGAAAGGAATCCAGATAACATCCAACTGTGAAAAGTAGCAGGGTTTCTATCTACCAAGGAGAAACAGCTGAAGACCCACAGAGCCTCTTAAAGGGCCAACACAAAAAAATTTTGTTTGCATCCATGTACCCTGGGTTCTGGCAGAGAGAGCACAGAGTGGACTAGAGAAGCTTGAAGACAGTTTGGGGTTGGTGACTCTGAGGAGAGAACTGATAGAACAGCCACCAGGATCCCTGTGCTGAGTCATCCCCCATACTGTAGAGGTCACCTTTCTTAGGCAGTGTACTCCTCTTCAAGTAGCATCAGCCTGAGAGGAAGCAATAGCCATACCGGCAGGAATCACTCTGACCTGCCCTGTGGTGTGCAAGCCAGTCTGCTGATTATAGCTTAAAGCTATATCACTGATTAGTTTAATAGCTAAGGAGGGTCTGAGATTTCAGATGACCCATCCCTGGGTTCTGTGTTGATAAAAGTCAGACTTGATGCACAGCTTGGTTCTTTCTGCACACAAACGGACCCAGCAGAGGGAGCCACAAGCTGTGGATCACTGATAGCTCCAAATAGATTGCCCATGGCCATTCACAGGCAGTGTCTGACAAAGACCTACACCAACATCTTTGCAAATCTTTTTAATATATACAAACAAATAAAAGAAGCAGCCAAAATGGGAAGATGAAGAAACAGATCACAAACGAAAGAATAAGAGAAGTCTCCCGAAGAAGAATAAGATAAAATGTAGTCAAGCAATTTATCAGATAGAGTTTAGAGGAATGATTATAAGCCACTTTCAATAGCATGAAAAAGACATATAAATCATAAAAAAAGACCAGTCAAAAATAAAAAGTGCAATATCTGAAATAAGTTATACACTGGAAGGAATAAACAGATGAAGTAGAGGATTAAATCAGTGTTTTGGAAGGCAAGGTAGAAAAAATACCCAGGCAGAGCAGCAAAAAGAAAAAAGAGTTTAAAACAATGATGAAAGCTTAAGAACATGTTGGACAACATGAAGCATAACAACATCCACATCATGGGAGTAACAGAAGGAAAAGAGAGATAGCAAGGGATCGAAAACCTATTTGAAGAAATAATGACCAAAAAAGTTCCCTAATCTAGTGAAGGAAAAAGACTTGCAAGTCCAGGAAGAGAGTCCCAAACAAGGTGGACCCAAAGAAGCCTACATCAAGATATATCACAAATGACAAGACTTAAAGACAAGGAGAGAATCCTAGAAGCTGCAAGAGAAAAGCAGGTAGTAGCCTACAAGGGAGCACCAATTGGATTATCATCTGATTACAACAGAAATATTTCAGCCAAGAGGGAGTGGCATTAAATATTCAAGGTGATGGAAAGCAAGAATCTCCATCCAAGGCTACTTTAACCAGAAAAACTATCATTTAAAATCAAAGGAGAAATAAGGAGCTTCCCAAACAAGAAAAAGCTAAAGGAGTTTGTTAACACCAAACCAGTACAGAAACAAAGGTGAAAGGACTTGCTTTAAGAAAAAGAGAAGAAAGAAGAAGAAAGAAAGAAAGAAAGAAAGAAAGAAAGAAAGAAAGAAAGAAAGAAAGAAAGAAAGAAGAAATTAGTCTAACAATAAAATGGCAATAATACAGATCTATCAATAATCACTTTAAATGTAACTGGCTTAAACGTTCCAACCAAAAGACACAGGATAGCAGAATGTATCAGAAAACAAGACCCATGTATATGCTGCCTCCGAGAGACTCATCTCAGATTGAAAGATACACACAGACTTAAAGAGATAGGAAAGGACATTTCATGCAAATGGAA
The DNA here is from genome assembly GCF_019186645.2 of Phyllostomus hastatus. Classification (NCBI taxonomy): domain Eukaryota; kingdom Metazoa; phylum Chordata; class Mammalia; order Chiroptera; family Phyllostomidae; genus Phyllostomus; species Phyllostomus hastatus. Next base: position 35,220,629 of record NW_025334028.1, read on the forward strand.
AAGAAAAAAAGGAGAGGAAGCAGTGCTTATGCCTGAACAAAATAGACTTTAAAACTAAGGGTATGGTAAGAGATAATGATAATGATAAAGGGAAAAATCCAACAAGAGTATATAAACCTAGTAAACATAAACCTACATTTATGTAGTCAGCATAAGAGCACCTAAATAGGTAAAGCAAATCTTGCTGAATGTAAAGGAAGAGATTGACAGAAATACAGCCATAGCTGGGAATTTTAACACCTCACTGACGTCAGTGGATACATCTTCCAGACATAAAATCAACAAGGAGATTGTGGCCTTAAATGACACACCAAATCAGATGGATTTAATTGATATCTTCAAAACATTTAACGCTTCTTCTTTTCAAACTATTTCATAAAATTCAAAAGTAGGGAGGCTCCAAAACTCACTTTATGGGGCCGTTATCCTAATTCTAAAACCAGATAAAGACACTACAAAGAAAGAAAATTATGGGCTAATATCCCTGATGAGCATAGATGCTAAAATCTTCATCAAAATATTAGCAAAATAAATACAGCAATATATCAAAAAGATCATACACCACGATCAAGTGGGATTTATTCCTGGGATGCAAGTTTGGTACATATCTGCAAATCAGTAAGTGTGATCCACCACATAAACAAAATAAAGGATAAAAACCACATGATCATATCAAAAGATGAAGGAAAAGCATTTGATAAAATCCAGCACTCATTTATAATAAAAACTCTCAGCAAAGTAAGATTAAAGGGCACATACAAAAACATATTAAAGGCCATATATAACAAACCCACTGCTAGCATCATATTCAAAGGGAAAAAACTATAAGCATTCCCCTTAAGATCAAAAATAATACAGGGATGTCTGCTTTCATCTCTCTTATTCAGTGTAGTACTAGAAGTCCTAGCCACAGCAATCAGACAAGAAGAAATAAAAGGTATCCAACTGGAAATGAACTAAAACTGTCTTTATTTGCAGATGACATGTTACTGTACATAAGGAACCCCAAAGATTCCACCAAGAAACTACTAGAACTGATAAATAAATTTAGCAAAGTGGCAGTATGCAATATTGATACCTAGAAATAAGTTGCATTTTTATATGCCAATAATGAACTAACAGAAGGGGAAATTAAGAAAACAATCCCATTCAAAATTGCTTCAAAAAGAATGAAATACCTAGAAATAAACCTAGCCAAGGGTGTAAAAGGCCTCTACTCAGAAAATTATAAGACACCAAAGAAAGATATTAAAGAAGATACAAATAAGTGGAAGCACATACTGCATTAATGGATAGGAAGAATTAACATCATTAAAATGTCCATACTACCCAAAGCAATCTGTATATTAATGTTAATTCCTATCAAGATTACAATGACATATTTCACAGAAATACATGCATAGCAACAGCAATCCTGAGAAAAAAGAATAAAGTAAGAGGAATGACACTAGCTTATATCAAACTCTATTCTAAGGTCATAGTAACCAAACAGCATGGTACTGGTGAGAAAACACACATATATCTATAGAACACAATAGAGAATCCAGAAATAAAACTTTATATTCAATTAGTATTTGACAAAGGAAGCAAGAACATACAATGGGCTATAGATAGTTTATTCAGTTAATGATGTTAGGAAAATTGGACAGATATGTGCAGAAAAATAATACTAGACCACCTTCTTATACGTCACATAAGAATAAATTCAAAATGGATCAAAGACTTAAATGTTAGTCCCCAAACCATAAAAATCTTAGAAGAAAACATAGCAAAATCTTGGACATTGTTTGTAGCATTATTTTATCTGATATATCTCCCCTGACAAAGGAAACAAAAGAGAAAATAAACAAATGGGACTACATCAAAGTGAAAAGTTTTTGTGCAGCAAAGGAAGTCATTAACAAAATAAAAAGGCAACCTAGAAAATGGGAGAACTTATTCACCAATGATACACCTGATAAAGGGTTAATATCCAAAATTTATAAAGTCCTTTCAAAACTCAACACTAAAACACCAAACACCTAATTAAAAAATGGCTAAAGGACCTGAAGAGACACTTCTCCAAGGAGGACATGCAGATTTCCTACAGACATATGAAAAGATGCTCAATGTCACTCACTAATCATCAGAGAAATGCAAATTAAAACCACAATGAGATGTTATCTCTTATACGCCAGAATGGCTGTCATCAATAAATCAACAAACAAGTGCTGGTGAGGATGTGGAGAAACAGGAACACTTTTGCACTGTTGGTGGGAATGCAGATTGGTGCAGCCACTGTGGAAAGCAGTATAGAAATAACTCAAAACATTAAAAATGGATTTCCCTTTCAACCCAGAGATTCCAATTCTGGGAATATATCTGAAAAAACCCAAAACACTAATATGAAAGAACATAAGCACCCCTATGTTCATTGCAGCATTATTGACAATTGTCAACATATGGAAACAGCCCAAGTGTCCATCAGTGGATGAGAGGATAGAACTGTGGGACATTTACACAATGGATTGCTACTCAGCCATAAAAAGAAGAAAATTTTACACTTTCTGACAGTGTGGATGTACCTGGAGAGCATCATGCTGAGTGAAATAAGCCAGCCAGAGAAAGACAAATACCATGTGATTTCACTCATATGTGGAATCTAATGAACAAACTGAACTAACAGGGAAAATAGGGACAGAGTCATAGATGGAGAGCAAGATGACAGCTAAGGGATAGGGGAGGGTAGGGGTGAAGGGATTAATCAAAAAGGAAAAAAGGACTCAGGAACATGGATAGTAGTGCAATGATAGCTGGGAAAGGGAGGTATAAAGGGACTAAATGTTAATGAAAAAATACAGTAAAGATTACATTTAAAAAAGAAATGTGATAAACCTGTGCATGGATAGTCGTAGCAGTAGCAGTAGCAGTAGTAGCAGTAGTAGTAATACATGAATATTAGAACCACACTTTTTGTTAAGGAAAATAGAATATCAACAATTATTTTTATATATGTAAAATAAATATTAAGAATAAAAATGAAAATAAATTAAAAAAAATTTCTCAGTTCACTTCAAGTCTTTCCTCCTCTGCAAAGTTCTCCATGAATTCTCACATTTCTTACACTTTCCCTGAAAGCACTTAACTGTTGTAGCAGGTAGCATACTGGCTCATCATTGTTTGTTTCCTGCTGCAAGTAAGTAATTTCTCTGAAAGAAGGAATTCCTTTTCATCCATATATTTAAAAAAATTTTTAATTGAATTTATTGGGACGGCATTGGTTAATAAAATTATATTTGTTTCAGGTATACAATTGTATAATACATCAACTGTGTATTGTATTAAGTGTTTACCATCCCAAATCAAGTCCCTTTCCATCACTATTTCCCCTTGTTTATTCTCTTCTACCTCCCCTCCCACTTCCCTTTCCTTCTGATAATCACTTTACTGTTGTCTGTGCGTTTGAGTATTCTTCTGTTGTTGTCTAATCCTTTCACCTCTTTCAACCAGCCCACAAACCCCATCTCCCCTGACAGCTGTCAGTTCAGTGTGTTCTCTGTACCTATTTGTCTGTTTCCATTTTGTTTGTTAGCTATTTTGTTCATTGGATTTCACACATAAGAGAAGTCATATGGTATTTGTCTTTCTCTGACTAGCTTATTTCACATAGCATAATACTCTCCAGGTCCATCCATGCTGTCACAAAAAGTAAGAGTTCCTTCCTTTTTACAGCAAAGTAATACTCCATAGTGTAAGTGTACCATAACTTTTTTATTCACTCATCTACTGATGGGCACTGCTTCCTAATCTTGGCTATTTTAAACAGTGCTGCAATAAACATAGGTGAGCATAAATTCTTTCAAGTTAGTGTTTTAGGTTTCTTCAGATATAATCTCAGATGTGGAATCACTGGGTAATAAGGCAGTTATATTCTTAATTTTTTTGAAGTAACTGTATACTGCTTTTCATGGTGGGTACACCAATCTGCATTCCCACCAACAGTTCATGAGGGTTCCCTTTTCTCTGTATTCCCTGACCCATTGTATATTCTTGCCTCCTTTGCAAAACATTCATTTACCATAAAGTCATGGGTTTATTTCTGGGGTTTCTTTTCTGTTCCATTAGGGATTAATGGTAGATAGATATCATTGGTTTATGTCAGAATGGAGAAATGTTGAGGGTGGGAGTGTCCATTTTGTGACAAACAAGAGTGCCATGGTATGCTGGGACAAGCTTTTTCCAGATTGTGAGAGCTAACTGCTAAATTTTCAGGACTTGCAATCCAGTTGTCAAACACAGACATTATTAAAGATTAAATTGCATGGACTTATTATTAAAAACTTACATTAAAAACAAGGTAACATATACTTAAAACTCATTGCTCCTAATTATTTTACTGTTACATATATTCACTAGGTTATTTATATCTATTGTATCTCTATGATGGGAATAGCATATAATCATGTGCTACTGTGCATTTCTTAACATGACATTCAGTGATTAAACATTGAATGAGAATAGGCAAACACAATAGTCAGATCTTGACTGAATGGTTGGTCAATTACAAAGACTTAAGAAAATGAGGGTAAATGCTAATAATGCAAATTAAATTTAAAAGTGTTAGTGTCAGCTCTATTAATTTGTAAAAAGAACAAAAAAGTTGATGAGATTTTCTTGACCACTATTATCTAATTCATCAAAGAAGTCAATCATGCCTTTGGGGAAATAGTGAAGCTCTGACATATTTTTCTGTTGTTTGACTTTTGAAAACCAGCATCCATGCTAGATCTGTGATTGCTCATCAAGTACAACTATAGATTGCTTATGGAGACAAGAATTTGGCAAAAATCAATGAAAGCCATCTGTGTGAAAATCAATTATCTATATGGAATCTATAATACAATACATTGTATGTTCTTATTTATAAATTATGTGCTACATCTCCTTTATATCAGTAAAATTTATAATGAATGTACATATATAAAATATATTTTTTCCAGGGTCAATTATTAAACATTGACCTGAACACCACTAAGTTAATACAGCACATGTTTTCAGGGTTATGGAAAGCTATATTGAAATTGTGAATGAAATCCAGTTCTAGTTGTAAAGCAAGGACCAATGTGCTCTAAAATACAAATCTGTAAAAGTAAATGGCACCATGGACTAAAAAGCAGCAGTCAACTTCAATTTCATGGCCTGGGAGTGGCAATTGTATATTAGGAAATTATGGTAAAGAAGCATTTCATATAAGAATTAAAAACATCTTTAGATAATAAAAACTAATATTGACAAAATATATATGTCAGGCATTTTTATTTTAAAAAATTTTATTTTTAAATTGCAATTGATGTCAATATTATTTTGTATTAGTTTTAGGTGTACAACATAGCAGTTAGATAATCATATAATTTACAAAGTATTCCTCTCAATATTTCCAGTACCCACTTGGCACCACACTTAGTTATTACAATATTATTGACTATATTCCCTATGCTGTACTTTATATCCCTGTGACTATTTTGTAAGTACCTATTTGTAATTCTTAATCCATTTACCTTTTTCACCCAGTTCCTCAAGTCCCTTCCCCTCTGGTAACCATCAGTCTTTTTTCTGTGTCTATGACTCTATTTTAATTTTGTTTATTTTGTTCTTTACATTCCACATATAAGTGAAATTATATGGTATTTGTCTTTCTGTGACTGATTTATTTCATTTAGCATAATAGCATCTAGGTTCATTCAAGTTGTCACAATGGTAATATTTCATTCTTTATTATGGTCCAGCAATAGACCATGGCATATATGTGCCACCGATTTTGTATCCACTTGTTTATTGATGGGTATTTGGGCTCCTTGATATCTTGACTATTGTAAATAACACTGCAATGAACATAGGGGTGCATGTATTCATTTGAATAGTGTTTGGGGATTCTTCAGATATATACAGGCATTTTTAATGCTATACCTTGCTTAATCCCCAAACTTCCCTGTGAGTTTCTAATGTCATTATCTCTAATTTACAGATAAGAAAACTAAGGTGTAGAACATTTATGTAATTTCCTCCAATTCATACTGTAAAGAATGGAGATAGGACTCAAATCCAATCCTTAGTTTCCCTGAGCTCATGCTTTAAATTTCTCTTTAAAAATGTTCAAAAAGATTCTGCAAATGTTTGATATGATGTGGGAGAGGCACAGGAGGATGGATCTTTGGAGAGGTCATCTTTAGTTGAGTTGCACCTTCTACAAAAGCCCATGAGAATCTAGGGCTGGGGGAAAATGACAATGTCACTGAAATGGATGAAACTGAAGATTAGGTCACATTTGAAAAACTATAATGCTATACTATAATACTATACTACTTAGTATTACAATTATAATATTATAGTACTATAATACTATAATACTTAGTACTATAATACTATAGTTTTATAATACTATAAGACTATAATAGCATAGTTTTTCAAGCAGTCCATCCAATCTCTGTGTTTTGTTGGAGCTGTAATTCTATGATAAACATACTGAAACCAAAGCAAATGGGACATGTATTAAAAAAAACAGTGTCCACAGGGAATTTCCACACTGGGGTCCAGGCAAGGATAAAGAACCATCACTGATGAGTTCCTTTAGTTAGAAGTTTGGTGTCCTCTGGCAAGATAAAGAATATGGTAACACTCCAGAGCTAACCCAGGGAATTTTAAGAATTACCACATTCAGCCCTGGCTGGTGTGGCTCAGGGGATTGAGTGCCTGTCTGAGGACCAAAGCGTTGCCAGTTCGATTCCCAGTCAGGGCACATGCCTGGGTTGTAGGCCAGGTCCCCAGTAGGAGGCACTCGAGAGGCAACTACACATTAATGTTTCTCTCTTCTTTCTCCCTCCCTTTCCTTCTCTAAAAATAGATGAATAAAATATTTTTAAAAAAAGAATTACCATATTCTGCCATGTACTATGCATACCCATGTTTTTGTGTGCATTATACATGGGGTTATTATACCTATTATTATACCCATGGTATGTAGTCATTATACCCATGTATAATGCACACCTTATTTTCCCTTAAAAAATTGAGCAAAACAGTGTGCATTATACATGACAAATTACAGCAACTTGAGATAGTGTACATTTAAAACCATGCAGTGCTTCATAGGTACAAAGTAGGTTCTCACCCAGATCCCCGAAACAGACAGGTGTAGAATATTTTCCAACTTTTAGACTATAAACAAAGGAGACTTTTGGAGAGCTGTGCACCCTCAGTACTGTAGTTTAGTGTTATTTCAGGTGTAAACCTTTTCCCTGATTAAAATATAAATGGACTCAGCCTTTTAAGTCATAAGAAGTTGCCTTTCTTGCATAGGGACCATGCTCCCACTCTTTTATACAGCCTCAGAACACAGTAACGCTGGAATCACCTTGGGATGAGAAAGAGAGGGGCCAAGTTGCCTGAATATATTTTTGGCACAAGTAAATATATCGTTAGGAAATGTCTTCTTCACTGGTACCAAACATGACTGCTTCAGAAACCTCGATTGACGAAAATGGCAACAGACAGAGTAAGGAAGAGTAATATTTTTCTGCTCTGAATGGGCGTGGATGCTCTGAATGTAAATGCCCTTCAGTTGGCTTCTTTTGCTTTTATGCCACAATCACTAGCATTTTCCATAATTCAACAATAAATGAAGATAAATGAAGCAGATAAAATCTGCCAGACCATGTCCTAGCTCAGCTTTTGGGCAAACCAGGCCTCGCTCTTCGGTCTCTACTGTGCCAACGGATTTTGAAGAATTTCTGGCTAACCTTGATAGACACACAGAAGAAAAGCTACAAGGAAATGTAAATCAGAAGACAATTTGCTTGCTGTGGTGATGCTGGGCTGAGGGCAAAATGAAGAGAAGACAGTGGGACAGAGACTGATTGACCTACAAATAGAAATTCTTATTTTGGGTGTGTCTACGGCAAGAATAGATAAGTGGCTGCCTCTAATCTCACTCCCATGAGAAAGCACCATGATTTGAGAAGCTTGCTGACATCGTCTTGTCCTTGCTCACTTAATGAGTTTGCTGGGTCTTTTTGTAAATCAGGAATTTTTAAACTTTATGCAAATCAAAGAGAATTCACTTTCACATTCAGAGATCAGCTGAAAACATGACAAGTGTTCAAGTTTTCTAGGAGGAATGTCTGGCTACATGGAGAATAGAACTCCTCTAGTCTTAAAATCACTTTTTCCTAGAACCTCCACACAGGTTTTCTGAATTTTAGTTGCTACAGAACCTAACCGTTATTGGGCCTAATTAGAAATACAGTTATTAATGTTATGTTAATTAATATTACTGAAAAATTAACATTATTTTTAAGTCAATGGGAAAGTCAAATTCTATGTAATATATTTTATTATTGTTTGAAAAATATAAAAGAATATTCAGACATGCTTTGCTCGACAAAACTTTCATCACTGCAAAAACTTTACAACACAATAGAAAAGCTCCATTACAAAAAGTGCTTTGAATGAAGATGTAAATGTAAAGGAAATTTAAGAGTTATGATCAATTTTAAAAATTATTAAATAGCTCATATGTGAAATCATATACTTCTCTTGACCAAAATACATTTTTCAGCCCAAGAGTAAAGAAAATCAACAGGGCTCAGTATTATTGCTTCTGCCAGTGGATAGTGAATTATTTTTATATTATCAAGAATATGTGGTACTACAGTAATTTTGTTTTAGCAGACCTTGGCTCATTTTACCAAACATTGTGTTAGCCATCTGATACACAAGAGACCACAGCAATGCCAAAAAATGGCATATCCATATGCTTGCATTAAAATAAAAGCCAATAAAGGAACTTCTATGAACATCTTGGTGACTTAACTATTGAGTTTATTTTTACATTGCTTTATTTTGTGTTGATAGCAGATACTATTTCTGCTAAACAATGTGGTATATTTTTAATTGGAGCAAGAGAGGAAATCTTGAATGACACAGAGAAACAGCACTCAGAATACATAACACACTCTAACTTTCTAAGGACGAAAAAGAAAAGCTATTTCATGGCCTTGAAGTATTAGGGTCATAAACTGATAAAATTATCTAAAGAGCCTTAGAGACATCAGAATATTCCCCATTTAAGCAGCAATATGTCAAGGAATAAATTTCCATTTTTAGTAGCTCAGTTCTACTCTCTATAACCCCTAAAGGGGGATGCCGTTCAGTGCATCTTTGTAAGGACAGTACTGTGGCCGTTTGCTGTGCTTATTTAACCAGCTAACGCTGATCACCATGTCTGCCTCCTAAACACACCACAACTGCATGTGATGTGACGCCTTTTGTTATTTCTTCCTACAGGGACTTTTGGAAAGGGTCGAGGAAGATGATACTCCATAGAGCTTTTTGGTTTTCTCCCTTCACACAATTTATATATTGGTAGATATAAGTAATTAAAATATTGTAAATGAAATGGAGACATTAGAGGAGTATTTTGTGATTTCACAGCACAAGTTCCAGTTACACAGCATAGACTATTACCCTCCAAACAAGAAATTGTGTCCATTTATTACTTCACGAAGATGTAAGTACATCCAGTGACTATCATGTTGTTTGTAAAGCAATTTCATAAATAAATGTATTGCTAAAAATCTAACTTTTGATTTAAGTTAAAAATAAATAAGAGCTTACTAATGTCAAATAGCAAAATAATAATCATTTCAAAGAGAAAAGTTCTTAAGTAAGTATTCATTAATTTTTATAATCCTGGTTAAATGGTATAGGCATAATTTCTTACCAATGATTTCAGTAAATCCATTTGGGAAAATAGACTCAAAGAGGATGAATATACTGTTTATGATGAACAACAGTATGAGTCTTAGAATAGTATATATAATATTTTATTTTAACATTATATATTATATTTCTTAGATTAGGAAAAAAGCAGTTGCCTACATGAAAGAAAATGCATCTTAAAAAATACACATGTGAAGAAGGAGGAATGAATAAGCAAAGCAAGGAGTGTTTTTAGGGCAGTTTTACTCTAATGTTGGATACATGTCATTATGCATTTCCTCCAACCTACAGAATGTACACCACCAAGTGTGAACCCTAACGTCAGCTATGGCTGCTGGGTGATGCTGACGTGTCCACGTTGCTTCATCAGTTGTAACAAATTTGCCACCTGCTGCAGATGTTGCTAGTGGGGGAGGCTGCGGGAGAGGTAGGGAGTACATGGGAAATCTCTGTGTTTTCCACTAAATTTTGCTGTGAACTTAAAACTGCTCTAAAAATTAAAGTCTAAAAAATATTTCTTTTGAGAAATCAAACTCATATGACTCCTAAAATAAATATATGTATTTCTTCCTAAGGGATTTTCAAGTCAAACAATTATGCAATGAACATTGTCAACTGTAGTTTAATAAAAATAATGGTGTATCAATGTTGGTTCATTCATTGTGTCAACAGTATCATACTAATGTTAGATAATAGAGTAAATAAGGTGCTGGGTACAAGAGACCTCTGTACTATTTTTGTATACTTTCTACAATTGTTCTAAAATAAAAAGTTTATATAAAATAAAAAGCATAGTTCATTTTTATTTTTGTTTTTATTTTTTAGGTTCAATTGTTGGTAGCTGTGAGTTTGTTGTCACTTTACTGTTTGTATTTTTTATCTTCTTCTTAGGTAAGTCCCTTTAACATCTTGTATAATAATGGCTTGGTGATGATGAACTCCTTTAACTTGACCTTACCTGGGAAGCCTGTGGAGGGTTATCAGCGGGGAGTGGGTGGAGGGAGAATGGAGGAAAAGGTACAGGGAATAAGCAGCATAAATGGTAGGTACAAAATAAGGGAAGGTTAAGAATAGTATGGGAAATGGAGAAACCAAAGAACTTATATGCATGACCCATGGACATGAACTAAGATGGAGGAATGGTGGTGGGAGGTTGGGTACAGTGTGGAGGGGAATAAAAGGGGAAAAAATGGAACAACTGTTATAACATAATCAATAAAATATATTTTAAAAGAATAAAAATAAAAAAACTACATAAATAAAACATGGAAAACAAAATAGAACAAAAATTAGTATATTAGACATCAAGTTAAAATTATAAGAAAATGTATTTCTGAAAGGGATGGTGTTTTATAAAATACAATCAGGAAATTTTTGGACATATACAAGGAACATACAAGCATGCATGCAAAAAAATTAGTAGAAAATATGAAGAATGTGTACATTTAATTATAAAATAAAATAAATCTAGTTTGTATAAGCATTTTTAGTTTGTATGAAATATAAAATACTGCAGTGGACCTCAGTGTACCAAATCGTTACTCTTTATAACTGACAAATAAAAGGAGACAAACAAGTATTTTTCCTTCCATCTCTGTGTTCACTCTCATTTCTATCTAAGTAGGTGATGAGGAAAAATATCCTTTTTAAAAGATGAATTCCAGTTAATAATTACAGAAAGATTGATAGAATTTAGATACAACAATCTTATAATCCATAATAAACTATTTTCTTTTCACAAAATTATCAATTAAGTGGTAAAACCTTGAAGGAAACTTTTGATGGAGAACTTTCTGATCAGGCTGAACATACTCATTAATCTTAGCATCAGGAAAACGGGACAGACACTATGTGCCAAAAACTGTGACGGAATAGAGAGTGTATGGCACCAACTGTGAATCATCTTGTCAGAATAATTAAACCTGAATTTAATAAAAAAATCAGCTCTGAGGATTAGTGTACAAAAATGGAACAAATTAAACCATACCAGCCAAGTCATAAATGTGAAATTGGACATGTGTCTTGGTTTCTCCAACTTAGGTGAGCATAACAATAAACCAGTTTCACCTGTAAGTCAGTGGCATAGAAAGAAGGAAGGAAAGGAACCGTTAGGGCAAGATGAGCCCTCCTGATGTCAGAGGGAGTGTGCCAGAGGCACAGGGTCTGCAATCCTGTGACGGAGTCTGTCTTTCCAGGAGCCTGTACCCCTGGCCTGTGACCTTCACCTGTCTTCTTGGTTATTACTCTCCTGAGGTGGGGCAGGGTGGTTGTGGGGGGCTGCAGTGGGATACTCCCTATTTCCCTCCACACATTAGAAGTGAGATAATACTCTTGCTTTATCATTTATTTACTTAGACAATGGTGGAAATGCACTTCTTTAAATAATTAGTCTTTCTCATACTGAATATAATGTTCATCTTTTAAGAAATTTATATCTATTTGTGGAATCTATGTGTATGTATTCACGCTCTAGCGTCAAGCTATTTAAATTATAATCTCTTAATAATGTTTTTATCCATCAGTTCCTATACCTACATGATTTTTACTTGTCACAAATTTCCTGGCTGATTCTATATTTTATTTTTTTACACATTACCTTTAGGGATGGTTAGTTCAGGTTAACAAAATGGAAAACTTCAATATTTTTCTAGATTGAGTGAAATTACAGAATTATTTGTATAAAAATAAGACACTAATTTTGAGATTTTTACCTACATTAGAAATTTTTATCTAGTTTTTAAAATTTATTATTTTAACAAACAATGAGGTAACAATAATCAAGTGATATTTTGTTATGCTTTAGTTAAATACAACTTGCAGAATGTAAGTGAATGTAAGCCATATGACAGTGGGACTCCATCTGGGAAAATCTTAGAGTTACAAATGTCTTCATCCATGAACTGCAAAAATACATGGACATGGAGTATTTTCTGATACATTTGTGCTCTGGGGAACACTCTGCATAGGAGGAGCCTGCACCAGGATATTGGCCCAGGGGTTGTGCATTTGACCAGCTGCTGACAAGCTCACCATGAAGATGAAGAATTTGGTCTTCAGATATCCAAAATATTTACTGGCAAATTTAGAAAAGAAAAAGTCCAGGTGTTGGGCACTGTTGCTATAGGTTAGCACTGTGGAAAGAGAAGCATTGGACATAGAAAGACCAGCAGACTCCTCAGAGACTGTGAAGGTTTTTATACTTCCTCTTGATATGGACTCCATGTTGTGTCCCCTCAAGATTCATATGTTGAAACCCAACCCCAATGTGATAGTGTTAGGAAGTGGGCCTTAGGGAGGTGGTGGGGTGATGTAAGGACACAGCAAGAATATGCTGTCTGTGAAGCAGGAAATAGTGCTCACCAAACAATGAATCTTGATCTTGAACTTCCAGTTCCCAAAACTATGAGAAATAACTGTCTGTGACAGTAGCCAAAGCTGACCAAGACAAACCTCAACCCCAAAGCCATAAACAGCAGAATAATGTTATTTTGAATCAAGATATCAATTATAAAAATGCTATAATTGTTTCACTCTAAGAATCATTTTCTCGGTTTTTATATAGAGCACAGAGTGCTAATTGTATTTTTTAAATGTTCCTCATCTGATATCAGATTTGTGTGATGTAATTACATTGAGGTTTCTTTAAAGGTCAATAGTCCCCAAAATACACATAAAATACGATAACTGCCGTAACATGAGATGTAAACCTTTAGTTAAGGGATAATTATTTAATTAATACCAGGAAGAGGAGTGTTTGCTCCCACAAGGTACGGAAGGTGTACAGACAGGCAGATAGAATGCCTGTGTGTTTGTGTTACGAACAGCTCTGCATGGTGCTACCTGGAACCTATCACAAAAAGTGTCACGGTGGGATTTGATACCTACAAAATCATTCTACCTTTTCCTCTAAGGTACTCATCTGTGATCAAGGGAGAATAATATGGACTCTGAATTTCTATTCAAGGAATAAAGTATTTCACTGGTTTGCTCTGATGTATATTTAATTGGCTTTAATTCATGCTTGTGTTACTGATCCTATACGTTACCTTTTAGCAAGTGGCACACATAGGTAAGGAATTTTTCCTAGCTTAAAAAAAAAGGATCACCATCTCATGCTCTGGCTGGTAATACTAATCCAAAATTCTTTTTGAAAATGAGGTTTCTAAATTATAATCCAAATACTGGAAGATCCACCAGCAGAAATGGTCAGTAAGCCTGACTTGTGGACTGAGTCATCTCACTGCCTATGTCAGGCTGCCGTGCTATTTGGCTAACATTTGGGGGGATTAACTCAAACAGGAAATTTAGTTTATCAGTTAATTGAGAGATGTAGGTCTAAGAAGATGTTACTGGAGTCACATTATTTTAAATTTAATTAGTCTTCTGCTTTTTTCTTTCTTTTTTCTCCCCTCTTTACAATGAATAAGAGAACAATAAAAACATTTAGAAAAAATGTAGTGTGATACTCCATATTTCTTTCCTCTTTTTTCATCCCTTAGCTTTGCCAAAACAGACCTGAAATGCCTTTCAAAACGGAAACATATAGCATTTCTCCTGAGAATATGATGCTGTAAAATATCAAAAGAGAAGATGGCAATTTAATGTGCTTCATGAGTTCCTATCCATGCACATCTTTGTGCTTAATCATGTGTAAAACCCTCTTAGCTAATCACACACAGGGAGTCAGGTCTGACTTTACGAGTGCTTAAAAAACTCTCTAGATATGTTTTTTTGAAACTAATCTGCATAAAGCACTACACAGGCTTCTCACAGACTGTGAGCTCTTGTTCATGGGTTCATTAACTAATAAAAGTATCATATTAGCAGCTCTGGTTGGTATAAATATATTTACTCTATTATGCTACTCTTTACTTTTATATTTTTACATATGCATCACTGGTGCTATATTGCATCATTCCCAGATCTGGTGATTTAAACAATGAGCATTCACTTAGTACATGAGGGGAGGATCAGTGGTTTAGCCTGGGCAAGGCTGGGCAGTCCTTCTAATCTGGCTGATCTCACTCACACATCTGGGGCTTTGGCTGGATGCTGACTGACCTGGACTGACCTCAACAATGACTTGGCCAACAAAATTCTGCTTCGTGTGTCTCTTCTATACCAGGAGTTCTGCCCAGGTCTGTTCCCCTGACAAGGCAGACACACAAGGCAGTTCAGGTCTAGACCCAGAACTGGGACATCTTTACTTGGCTAGGTGCTATTGGCCAAAGCAAGCCACTCCACAGGACCAGAACCCCAGCTTATAACAGTTACCATCTGAGGGCTGTAATTTAACCAAATAGCCCAGTGAATTATCAAAAGGATGACAGTATATTTTGTCAGGAACCTTGCTTGGTTGTCATAAAATGCCTCAGAAAACAGGAGTTGAAAATAAAATATTAAGTTGAAAACCAGGTTCAATATATGTATGAAAAATATCATATTCAATATATATTTATGTTTTCTTTTATAATTATAGTCAGTGTTTAGTCAAATGTTGTGTTACAACATTTACAACCACCATTGTCCCAAGAGTTTTACCTGTATTAACTCATTTAATCTTCACAGAAAACCTATCTCCACTTTCTAGATGAAGAAATTGAAGCACAGAAGTGACTTGCCCCTCATTCTTATAAGCACAGAACCAACTCATACTGGCTTCAGTCCATTTTTAACAAGATACTGAGTTGCTTTTCAGAAACAACAGACCCAAACTGTAAGTCATACAGCCAAAGCATGCACAGAGGAGAGAACTTTGACCTCCAGCTGCACCAGAGGACTGGGACATGACCAGAACTTGAACACCAGAACTCTTTCAGAAACAAAGGGTCTATTGTCCAGGAAGATCCAGTGTTGATGCCCCTTTACCATAAATGGCCAAGCTCCAAATATCTCTAATAAAAAACTGCCCCACCAGCACTTCTGCATGCTGGCCAGTTTCCCTCAAAACCCTTAGAACTCCTCAAGACACCTAGATCGGGGACACAGGTGTGAGCCTTATCACCTGTCTCCTTGCTAGTTAACTTCACAATGAAACCTTTCCTTTTCTCTAAAGCCAGTGCCATAGTATTGGCTTCTATGTGCATCAGGCAGTGAGCCCTTGCTCAGTAACATCATGTAGCTCTTAAATATAAGAGTCACAATCTGAACTCAGGTAATGTTCCTATAAGACCCACGCTTTTAATCACTATGCTATACTACCTCTTCATAGCCTTCCTCCTGAATAAACGCAAGCATAAACAATATACATAAATAAAACTAACAGATAATCTTAGTACTATATAATTTTAGAATTAAAATATATTTTTTAAAATTACAGAATTGGGCAGCTCCATTTTTAGTTGAGAAAGCAAACCATGAGAAGTTAAATGAATGCCCCTGTTACAATGTCAGTGACCAGCCAGGTCCCAACCTCCCATCTCAGTCGGCGACCTTACAATAACAACACAGGTGGCAGCAAATCAGCATTTGCCAAAATACTAGAAAATCCATAGAGGAAAGGCAAACTGAGAATACTGAATGAAAATTTGGAGAGGCCTATAAGCTTCAATGACACTTGCTAAGACATAGACTATTTCTAGAAAAACTGGGAATGTTTAAGTCTGAAACACTAAAATGAGATTTCACTTGATGTGAAGCTTATTCAATAAAGTTGATTGTGTGTCTTTAAAATCAACCTTAAAGTAAACATTTATCTGGTTAACATCACCCAAATGATATCCTAGTTGGGAAGTTTAAGGATTTATTTGATAAACGGGCATGATGGATGGATAAGGGACATTGTAGAAGAGAAATGCCTGTGAGTCTGTGAGTTTATCAACCAGTTTGTGATTCCTCTGAAAATGAAAACCCTTCTGTAACACACAGGGCACATGGAGACATGGGCTGTAGAGGATATAGCTGGGCTGGGAATCAGGAGAATATTGCTGGAGAGTCTACCTCTACAGCTAACCATCACCTGAGTTAACAGAACAGTCTCAGTTTTATCTGCCTCACCTACAAAATAAGAGTAATACAATCACATACAGAGAACATACAATGAAATGCCATGTATCTTATTTTTATGCATACTTTACATATACATGTTTTATAAACTTTAAAGCACTATATAAACACAAAACATTATAATTGCATATCATTTACAAACATATTTCAAGCCTCCTTTGCCTTCTGCCTCTCCCACTGATTATTTTTCTATTTTTGGTTGAGCTCTATTTTTTTTTTTTGCTTAATTGTTTGAATTATGTGATAGATGTCAGTCACTCTTTTGCATTTCCTCAGGTCTTGAACTGTTGTCCAGGGACCCAGTGTCCACTGACAGACCTGCTTAGGGGTGAGGTGGCAAAGGAGGTGTGGCTCCTGGCTGCAGGCCAGGCCTCGTGAAAGTGCCAGCCAAGCCAAGACCATGGTGTTGGGGACCCAGGCCTAACAAGTGGATTGGGAAATTTCCAGACAGTAGCAATGACCTACTCTCAGATTTCTGGTCTTCTCTTTATCTAAAAGCTGATTAGTATTTACCTTCTGTTTTTCTTTAGAATTTACAAGATGGCTTAGGTCAATTATCCAGATTCACTTGGCCCTCCTCCATCACCTACGCATATTCCCATGTGCTAGGATTAGAAGAAAGTCTGTACCCACATCACAGACACAAGAGATTCCAGTTTAGATATAATTCTCATGTGTCATTGGCCTTTAAGTTGTTTTGTACCAATAGACTGACCTTACAGTTACTTGTCCAAAAAAGTAGGTCATTTTATAAGCACTTCCATCCCAATTTCCTAGATGTCTTTCCTGATTAGAAAGCTCTGTAAACTATGTGCCTTCAAATTTACAGAATCATTATTTCTGAAGGTTTTGCTGTCCTTCATGCTCAGAGATGACATCCGTGATCCAGGGATGGTGGAGCGTGTTCTTTGAGCTATAGAAGTAATCAATTCATTCTTCGCTGCCAACACCATGCCACGTCATCCCCATCATCCAGCAAGTGATGTGTATTTGTCAATACCTAATAGGCAAATAGGGCCCATCGAGTTTAATGGGCCCCAACTTTGTGACCATGGCCAAGAGCAGAAAGCACATTTTACTTAGCAATTCAGGATATATGTGCACATGCACACAGTAATGTGCACACATGAGCATACACATATATAACAAAAAAGTTCCAGAAACAATATTTTGTTTTAGTAACAATTCTCTCTATTTTGATTTTTATCCCTACTTTTTGCATTTACAGAAAGTGTTGATATGCATTAAATTGGTTGTTATTCATGGTTTGAAAAGAAATATTTATCTGGTGTGTATTAATAAAATCCGCAGAAAGTCAGCCATCCCCTCAATAACACCACATGACAGACATCACAAAACATTGATGGCACACTAAGTGAACTCTAATTTTCACCATGAGTGGATTTAGGGTCACAGCTGCAACCTGGGCTGGGCTGAACCCCTCTGTATTTGCTCAGATCTCCAGTCCAGCTGTGGTTCTGGGGCAGCTGGCTGTGAGACAGTCTGGAATGGCCTCAGCAGGTTTGACTGGGGAAAACTGACGCTGTTCCATATGTCATCTTCCAAAAAGCTAACTGGGGTGTGTTCTCCGTGTCACACAAGAAGCCAAGAATGACCAACTGAAGTCTGCAGGGGCTTCCCTGACCTCTGCTTCTACCACCTTCCCTCCTTGCTCATTGGGTAAACAGTCACATGTTCAGAGTGGGCAGATGGGGCATGAATGAAAACTTGAGGACATTATTGTCATCTACTTATCACAGAGACTCTGTGGGAAAAATTTGCACTTTTCATCACTCCAAGCCAAATGAGGTAAAATCAGACCACAGGGAGCATCCTAACATCTGAGAACAAAGGCCTTAGATAATGGCAGCACCTATGTCAAGTCGTTCATGTGAGTCTACCTTCTAAGTTATGCATGGCTTTGGATTCGTGCTGGAGGATAAGGAGATTCTGAATGCATTAATTATTGAATAAAATAGCATGTACAATACCCAAGGTGTGGTTTGAAAATAAAGAAATTATTTCAATGTACACACTCGATATGTGAAGACACTTCTAAAACACAGATAGCCAAGTTTAGCAGACACAGTAGATGGTGGAGCCAATTTTACATCATGAGTTGAAGATATTTTTTTCTCCCTAGTAATCAGAGCAATTGCAAGTCTCTCTGTCATTCTCTCATATTCTTTACAAAGGAAAATATCCACAAACAAGACAAAGCAGCTCTGACCATGTCAAGATTTTTCTGATGAAAACTTAGCAATGGAGAAAACATCAATTTTTGCCGATATCCATTAAAAAAAATCAGTCTACTAATCACTCACAAATAGTGATAGTTGTGGCAAAATTCTTTTCAAATTTATTTTTCAGAAATATCTGTTACCTAAAATTTAAATAATATGGCTTTATGTTTATATTCTTTCTCTGTTATGGGTTATTTCCATTACTTGCAATTTTCATAAAATGAGAAGATTATTTTTGTATGTATGGGAAGCCACAGTGGAGAACACAATATAAAAGGGTCTGCTGCTCTGTGAACTCAAACAGTGTATGCTTCATATGAGTTACTTTAAGCAATAAAGCAAAGCTGTGGACAGTGAAATAAATGCAATTTCCTTTATGTAAAAATGTATGCCAAGTTTCTTTTAGGTCAAATGTTAATTTTCCTGGAAGATAAGTTTTGGATAGTTCATATTCATATATCTTTTAAAAAAATTCTATACCCCAAATGTCTCCCTTTTTCTTTAGTAAGTCCCCGTATGTTTTTTGCTGTTTGTGATCTTTGTGCTTCCAAGTGTGTGTTTTATATAGCTTTCGCCTTGGATCCCCTGGCTTCCATCCTTGAAACCTGTCAAAAATAACTTAACCTGTTTTATTGTGCCCATAAATTCATATGTAACTGCTAGCTAAATCCAATTTGCGTCAATCTATCTTTCTTTGTAGCCTATTCTAAATCTCCCACGTGTTTCACAAAAGCAGAATCCTGTTAGCACCAAATAACCAGATCTGTTATTTTATTCAGTAGTTATTATAGTCACTCCTAATGTGGCAGTGCATAAAGATCCTGGTATCACTACTGATACATTTTAGCAAAAATTTCAAATTTCTTTTTCTGAATATGTGTGTGTATGTTCCAAGGATCCAGGGTTTTGTAGATGTTGGCAATCCCAATATTGCCTTTGTTTTCAACTTACATCAACCCCACATTATAAAAATAAATCACTTGCTCTTTAAAATTTAATTCTAAGGGTGAATTACAAAATAATTGTAAAAATTGAAAAATATTTTAAGCAATGTGTATACTTTAATTGATTTTATTCACATTACTGTTTAGCAACCTCAAGAGATACTTGAAGTATCGTTTACATGGAAGCATTTCCTTGGGGCCATCCCATTTAGAGCAGTAAAGGAATTTCAAATGTACATGCACAATCTGAGATCGACTTTCCACAGCACCTGATGTGCTTATCAATTTTTATTCAACAAAACAGTTTCATGATGAATTAGGCAATACCTGTAACTCTAAAATGCTCTCCTTTAGAAGTGTATTCTCTCACCATGACTTAACCTCACACCTCTATGCTGGTGTTTCTATATCATATCATATCAACATCTACAAGTCTTTCCTGAGGTATAAAATCA
This sequence comes from Phyllostomus hastatus, assembly GCF_019186645.2. Taxonomy (NCBI): domain Eukaryota; kingdom Metazoa; phylum Chordata; class Mammalia; order Chiroptera; family Phyllostomidae; genus Phyllostomus; species Phyllostomus hastatus. The sequence continues at coordinate 35,241,032 of NW_025334028.1, forward strand.
CATATTTCTCTGCCTACTGGATATTGACTGCTGATGTACTTCAAATTTAGTATAGTCAAATATGAACTTGACATTTTCACTCGAAAACATATTTTTATTTCTATGTACCCTATTTAAAAAACATTCCAAAACTGAAATCTTAATTTCTCTTATACACCATACATGTGAAAGCAACAAGTAACACTGAACTCTGCTATTTTTTAATTTTTACTCCTTTATTTTTATTTTAACTGAGTTACACTAACATTTTATTACCTTCTTTTGTTCCAGTATCTAATATTAAAAGACATTTTGTTTTTTCCGAAATGAAGTTGTTTTTTTCCAAATTAAATCTCATATGGATCATCAGTGTGCATAAAATATAAAATCATATTTATTTAGAACATTTTGAGATTTTTATTCAAAGCATTTAAACATTTGTTAAAATTTAAAACATTTTCTTATTGTAACATTAATCTATGAAACAAAAAATATTTTAACATTTTCAAAATGTTTAATATTTAACTATCTCTCAAGTTATAATAGATTCACTTTTATTTCTACTTGTCTCTGTATTTAGGGGCTTATCCTTGAAATTTTATTAATGTTTTAATGATCCCAGAATGCTTTTCACATAAAAAATTTAGATAACTAAATAAGTAGTGATAGTACATTTTTGTTTTAAAGAATCTACCTACAAGGCACTTCCTTAATTGAACAGCATTCCATATATAGAAAGAAGAAAAAGGATAAAAATTGTAGTGACTTCTCATAAGAAGTCATGAAAACAATAAGACAGTAAAATGAAATATTTAAACATTAAGATATTAGAAGAAAGAGTTCACCAAACTAGAATTCTATGTCCAGTAAACTTATCCTTCAAAGCTGAAAGAGAAATGGGACATCTGAGTTTTAAAAAAGAAATGATGGAACTCCTCACCAAAAGCACTATGTAAATTAAATTTATTTAACTGATATTTGTAGAATACTCCATCCAACAACAGCAAAATGTATATTCTTTTCATGCTCATATGGCATATTTTAGTCCAAAATAGACCACAATCTGAGCCATAAAATGTACCTTAACAGATAACAAGTTTTAAAGAGTATAAATTTTACAGAGTATATTCTCAAACAAAAATAAAATTAACCTAGAAACTAATAACAGAATGATACCTGTAAAATCCTAAATATTAGGGAGTTAAACAACACACTGCTAAATAACATGGGTTAAGAGATGTCTCAAGAAAAATGTAAAAGTATTTGACTAAGAAAATAATGAAAATACAATGCATCAAAAATAGTGGTGTTCAGCAAAAGCAGTGCTTAGAAGGAAATGTATAGAACTAAATGCATATATTAGAAAAAAGATAAAAAATCAATAAACCAAGCTTCCATTTTAGGGAGTTAGAGAAAGAAGAAAAATGTAATCTCATATCTAGCCAAAGAAAAGAAAGGGGAAGTTTTTCAAGTAGAAGAATACCTTAAAAAGTCCTAGAACTATATTTAAATGTAAGGGTGAGACATTGGACACTTTTCTGCTGATATCAGGAACAAGGCAAAAGTATCTTTTTGTACTATCCGTACTCAGCAATGTGCTGCACATTCAAGGTTGTGTAATAAGATAAGAAAAGAAAAAGGTATGCATATTATACAGGAAAAAATAAAACTGTCTTTATTCAGAGATGACATAATTTCTCATATAAAGAATGTCTCTAATGATCAAAACCTTCTGGAAGTATAGAAAAGTTGCAGATGTGTGATTAATATGTAAAACTCAATTGCTTTGTTATATACCAGCAATTAACAATTGCAATTTGAAATTTAAAAAAGAAATTTTATTTGCAGTAACACCCATCCCCAAAATAGTTGAGCATAAATCTAAAAAAATACATACAGGTTTTGTATATGAAAAACTATAACAGTCTGTTTTAAATAAAAGGAAATGACCTAAATAAATGAAGTCATTTTCTATTTCCATGGATTGAAAAATTTGATAGCATTAAACTGTTAATTCTTCCCAACTTGATCTATAGATTCAATTAATCCTAATCAAAATTCAAGCAAGTTACAGGATCCAGCACAAATAATGCCCCCTTTCTGTTAAAAAATCATATGCATGTAATTCTGTAACATAACAATAACACATTTGAGCACACTGTATGACATTTTAGGTGAAATGTTCAAATTAAAACTATAAATTATTACACCCATATAATTATCTTACCAACCACACTCATGTAGGCATTACTTCTGCTAGACCCTGTATTTTGTAGATATTGACAAACTGACTCTAAAGCTTATTGAACAAGTAAAATACCTAAAGTGGCCAACACAACACTGAAGAAAAAAAAAATGTTGTAAAACTCACTGCCCAACTTCAACACTGAACAAAATGCTATACTAATAAAGACAGCCTGGTACTGCTGAAAGAACAGAACCCAGACATAGACCTTGATAAACAGGGCCAGCTAGTGTTGACCCGAAGGACATAACATGTGGGCTTCTCTGGTGGCTGTGCCATGGCCCCACTGAGAGCCTACCTGCCATGAGGACAAAGAAAAGCCAGACATGGATTGCAGGATTCTACCTCTGCTTGAGCCATGCCCGATGCCAGGTGTATCCTTTATTTTACCCCTCTAAATACAGGGTGAAGCGAAAAGTAGGTTTACAGTTGTTTATATGGAAAATAACACAATAATTAATCAATAATAATACAAGAATAAACTCTGCATTTCACATACTCACAACTCTAATCTTACTCTTGCCACACTCTGCATATCAGCCAATAAATTACCTTTTATGTAATTCAGTTTGGGGCATGTTCTCTTTAATTTTCAGTGGAAATAACCTGCTTGCTGGAATCAGCATTGGATTTTCAAGATGTGTAATTGTGTTTTAGCTTTGACCACCGTAACATTGATGTATTCATAGATCTAAAAGGATCTATCTGAAGGGAGACTAGATGTTCTTTCATCTACTGGGGGCTGATGAAAGTTGCTCTTTAAATGACTTAAATCTTTTTATTTCTAAAATAATCATCGGTTTATTAAACATATTAAACATCTATGATGTGTGAGAAAATAGGAAACTCAGAGTAACCAAAACAAAATCCATGTACCCAAAACTATGAAATCTTAGGTATTTAAAAACTGAGGTATTCTGAAAGTGGGAGATTTATCCTCAGCAGAACTACTCTGTGTTTACCATAAATAGTATGTGTGATAATATATCAGTAGTTTCCTTGCCTTCTTAAATAATGCATTGTGACTCTAACTTAATTTTTCTTGGTTTACCCAGTCACCAGCACGCCAGCTAGGAGTTGGGGAGAACATTTTGAAGGTGTGTAGGGGGAAGGATATGGAGCATCTGCAGTCCTTCCTCAGTGCTGAGCCCTGTCCCTCCTCTTCCTATGCCGTCTAGTATTTCTGAGTCATGGACAGCTCCAGATTTCTGTAATTGAGTGGTTCCTCTCCTCGTTTTTGTTCCCCTCCACAGGGACCCTAAACCAGTAATGGCCAAATGAGGCATATAGAAAGATCTGGGCTCACAGACCATGAGTTATCATCTCTCTCCAGTGAGATCGAGACAACACAGGTGACCACTGCGGACTCTCTACAGCCACATGACAGAGTAATTTTATGTCTCTTGGCTATAAGAATAAAAATGTTGGTCCTAAATGTTTATGTCTTTTTATTTTTCTAGTATTTCTTTTTATTGTATCATATAGAAGTATTGATCTGCAGAGGACTGAAAGTAAAAAAATTAATAATAACAAAGCCAGAAATGGTCCATCCTATAAATGCTTGGAGGGGCATTGCCCTGGATGGCACTTTCCATCACTGCTTTTTATTCACCTTCCCTTTATGAGCAGAAACTGGTTCATGTCTTAGGTGTGCTTTTGGCACTTATCTTCTTTTTCCTTACATTAGGTTTTCATGTAAACACGTTAGTTCTGCCATTTTTAACCAGAAACCAAGTTTGAGTGTGTGTTTGTGGTCGAGTTTAGAAAGTGTTTCTCTTGCTCACATAGTCTGACAGCAGTAATATTTGTATTACTTAATAATTACAAATCACCAAAATATGGATTATAATGACACAGACTTATGTGGAAAGTACAGTAAATAGGCTTGAAATGGTGAAATGAAAATTTGTCTATTTCTGAGTGTAGGGAATCTGCACTGATGTGAACTGCTGGGCCTTAACTGTGACACAGTCGCTGATGAATCTTTAGTAGTTCAGTTTCCCAACTCCTGAATCTCTAGTCCTGCAACCCTCCCTCATTCACTGATCACTATAACCATATCTGCAAGCATATTCCCATCATCTTGTGGAAGTCATCGATAATCACCCTTGGCCCCAAAGACTGTAAAAAATACAGGTTTATATCAATAGTGACTTTATGTAAATATATTGCAATGTATTACTTTATGTAAATAGAATTTGAGTATTTGAGGAGGGAGCTCCCTCTGTGTGTGGGTGTTTCTCATATCTTTAACTGGCTTTATCGAATGACTCCTGAATCAGGCAGTATCCCATTTAATAAGTAGAGAGGAGGCCCAAGGACGTGTACAAAATGGAAGGCATTTAGAGGCAGAAGAGGGACAGATAGCAGAACAAATTAGCTCATCTTCCTCTGGAGATGGAAAGGATCCACGTGGCAAGTGATTTCATTGGTGCTGACCAGTTAATTCCAGAATGACCAGTTAAGATTACATTCCTGGAGAAAGTCAAAACTGCAGTTGGTTAGATATTATGTTTTGGATTGGTGTCCTGGGCTTGGGCCCAAAGGCCTGTGGTTTCTTTTTAACAATTCCATCACTACAAGTCAATCAATTACTTAACTTGACAAAACTTTCTAGCCCATCGAGAGGAAGTTTTAAAATATTAATTGACACTATTAAAATTGAAACTGTCTTTTGCAACAAATAAGATTTTTAACCATGTACTTTAATGGTAAGGGGGATAAGGACAGTTATGGTTTTCATTTTACCAATAATAATTACCAATGAGTAAGCTGTGACTGACTGCTGGATGCAAACCAGGCCACATTCTGAAGCCCGACCTTGAACAAGCTATCTTTGCTGGCGAAGCAGAACTGCAGCCTGGTCAGTCTTTTTAAAGAGTGACAGTGAGAAGCAGAGGCACCTGGGAACTTGGCATTGCCATTTCCATATCAATACTGTGGCTCTTTCAGTGATAAGGAACTTCAAATTACTGCTGGGGTCAGGGATCTGGAGTCCTATAGAAATGTCTGCATAAGTCTTATTTAACCCAATCAATATTATGTAATATCAAAATTTAAAAAGTTAGTTAATAGCTTTCTGAAATGTTCCCAACTGAATTTAGGGAGATAAGGGGGTGAAAAAGGACAGGAAGGAGAGAGAGAGAGTTAGGAGAAAGAAGGGTATTGCAAGGAGAATATGGCTTGTGATTCAAACACTCCTTTTAAAATATAATCCATGACAGAAAGAAGTATTTTCTCCATATATTATTAAGATTCTGCATTTTAATTTGCTCATGATAATTGCCTATGAATTCAGAATAATTGAAGAAGAGAATAGAATCATTGAAAAGTTTAAGTTGGATAATTTTTCGAAGACCTGTAATGTTACAATGTCAAAAAAAATCAGAATTTAGCCGTGGTTGGTGTGGCTAAGTGGACTGAGTGCCGGCCTGTGAACCAAAGGGTCACTGATTCAATTCCCACTTACAGCACATGCCTGAGTTGCAGGCCAGATCCCAGTTGGGGGGGGGGTGGCATATGAGAAGCAACCACACATTGATGCTTCTCTCCCTCTCTTTCTCCCTTCCTTCCCTTCTGTCTAAAACAAATAAGTAAAATCTTTAGAAAATCAGAATTTATATACTGACCAGTGTGGTTTAGTTGTTTGGTCATCATCTGGCAAAGCCAAAGGTCGCTGGTTGGACTCCGAGTTCAGGGTTGCAGGTTCAGTTCCCAGTCAGGGCACGTGCAAGAGGCAACCATCAATGTTTCTCTCTCACATTGAAGTTTCTCTTCCACTCTCTCTCCTTTTCCCTCTCTCAAAAAAATAAATAAGTAAAATCCTTTTTCAAAAATCAGGATTTAGGATAAAATTCAATATTATTCTAATTTCTTTTTAAATTATATTTCATTGTTTATGCTATTACAGTCATCCCAGTTTTTAGCCCTTTGCTCCTCTCTACACAGCACCCCCTCACACTCCCTCAGATATAAAACTCCAATAACAAGAATGATTAGTCATTAGCATACCACTATTTTTATGTAAATGTTCTTCCTAAATGCTTCTAAAAACAGTTGTTTTCTTGATTTAGTTAAATATATTCTTATAGTCTTGTTTATATGATTAATTCTCAGAGTAAATTCTTTATTCATATATAGAAGAATGTCAACAACATCTATGTTTTAATCTCTGGATCAACACCCTATCTGGAATAGAAAATCCAAATCAACAAGATTTTGTTATATTAATGTTGCAAATTGCATCATGGGTGCCCATTTTTCACTTCAAAATATGCTTATATAAATATGTTTGCAAAGAAATCATGGTTTTAAGATCCTAAATGCTCAGTTAACCTGAAATCATCCTATGGATTTTGAAACACCCAAAATAAAATATTTTTAATGCAGAGGTGAGCTCAAAAGAATGGAAAACAAATCCATAACATTTCAGAAATAAAGGTACAATTTAAATCAGAGACTTAAGCTTTTGAGTGATGGATGCTCTGAGAGGGTAAAGGAGTACCTGAAAGTCCTGGGGTAGACTATTAGAAATGGAAACTCAAGGGCTGATTTTTATTGTCTAAGAGATAAAAGCAGCCAAGCTTTGGGACCAGAGGAAAAGCTGTGACCAGCATAGGGTAGCCATTCAATAAATATTGCTGAATATTTCACATGGAGAAATGGCACCGACGCCCAAGACTCTATATTAACACAGACTGTGGAAGGCCTATTTACAGAAAAATGGTGAGAGAAAACCATCCTCATAACAAATACAGGAGGTAAACAAGACTCCAAGTTGAAAATTTAAAATAAAATGAGTAGTGGGCATTGTACCTGGCACAAGCATTGCAAAACCTCTTTGAGTGGCCATTCCTATGGAATCTATATGGGAAGTGATACCCAAACCTGTCAAGATGAACTGTGTGCAAACAATTACAAAGTTTACAGTGATCCTCCCCATATGAGAATCAGCATCAGAACAGACACTGATGTTAGACTCAAGACTTAGAGATATTAGGTGAATGATAAAAAATTGGGGAAGATGAAGGAGGTTAAAAGGGGAATAAATGGTGATGGACCAAGATTTGAGTTGGTGTGGTGAACACACTCTACTGTGTACAGAAAATGTGTTGTGAAATTGTGCAACTGAAACTTGTATAATTTTGTTAACCAGTGTCACCCTAATAAAATCAATAAAAAGGAAAATTAAAAAAAAATAAAGTGGGGAATGAGGAGTTGACAGGACTTTTCCTGTATTCCCAGAATTGTAGACCCGATGTAAAGCAGAGGATAAAATGTCATCTTATGAAAAAATCTAAAAAGTGCTAAAAGCTTTTAGTAATCATAGGCTAAACAGCAGGCCCCACACCCCAAATCATGAAGACTATGGAAGCAGGACAGAGAGAAGAGAGAATGCCATCAGAGGGGTACTCTCTCTGGTCAGTGGAGAGTGCTGTGTGTTCATAGAGATGTTCACTTTGTCTTTGGGGTGAGTAAAGAAGTGCTGTGTTCTGGCCCTTCTCCCAAAGCCATTTGAATGAATTCTAGGAAAATCCATATACCTACAAAATGAGAAACCTGAAATCTTATTTCATTTTCAATATCTGCATATTTCCTCATTTTGTTGATCCACAACATGTGCTCCTGCTGGCCCACAGAGAAGAGATTTGGAGCAAAGTTGCAGGTGGAAATGAGACCTGCATGAAGGAATCCACACTGTTACCACGTAACCAAGCACAGGTATCTGTGTTCCCCATACATCATAGAACATGAACTGTGTTGCCAGAAGCAGAACAGTAAAATGTGAGACTGTCATGGGTGGGCCTCCAGTCATGGAGCACTGTCATGGGTGTTGGGAACCGCCCTGACTGGTATCAGAGGCTGAAACCCCCGCCTAGCTAAAGCTAAGGGAACGCCCTTGGAACTGTAAGCTGGCAAGGAGATAAAAGCTTATCTTCCTGGCAGGAATGCTGCTTCTGCTGCTTTATTCATAACTGAACCCCAAAAGCTTGGTCAGTTAGCCAAAGACGGGTAAGATTCCCCAAGGGGGGAACAACCTAAGCCAGGCACGATCACTTTGGGAGGCCCCCCAAAAGAAGGACTTGGGGGGCTGCAGCAAAAGGGGGTGATGGACCCTCGCTCCTCGGCTTTGACATAGCCTGAGTTCTCATCGTCTGGGAAAAAATCTCCTTATCTCTCGGTTACCTAGTTCCCTTGCTCCACCTAAGCCTGAAACAATGACAGGGTGGTGCAGCTCGGTACTGAGAAGTGCGGATTTCCCGGGGTGATCAGGCCTAAGAAAGAACATGTAAATTACTGTGAAACCTTCTTTGTTTAGAATGCTCTCAGTTGAATGAGAAGGGTCTTAGGAGGAAGTTAGTTTGTTCCTCAGTCTTACAGCTCTTTGACCCCCCAACTCAATAGACCAGCAGAGTTCTTTGTTTTCTATAGTTCCTTACTTCCCCCGAATGAGTACTGTACTTTACCTGAATTATTATGCAAAATGAGCCTAATAAAAGCAGGTATGGACGGTAAATCAGCGCTCTCCCCACTAGGGGGGGTGGCCATTCCGTCCCTACTTCCCCACAGAAACTAGTCTGTCTCTGTGCATGTGTTGTTTTTTCTCGCGTGTGTTTCGGCGAGCCATCCACAGCGTTCCGTGGTCACTGCTGGCCGGTGACCCATGTGCAACACATGGGCACTGCTCCAGAGGCAGTGGCTGGGACCTCAGGGGAACTTAAAACCACTACACTAGTGCAGAAACACCTGTTGGGGGATTATGCAGTGAGAAAATGCCCAAGATCCTCCAGAATTCACCACAATACCCTGAGGGGTCTACATTTGCAAATGTGCTGCATAAGACACACCACTAATGGAGAATGCAGTTGCACCCAGATAAGTAAGAGACACTTGTCACTCTCCATTTTTTTCCTCTCCAACTCAACACAAGAAAGAAGGAAAATGAGAAATGGATGAAAACAGAAATAAAAAAGCATGCTACTTATACATAAAAGTATTTTAGGTTATAATATTATAAAATAAGTTAAAATGATTTAATACATTAAAAAGTTAATTCCTAAAATAAAATAGAATATTTTGGAAAAGAAAGGGTAAATTTCAAAGAACAGAGTAGAGTTTAGAAACTCTACTGAGATAATTGATGAGCTTAAAAATGCATTGAATTTAAGTGTTCAGAGCAGAAAAAGTAAACCAAGATTTCAAGCAGAAAGGTGTGAATATAGGGAATTGGACACTTACAATATGAAGTTTGAGGGTCCCCACAGTTTAATTCCAAGTTCCCTCCATGTTTCTGAGATGCAGGGTCAGGAATGTGATGTCATGTTCACTCCACCATAGGCTTTGATAATTATACTACTGAGACAACCACAATTCCTTTTCCACAATACAAAGCTGGTGACTAGATATGAGAAGTTTAATGCCACCAAGAAATAATAATTCTACATGCAATTCCAAACTCCCTTTTCAGTAGTAACAAAAGCAGTTGTCCTCTACATCACTGCCATTTCCTAATTCTAATGTCACAATTTCGCATGGATGCAACTTGAATCTAGGACTCTTAATTGCAGAAAAGTGTGGATAATACAGTATTTTACTCTCCATCACTTTGGTGGAGAAAATTTCATATTTAATTTAGTATATATACAGTATAACTATAACTTAGAAAGGAATTATTAGCATATCCATAATTGGCAGTTATATTTAGGAATTTCTGGATTTTTTCCTTTTGTTACTCTTTTAAATGCAATACAATCATCAAGAAAAATTTCTATGAAAAATATGATTTTATAAATTTTGGATATTAACCCCTTATCAGATGTATTGGTGAACATATTCTCCCATTCTATGGGTTGTCTTTTTATTTTGTTAATGTTTACCTTTGCTTTCAAAAACTTTTTAGTTTGATGTGATCCTACTTATTTTTTTCTTTTGTTTCCCTTGCCTAGGGAGATATAACTGATAAAATATTATTACAAGCTATGTTTGAGATTTTGCTGCCTATGTTTTCTTCTAGGATTTTTATGGGTTCAGGTCTAACATTTAATCCTTTAATCTCTTTTGAATTTTTTCTGTGTGTGATGTAAGAAGGTAGTCTAGTTTAATTTTTCTGCATACATCTGTCCAATTTTCCCCAAACCATTTATTTAATAAATTATCTTTAGCCCACTGCATGTGCTTGATCAGCCTTTTGAATATTAATTGACTGCAAGAACTTACAAAACTCAATACCATAAAAACAAACAACTCAATTAAAAAGTGGGCAAAGGACCTGAATAGACACTTCTCCAAAGAGGACGTACAGATGGCCAATGGACACATGAAAAGATGTTCAACGTCATTAATAATCAGATAAATGCAAATTAAAACCACCATGAGATATTATTTCATACCTGTCAGAATGGCTGTCATCAACAAATCAACAAACAACCAGTGATGGCAAGGATGTGGAGAAAAGGGAACCCTTTTGAGCTGTTGGTGGGAATACAGACTGGTGCAGCCACTGTGAAAGCCGTATGGAGATACCTCAAAAAGTTAAAAATGGTTCTGCCTTTGACCCAAGTAATCCCACTTCTGGGAATATATCCAAAGGAATCCAAAACAGTAATTTGAAAGAACATAAGCACCCTTATGTTCATTGTAGCTTTTACAATAGCCAAGATATGGAAGCAGAGTCCAAGTGTCCATCAGTAGATGAGTGGATAAAATAATTATAGGACATTTATACAATAACATACTACTCAACCATAAAAAGAAGAAAAGTTTACCTTTTGTGATAGTATAGATATACCCAGAGAGCATTATGGTAAGTGAAATGAACCAGTCAGAGAAAGACAAATATCATATGACTACACTCATATGTGGAATCTAATGAACAAACTAAACTAACAGACCAAATAGAGACGGATTCATAGATGGAGAGCAGAATGACAGCTAAGGGTTGGGGTTAAGGTAGGGGTTGGAGATATTGAGCAAAAAGGAAAAAGGACTCATGGATATGGACAACAGTGTGGTGATTGCTGGGTGGGGAGGTCGGAGGTGGTATAAGGGGACTAAATGGTAATTAAAAAAATACAATTAAAATCTCAAAAAAGAAAAATATATGTTCTATTCTTGATTTCAATTCTACTGTTAAAATACATAAAAGGCAATATGATTAAGGAAGATTAGAGGACTCGCAATGAGTTTTGATTTTATAATCAGAAGTTATTCTAATGAAGAAGATAAGAAGAAATCTCAAGTTACTTTCTCAAAGAAAGTGAATGTATTATATTACTATGGAGCTCAGATTTTAGAAGAATAAGTCAAAAAGTTGGAGAAGGTTACATACTCAAGGGCAATTTCAAGGAGTGGTGCAACCTTGTAAGTTATGTCAGGAAGACTAATGAGTTATATCAAATTAAAGCTTACAAAGAGCTGATGCTTGCAAAAAGCATTGATAATGGCAAAAGTGTGATTATAAAAAAAGAAACTGAAGGCTACATTAAAAAGCAAAAAGAAAAAAGAACAAAGTGATATCCTTTCTTGGAGTAGATATAATATGAGTGGATGCAATGTGTTTGTTTGGCCTAATAAAACAAGAAGCAAAGGTTATTCTTTCTTTTCTACAACCAATAATTATTTATCACCCAAACCATATTTTGATAAGGGCAACATAACCTGGGTTTGAGCCCTTGTTGTGTGGTTCTAAGCTTTATATTACATGGATCTATTTGATTAATGTCTAAACCTCAGGTTTTTATTCTATACATTTGTTTTTGTTGGTGGTGGTAAACCAGGCTACTTCATGAGGTTGTTATGAAAATAGTAAAAATGGTAACAGGAAAAAATATAAAATTATAAATATTATTTCTGCTTCTTTTATCTTTATCAAAAAATATATTTAAATTCTGCTAGTAGACTCTACATTATTCAAAGGAAACTAAATCCCATCTTAGATGAGGAGATAGAGGGAGGAGAATTGATTTTAGTCAATGAAGATTTTATATATTTATCAAATTTTTCTCTTATCATTAAAAAGTTAAAGCTGTTATTAGAAAATTAGTTATAACCATTTAGTAACCATTTGGAAGTCATGTAAAGAATGGAAAACACCAAGCTGTGAATTTTGATTTTCAAAGGGCAGAAGTTACAGAATCCACCACACCCAAGCTAGTAAATTTGAAAATGATCTCATAATCCTTTCGGTTCTTCTCATTAAGAGGATGAGAAAGAAAGTAGTACTTAATCATTACTGGATCATTACAACATGATCACCCAAATTAAGGATGATCATGTGTAGACTTAGGAATTGGAGGGGGGGGTTATAAGTAATTTTATCTCAGTAGACCAGTGAGAATTAAGTCAAGAAAAATTTTGCCTTCTCATATTGTTGTGGTGTAGACTTTTAACATCTCAATTGTGTTTGTTCTTCCATAATCCATCTAGTGGTTTCTTATATTCAGCATGAAAATAGTGTAGGTTTTGTAGTCAGACACTCCACAGTTAGAATTCCAGACATATGATGTAGTAACTACAAGACTAGGTAGTTATCTTAACCACTCTGGTCAAAGGACCACACTTTTCAGATGGGAAAAGTGACAAGTGAATTGGGTGATCATTTAGAGAAGACATGAGAAATGTTTAACTCATAATAATGCACTCTGTAAATATAACCTTGTACAAATTATTTATCAGTATTATTAGTATTTCAGTATGCATGTCAGATTTTGAAATCTGCTTGTACTCAGGAAAGCCCTTTGTTAAATTCCAACCTAAAACTCTTTTAATTCAAGGAAAAGAAGCTCTTATTTCAAATACTTTTATTCTAATTATCTTGTCATCATTCATCTTCATGTGGAGTTCCTTTATTGTTTTATTTTATGTGATACTAAAGTCCTAAATCTGAATTAGTCTTCTACAGTTTCATCCAAAGTTGATTTTCTTATATTATCTATTATCTATCTATCTATCTATCTATCTATCTATCTATCTATCTATCTATCTATCTATGTATTTATCTATCTATCTACATAAGATTTAAAATGATTAATTTTTAAGGTTTGAGGGCCCACCAAAATTAAGAACATCCATAATAACGAAATAACATCTCTTTTTTGATGGCATCATGATCAATAAGCAAGCTAGGTGTTAGAATTCTATAAGCCACACAGTTTTAACATTGAAGAAAATTACTTCATTCTCATTATATACTTTTAATGTTATTTGTCAGGTTGCCACAGCCAACCTAGGAAGCACACCTGAAATGCAGAGTTGATTGGTGTCATAAAAATACATTTTATCTTACAAAGACTGATACAGAAGAATAAAATAAAGCCCCAGATAGATTTCAGAAATATGCCACTCAGAAAATGCAGCAATTTCCTCATGGAACTACTCAACCTCAACTTGACTAAACTTTTTCAGACAAATTCCATTAACATTGACCAGAATAAAAATGATTTTTTAAATCACAAAATAGTATCATGGTATAATTTTAAATGATGGCTTTCACTGGAAGTTCAAAAAAAGGTAAAAAGTTTCTTACATGACATGTTTTTTAAAAATCACATTTAAATCAAACAGTGCTCTACAGAACTCTGTAGGAATACCAGAAAAGAGACTTCACTCTGAGGATGTTTTTGATATTAGGAAACATTTTATCTTTAAAGATAAATATTTTTAATTCTATAAGTGACCTTCTATTAAGTAAAAACAATAAGACATTCAAAGTAAGCCCCCAAACATGCTGAATGCATTAAGCAAATATTTCCAGAAATGCAGTTTCTTTTATCTTTTGTCATATTTTACCCTCATATAGATGACCATTTTTGTGTTTATGTTGTATTTTCATGCCTTGTCCCCTTGCATTACCTTCCTGGGCTCCAATATGCAAATGGATTTTATTTTTCCTTCTAGTTCAGGGTTTAAATAAGTGGACTCTGTCCAATCATTGCAGATATTTCACTATTAAAAATGAAGATAGACCCTTGTTACTAAATTTGCTCTGAAAACATTCAGAATGCTCAGGAAAAAAATCTCTTTTTAAATAAAAATTATATAATTTCTTGTCTCTTTAACAGTATAAAATTTGTGTTTATTGCAGTTTTTATCTAGAAAGTAGTTATTTCTTTGTGGGTGACTCATTATCATTTTGAAGTGATGCTTGATTATTTATCTGTTAGGGTTTTGCTTACACAACTAGCAAGTATTTTTTTCCTTTAAAAGGAAAATTAAGCATGTCAATATCTTCCTGTTTTCCTGTGTTTTAAAGCCTCATTTGAAGTAAAGTGCCATTAAAGGTATTTTTAAAAAAATTTAACAATTCAAAAACTTGATGTCAAATTCACACAGTATATTTGCAATATTATTGTTTTTTAATCTCCCTGCCTTCATTGAGTACTTTATATTTTCTGCTTTCTTGGATATTATATTCATATTAAAACTTCTAGTCTTGAGGTATTCATATTCTCCATAGAATTAAGAAGATAATATTAATGATTTGAGGTCTATGAAGCAATGAATAGTTTTCTCACTTGATTAAATGCTGAAGAAGAAACAAGGCATTTAATAAGGTGCAAGCACCATTTATTTCTTTACATGGTGCTGGTGCGAACAGTGTTACACATAGAAAATACAATAAAGTAATCTCAAAGACATTGGGATCCATTCTACACTGGGACAGTTAGGGTGTGTGTGTTCCAGGAGAGGTAAGGGTGAGATGGGGTAAAATGGAGAACATTTTGCTCTTAGAAGAAATTTATTTTTCAAATAATTTTTCTGAAAATCTCCTTCTCTCATAGAAATCTCTTCATTTCTGGGAGACATTTACATAACTTCAAAACAAGTTAATTCCAAAAACAGAGTTCTACATTTCTATTCTGTTGAGCATATTCCATGTTGCTTTTGGTGGGTTTTAGAGGAGAAAGCAAACCTGTATAATTTTCTCATTATAACATTAAATGGTTGATAGTCACCAAGGCAATATAAATGTCCACTGGCTAAAACTGCTCAAAATGAAGACTAGGTGCCTCACAAAGTCATAGTTAAGAAGTGGTTGATTTTCTTAGGGGTGTTCTACACATTCCTCAATTAACTGGGACAATTGGCCCCTTTCCTCATGAGTTAGTACCTCAATCAAGATTATAAATTCTTTAATAAAAGTAATTTTGGATCTCTACTACTTTGTGAATAAAGTCACTCTATTGAACTCTTTGTTTAGTAGATTCAAGACCAAATGGAAGTTTTTCACAATCACAGAAAAACTTTACATCCACAGACATTATTAACAAAGGTGGATAAACAGGACCCAGAGAAGCATGCCAATGATTACAGTGAAAATCATGAGTAAAAATGGGAAGTGACCCAAAGCAAAATTTTTCTCAAACTTGAAAACAATTCTAAGTGCAGTGATATGATGAGAAGTAAATAACAACAAATATTATTAGTAAAATAACCATATAGAATTGGTTTCATTTCCACAATTCACTTAGATTTTACAGTGATGTGGTTTGTATTTGATTTACACAATTAAAAAGGTAAGAGAAATAAATTCATCTTGAAGTTATGTTATATAAAATATAATAAGTACTCTATAAAAGCTATAAATTTATGATAAAATTTTTCAGGTTGAGATAAAACACTAAATATATAAAAGCATTTTTTGACCTGTGTGTGCACGTATATATACATAACCTGACTAGACACAAAGATTTTCACTAATGAAACCTTACACATGAGATGCCTCAAGACCACTGCAAGAAACATCATTTGAGGTATCGAGATAATCAAAATAGTTTTCTAATGACATGAGCTAAAATCCATGTGATTTACCTTTCTAACAGAAAGAATATCCAACTAACAAAAAATACTCATATGAATGAATAAGCCAAAAGGTAAACTGAACCTCATTAATTAGGTTCATCTTAAGAATGTCAAGGTCCTGGCCTCTGTCAGGAATTCAGGGGCCTTAAAATGAATACAGTTTAACTCTCACTTGAAGCTGGCCCACCTTCTCAGTCATGAGTAACACTTGTAAACACCTCACTCTGTCTGGTGAGGAACATCTCATCTCAGTTCAGTAGACCATACACATATTGATCCAGCCACACTGTTGCATCATCTCTGGATGTGGGATACAAAGCAGATGCAGTAGGGACAAGGCTTCTTCTCTGGTGAGCTGCACACTCATAGTCAGAGGACACTCCATTGTGAAGAACCAAATTTACTTGCTTGAATCACCAATACATGCAGATCATTTCATAGGTACCACTCATAGGAGAGAACAAGCAAAGATAACCAAGACCTGATGTCAGCTTCCAATGTAGCCTCCAGTCCAGAGGAGAGCCACAAGAGTGCCTAAAGTACTACCAACCAAGTTGTTGCCCAAGTGAGAAACTAGGAAATCCTCTTCTAGGACTCTCAAAGCCTACCACTTTACAGCATCTCAACCTTCCTCTCCCATTTTTCTATTTTTGTCCTTACTCTTGATGTCCTACTTTAGGTCCTCATCCTTTCTACCTGGATGACTGAACATCCCCCCAGCCCCCAGTCTTCACTATCCACTGTTCATCTGCCTCACTGCAGTCAGCGTTTTCCACACCATTCTCCTGTTAATGCACTTTGCATTTTGATGCACTGGACAAATATAAGGGTATTCACAATCTCATCAACAGGTATGAAAGGGAAACGTGACCCCAAGAACTGCAGACTGCAAACTTCACTTTTAAAGCTAGTGTGCATTACCAATGTTTTGGCCTAGCTATCCTGACCCACATGGGTATCTTCTATATCTCTTCTAAATTTCACCTTAATGTTATGTGCGTCTAACTAAAAATGGGTATTCTTATTAGTTCAACTAGTTTCTTTAAGAAAATCAGTTTTTAATGATCTTTTCCATAACCTTGAGGGTGAAACCTTCCCTATGATCAAACATCCCACGACTAACTCTTACTACCAATGATGCAGAAGTAAGACAATTGGGATGTTGTTGAAACCCAATTGCTGTGAATGCTTAAATACCAGTAAAAATATAACTAAAAGCCTGCCATAATTGATACACTTTTAGAACATTATTCGCACTGAACTTACTTATCTCAAAATTACAGTCTGCGTTTCCTTAACACAGTGGGAGATCACACAAAATAATTGATCCTGCTCCATTATCAAAATACCATGCTAAAGATAAACCTCCAATCAAAAAGGTAATTAAGACCTAAATCTGAGTACATTCAATTACCTCTCAACACTGCTTTTGTAGTTCTGGGAATTCTGCCCTAAGAATGAGCTGAAGTTCAGCTCAGATTTTTCTCTAAAATGTTGATTTAGGAGACAAGGAAGTTGCTATCAATACGCACTACTCTCCCTTTCTTCCAAACCTTTCCTCTGAGCATTGCTGCAGCCAGACTCGCACAGCTCATCCTGGAGGAAGAGGGGTGAGACACATGCCCACATGTAGACAGGCAGATGTACACAAGCAGCCCTTTGCAGGGTCTGCACAGTTGATGACTGTGCTAAGTGGAAAACAATTACAGTGTCTACGTCCTTAATGTAGAAAACTAATGACAAGGAAAGACAGCAGGCATTTGGGGATTATGTTTGTCAGAAGGGACAGACAGATTGTTCTGTGATTCTTAAATCATAACAAAATTGATGAGGGGTAAACCTCCTAAGAGTCGGCACAATGAAGCTGAAAGTTAGGAAATCTAAATCTCATTTTAAGTTATGTCTCCAATGTTTGTACTTTCAAATCTATGACTATCAAGTAGAGAGAAAAATCACTACAATGCCTCAAAGAATTACTGAGAAAAACAAAAGCTGAAGATGGCTCCCAGCACTTCTTAAATCTAAATTTCTACCATTGTGTTGGGTTGAGAAGAGATAGAGCAGAAATTTCCTTTAAAAATGCAAACATTTTCCTGAGAGAGAGATACTGGATACATGCTTTGTCATCATTAATAACTGATAAGGACTCAAGTGACATCTGCTCATTTTAAAGCTCATAATGGAAGAATGCAAAGATTATGAGTAAACACAGGCTTCATGTTTCATGACCACTGCCTCTCCATCTTCATTCCAGTGAAAAGGCACCACGTGAGCTCTCACTACAAACTTGAATACATTTGGGGGTTTTCTCCTGCATTCCCTTCTATTTTGAACACTTCAGTTAACACCTCCACATATCCGAAT
The DNA here is from genome assembly GCF_019186645.2 of Phyllostomus hastatus. Taxonomy (NCBI): domain Eukaryota; kingdom Metazoa; phylum Chordata; class Mammalia; order Chiroptera; family Phyllostomidae; genus Phyllostomus; species Phyllostomus hastatus. Next base: position 35,259,420 of record NW_025334028.1, read on the forward strand.
CTCATCCATCCTTTGAAGCCTAGCTCAATTTTAAATTCCAAAAGCTCTGTCCCTAACACACCCACAGTATTTATGAAAGCAACCCCCAGTGTTGTATCCCTCACAATGGTCATCTCTGCTCAGCAAATATTTGCTGAAGTGAATCACTCAGTATCCCAGATAGATAGGACAAGACTGAACAGTGTACAAAGAATAACAATGAAAACCACAAGTTTTCCTAAATGTGAAAGACTAGATTCCATACTCAGAAGAACAGACAGGAGAAATATATGAAACTTTGATCATTCACATACTAGTTAACTAAAATTCTTTCGTTTGGAGCATAACCTCTAGGTTCAAATGGTGGTCAAAGGAAAAGAATTTCCTCCCTTTGAATTACTTGAGAAAATTATGTCAAAGTTGCTTTTTACTGCAAGAGTTATTTTTAAAAGTTGACAAAAACATCATATCAAGTAGTGAGTTTCAATTTTGAATTAGAGGAGGTTGTTAATCTAAAAAAGAAAAACTCTCAGTTGGAGTAAAATAATTTGTTGAAAAAAATATTTTTGTGGTAAAAGAAATATTTCCATAAAAATACATTTCTTTTATTATATTGGTTATAACATACTCCCTTTTTTAGAATTATCAAAATAAATCTGTTCTCCAAAAGGTAGAAGAGAATTGTCATTATTTAATGAAAAAATAACACCAAAAACTATTTCTATACTGTCAGTGTTTGAAGTAGGGATTTACATAAATTGTTTTTTCAATCTTCATATAATTTAGTTCCTATGTATATATTTTCATATATGCTATTACGTTTATCCCACTTTTTCCTCCTTTGCACCCTTCCACCCAGCCTGCCCTGCAGTTCCATAATCAGTCCCCTCACTGTGGTCCATGTCCATGGGTCCTTCATATATATTTTTGACTAATCCCTTCACCTTCCTTCCATCAGTCTTCTATGTATATTTTTAATTTCAAAGCTCTTTACCTATGTCCTTCATTCTTCAAGAATAGTAATTTGAAAGGAATTCAGAAATAACCACAATGGGAACTATTCTTTCCATCCTGAATTGGTACAGCTCAGATTACTCTGAATTACAGTGACATAAAGTACACTTAACACTGTACATATATTGATCTATTTGCATGATTTCCAGGTAAAAGATCACACCACAGCCACAGCAGTGCCACTTCAGGGAGCAGGGGTCTGTGCAGTGAGAGCCAGGACAGTCCTGTAGCGCCCCTGCTGTAATGTGGATAAGATGACACACCATGAGAATGTGTAGTTGATATCTTTGTACCAAAACCAACAATCCTCCTGACAGTATTTCAGACTATGTGCATATGTTAAACTATGTAGGGTTATTTGATGGTCTATGATTGTCTGCTAAGTTTTGAATTGTTTTTACACGTGTTGAAATATAAGGAAATATGTTTTATGCAGAATGAGATACTAGGATTCAAAATTATGTTGACAAACTAATGCAAAAACCAAGATGGCATTTGGAAAGGAACCCAGTTGCATGTGAACCTTCGTTTAGCCCAATCTGACATCAACTAAACAGCACAATGTCTCTAATGGACCACCACTTTTTTTTGTGCCTTATTGTAACTTCAGTAATAGGAGACCAGAGAAGAAAATACATTTTTGGTTACTGTATCATCATATAAATCATAACTATCAATTAAAAGCATGATTCCTGCTAAAATGGAGCAGCCCCACTTATCTCAGACCCTTCTTATAACAAATAAACAAATAATCAAACAAGCAAACAAAATGTAAAGTGATGATGGGGTCTGTTTTATGTCCACAGCCTATCTTATGTTTTTCCTCTGTCAAAACTGACCAAAAGTGTTCCCTGTGACTTCCCAAGCAGCCTAACTCAGTTCCCAGAAATTTCCATCTTACTAAATTTCTGATCATCTCTGCACAGTTTGCAAGAAAATGACCTTAAATTTAAATGCAAGTTCTGACTGTCCTTTGCATGTCTTTGTTTTTTGAACTTGATTGTTATGCATAAAGATAACATCTTCTTCTACCATGGAATTCACTTCCTCTTTTTACAGATAGTATTTAACTATTCCACGCAATTTATATGTATTGGATTATGTCAAAGATTGAAAAAATGTGTAAACTACCATTGATAAATTTTAGTTTAAAATAATCTATTTAAAGAGAATAAAATACGAAGGCAGTACTAGCTGAATAAAAATTATTGGGTTAGACAATAACTATTGTGACTGCTGCATTAAGTGTGGTTTATCCAAAAGTTATTTGATAAATCTTTATTGAATATGCTTAAAATATGGTAGGGCTCACATTCATTGCATATTAATGTTTGATTCGAATGCCAATGAGATGTATTATATATTTCTGAACTCTTCAAGGACAACAGAGTAATAGAAGTGGTTATATGTTTAAAATATAATTATAAAAATTAGTAAAATCTTAGACTATTAAATACCAGTGGGAAGAAATCCTGCAATCATTTTAAAATGATTATCAAACACATGAAGATTTATATCACCTTTGAATATTATGTGCAATACTAAGATTAATTTTTTAAATGTACATTAATGCATGTATTTTATGTTTAAGGATTCTTTGGGGTACATTGTCATTTCTGTTTACTTCTCAAAAGTTCTGTCAGAATGGTGACCCCTTTGCTTATGGCACTGACACTTTTACTTTGGTTTTCTACTATTTTTTTTCTTTTGGCTTCCTATTAATAAAGTTACAATAAAATAAAAAAATATAATGTCCCATTAAAGACATTGAGCTGTTTAGTTGATGTTGGCTAAGGCTGAACATATAGATTTTATAAATCTATAAACATTAAAATTACAGATTGTGTTGGTCTCCAATTATTAGTAGCTCAGTGCTTGAAAGCCTTTATAGTGACAAAATATAAAAAAAATTAATTTCTATGGAATTCAGTAGTTTAAAGAACACTTTTTTTATTCTGCCGCATAAATAATTTTTAGTAATGTAGATGGGTAGGTTAATTATACACAGTCAAATTTTCACCTAAATTTTGTTATCTCAGCACCCTAAGCTGTATTACAAATATTGAATAGTAAGTATCTTACAGCCTTCTCTTTAGATGGTCTTGGTTATGAACTCTTAAATCCTGCCCAATTTTTGCCACCACACATTCAGCATAGGACACACAGAGTTAACACCTTGGAGCACAAAGTTCAACATCAGCAAGCTATAGCTGATGGATGAATGTCACACCCTCCATTATTGGACAGGTAATCTGAGTGGTTTTCTGTTTACTTCTCAGAAGTTCTAGAAGAATGGGGACCCCTTTGCTTATTTCACTGATGCCTTTCCTTTGGTTTCCACAAAACATCACTCTGTTCTACCATGTGGATAACCTCATGCTAATCAGTCCTGGATAACAGAGTCAAAGCTTCATTAATGTTTCACTGATGATGAGTCGCTGATCATTTGCAGTATTTTCTGTTTGATGGTTTGTTTTTTCCCCCACTCTCTGGGAAACAAATGTCTTATAATGACATTCAGATTATTTGAGCTTCCCTGTTAATACAGCAAAGAAATTCATCTAGGTGTTTAAGGAATGTGATTACCATTTAGAAGAGCCCTGTAAGAATGGGAAATGAGACAGATTCAAAGGTTAGGAAAGAACTCATGGCAAAACCAAGAAGGGAGGACAGAGGCCACATCCTGAGATAGACCAAAGAAAAATAGACTTATGATAGAACATACATAATGTTAAAGGTAATGTATTTGAGGTGTGAGAACAATATTATCCATAGTATAGAGGAAGTTTAAAATAGCTTCAAATAAACTATGCATCATGCTGGGGAACACACCTATCATATATGTGTAAAAGAGTATTAATTATATGTAGCTTGATATTTTATTGAATTTATTGGGGTGACATTGGTTCACAAAATCATACGGATTTCAAGTGTATGACTCAATAAAACGTCATCTGCACATTGCATCATGCACCCACAGCCTAATCAAGCATAGGTATCTGTAGCTTGATTATAAAACACACAGTCATAGTAACTGACGTACTACCAAAAGTAGAGCTTTGTGTATGAAAAACAGAAGGGCCAAACAGTATGAAAAAGTATTAAAATAAATTGGCTTTATTTTCTAGTTAAAAAAATGACTCATGAGAGAACAATAAAAATAAATAGAATATGTTACTGCTGTTCACCTTTCCAAACTTCCAGAGCTAGACTTGTAATATAATTTTCACCTTTTCCCATTAACTTGTTTGAAATACTATTTTCACACTTTCCCATTAACCTGCTATTATGAAGTAAGACAGTATAACTGTGCAGAGATGAATTAAAATGTCTATATCTGAGTAAGTCAAGTGAATATGACCTACACAGATGGTGTTAGTAATCAAAATTTTAAGAAAAAATATACTTTAGAAGATGAACATAGCAGGAACAATTTTAAGTGACAATAACAAAGCCTGCCATCCATCATCACATTTAGTTGTTACTATTTAAAATATGTCTTCAATAAATTTGGAGCTAATTTTTCAGAAGTTGAATCACAGAAAGACGTCTATATCTGAACATGGTTTTCTTGGTGAAATGGTACTCTCTATGAGACCTTGTATTTATTATTCTCAGCAAGAAAATGACTGCTACATTAAAAAATTGTAATATTTATGTAACAAATCAACCACAAGCTAACTTAAATTGTACAATGACTTTTGGTTGTGAAGTTTGAGCAGATCACTGGGGTGGATAGTAGAAATTGTAGTGAACAACCCTCAGGCTTCAGGAATTTGTAATCTAATTAGTAAAGAAAGACCAGTCCAGTTATTTTCAACTACACAGAAATGCTTCAAGTAGTGCAGGATAGTTTTCTCTGTCCTTTTTCTTCTGCTATTTCGAAATGAAACTTATTGGGTGTCAGTGGTTAATGACATTGTACACTTCAAGTGTACAATGCATCATAGAATTACAATTCTATAATGCATCATTTGTATATGTCATTGGGTGTTCACCACCCAGTCTATAGTCTTCTTGTCACTATATATTTGACTCCCTTTACCTTCTTTTTTTAACTATATTTTATTGATTATGTTATTACACTTGTCTCATTTTCTCTCCCCTTTATTCCCCTCCACCCTGCCACCCCTGCCAACAGCATTACATCCCCTTAGTTCATGTCCATGGGTCATACATATAAGTTCTTTGGCTTCTCCATTTCCTACACTATTCTTAACCTCCCCCATCTATTTTGTACCTACCATTTATGCTGCTTATTCTCTGTACCTTTTCAGCCATTCTCCCCCCTCCCCACTGATAAACCTCCATGTGATCTCCATTTCTGTGATTCTGTTGCTGTTCTAGTTGCTTGCTTAGTCTGTTTTTGTTTTTTAGGTTCAGTTGTTGATAGTTTTGAGTTTGTTGTCATTTTACTGTTCATATTATTGATCATCTTTTTTTTAGATAAGTCCCTTTAACATTTCATATAATACGGGCTTGGTGATGATGGACTCCTTTTACTTGACCTTATCTGGGAAACACTTTATCTGTCCTTCCATTCTAAATGATAGCTTTGCTGGATAGAGTAATCTTGGATGTAGGTCCTTGCCTTCCATGACTTGGAATACTTCTTTCCAGTGTCTTCTTGCCTATAAGATTTATTTTGAGAAATCAGCTGCTAGTCTTATGGGAACTCCTTTGTAGATAACGTTCTCCTTTTCTCTTGGTGCTTTGAAGATTCTCTCCTTATCTTTCATCCTGGGTAATGTAATTATGATGTGCCTTGGTGTGTGCTTCCTTGGGTTCAACTTCTTTGGACTCTTGGGGCTTCCTGGACTTCTTTGAAGTTTATTTCCTTTGCTAGATTGGGGAAGTTCTCCTTCATTATTTTTTCAAATAAGTTTTCAATTTCTTGCTGTTCCTCCACTCCTGCTGGCACCCCTATGATTCAGATGTTGGAGCATTTAAAGTTGTTCCAGAGGTTTCTAAGCTTCTCCTCATTTTTTGAATTCTCCTTTCTTCATTGTGTTCTGGTTAAATGCTTATTTCTTCCTTCTTCTCAAAATCATTGATGGAGGCCCAGTTTCCTTCCCTTCACTATTAGTTCCCTGTATATTTTCCTTTGTTTCACTTTGCATAGCCTTTACTTTTTCCTCTATTTTGCTACCATACTCAACCATTTCTGTGAGCATCCTGATTACCAGTGTTTTGAACTCTGCATCTGATAGGTTTGCTACCTCTTCATTGTTCAGTTCTATTTTTGGACTTTCAAACTGTTGTTTCATTTGGGACATATTTCTTTGTCTCAGTGAACCTGTAGTGTTGTAAGGGGCAGAGCCTTAGGTATTTGCCAGTGTGGGGCAACTCAAGTCACTGCATTGTGGTGCTGTCTGTGAAGGAGGGATCAGAGAGGGAACAATGTCACTGGCTCAGCTCTTGGCTCACTTTAAGTCACTTCCCCTGCTGCCCACAAGCAAATTAGGCCCTTCTGGTGTTGATTTCTGGGGTGGTGAGTTTATGTACTTTCTAGGACCCTGTGGGTCTCTCTAATGAACTATCCTGTGAGGCTGGGAGTTTCTCCATCCCCTACAAGCCCCACAGATTTTTACAGCCAGAGGTATTTGAGGCTTTCTTTTCTCATGCTACAACCCTGGATTGTGTGGTCTGTCTCACTCCCCAGTTGTTCCTCCAGGCTTATCTGCATGCACATGTGGGACACCAGGTCCACCAGCTGCCACCTTGCCCACCCTGGTCAGCCAACTGACACCTTGCTGCACATCCCCTCAGTCCTGCTGACTTTCTCTGCCCCTCCTACCAGTCTCAATGAATGTTTTTTCTTTAACTCCTTGGTTGTTGAAAAAAACAAGATTCCATACAGTTCAATTTTCTGGCAGTTCTGATTATTTTCTGTTTCTAAATTTGTTGTTGTCCTTCTCTTGATTGTGAGAGGAGGCAAAGTGCATCTACCTACACCTCAGTCTTGGCCAGGACTCTCTTTACCTTCTCTAACTTCCACACCCACTGTGGCAATCACCATAATGTTGTCTGTGTCTATTAGTTTGTTTGTTTTTACATTTGTTGCTTTATGTTTTATATTCCATATAAAATTATATGAAATTACATCATTTTTATCTCTTTCCATCTGACTTATTTTGCTTAGCATGATACTACCAAGATCCATCCATGCTGGCACAAAGAGCAGTATTTCTTCATTTCTTATGGCTAAGGAGTATTCCACTGTATACATACATCACATCCTCTTTATCTAGTCTTCCATAAAAGGACACTTATATTGTTTCCATGTCTTGGTCACTGTGAATGTTGCAGTGAACATGGAGATGAGTGCATCTTTATGCATGTTTTCAAATTTGGGGGGTAGATACCCAAAAGAAGTATTGCCAAGTATTATGGTGGCTTTGTTCTTAATTTTTTGAGGATCCTCCATACTGTCTTCCATAGTAGCGGAACCAATTCACATTTTCATCTGCAGCATATGAGGGTTCCCTTTTCTCTGCATTTTCTTCAATACTTGTTATTTATTGTCTAATTGATAATCATTCTAACAGGTATGAGGTGGCACCTCATTGTGGTTTTGATTTGCACTTTCCTAATAGTAATGTTGAGCAATAAACCTGGCTAATAAAATGAAGTGCTGTGTCCCAGGTCCTTACCTAGTTGAAGGCAGAGTTTGGGCAGGACAGACAGACTCCAAACCCGGTGCAGAGGGCTCCCCAGCACCAGATATCTTGATATTTCTCTTTATAGCTTCACATGTTTCTCTCTACATGACCCAAAAAGCAGAGACTAAAATTAAATCATTTCCTCATTGTTACTTCTGGATGATCAAAATAGTTAAGAGAGCAGAGACGAGATGAGTTGACAGGTTGTCATTTTCCCCTTATTATTTTTATGGTGTTGAAAAAGAAAATAATGCAGAAGAAATGACATGAAAACAACACAAGTGCCCCAGTCTCCTCACCTCCATCACTGCCTCCCAGGGACAAACTGCAAATTGCTTCTGACTTATTTCTCCCAAAACATCCCCAGTAGTCAATAATGAACATATGCCACTATTTTAGATATATCACTTTATGACAATATGTAGAGATATCCTGTCATAAAATACAAGGATTAAAAATCAGTTATGTCATACTCTTAGCCTTTTTTCTCTCAGTTTGAGTAGATTACTTGGTTTTGGTTGTTTACTTCCTATTTTCCACCAGGTATAATTTTACCTCTGTATTGTCAAATATATTTACATTCGTTTCCATATTTAATTTTATGTTTTCTGTATTTGATATATTGTTTAATTCAAAAAGATAAAAACTAAGAAATTTATGATATTATTGTAATTATGTAAATATTGTTCTGTGGAGGGTCAAGTTCTGATCTATGTCCCCCATTTCTTTCTCCACAAATTCTTTGTCAACAATGCTGCAAACTCCATGGAAAATGTTTCTAAGCATCTTAAAATTCATCACTGGCTGAAAACCATGTCCATTTTAGTTTGCTGCTCATATAAACTAGGCCTTTCTTACAGTTTTCTTTCTCCTTTACATTGTCATTGCAAGGATAATGCAAATGGTTCACACCATTTGTACCTGAAAGAAAAAAACATGTTTAATTCAGGAGATCACAGATATTATTCTGCTTCTGTTTCATAGAACCAGTTCCATTTGACTGCTTAGAAACTTCTTTTGTAAGCCCACTGACTAAATTATCCATCCAGTTCATTACATTTGAGATGCCCAACTATCATGCAGGCTCCTATTTTTAATGGTCTCCTCATAATTTCTACTAATTCTTTATCCTTTAGTTTTCTGATAGAACACCAAATAATTTTTTTTGTCAAGTGATGCATGAAAAGTAAACTCTCTTATTCCACAGATATCTTCAAATAGTTCACTGACCATGACAGCTTGGGATAGACTTCTAGGCTCACATTTTCCCTCAAAACTTTTGAGAGAAAATGTAGGTGAATATTAACACTAACATACAGATTTTTGACTGAAGTTCCAACACTGAAATCATTGGAGATCTGCTTTGGTTCTATTGTACTCACTGCACTATATGACTGCCAATGTCTAAATAGTAAATATCATATAAAAGTTGTTTGGCACACATTTGTTGAATAAATGAATGAATACGTATGTGCTAACAATGGAGATAGATTAGAAAAAAAGAAAAGTAATGATGAGAAATAACAGCAAGCTATAGTAAAAGTATAAATATTCTGTTATTGGTCTAAACATTTTTCATTAATTTTACATATCTCTACCATATAAAAAGCTATGTAAACATGTGGAAGTCAACTATTCTTTCCTTTCCTTATTTTTCTTCTTTATCTTTAAAATTTAAAATAAAAATTGAATCAAAATATTCTTAACAGAATAGAAAAAATTTCTCCTAACATACCTTAAATTAGCATAGTGTGATTATTGCAAACATAGCAATAAAACATCAAAAAGAATTTTTATTCTACATATAAAATTAGTATACACATGCTACACTTGGCTCTTTTACCATCACAATCCTGAGTGTAGCCTCTGTTAATTTTAACTGAGGGCAAATTTATTTCATGGAAGGAATGTGTTCCACTGAGGGTAGCCAGCAAGTAAGGAGGAAGTAATCTTTTGGAGATATATGAAACTTTTTTGTGCCTAAAGAAATAATTATTAGTAAGAGCAAAGAATTCAGATATTTTACTAGCTTCAAATTCATTGTTAACAATATTTTTATTGATGCTTTAAAAGTTAATGCTATTAATCAGAAATGTTATACAGAGAGAAGAAGGAAGGAAGGAAGGAAGGAAGGAAGGAAGGAAGGAAGTGGGGGGATGGAGGGGCGGTGGGAGGCAGGGAGAAAGAAGGGGACTACTGATACTATTACCTAAATGGCTTTGTAAAACCAATGTAAACATTTCAAAAAATATTTTTTAAGAGTTGCTTGCTTTTGGGATTGACAAACATAATCTTCTGAAAGTATTAAAAACTGTTATGCCTTGTTAAACTTTAAATTCCCATCAGTACCACTGTCTGTCCATACATTATGCATACAGTTGAGAGTTGAATTGAATCAACATGGACCAAATCACAACTTTATGAAATTAACCTTCATGAAGAATCTGAGGTATTTCAGGGGCTGCACAATAAGTGTGAAAGATCATTTATTTTTATGACTTGTATTTTCTGAGAAAAAATGACTTTAGCAACTTCTTACATATAAAGAAAACTTAAAATATATTTTATTCTTAGCATTTTCTGAAATTTGAATTTTTTAATAAAATAAACCTTATGCATATATCCTGATGCATGTTAAGGCTGTATATAAATTTTCTGGCCCTGAATTTAATTATTTATTACTAATTTTTTGAAGCAAACTTACCATAGTTCCTGTAACATAGAGCTTTAATATATTCTATGGCTTATGCTTCACCTAAATAAACAGTGTGTTCAAATCTTTTTAGAAGAATCATATAAGAGTAACTCAGGTAGACACTAAATCACAGAAAGATGGGGTATGTGAATTAAGAAAATTGAATTCAAATATTAAATTTGGAAATAGAGGTTTCAAACTGCTTCCCAGCTTGAGGATTTCATTACTATTAGAAACAAAGTGCTCCCTGCTTCTTCATATCCAACTTCCCTGGCTCATGCCCAGATTCCCAAATGTCCTGATGTGGCTGAAAGCCATTCCCACCATGACTCCCAGATTTAGAGCGAATAGGGCACAAATAGATGATGCCATTAACAATGTTCATTATGACAACTCCAAAACAATGACCATCTCCATAAGCTAGTGCAAAAGCTTACTTTTAAGTATTTTTTTTGCAATAACCACTTAAAAATGCTAAATGTTTGGAAGTGTGTTTCAAGTTGAGGGGAGGAAGATGGCAGAAGGGAGCACCTTATCCTGTTGCCAGATTGTGCTGGCCTCTATACGTGAAAGGTAGCTGAGGGGAACTTCTGTAGACTCAGTAGTGGATTCGACATCCACCAACCAAAATTCTCATCCTCTTGACACTGGGCTGACTTGTAATTTATTTATGGAGTCAGTGGAAGATACTGTGGAAGGCTTCATGTTAGAAGGTAAGGAATAAGGACTCATAGCACACTTCCTTTTGAAAGTAGCTCCGCATATTAAATATCACCTTTTTCAGTGCTGGACCTTCATCTCTAAAACAGGATGATAATAAGGAACTTTGACAAGAGCTGTGAATGAATCCTTGGCTTGCATCCTGAACACTGACTCCTTACTCTCCTGGATAAAGCTTGCAGTAGCCAGCCTGATCTCTACTCTAGCTAATTCATGAACTGGAAAAAATTAGATGCAAACTAATGAAAAGATGTTAATGCTGGCAGATGGCTCCTGAGTATGTGGGGCTGTTCTGATACCTGTTTCACAGAGGTAATCTACTCAGCCACAATTCGCAGCCATTGTAAGTGGATAATCAGAGGAACATGGTGCACAAAAAGGCTGCTACCTCTTTTTCATTAGCCTTTTACTGCAGGCAAAATGAAGGCACTAAATGGTGATTTAATTGTTTCTTTGCTGCTATCCTTCCCTGGGGAATATTATGTCATCATTAACACTGATAGATTAAGATAGGCACTTTACGGCAGCTGCCAACTCTAAGGCACTGATGTGTTTTTATTCTTTCCAACTATATAAATAAATTCTGCTCAATTCCCTGAAGTTGATATTTCTTTGAGGTCTCCCCTTAACTGGATATAGTCACACTGACTCTAAAGGAGAGGCTTACTCATATAGAAGATTTCATGAGATGTCATGATTTAAATGAATAATAGGAAGTCCCACTTCTGAATGCCAGCTTGTAGAGCCTTGTGGGTCTATTTCCCATAAGACAATTATAATACATAAAAGTTATATTTTTAAGGAAATCAACCATTTAAAGTCTCTTGTCCTAAAGGAATATAGCAAATAAAGAAACACTTATTCAAGAAAACCTACATAACCTCAGTAAGAACAGTGACAGACTGCTGCCAGAGTCCTGACTGCCCTCCAAGTGCCCCTCCCCCAGCTGGGCTTGACAGAAGCTCCACTGTCAGTGGGAAGGGACAATAAGATGAGATCCTTCTCTGCTCAGCAACCAGCTGAAGGATGTGGTATTCAACTAGGAGGGGCAGACCACCAGCTGTTCTCATCTCCTCACCCTCTAGGCTTCAGAGACTATATTTATGGTGAGTATGGCTGAGAGAGTAGAATCTCCTCCAGCCACAGCAGGTCAAGAATACTGGCCTGGTAGCCTTTGCCCCAACACACTCATAAGACAGGGGTCTAGGCTAATAGAGCAAGTTTCCATCTTACAATCAGGAAAGCTCTAATGTTGTCCCTAAAGGTACTGACTGTTTTTGAAACAGAGTGTGAGGATGTTCAAGCCTAAGGGTACTCTTGAAACCAACAGAGATTTCAGTGGTAGGCAATTAAGGAAAGGCTTGGAGCTCCATGACAACAGTAAGATAAATTATACACAAGCAAGTTTTCTAGAGAGAGCTGGTAACACTGGTAATCACTGGTAAAATAACTGGCTTCAAATAGTGCTGATGCCTGAGAGTGACATCAGTAAAATGGCAATAAGGACATTCCAAGGTCTTGTTACCTCAAGAAAATAACCACCAGAGACTGGCTACTATATGCTAATGAATTGGCATAATTTAAGTCAGGACTGACATGAAGCTATTAAAATTGTCTGTTCCAGTAACACTACATGCTCCAGTAACACAAGCTGATGTATGTAGATAAGTGCAATAAATGTATACTTGGAAGAATTAAAGGGTACGTTTAGTTTACTGTATCTTTTCCATGTCCATCTTGACATTTGTAGCAGGAGGAAAATAATGTAGGGCCAGCAGGAATGGTATTGATGCTCAAGAGTAAATGTACTTATTTTGTGCCCATCAATTTCCACAGTAATACACCCTATCAAAACAATCTATCTCTTCACATTTGAAAAATCTCAGAACAACACCTTTAATTATAGTTGATTAAAACTGACATTTACTTTTAATTTACCTTTATATATGAAAAAATCAGGGATTCACAAAATAATGTTGATGGAAAATATTTCTGATGAAAAGAACATTTCTTCTGAAATTTTAAAGACCAGACTGACCAAAATTTACTGAGTTTTAATACTTGAGAAATAATTTGCAATTATTTATACATTTATAAAACAGTATTTTCTGAGTGTGGACATTCATATTTCAAAGTGTTTAAAACATTAATTTTACAAGCAGTCATAAAAACATCTTAGAATTTGATTTGTTTCTTATAAAAAGAAATTATGAAGACACATTTAAGGAATATAAGAAAGAATTAGGATACTTATTAAATGATAAAATTAATCTATGAAGTAAAAAGATTACTTTTTAAAAATACAATAAAGCAGCACCTACTACTAGACTAGTAATCACTAAATAATATATGCTAATCAGAAACACTGGAAACAAGGAATTGCTTTGTAGGGGGAAAAGCAAGTTACGCTGGAACTCAAAAAGAGGAGAGAAAAGAGAGGCTTTAATGGGTTAGGAAAATCTGGACAGGATTCATATAGCATGCATTTGAGATGGACCTCAAAGAATTCATTAATTCAATAAGCATTTACTAGTATTTACCATATTTCAGACTCTGCACACCACTACATAGAGTTTCTGTAAGTGTATGATGGGATTAAAGGCAGGTGTAATTAGGCAGAAGTTAAATACTGGGGAAAAGCATTAATATTTAAGCAAGCAAGCAATCTGGAGTGACTGGATTTTCTGAGCAAACAACATTATCAGAATAGTGTATATCCACTGGTTTGTACCTAGGGAAGATTGGATGCCAGGACAGGTATGAGATAATTTGAGCTGTCCAAAAGGGAAGTTTCAAGGGCCTACATTAGGATGGCAACAGGTGTATAAAAGATGAAATTAATCATTCATTCATATAGAATGAGAGAAGAAAAACACATTCCTGACACCAAGGAGAGGAAGCTAAAGCCAACAACATTAATTTTCGCAGAGAGGTAAAGATGATCGCACGTGGAAAGCCCAAGAGAGGTGACTGCTATCGACTTGCTGAAAAAGACTGCCATAAAAGCCTGTTAATCAAGCTAAGTCAACTTTATTCAACTTACTGTTATAAGAGAGAGTAACATCAGGACAATGCTAGTAATATATCAGGAGGAAGTAATGGGAAACTCTTATAAGCCTCTACAGCTCAGGCTTGGTTATTTAAAACATGCTGGCAGTAACCAGAAGGGAGAGGGGAGGGAATTTCAGGGGAAAAGGGGAAGGGTTTACAGGAACAAGTATATAGGACACATGGACAAAAACTAGGGGGGGGTGGAAATGGGATGGAGGTGGGGAGGAATGAGTGGGTTGGCTGGGATGGGAGTAAAAGACAGGAAACTGTACTTGAACAACAATTAAAATAAAATTTTAAAAAAGCTGATGATGGAGAACTGTATTGGTTCCAGAGAGTTTATGATAATAACTTTGGGTTGGTGGGCATAGCAAGATAGGGTCTTGAAATGAGTACTGATAAGATGTAAGTCTTGACCAGAGAGCCACTTTGGTTTGTCCACACCCTTAATCCCCAGGAATACTGTTTCCTGGAGCAGCGAGCTAAGCTGCATTTGCTTGGTCACAGGAATATTTAGCACCAAGTCAAGAAATAACCTTCATCACAGAATTGTCTATCACAGGGCATGAATATATGGTTAGCCTCAAACTGCTTAACATAGGGACAGTAAGTTATATTGGCTTAAGTTCTTACAGTTATATCCCACTGTCCTAACAGATATGAGCAGATCTTCTTGATCTATTATGTTTTTCTGACAGGACACAGCAGTATAACCAGGGTAGGGGAGAGAGAGAGAGAGAAATACAGGTAAGATTCTAGATACTGTCACAACACCAGCTGGCACTGATAAAAATTCACAAAATGAGCAGACATTAAACAACTGAGCATAACAACTTTGAAAGCTGCTTCCTCACGTCACTAACACATCAGCAGTCACCAGTAAAGGAGTGCAGGTGAGCTTCACTCCTGAGACAATTCTGATGTTCCTCACTGGCTACCAGTGACAATGGAGAAGGGAGTTTCTCAGGGGTAGCAAGGTGTCAGCAAGATTACTCAGCTGAGACCAACCAGACATTTGCCAGCACCATGGCGACCTCAATCCTAAGATTGTGAAGATCTGCAAAGCTGTCAATAATTCATACTAAAAAAAGAAGTTCTGGAACTCTAGAAACCATACATATACAGAGAAAGATAAATATAGTCATGCAGAGTATTGCAAAATAGATAAACACTACAGTTACATGTTATGCCAAAAAATAGAACTATGACTCAGGTTACAAGCATCTTGTTTTATACTGTCTCTGTCTCATGAACGGACTTTATCCTTAATAATTGGTGTTTCAGCCCTGGCTAGCTAGCTCAGTTGGTGTAGGGTAAGTGGAGGCATTCTAGCTTCCTCACCCAGGTGTCTGGGTACCTAAGAGAAGCAGTGTTCCCATAGCTTTGGAGGGGCCTGATAACTAGTGTTCTCATAGCCTTGAGAGTGGGTCCAATAAAGTGTTCCCATAATGTGAAGTGAGCTCGCATGTGCAGAATTATGTTATGTTATATAATTTCTGGCACCATTCTGGCTTTGTTCCCCTCTTGTACTTAAACTGGTAGGGACTCCGTGCTGGGGGTAATGATGATGAGAGACACACAAGGGGACAGGTGCCACTACGGGTGCCGTGCTGGGGAGCAGGTGTCACAACACGGGACATGCAGATAGACATGCCGCTTGCAGCATGCGTGGCTCGCCCACCCGTGAATAAAAGCATGCCAGACATCCCAACAGCTCTGTGAATATTTTTCTGTCTGCATGAATACCAAGAACCTGTCTGGCCTTGAAAGGTAGCAACACAGTTGGTTGCAGCATCATCCTGATTTGACAAGTTTCAAGTCTGATCCCCAGTCAGGGCATATAAAAGAGTCAATCAGTGAACACATAAATAAGTGGAACAATAAAGCAGCATTTCCATTTCTATCTCTCCTTTCCTCTCTTTCTCCCTAAAATTAGTTTTAAAAAATAGTGTTCTAAATTTCTAGCATAGACCTCCAATAATAAAAGAATAGAAGAACTATTAACAAATAATGACATTCCTTGGTTAACAATGTAACCACAAGGAAAAAGAGACAAAGTTAAGAGGACTCCTAGAAACTACTTGGCAACTTACGAGATCTGAAGGCAAAGAGGGATGCAATAGAAAAAGCCTTGAGCTAAAAGTATAAGTGCTAAGTTCAAGTACAAGTACTTCTGAATTTTCTTGTAACTTTATGTAAGCAATTTTATCTATGAACTTTAATTATTTATCTGGATAATGGGAATGCTAGATTCAAAATTCATTAAATATACTGCTAGAACAAAATATTAAAATTCAAAAACATATCCAAGAGTTCCAGCCAGAACAATAAGAACAGAAAGTAGTGCTGATGACAGACATGAGAAATCCAAAGTAAAGTTGGTGGTGGTGGAGATAGGGTAAAATACCATGATTATCTAAGGTTTCCAGAACCCAGAATATATACGGGTAGCAATGGATGCAAATGGGTAGTTAGAAATTCTGCTGCGAAGGACAGCTTATTCTAGAAATATAGTCACGCTTAAAAAAATGTTTAAGACTTTGAGAATAAACTGTATGAAGAGGGTATAAAGCAGTGTTTCATTGAATAGCCCTGACCAGTTTCTCACTCTAACATATTACCAAGCAGATGCAAGTATGCTCTTCGAGTAGAGATAAAAATAGGTAGTTTGAAAAACTTCTTTAAATGATTTTAACACCATGTCCCACAACTCTCTTTGTCTGTCTCTCCCCCTCCCTCCTTCCCTTTTCCCCTCCCTTTTCTCTCTCTCCCTCCAAATCACTGGTATGTAGAGAGAGAAAAAGAAATGCAGTGTTTTGCTGAGGCATGCAAAGGGTCTCATATTTCATTCTCCTTTTGAGCTAGCAAATGAGTTGGTCACAATCTCATGGATGTCATCAGAAGACGCGAGACTCCTGAATCAGACACAAAGAACTGTATTAACCATGGCACAGCATGAGCATTAACATATCTGTGTCTGTTCCCTTGCCCACAAGAACAATATGAATCAGCTTAGATTCACACAGTGGGTGGCATTGCAGGGGAACACAGAGCTTTGAGAACCCAAATGTTTCATAGTGGGCAGTAAGCATGCCTGCCCTGAGCCCACAGGCAGACACAATTCTTTTTTCCAACACTGTTCACTAGATTCGTGTCATCCTGTGGAGCCCAGGGTGGGCATGCTTACTGTCCACTATGAAACGGCTCAGAACAAAGGGTGGTTAGTGTCTGGCTTGCAAGTTGTGCTAAAACACCTGAGACCATGGTAACTATCACCCAATGCATCTTGGTGGAGTGCCAGAGGTTTTGTATAGAGTGAATATAGTGTGTTGAAAGAAATCCCCCCAAACATACTTTCACCTGGACCCTCAGAATGTGAACTTATTCCTCAGAATATGGACTAGGGGTCTTTGCAGATGTTATTCAGGTGAGGATCTTGAGAAGAGATTGTACTGGATGAAGCTGAACCATAAACCAAGTGAAGAGGTGTGTATAAGAGACACAGAAGGGACCCAGGGAGAGAGAGGAAAAGGTGATGTGAAGACCTAGGCAGAGACGGAAGTGACATAGCAAAAGAATGCCAAGGATTGCAGGTGGCCACGAGAAGCTTGGAGAGAAGCATGGAACAGGTATCCCTCGGGGCCTCTGGGAGTAATCAACCCTGGCACAGCTTGACTTTGGACTTCTGGTCTCTGAAACTGTGAGAAATAAATTTCTGTTGTTGTAAGCCACCCAATTCATGGTAATTTCTTACTGGCCATGTGTGTGGCTACGGGTGAGGTGGGGAATAATTGTCAAGTAGATGAGTTGAACTATAACAGCAACACAGCTACAAGAACAAGGAGGCCCAATCACGTATCATTGTTGTGACTAAGGAGCAAAATGAGTCACGTTTCATCTGCTCCTTTATTACAATAACTGTTTGAGGTTACTCTGCTTGAGAGTAACACTGTGTACAACAGTTGTTTATTCTAAAAGCCGAAGGTGTGAAAAAGTAATTAGCAATGCATGTGTCAAAAACAGTGCCTCCATTCAGGTGCTGGAATTTGGCAGAGGCCTTGGGGTTATCACATATTGTAACAGTGCAGGGTTTTGTGTCAGAAAACACAACAATGTTGCAGTTTTAAATTGTTTTCATGTTAGAGGAAAATTATCTTACATTTCTTTAAGTAATGATGTAGCATCTTACAGTTGTAATGTTTTCTCTTCAGTTTTCATGTAAACCTGCTAAAATAAGCATAATTATAATCCACTGTGGTATTTATTTAATGTGTTTCAATAGAACACCTTGTCATCACACTGGGAACAAACGTTTGGTGTAAACCTTCATTGTTACCAGTCTTCATGGGGTACCCTATAGAATAGTTGCTGGATATTTCATTTTCAACTGGAATTTCATTCTCGGTTGGTGCAATGGAAATCTGGAGTCTTCACTGGAATCATAGGATCATAGTCCATGAAACACAATGTGAAGAAAGAAGATGAGGAGATGCCTCAGTTCATCAGACACAGCTCAGAGTCTATATTGGTAGCTCCCTGTGCTGCAGTGGAGCTTGGCATCAAAGATGCACAATAGGAGGTGGAGGGTGGCACGTGGCCCAAGCAGGGACTAGACAGTTATGTGTGGAACTGTTTTAAACCAAGTTTTCCTCCTCTTTCCCAAAATTTTGTGTGCCCAAAGGAACATAAGCAAGTGTCATCATTTAGAGATTAATTTTCAAATAGCCAGAAGGGCAGCCTGTCAGATGACTACCTTCCCCATATCTGGCTGTCAGATTACTGTCCTCCCACCCCTAGCCCCTGAGAACCCCTGGTTCTCAGGCCAGTTTTTATAAAGTTCTGAGCAGTGCATTTTCATGGCCTGAAAACTAACTCTTAGCCCTCATGACCCTTATTTAGGGGAAAAAATTATTCAGTTAGTTAGTACATATGTAGAATAATTCCAAGATATCATAAATCTAAATGGATAGAAATAAAACAGAAATTGACAATGAGGTGTTGACACTGGAGATGGGATAGAGCGAGGTGACCGGAGAGAAAGCCGGTGCATTAGCTGAGGTGAGAAACAGCAACTGGGAGGATGGTGATGGGGAGAAGGACTGGGCTGATTCTGGATTTTGAAAGGAGAGCCAACAGGGATCAGCTATCAAATGTGACAGAATGAAGCTGCAAAGTGTGGATGCTGGAGGTGACACAAAGGGAGAGGTGAAAGCTGTCTCCTGACATTTGGCTTGAGCCACTGGGCAAATGACTGCACCACTTTAGTAAGGTAAAGAGTCTGAAACTGGCTTTAAGTGAAGACTCAGGGACATTTTCTCTCTGAGACTCTGGGGAAGATAGTCCTTGCCTATATTTCACCAGCATTGGGATTAGAACAAGAGGAAGATTCTGTCAGAAGCTGGCCACCCACTGTCGGCTCTGTCAACTCTACACAGCACAGGCTACCTGCGCTGCCTTCATCCTCGCCTGTGGACAGACCAGCACCCACACAGAGACGGGGTGAGGCCAACACACTTCCCAAGACTTTAGCCAGGTAATTCCTCCTCCCGCAGCCTGGTCTGGCTGAGGACCCAACAACAGCATTCTCTCTCTCCTCAGCGGCCTCTCCCTGATTTTTTCTTTAAGTCTTTTTTTTTCTTTAATTTTTGGCTTTGCAATTTTCCCTCCAAAGTTTGTCTTTGGTTGTTTTTCTTTTGGGGGATGATGGAAGCAGAAGTAATGACTGTTCTGCCCTGGATTCATCTAAACTTGGCTACTTTATAATAACATTTAATCTACACCATGTTCTGCCCTTACACATCCAGCACAGAGAACATCATTTTTAGAAATGTAGGCCATCTTAGGCATCTGGGTAACCACTGATGTTACAAATGTGGTGGCTGCAGCCAGAACTTCATCTGGTAAAGAGCCAACCTGAAGCTTCAGGTCCCTCTGAACTCTAATCCAGTGCCACTGCTGCCCTACAAGCCAGTCTGCAGGCTTTCTTCTATGTTCTCAAATCAAAAAATGTTCAATCATTTCTGCTAAGAAAAGTCTCCAAAAAATGAGATAATTTACAGCAATACATTCTAGGCAGAGTACAGAGAATTTAAGCATGTTTTCCCTGGCTCCCTTCCTTGTCTCACCTGTATCTTTATTACAGGTACAAATGATGTTAATCTCATGGTTGCGATTCAGCCCATGAAAACGTGTCTTCTGGAGCAAGAACAAGTTAACCATTGACCTTAAGCCCTGACGGCAAAGCAGGGAGTTTCGTTTTGTTAAGCAGGACATGGTAGGAGAAGCAAAGGGGTCTTTTTCCACTAATGACAAAGCCGAGACAGATTGCACAAGAAAAGCAAATAGATATGCATGGAAGTGAACTGTGCCTCTTTGAGAAACCAGATGAGGAATAAGATTTACTTGTTTCAGAAAGTATTAGACACGCAGGACAGGCCCATTATCAGAAACCCCGAATGTGTCACTGTGTCCATGTTTCAGTTTCAGTAACGCTTTGCTCATTCTAGCTATGTTACCTATGAGCCTAATAGATGGGTCAGTCACACTATTTCCACTTTTTAAGATCAGAATTAAGTAAGCATTTTGTTGAAGAGACACAAAGAAAGCAGTGTGGGGGGAAGAAGGTAAGCAGACCTTTCTGTGAAATGAAGGTTGATTGACAAGACTGCTTCTCTGTGATTGACAATCAGGCTGGAGCACACAGGAGCAGGTAATTGCAGCTCTGTTCTATCTTTGCATAAATACCAAAGCCTAAATAGGCCTGTCTGCGTGCAGAGACATGGCCTCAGCTGAGAGCTGCTCCTCGGGACACCACATGCTGTTTCCTGGGTGTTATTATAAATTTATGGAGATGAGACCAGGCCCCAGATTGCTGGGGATGCATAGACTTATCTGCATTCTCTAAATATTGGCAGGATGCACATGGCCCCCAGAGGCAGAAGGCCATTTCTTTGTGTAAGATCCATGATGGGTAATTTACCAGTAGATACTGAACCTTAGATTTTCCTTAGTTAAAATAAGACTAAAATACTGACCCTCCCTAATACATGCAGCTCACATGAGAACCAAATGAAATTATGAAAAGGAGCCGGTTTGCATCATTATTATTACAGCCGCACTCCAAATTCAAGCACTTGCCACATTGTGTGAAAAAGTGGTGACTGCAGCAGGGAGGAGGTGGGTGGATGTGGGAGAGAGTATGGGGGATAAATGGTAATGAAAAAATACAATAAAAATAAAATTATAAAAAATAGTATGTTTATTTAACTGACTTGTTAGGCCATGATTTTCTTAGGAAGAACCACTGCTAAGCCATTGCTGCTTTATATAAATTTAGTACAGTGCTGTAAAAGCAGGAGATTAGCAGAGTGTATTAACTGAATAAATTCTAATACTTGTTCTAAATGCACTTTTAAAATCTGAGGATGCTTCTAAAACCATAAGAAAGCTTCTAAAACCACAGCCTTCCTGTTTTTCCTTCTGTTCATTCATGGACTGGCTGATAAGGGCCTGTGGGTAAATTTTTGGTGGGATCCTTTCTTAAACAGTAGAACAATTTATCTGAATTATGAACACATAATTATGGTTAAGCAGATAACAACTACAATCCAAATTGCAACCAAGATTATAACATGTACCAAGTGAAATCTCTTAGAAAATGCCATACATTTTCCAGCCTAGAGATTCATTTTCCTATATTGTACGCTATTTCCTCTGGGACACCCCAAGGGACCATCTCTGAAAGATTTGTATTACAAGAGTATGTTTCTTGATGTCTCCACTAGTCAACACTTTTACCTGTGGAAAGTTCACTAAAATAAACCATAAAATCAGTGTGAAAGATGAAAAGAATGAGAATGCTCCCAAAAGTGCCATTGGCCACTTAAAATGTGGGCAGTTAGAGGAAGTTAGTTCCAGGTGAGAAGATGCACACTTCCTCCTTTATTCTGGCTCCCTATGCCTCGTTGCACTGCCCACATGGGTTCCTGCGACACCACGATGGGCCACACCATCCAGGATTTGCTGTGGTGACAAGTCTGTCTCTTTCAAGCCCTCTGCCTTAGAATTACCGGAACTCATATTTAAAATGGGGAGTCCTGAGTTCCACTGCATGTCACCACAACAAATCCAGGAATTTGAATTTGAATATCTTCTTAGGTAATTTAGAGTCCCTGGGCAAATGTGACAGACTAAAAATTTGTTCCAAACATTACTTTTGGTCATTGTTTCTTGAAGCAGATGACAGACTTTTCTCAGTAACCAATTCCCACATGTTCAAGACCCATGTCTGCACCTGCTCTCCCCAACCTGGTATAGTGGATCTGACTCCTCCCCATCTGGGAAACTTACCTTTGCATCACAAAAAAGCGTAAAGAAACAGCTTCAAATTGGAACCACTGATGTGTGAGCCTGTGATGTGTTAGGTGTGGAGAAGACCTAATTAGAGGTGGAAAGACTGGAACATTTCTCAAAATATGGGAAATATTGCCTCCTATTTTAGCAGTGTAGATACTAAAATACTTAGGACTACCACGACCTTTTCTAGGATGAGGATATATCCGAATGTCACATTGAATTGAACATTTCTAGCATAATGTATATGCAGTTTTGATGAACAAATTATTTAGTTTCACATCAAGATCACTGATGAGTTAAAAATAAAACATCATTTTCTTCACCCTCTCCAGCTTCCTTTGCTTTAAAATGCAAAATTATGAAGTAAACACCTTTTAGGAACAAATGGAAGTATTCCCCTGTATTTTTGGAATTTTTAAAATAATCTTAAAGTCATGTTTTAGGCATGCACAGATTCTCTCACATTTTTACAGTCTCTCATTTTGAATTCTTTGTCTCTCACCTCTTTTCTGTGTTTTTTTACCTCTTTCTCTCCTCTTTTTCTCTTGTTTGTCTAAACACAAAAATAATTTTACCTCAAACTCTCTTCAGTCTAAAAATAGGATAAGCTAGAGAAATACTTATTTTAAGAATGGATTAATTTAACCTGATCAAGAGAGAACAAAATATATTAAATGCCTTCAAAACATACCAATGTTTCCATGAAGATATTCTTTTCCCTTGTGAATACTAAAAAATAAGCATTGAGTTTAATTGGCCAATGAATGGTTTAAATGAGCTCCAAAGAGATGCTTCCTGAGTTTAGGAGTTTGGGGAATATTACTAAAATATTCAATCAATTATTGATTATCCTTGAGCATATAAACCATTTTACAGATTTATAGTAAAAAAACATGCAATGTATAGTAAAAAAAACATAAAACAAATTTGTGAAAAAAATTACTAACCATCAGCAAAGGTAACTGCACATTAGAAATCATTTACTGTTTGGAGTCTTACAAAATCAATCAGTATCATACCATTTGGAATGTCTCCTTTGATGCTACATGTATACCAGTCTACTTGTAAATAACCAGATGTCCAATCTATTAGGAAACAAAAAGAACCTAAAGTATTTTAAGTAAATATTGAGTATAATCAAAGGTCCTCTTCTAATATATCTGAGCGGCATCTAACCAAAGGTAGGGAATTTGAAGACTTGAACTGAAGGACATAATCGTTCTGAGTAACTCAATGGTTCATTCAGTTGAACCTGCACTTGAGGACCTGGAAAAATGCAGCATGAATCAGTTTGGCAGAAAAGAAAAGGGGCTGGAGCTACTTGACATGCACAGTATTAGGGCTGACAGTGTAGGTATGTTTCATCACTAATTAAGGTCCAGTCTTGGATGGGGTGAGGGCACCGCTTCCTACTGAGCAAACAAGTGACCTCAGCATCTTCTCAGCCATTGTCCAGCAATCCCACCAATCAGGGAGAGCTATTGAGCCTTTGCACACTTGCTGCCATCACAAAGGGAATGCTGTAGGGCCACTTTCAACACAAGCTCACTGGCATTTCATAGGTGTTATTCTAGTGTTCAAATATGAAGACCTCAGCTCAAACAGTTTTTTTAAAGAAACAGTAAGAGCTGTTTTAATACATCGCTGTATCTTTCTACATTTCTTCCATTTAGGTGATTTTTAATATTATAATACAATGTTCTAGGTATAAGTACATCCCCAACTATTATATGTATTTTACCTACATATATTTCATGCTATACTACATTTTTGTTAAATTTTGTTTTACTTGTTAAAAATGTATGATTTTGGTAAATGAAGTTTGAGGAAAAAGGAGAAAGGACTCATGGACATAGACAACATTGTGGTGATTGCAGGGTGTGGTGGGTTGGGGTGCATAAGGGAACTACATGGTAATTGGAAAAAATACAATATAAAAAGAAAAAAAGACTTGGCTAGTGAAGTCATTCCCTTGCCTAAATGGTTAGAGAAATGTTAGTGCTCTTTTCTCCTCCCCAACCTAGAAAAATTTAACAGACGTTCTACTTGAGCATAGATGAACAGATTCTTTATCATTTTCGAGTGACATTCCTGGCCATGTGAATCTCTACATTAGACAAAAAAATTAGCAGCACAGGATGGGATTTGGAGAAGCTCACCTAAATTCAGTTTCCAAATTTACAGCCTGTGCAACACTAATTCCTCATAGTAGAATGGTAGAAACGTGAAGTATTATTGGAATATAGTTATACTTCTAATTTGGGCTAGATTTCACGTGAGAATGACAAATAAAAAAGACTAGCCCTGTCATAGTGGACAGAATCATTCACAACTGAGCATTACACAATTTCTATTTGCAGTACGGTATTCTGTCAAAAGGGGTAGTGACACAGGGTCTGGGTTTGAGTCTTTTATCTACTCCACATTGGCTGTATTACCATGGACATCAGTGTTATCCTCAGTAGGCCAGAGACAATAAAAATATACACCTCGCTATGTTTTGTGATAATTACTGGAAAGCCAAGAACTTTCTTGTGTATTCTACAAGCATACCCTAAGTGTTCAACAATTCACTTTTTGGTTATACTTATGTTATAGTTATACTTATATCTGCTTGACATCAAATGCTGTTGTCACTGAAAATATAAAAATAGTTCAGAGTTGATCTTCATTAAAGAGCACCCACTTGTTTGAGCACTGCCCTCTTAAATACCAGAGTCTTGCACTCATGTGCAATTTTCAGAAATACTGAAAAAGTATACATATGACAATCCCTAAATGCAATAAATAAATTATTGAATAATTATTTCTGTTTGTATGTAGTCCTCATAACACTTCCATAAATATTTAACTCCATTATTGTAAAAATACAATGTTTCACCTATAGATCAACTAGACCTGTGCAGGTGCATATCTGGTATGTGAAACTGCTTACAACCTTTGGCAGAGCACTGCCTCCAAACCCCACGCACCTGGTCCTGGCCCCGATGCATGTTTGGATGCTGCCCCCTGCAGCGGGAGCACTGCTGCTCTCACCTGCACAGGGTTACTCCAGGCGGGAGTGCATGGGTCAGGACGCCAAACAGAGGCCCTTCAATGGCCACTCACAACTTACCCATAGTATTTAAAAATATTTTATGAAATTTCACTTCATTGTTTTGATTGGGGCCAACCAGACACTATTGTTGATCAATAAATCTGTGTATTGATGGGGAGGAGAGTGAAACCCACACAAGGGGCTTTAGAGCACTGCGTTCCTATGAGTTTTTCTGAAGTCAAATAAACAGAACTTTTCCATCCTAATAAAGGAAATATAAAGCTAAGAAAGTGCTTTTTCTCTTTCAACAATCGGAAGATACATTAGATTGACTCTCGGTGTAATTAGCAGAACACTTTGGGCTACGCACAGCTTGGTAATTAGTTAGAACAGAGGATTCAAAAACACAACTCCATGATAGCATTTTGTCCTCACTGTGGTACAACATAAAACTGCTAATGTAAAAACGGTAAATACCAACTCAGGAATCCTGTATCAATGGACAAAACATGAATTTTTTGTTTTAAAAGAAGTTTATTGTCAAATAAAACAAAGATCACAGCATTTAATGCTTATAATGAGCACTAATGTGTTATCCCAAGGGTTTATCAATCAGGCAGCATTGTATAAAAGGAATTTTTTGTTTTAGAATCTCATTATATTCCTCTAAACCTCCTTTGATATTGCTTTCTTCAGAAGTCACCTTCCACTGCTCTCTATAATGCCCCATCGACAAGGCTGGGCAATCCATGAGCAGTGAATGACTAAACTACAGGATGAAACGCGTCCTTTGTCGTTTCTGTGCCTGGTTAGATCACACCCAATTATACTACTCACTACTTGTAAAGGAAATCTATCAAACCCACTGAAACATTTATAATGACATTTTAACTTCTTTCCGCTGAAAATGCATTGAAAATTATCCCACAAGTGCAGTATTTAGAAGGAAGCTATTATTTGGGAGAGAAGCCAAATGTCTGAACCTGATGTTTTAAAATTGCTTTCTCAATTCAAGGAAACATTTTACAAAGGAGATACGTATTGGAGTCTGACCTGGGCCCAGGGGACGTGAACGCTATGTCCCATGTTGTGTCATCTATTAACCCTCAGAAAGTTGATAAAACGAAAGGCAGATTGCATAGGTCTTCTATGTGTTTAAGGATCGAGCTGGTCCATAACTTTCACAAGAATCAGAAGTCATTCATTGTCAGCAGTCCAGAATACAGAGGAGGGCAAAACTAGGTTTGCCATTGTGAGTACTCAAAACAGTTTATTCTTGTATTATCATTTATTAATTATTGTACCATCTATTTGTATTAAGACTGTAAACCTACTTTTGCCTTCCCCTGTATATCCTGACAGTTCAGTGGGAGTTTCACTGCCATTTATTTTCAAATCAATACTCAATTACAAACAGGAAGATTCACTCCCTTGCCCATTTTCAAGATGAAATTATGGACTGCAGCAATAACACTTAGTCAAGGCAAAGCAGTGTCCATTAACTCGTGAAGGTACTGAAAACCAGGCCGATACTTTATTAAACTTCACTCCCTCTCGCTCTCTCTTTTGGGCTTTTAATTAATCATTGTGAAAAAGGCCCTTCACGTTGTGACTGATGACCAGAGAAAACAATTTTCTCCTAACTGCCTTTAATTTCAACTCGGGGAGAGCGCATTGACCGGCTCTCACAACAACCCATCAATGCTAGTTTTTAATGTGGTTTCTCCTTTGTTATTGAGAAGAATGGAGTGACGATGAAGCCCTGTGCTGCTCTTCATAAGTCACATAATTGATTCAGTAAACGCTGCACATTTGCTACAGGATAAAAAGTGCTGTCAATGAAGATACTAGGTACTATATAAATTACTCCATTAACAAGAAATAAAGCTATTTATGGTTTTTAGACTAAAATGCAGCTGATACTAAAAAAAGAATAGAATAGTGGAATTACATTTACTTTCTTCCCCTTTATAGATGCTATGTCCTGCCCTTTCTCTTGTGGTTATGTGGAAAATAATTAACAGCATAAAAAATGAAGACAGATTAAAATGAAAGCTCTCCTGTTAAGCAGTAAATCTGATGGGCCACATGTAGGCTCTGATCCGAAACAGTTTTCACTTAGTTTTAGATCAGTGTACGTAAACATGCCCAGCAGAATCCTCCAAATGTATTTGTTTAATAGGAACCTTTGAGTTTGGCAGACACAAAAATAAAATAAAATTAAATAAAAAATACAAAAAAAAATAAAACTTTGTTTCAAAGAATACTATTCCTCTAGCAGTAAAAAAATTCAATACCCCTCATGTCTTCCTCCATGTGGGGACACAGCGAGAAGATGCCATCTATGAACCAGCAAGTGGGCTCTCACCAGACACTGAATCTGGGGGCAGTTTGTCTTAGACTTCCAGCCTCCAGAACTGTGAGAAATGAATATATGTTGTTTATAAACCACCCAGTCAGTGGTACTTCATTATAGCAGCTAGAGCTAGGACAGTAGTAACCAACTTTTCTAGTATAATATTATACTAAATTTATTTTTAAAAAACAAACCAACATTAGGTTAGGCAGTAACCAGAGCCCTTAACTCTCAGGCAGCCCCCTCCAGTACTTTGGAAATAAATGGGACATGTGAGCCTCCTCACACTGTGTGTGGTCCACTCAGAAGCAGAACATGTTTAAACTGAAAGTGTTCAGACTATTATTACCATCATATTGCCATGGTGATCCTTGGGAGACACCAGAAATAACTTGTCTCCATGAATAATTTGGCCAAGCATTTCTGATTTGCTGAGCTTCATCTAAAAATATGGAATTAAACAAACTCGATGTACATAAAATATGGTTAGAAAAAACTTGAGTGTCTTGTTTCTTCATCAAGCCTTTTGACTGCTTATTCTGGAAAAAAAGATTACCACAAAAAGGATTATTTTAAAATTAAATTCATTTGACCAAACAAAATGAAATAGATATGTTATGTAATATCGCCAATGCCTGTTTTAATTATTAGCTGTCAGGCTCCTGATTACAAGTTTTCTCAGTACAAAAATACTCGGTCCTGGTTTAGTTGTCCCAGCTGCAGCATGTGCCCACGCATCTGCTTCCTTATTGTCAGTTTGAAAGCATTTGTTTCCTTTCATTCTTAACTTTGACCAGGGCCTGTAGATCTCAATGTTTTTTGAAGTATATATTGAACCATGCCACTGCCATCCATCCTTCACATCTTCTGTTCAGAAGCAGGGGCTGGAGATGCTGGAAGAATGGAGAACAGAGTTGAATGAAGCTCTGCTTCACACATTTGGACAATTGACTTCAGTTCAGTGCTCAGAGTCCTGTTTATTCTATTATGCTGTCAACAATATATGGGAAGCAAAAGAGAACATAGAAAAATCTGTTAAACTATTGGGCAACTATCAAATGCTAACAATGGCTTTGAATATTTGTTTTGGAGATTAAACCACATGGCGCATACTGTTGCTGAGTGCTGGTGCATTGTATGAATAGTACACAGAACATCCAGTGCTTTTCTAGTTTATGAGCACATGGAGTGTATTAGCATTCCCTAAGGAAAAAACCCTATGGAGGGGAGGTTATATAAATAAAGAGGATATATATATAGAGAGAGAGAGAGAGGATATATATATATATATATAAAGAGGATATATATATATATATATCCTCTTTATATTCCCTTCCTCTTTCTTTCCTTCCTCTTTCTCTCCCTTTCCTTCCTCTTTCTCTCCCTTTCTCTCTCTCATCTCTCATCTAAAATAAGGGTGCATCCTTCAGTTGCCATGGTCATGCATGGTCACCATTTACTGTGCATGTTCATCAAAATATACAGACTGGATGCCAGTGGTTTAGAAGAAAATTCTGGGACAATAATGGAGCACACAGAAAATGCTTATTGTCAATGCTGTTGATGGCACAAAGGAAATGGCCAACGCCATGGCAAGTAATAGACTTAATACCTCAATGCAAAATACATTCAGAAATACCAGTGAGTCCCAGAGAAATGTTAAGAATACAGGTCAATGCATTTAGACTCTGTTTTGTGTGTGAAAAGGGGAGATGTGTGACAAAGGTATTTTTCTAAATAAATATTAAAAGCTTTGTCTGGTAAGTTAAATCAGAAATTCTAGGTGATAGTTTAATTAGCAACATTCACTTTTTCTAAATGTGACATAAAATGGTGATATGCCTTTTAATCATTGACACCTGAGATTCAGACAGTATGGATATTTGAAAACCAATTGACCCATCAACATTTTTAGGAACAGTATTTTGCAGTATATAAAGAACCAAGCTAAACCAATGCTATAGCAGAAATTCAGAGAACATAAAAGAAAACCTGTCTCAAATGATTATTTCTAAGATATTATTCATATTTGGGAAAATAGCTCAATACACTCATAGTTTTCCTCCATGTGAAAAAAAGAGAGAAACTTTTTCTAAGAGGTAATTACAAATTATCATGCATTCATAAAATGTTTTAGAGAATTAAAAGAAAAAAGTATTTGATAGGATAATGGGAAGAAGATACTGGGTTTTGAAGCAGATATATTATATAATTTTCTACTATATTATTTCAAGTGTATTGTGTCTCAGAATGTTTTTTTTTTAAATCAAGTAAAAATGATGCAAGAAAGACTAAAGCTCATGAACTCTAAAACCTAGGTGTTGGTAGCAAAACAAATATCTTTGTTTAGTCAGCACACAGGAAGTTGAAATGACCTCAAGCTCCAAAACATGACATGTGAAATATTGGTTAATGATGTGTAAGTGACAAGACACACTCTATAAAGTGTGTGGTTTGCATGTGCTATAAAAGAATATTCCATTAAATATTTATTACTCAATGTGATGCTGATAAATTAATTTTCCCTCATTCACTGGGAAATTGTGCGGCAATCAAGCACCTTTGTTTCTTAATAACCATTGCATTAGCACTCTTGAATTGTGTACAGAACTACTGGAAAATACTCACACAAATTCTAAGACACTCTCTTCCATATTCTGTCTCTCTTCTTTTCATTTCTACTGTTTAAAATCACACCATGTCAAAACAGAATGTTCTGGAGAGATTGTACTTATTTTAAAATATATTAATGTAGCTTTACCTATTTGGTTAGGAAGAGCAAGGTATTAAATTCCAACTGAAGAAGCCTGAGTAGTAAGTGATAGATGCATTGGGTAATTTAAAGTCAGATTAACCAGGGGAAAGAAGAGGCACAGTCACACCCCCTGTATTGCTGTACTCCTGACCTCATTCTTTACAGCTCAATGTGCATTTCATATCTAGACAGAAAATTGCTCCTTTTAAAAAAACAGAGTTACTGACCAAAGACAATGGAATGATAAGAAAATGCTCTGGGAATATTCCACTTCAGGGCAAAAGTTGAACTTTTTAACAACCTTCATCAAGTTTTATATCCAGAGACACTTTATTACAATGCATTGTGTTTGGGTTGCAGAAGGGGGCACAGATCACAGTATGTTTTTATGCTTAAGAGCTATTCACCTACATGATGTCAGTTTTATTCATATATTAGTCTTTTATATTTGCTTTAAGAAAGCCAATAGGATGCCAAATGTTTAAATACCTCATATGTTTTAAAATTCAAAACAAAGAAAGCAAACCAGCCAGTCAGAGAAAATAAAGCTTCCCTTCAGTAGAGAAGTTGGGAGAGAAAAGGAGTAAATGGCCCAAATGACCCACAGCTTCTTTTAATCGGGTCTTCCCATGGTGGCATTATTATACAGGGATTTGCAGAAACTGAAGATATCATTGCTGGCCATGTTCCTTACTATATTTTTAAATCATAAGATTCCAAAGCCTAATATTCTTTTCTTTATTTTTATTTTTTATTAACAGTATTATTAATTGTATTTATGAGAAATATATCAATTCTTAACATTAGAAATCTCCCTAGAGTCTAACTCCAGTAGGAAAACTCATCTTATATTTTACAAGTTTATGAGACAAGCATTCAACTCTAATAAGTGGCCATTTGAATATTATTCCTTCAGTGTTAAAGTCACTTGTGAGACTAGCATAATTCTGTAACCAAACAGTACTTGGGGTTCTGCTGCCCGCCGCCACCGAAAATTCCAGAGGCATAGTTTGGTGATAAAGGAGTGGTGTCTTTATTCAAAACCAGTTAGTTAAGCCTATCAAGTCATGGCTGTAATCACTTAAGCCTATCAATTAAGGCTAAACTCTAACAGCCGAGTTCTCCTATCTTTTTTCCCTGTTTTTAGTTATCTTGTTTCTATGGGGTTAGTTTACAAACTATAAACAACATAATATAAGAAACCACACAATTTTGGAAGAATGGCAGGTTTCTTCTGTCTCAGAGCCTGTTCCCTCTAGAACACCCAAAGAATAAACCTGCCACCCTCTGCCAGGCCAGCCTGAGCCCAGGCTGTGCCCAGAGTCCCCATACAAAATATTGTCCTTTGGGAAATGTAGGTAGCTGCAGTACAATCATCCAGGTATCCTCGAGGAAGAGAGCCTGAGAACAGCTCTGAGACAGAACCAGCTAAGGAGCCAGAAAGCTCTCCCTTTTCTTTATTTTTCATCAAACCCACATAAGCATAAAACTGTATCAAAATGTGAATTTTAAAAATAAATTATTTCTATCCATATTTTTCATTCTATGAACCTGAACTATACCAGATTATTAAAAAAAATAAGAATAAGCAAAACTATTAGTCAAGGAAGATTCAATAGCTGTTTTTCTCAAACTCATTTTTATATGTAACTTAAATATAATAAAGGATAAGAAGGAAAGAGAACGAAAAATCATTACTAGTAAAAATTCCCTCAAAAAATCTAGAATTTTTGTCTTATTGGTTGGGAGTAAATAAGTGTGTGACTAAAGAGGTCAGGATGTATCTCTCTGTTCATCTACCTTTCTTTCTATAATATCTATCTCTGTCTCTGTCTCTACCTCCATCTCCATCTCTACCTCTGTCTGTCTTCACAATTTCAATACACCATAGTCAGCACCCACATTCTCTCAGATTATTGGTGTATCTCACAGATGATGAGCACAGATTCCATTTACATAAACCTGTAAGGGGAATACTATTTCCCCCATCTTTACAGGTAAACAAACTGAAGAGTCATAAGGAACCAGTGCTAGGTCATCCAGCCAAGGGGCAGAAGCATGAAATGTAAGCCCAGACAGTGTGGCTAGGTCATGCAGGCTTTAATATTCCATGATCCTGCTGTCCCACTAGCTTTGTGTTCATTACCAAGTGTCAGCGTGATCGCAGGAGATTGTAAGTGGCTGTCCCTGGTCTGGAAAACCCCCATTTACAGGGGATGTTTGGATGTGTCAGGTGAGGGCAGGAGCCTGAAAGAAAAGTCTCAGGAAGATCACACTAGGGAAGATAAAGCGTGCAGAGATAGGGAGGAGCTTTAAAAACTTTGGGTGATGAAAAGACTTGGGGACTGAAATAAGTCTTTGTATGTTTTCCCTTGGGAGAAGCATGGATGTTTCCGCACTGCTCCGGCCCTCACTGGCAGCCAGGGAAGCCAAAGTTCTATTTGGAGGATGACTCAGAATCACCAACAGGATGCTAGAAGGTTCTTGTGCAAGGCAGTGGGAAAAACCCATCAATGTTCAGGTTTCTGGTAATAAATTGCTATTTTTAAAGCTATCTTTTGGTAAATAAGAAACATGAAAAGAAAGCAAAGATCTCTGAAGTTTGTAAAATTGTTTTACAAATTTAAAGCAATAAATGAAAGTGATTAGAGTTTGCATTTTTAGGATGGATTTAGTTAAGGGTGTTGGTATGTATGTATCCATTATCCACCCATCACCTATCCATGCATCCATAAATCTTTCTATCCACCCACCTATCTCCTTATCTATATCTATCATTCTATGTATATATGTATCTATCTATCCATCAGTCCATCTATTCATCTATTCATCCATCCATTCATCTAGCTATTCACCTTTCAAATTCTCCTTTAAAGTTGTGCTAATTTTACTCATTTCTTATTAATTAATTAATAAATTAAATACATCTTTTGAATTGTGTGTTTATTTTTTATGTGCAGGAGGGCCATGAGTTAACCTTTTTGAAAATAATGTTTTGTTAGGGAAGAGTACATCTGACCTGTGCCACTGTCTCTTTTTGTTGTCCTCCATTGAGGTACCAGTAGCTCTTCCCTGCACCCTCATTGTGCTAGGTCCATGGACCTGGACCTTCATGTCACAACCACTAGATCTCTACTAGACTTCAAAATTTCTCACTTGTATTCTATCTCTGGCCACCATTGGCTAATCTTTCCAAACTTTGTTGGGTTGAAAGAGTTTTCATGGGACTGTAGACATTACACTTTTCCAGACATTCTGAGAACCCATCCTCTACTTCTCAGCAACCATGTTGGAATCCAGGCTTTTCTAAGAGAACATCTGTCCCTTAGGCTACACTTAAGAAATGAAGCATGATCCCTGGCCATTGTGGCTCAGTTGATTGGGTATTGTCTCACAAAGCAAAAGGTCATGGGTTCTGTTCCCAAATGGGGTGCATGCTTGGGTTGAAAGTTTGGTATCCAGTCGGGGAATGTGCAAGAGAAAACTGATTGATGTTCCTCTCTCACATCGATGTTTCTCTTCCTCTCTTTCTTCCTCCCTACTCCTCTTTCTAAAAATAAGTAAATAAAATATTTTAAAAAAAGAAGAAGAAAATGAAGCATGAGGCTCCCCTGCTTGCTGATCTTGAACCTAATAGGTATTTCTATCATTACCCTCCTTCATATGGCTTCATTCTAAGGTGTTGAAACACTGGAACCCTTATCAGACCTCAGGCAGCATCCTATTCCATCCTCCATTCCATCTCTCTTCTGCCTAATGATGGAACATCACTGAGATTGATCACAGCACTTCCTCCTTTTCAGATTTCCCCTAAAGCAGTGGCATGTGATTAGTATTCTCTGCTCTGAATCCTCTGGTTTTACTACTGGTATTCTTAGCTAAGGTATTTTTAATTTGAGGATAAAAAAATTCCTTCTCAAGAGAGCCTGGCTCTTAGAAATCAAAAGCGCTTTGACTTTCAAATGATTGTTAGGCTTTAGTTTTTAAAATGTCTAATTAGGAGCTCAAAAATCAAGAGGTGAATGTTTATTAGGTCCCGTGTGTTCTCTTTCCTGAAGCAATAAAGCTTAGCTTCATAATGTGGAATTAATAGAGTAGAGGATTCAGGGTTTCAAAGATATGTACAAGTAAACATATGCTGGTCATTTTTTCTAGATACCATCCCACAGAAAATGTATCCTTTCTGCCTGGTCCTCCCCATCCATTTTCAGTCACTATCTCATTCATTTATGTTAAAGGAAAGGAAACACTTCTATGAAATAACATGTCTAAACCTGAGTTTCTTTCCCTCTCAAACCAGGTCCTCCTTTTGTTTCTTCCACTTAGACAACGGTGGTTCTATATTTCTAGGTGAATAGGTTAAGAGCCTTCACTTGGTCCATTGACCGCTTCTCCTAATCTTCCCCACACTTAGTCAACCAGAAGATCATGTAGACTCATCCCTTACCCTTCCTTGTTTCACTTTCCTAATGCAAGGCATCACCATCAATCCATCAGTCCTTTGCCTTATTTTAATAGTCTACCAGCTGGAATTCTCACTTCTGCCTCTCTATACCTGCTCTCAACACAGAGGTCAAAACCATCTGTAAAATCATGGACACTATCACATCTGCCCATGCCCCCCATGGATTTCCATCCCTCCCAAAGTAAATCCAACCTCTTTAGGGGGCCCTAGAATACCCTTCACTATTTGGACCCCCTTTTCCTCTCTGAGATCATCTGTGATTCTCTTGTCCCTGTTCTTCCCCTCTAGCCACACTTCCTCTTGCCACTCCTCTCAAATACATCATCTGCGTGATGCATAGGGAGCACTACCCTTTCTGTTAGAACTTCCTCCCAGTCATCACAGCCAATCCTTTCACTCCTTACAGTCTGGACTCAAACTTTGCCTTATTATCATGCCACCAACACCAACCTTCCTTCACCCCTGACATTCGATCTACCCTCCCTGCCTTATTCTTTACTGTAACCACTTGCCACTCTCTCCCATACTGGCTTTTTACTTGTTTACTTTTCTTATCATCTTTCCCTCCAAACAATATGCAAGCTAAATATGTGCAGAGAAACTATATTTGAATTCAAATGTATTTTGTTTAATATTTTAGAACAAGTTCCCATATTCACTGAATATTTTTGTGTTATTGATAACTATAATAAAGATATAAAGGCTAACTTGAATGGACAAATAATTATTCTTTACTGTGGAGCTATAAAGTCAAAAATAATGCTACTTTGTTTTCTATACTATGGATATCAATTAGATTTGAACTAGAAAACACACGTTTTTGACTTCTATATTTTAAATACATATGCCCTTTATTACATGCTGTTATATTTATCAATATTTAATTTATTCTTAAATCCACCTTTTTCTGCAAATAAACTCTTCAAATCCACTGCAAGTGAAACATGCTTCAGTGTACTTGCAACTTTGCACATTTAATTCACCACATAACTTTCATATTAAGATAAACACAGGAAAAAACTCTTGAAAAATTTCATTTTAAGGTCACATAATTTACCCAGAACAACAAAGTTCAGGTTCAACACAATTGGGATTTATCCCAATGGCTGACAATGCAATTTCAAGAGAACCCTTAAAGGAACATGACAGCAGCTGTGAAATCTTGGAATTTCTCCCCGCTCCTACATGACACCTTGATAAGGCAATTATAGCATAATTATCCTAACAAGTGGCATTATAGAAAATTATTGTCATTCTCCTGTTAAAATAACACATAATCATCAGCAAGTGAATTCTAGAATTCCCAATCAGCATCTCATTACCTGCCGCTGGCCATGAAATGAGCATAATTGGTGGGCACTAACTGACAAGATATTTGAAGGGGAAAAAATATGAAAGAGGGCAGTTTGGAAAATCAATGGGAACAAAACCAAGTTAACCCCCAATGACCAAATTTGTAGTGAAACAGCAACATTTACTGGTCCCATGAAAATGTGTCAACCCTGGCATCTTCTTTGTTTTCCATAAATACTTTTGTTTCCCTGTCCTGCCATCTTGATGTTTTCCAAGACAGTTACTCTCTTTATGAAGCAGCCAATTGCGACACTACGTTCTCCTATAAATGACACCATTCTCAATTGCATGTCACTTCAATAAAAACATCTCTTTAAACCATTTGCTTCTTAAAACAATAATTTGCTTCCAAATGCATTTTGATTTTCCTGACAGTACACATACTTAAAAATAAATCTTTACAACTCATCCCATGTCCCTTACAGCCTAAATTTTTAGCAAGATCTTAAAGCAACCTGATTGACAGAAAGGCATAAAAAGACACATTAGAAGATTTAAACTTTCTTAAATGTCAAAGAATATGAGAACTTATGGAGAGGGCCACAGAAAGCAAGAATGCCCACCAGGCTC
The DNA here is from genome assembly GCF_019186645.2 of Phyllostomus hastatus. NCBI lineage: Eukaryota > Metazoa > Chordata > Mammalia > Chiroptera > Phyllostomidae > Phyllostomus > Phyllostomus hastatus. Next base: position 35,296,432 of record NW_025334028.1, read on the forward strand.
CCACGAGAGGTAACCACCCAGGTCCCCAGGCTCCCCAGGGGAATCTTCTGTGTAAAACAAAGATCTGCCTTTGCCAATATATTAAGGTTTTTTCATATTCCTGGCCACTCTGAATTGACTCCCCAGAAGGCCACTGCTACATACTGGCCAATATGTAAGGGGTAAGTACGGCAACTGACCCCAGCATTCTACTGAGTAGTCACTGCAGGACCAGGAGAAGTGAAGACTTAGCTTTCCATATTATTTCACAGCAAGTCTAGATGCCAAGCCTACCCAAGGATCACTTTTCCAGTGAATGTGAACAAATAAATAAACATTTCAACATGTCACTTAGTGAGAAAGTGTTTAAAGGACACACTAATATAGAGAAAAAGGAATGACACTCTCAATCATAACAAGTAGTTCCTTTCATTGTGTGTGTTTCTTTCATGCCAACCTTAATATGATCAAAAAGTAAAGCAAGGCAAACAATTTATGACATAGTATTTTAAATGAGCCCTTCTTTATTTTTTTTACAGAGATCTCAGAGTGACCCCACTTGTTGAAATTAACAAAGCGTTTAAGAGGTTGTGTGACTATGGCACAGAGGTTGTCTGAGATTCCCATACCTGCCTCTTTCTCAGGTGCCAGGGCACACTCAGAGCCCCTTGATCTACACCTGCATTGAGCCATAATGGGACACCTTGCTCTCCACTGTCTCTCCGGAGTCTCTTTCTGTTGGCATGCTAAGGGATTTGTATTTCAAATATCGTTTTCAAATACCATGTCAGCCACAGGGAGATTTTGCTGTAGAGGAACGTACTCCTTTGTCTTAAAATAAAGCCACCATCTCATGTGAGAAGTGAGTGAGCCATCCTTTTCAGGAATTTCTGGTAATTTTTGTCTTCTTTTTTATGTCTTCACATTTTAAATCCCTCTTCACTAAGTATGTACAAAATCCCCTTGATTGTTTCCTTTGTCTTATGTGAAACAAGCTTTCCATCCAATTAGAAACAAAACTCATGCAAAATTTACAAATTGAAATTCATGCAAACAAAAAATAAATAATGGATTGGGACGAGTGCATACACTGATCCTACAAAAATGGCTCATTGGTCCCAGGGAGTAACACCAATTTCTGGGCATATTGCTTGTTTTTTTTCCTCTTCTACATCACCACCTACACCAACATGTGGAACCATTGTCCTGCATCTTGTCAGAAAATGTCCCCTGGATATGGGAGACCTTTCTCTTTGTGGAAAAAACAAATGCTTTTATGCACTTTGGCTTATCTTTCTTGTTGAAGAACTACTCTTTAATTGTAGCCACATTCAAAAATAATAATGAAGTCTAAACATCAACTCTTTAAATAAACTGTATATTTGCTAAAATATATATATTTAAAAATTCACTTCTTCTGTACAAATAAAGCAAAATTTTGGAAGGTAGTGTTTATGCAGTTGAAGAAAAAATTGCCCCCTCCAATGCCACCACCCTGACACCTTCACATAGTACCTTCACTCCCCGAATGGAGGTATCTAGTCTACACACTGTAGGAGGTTACTGGGGATTTCCTTTTAGACATAAAGTTTTTAATGGGCCCTTACTGGCATCAACAATGACCCATGCAGTCATTAATTCTCAGTGGCTTTTATGAAAGAGAAGACCCACGGGATTCTCTTCTGAAGGTCTTGGACTAATGATTAACCAATGGAGCATACTTTAAAAATCACAGAATTTTATTTTGGAAACAACATTCTTGGTAATTTTATTAAATAGATTATTATTTGAAAGAGAACAAGACATTGTAAATTTAGACAACGTTTAAGAGAGGAAAAATGTGATTATAGTGAACGCTGTAGATCTTCAACAAAGATCTGTATGCACACATTTCCTTTCACCCAACCCTTTGCCCCTAGACAGACCCTGCTGCTCATCACTGGGACCACATAGAACTCTCTGCTGCCTCTGGAACTGGCAAGTCTGGATTCATCGAGGCACACACTACTCAGGCGTTTCCTAAAAGTTGGGGTCATGTATCTTGGAGATGCAGAAGGCTTCACACCCTAAAGAGAACACCTGCAGAGGTGAGGTTCCGAGGGCACTCAAGGATAAATTTTCCTTTCAGCCTCCCCGCCCCATGGACTGTACCAAGATACAGTAGTTCATAAGACCAATATCAAATGTCCAGAACACTGAGCAGTCAGCAGCTTTTATGACAAAGGGGTGACCAGACCAAAAATGTGTACCTGTGTATTTTATCTCCCACTTGCTTGTCTGACTTCCCCTCCCCTTTTACACCTGCTGCCCTGGGTCTGCACTCATCTATAAACTGTCAAGATACAAATTTTGTTTTAGTCTGTCTTTTCTAGGGCACCCAGTATAACAAAGTAATATTTTTAAAGTTTTAGTCTTAAAAAATAAACAACTGGTCTTTTGAAAGACTGGATGAAATTACCCTCAACTTACTTATTTCTTAAAAGGCAAATGTATTTCAGAATTTCTGAAGTGGTTCCCATAATATGTACACTTTAAAAAGACATATGAATCATTGAAGTAGTTTATTAGTCTATTGTTACCCATGATGAGCTAATATTTACCATATAATTATTTACACCTTTGCTAATAATATGGAAACTAATAGTAATCTTTGTGTAGGCAGAGTAATTGCATTGGGTCACCTTGAAAATTATATTATTAGCTGGCCTCCAGCAGGTGTTCATTTCATCTGATTTATATCATTTTTACTTATATCTGTTCCATTTCATCAAAGCATAGTAATTATGTGACAGAGCAAAATAAGTGCTGCAGAATATCATAAAATGATAATCACAGGCTTGGTGAGCATATGAATAAGGTGCTAGTCCTCTATTTTCATGGTATAATAAATAAATATCTGGGAACTACTCTCTATAAGTAATAGAACAAAGACATTGGGAAATGTTAAACATATAATACATATAAATAGAAAATAGATTTTATAATATTGATAACTTGAAAAATAATTGGTTTCATTTAACAATGTAAATCATTAGATTTAATACTTACTTATCTAATATGCGTGGAAGAATTTTTTTTTTGGCATGATTTAAAATTATGAGCTATGAGCCCTGGTTGGTGTGGCTCAGTGGACTGAGTGCCAGCCTGCAAACCAAAGGGTTGCTGGTTTGAATCCCAGTCAAGGCAAAGGCCTTGGTTATAGGCCAGGTCTCCAGTAGGGGGTGTGAGAGAGACAACAACACATTGATGTTTCTCTCCCTCTCTTTCTCCCTCCCTTGCCCCTGTCTAAAAATAAACAAATAAAATATTTTAATAATTAAAAATAAAATACAATAAAAATAAATTATCAGCTATGATTTTGCTTGCTTTTTTTGTTTTCACCATTTAATGGCAAATGTAATGTATTTCTGGGAACCAACGAGTGGGAAATAGCCTCAGAAAAATAAAACTTGTTACAGATGAGACACTTTATATTACATTTTGGATTTAGTTTTTGCAGTGTATTTTCAGCAATATATTGTGATGATAATACAAAAAACTTTCATACAATCCATTTTTACTTGGGTTTTGTGCTATTTTTAGGTGGTTGTTTTTGCATGCATCAAGTTTGGACAGTAAAGAGAGAGAAAACAAGACCATCCTTTAGAACATCATCCACATTTTTTTAAAGATTTTACTTATTTATTTATTTTTAGAGAGGGGAAGGGAGGGAGAAAGAAAAGGAGAGAAACATCAGTGTGTGGGTGCCTCTCGAAAGCCCCCTACTGGGGACCTGCTCTGTAACCAAGGCATGTGGCCTGCCTGACTGGGATTCCAACCAGTGACCATATGATTTGCAGGCAGACACCCAATCCACTCAGCCACATATTTTTAACTATTATTTTCATTGAGAACATCAACAATTCCATGAAAAATGGGATTAGATTACACTGTCCAGTGGAAATCAGACTATAAATCATTGTTATTATTAGTAAACACAAAGAAGATTTATTTCCATAATCAGCAGTGAAGGAACAATTTCTTGTTTATTCTGCCTAACTTCTCCATCTTACTGCATGAGATGTTGACTACTTTACAAAACAGGAAGTATAAAGTTGTTAGAAATAAATTACCTTCTAAGAATATTTAATGTTCACTGTTGATTTTTTAAAAGATTTTATTTATTTATTTATTTTTAGAGAAGAGAATAGTGGGAGAAAATGAGGGAAAAATCATAGATGTGAAAGAGAAACATTGATTGGTTGCTTCTCCTGCAACCAAGGCATGTGCCCTGACCAGGAATTGAACAGGTAACCCTTCGATTTTTGGGATGTCAACCAACCAACTGAGTCAGGTCAGGGCTCATGTTGATACTCTTAAGCCAGATCATTCCTTGAACTCCAACATGATGTTAAGAATTCTAAAAAACCTTCATCATTTGACTAATGTTTGGGTGTGTTGAACAGTAAATACAATGTTTCCATCAAAATCTATCTGTCCTCACCTCTGCAGAAGTGAAGGAAAGATTCGAGTAGGAAGAAAAGCCTTATAGTTTTACAAAGCCTCAAAAAATAATTTTAATTATTGGCATTGGTGCATGAACATTGGGAGTTAACTAATGTCTTCTTAATTTAAAATTTATATTTTAAAAAATGTTTGTTTTGCAGGCACTACCGTACCTTGAGTTATAATCACGTCACATTCTTATTTAAATATCTTGTTTTTGTCCCCTTCAGAACATAGTCCAAGTTTCAAGTGCTCATTTTTCAGCAGACACACTATAGCTGCACCTACTATTCAGATATCACTTCTTTTTTCTTTCCTTTCACAAAGTTTTAGCAAAATTAAACCACCTTTTTCACTTATACAGCAAAACTCTTCTTACAGCAAAAATCTTCGTACACCCACATTGACATTTAAAATATTTAACAAAGATAGTGATCAAAATACCAATCAGAATAGACAAACCAGGCTGAATGGGGGTGGGGTGGGGAGCATACAGCTGTCCCTACTCTGACCTCAACTTGGAGGCTTTACGTATCTGTTTCTTATAGATTTGTTATGGACTAAACTTTTGTGTATCCCCCAAATTCATATCTTGAAGCCCTAACCCCTAATGTGATGGTGTTAGGAGGCTGGGCCTTTGGAAGCTGATTAGGTCATGAGGGTGGAGCCCCCATAATGGGATTAGTGTCCTTATTAAGAAATCCTGGAGAGCTACTTGTCACGTTCCTCCAAGTGAGGACACAGGAGAAGATGTTTTCTAAGAACCAAGGAAGCAAGTCCTCATTAGACACTGAATTTGCCAGGGTCTTGATCTCAGACTAGCAGCCTCCAGAATTGTGAGAAATAAAAGGTTTTTTACATTACCAAATTTATCGCATTTTGGTATAGCATCTTAACCTGACTAAAACAAGCTCCTACTTTTTTTAGCCAGGCAGTGGGTAGTACTTTTATTGTATTTTATAATAGCAGCATCATACAGTCTCCTCATATCATTGCTTTACAGCTGAGGAAACTGATGGTTCTTGCAGGACTGAAAATGAATGCAGCAAAGCCCATCTCAGATTGTGGCTTTATTGTGGGTTCTGAGGAGCAGGCTACCTATTCGTCAGCAGTGTTTCCCTTCCCCTAACTGTGCTCCCATCAGTGTTCACCGGTTTCAGACAATAGCTTCTAACACAAGTTTCTAATAATCCATGTCTCTGTACATAGTGTGCCCTTTGCTTCTGCTTCTCTGATTGTCTGGCAAACTCTCAGTCTGCAAGACCCATGTGTTACATCTACGTTCTTCATTCTTGATTCTTACAGACACTGTTGTGAGGATATGGAGAGAGGGGAATCCTTTGACACTGTCGGTGGGAATGTAGACTGGTGTAGCTATTGTGGAAAACAGTATGAATATACTGCAAAAAATTAAAAATGGATTTTCCTTTTGCCCTAGTGATCCACCTTCTGGGAATATACTAAAAAAACCCCAAAACACTAATTCAAAAGAACATATGCACCCCTATGTTCATTGCGGTATTATTTACAATCACCAAGATATGGAGGCAGCCCGAGTGTCCATCAGTAATGAGTGGATAAAACAACAATGGGACATTTACACAATGGAATACTACTCAGTCATAAAAAAGAAGAAAATTTTAACCTTTGCAATAGCATAGATGGACCTGGAGAACATTATGCTAGGTGAAATAGCAATTCAGAGAAAGACAAATACAAAATGATTTCACTTACCTGTGAGTCTAATAAACAAACTGAACTAACAGGCAAAATAAAGACAGACTCATAGAGATACAGCAGGATGACAGCTAAGAGGTGGGTATTAGAGGGTGGAGGGACTAAACAAATAGGAAAAAAAGACTCATGGACACAGGCAACAGGACTGTGATTGTGGTAGGGGGAGGTAATGGGGATAAATAGTAATGGGAAAAAATACAATATAAATAAATAAATAGGCTATGGGAGCTCCTACTTTTTATATATTATAATTATATTTGCTTGTATATTATTGTCACAAATGAACTATAAACTCTTTGGAGAAGCATTCAATACTTTATAATACCTAATTTGCCTGAAATATGAAAGAAAGCTGTAGAGAGAGAGAAAAGAAAGTTTTTCATAAATATTTGCCCAATGAATGGACTAAGATTCCTCTAGAAAATGTAAATATAATTGAGATTTTGGTGGTGATTTTGAGTAAAAAAGGAGTGGCAGAACCAGTTTCAATGAAGGAGTCCGGTTGTGTTTTAATGATACTAATTTAGAGGAAAAATTAATCAGAAAATTTACTTGGCATCTTGTAGAGAAAACAACCTAGACACATTTTTGTTCTCTGATATAAAAGAAATTCAAATGGAGAAACATGTCAGAAGTTCAGAGCTAGATAAGTTAACACATTAGTACTTTAATGACCAAAAAACAGTAAACATATACATTTTTTCCACCAGGGTGATTTTATTGAGTAATAAATCTGTTCTCTAAATCTTTCCATTAAAGTTCCTACTTGCAATGTGTGTGAGCTCAATGGGAGAGGACTTTCTGTAAGAGAGAGACAGGAGGGGCACTTGTGGCGATGGCGTGCTGTGAGTCCTAACGGTGCCAATGTCCGCATCCTGGCTGCAATGTCTTGTCACAGTTTTGCAGGACGTTGCCACTGGGGAAAACTGGCTGAAGGCTAATCATACAACTGCATGTGAATTTACAATTATCACAAAATTTTAAAAGTTTAATTTAAAAATTCCCACTTTAATCTCCTAGTCTTTTTTGAAGTTGTTTCCACTTTAAGGCACTCAAAATGCTGAAGAGGTAAATGGCACTGCGGTTGGTAAGACACAAACGCGAGGCCGGCCACTTCCTCTGGTACAAAGTCCCTAATTAGCAATCTGATTAACAGTTGATAGATTTAACAGTGATGTCAAGTACAGTGAATACAGACAATAAAAACTAAAAATAGTAAAAAACAGACCCATCTGAGTGTGAGTGATGAGAGTGTCTCACCATGTTTGATGAGATGCAGTCTGCTGAAGCTATTCTTCCCAGCATCACTGGTCCAGCACCTGAGGCTGCATGAACCCTGCATGCATATTGGAAGGGGTTCAGAAGAAGGATGGGAAGGAGGGTTGGTAGTAGATCTGCATTTAAAAACCAGATGAGACAGGAATGGAGGAAGCAGGATGGGACAAACCCACAAACATAATTTTCTTCAATAATAACTTTGAGACATCCGCAAAGCTGCATGCTGATGCCTGGCTGAAACAGGAAAGGAGGAAGCTCTAATGTAAATGTCAACATGATAAGATAGACAAAAACCAAAATGAGTTCTATTTACAAGAAATAGAAATCCCCCACTGTACCATTCTTCCTGAGTTATGCAAGTTTGAAGTGAGGTGCAATCCCAAGACACAGTTATTGCTCAAGAAATAATGTTTTAAAATCTTACTTTTTATCACTCGCATTGAAACTTTGATATTCTTTTGTATAGGGCACTTCTCAAAGGCCACCACACCTTTCCTAGCCCCCAAGAGATCCTAAGTTCATGGGAAGGAGAGACAATGTTTGTTTAATTCCCCTGTCTCTCCTCACCTTTTTCTCTGGTTTCAAGCACTTAGTGTTTCTGCCATTTGTAATGGGTAATTTATGAACAGCTCACTAAGGGTACAGTGTTTTATTCAGTCTGAAGCCTTTTAAGTGCATTCATGTATATTATTTAAAGTTTTTTCTACCAAACTTTCTCTTCACTCCAACAATGGACTGCTCCTGAAGCCTACTCCTAGATGAGCAAATAGTATAGTCCATCATTAATCCACAGAAAGCCAATGGTTCTTGCATTCATTTTCACATGTTTTAGAGGCATACTTGGGTCAGGCAGAGACAAAAAAAATGCATCTGGAAAACATATTGAGGAAAGTAGAAGTCACCCTGCTCAGTTCACCCCATACTACCTGCTTTTGCTGTCTTCTCTCTTTCTTCATACCCAGGCTTCCCAAGTCCTTTCCTTCTTCCCTAAGAAGAGAGAAACAAATGGCCACATTAACCAGAAAGAATTTGTCTCTGGAGAGAGAGAGAGAGAAAGAGAGAGGGGAAGGGGGGGGAGAGAGAGGGAGGGAGGGAGGGAGGGAGGGAGGGAGGGAGGGAGGGAGGGAGGGAGGGAGGGAGGGAGGGAAAGAAAAACATCTTGTTGCCTAAGTTTCAGAATTTCCATTTTCACCTCATCAACTTTGTTCCCTATTAAAATGTGTTAGCTTCCAATTGATGAAACTACCTTCCACAAAGCAATTAGCAATTTTCTGGCAGGGCAAAATCATGCTGCAGTGAAGGCATCCGTGGTCACTGGTCTGGGACTGGTGAAAGCACAGCATTCTTAGCATCAAAAACTGAGCCATCATGCAATTTGCAGGAGTGCAGATGGGGCGATTTTCAGGGTATGTGCATAATGGGTTTTGGGAAAAACATCTCAGCTCTTTAGATGAACAAGAAGAAACTCTTTCTAAAATATTTCCAACTTTGATCCACCTACATACATTTTAATGCATTAACTGCTCTTGGTCAATAAGCTCGTTGGCTTCCTGACCAAGGTGTTCCAAGACCTCTGATGCCATTTGCCCTGACTGTTTCCTCTGCTCCTGATGACCACATAATCAGTCACATTGAAAGAGAGACATCTGAACAAAGTGATATACATGCAAAGCACTTTGCAAAGTTCAAATTCCTTTTTGTTACAGTTTAAAAACACGTGAGGAAGCCAGCACATTAACACCACATAGTAGGTGTATATACATGCCATCCAGGCAGTAGGTGTGTATACATACTGTCCCTACCCAAACAGACCTGAAGGAAACTGGTGAAATTTTACAATAATTTTAGTATCCAGAACAATTGCACAGTGGGTTGAAGAAGCCTCTTATTAACTTTGTCTTTTCAATTTTTCACACATGAGAAGAAGAAGCTGTGAAAAATCTTCCTTTGCCCTCTCCAGACTTAGGGTAAATTTCTGGTTTTGATGATTAAGCATTATAATTATAGACTTTCCCACATCTGTTCCAGTATTTTGGAGTCAAGATTTATATCACTTTCACTCTTTTCAGGTTGCTGTACAAGAATACTTGAAACATGTCCTGTTTTGCCAATCTGATATTTTTTAAATGAGGTCAAATTAAATTTAATATTAAGTGAAAGAACTCCTAGCATGCATTCTCCATTTGCAAGAAAGTCAGACTGTCTCTTCCGGGAATTATTAAGCTGAGTAAGCTAACCCATCCTGGAGGAAGTCCTGCTTTCTCTCCAACACATCCCAGATATCTGGCTATTGTCACGGCTTCTGACACACCTTTGGTTGCACAGTCAAATTCAGTCTCTCTTCAGTGATGACTAAGCAAATGCCACAAAGGGAAAAAGGAGGCTGTCTTTCCCTTATATCCAGTGTAAAGATTGGTGATTGACATTCCATAGGTCTATAGCTTCCCAATGAGTCTGTTTGTTTCATTGCTATGTTTGTTCACAAATGGACACAACATGTACACACACACACACACACACACACACACACACACCTCCATTTCACACCTAGGGCTCCAAGCTGCACAGAGAGCCAACCTGCTCCTGAGACCATGAAGGGTCGAGCCCTTCCTTGTGTCCTCTCACTGCTTATTAGCAGATTCGTCAGATTTGTGCTGGAGGGACTTTGCTGCTAAGAACCTTACCTTCGAAGGAGTGGGGAAACAAAGGCTCAGTGGTGTCTTCCTCCCTAACCAGTCTGTGCAGAACCCTGAGCATTTACTCACAATAACTAAATACACTCCTTTGCCTTCCTAAATACATCCATCTTGTCCCCAAGTCCCAAGGAAATCCTTCCTTGTTTGACTCAAACTCTACCTAATTCCCTGCCACTGGGATAATCAATAACAAGAATATCTATTGTGTTGTCTCCATGCATAGAAGAAGACACCCACAAATGCTTGCTTACTTCTTTCTGCCTTTCAGCTTTAAGAGTGACCATGGTTTCCCACAGCCACATCATCAACCCTGCCAGAAGCCCAGTGTCTGAAGGGAGGCCGCATTGCCACGCCAATTCCCAGCCCAATAGGGACTAAACCGGTGCCACCACTACCACTGTCCTACAGCTTCTGCCTTGGGTGGGGGTCTTCAAGTAGGCTTCCATATGTTAAACCAGGCTTCCCCCTCAATTTTGAACAATTTGAGAAATAAAAAGTTAGTAGAGATCACGAAGTCAGTTGCACTATTGACACAGGCCAAGTTCAGTTTAGCAGCTTGATGTGAGAGCCACAGGACCCATTTGAACTCCAGGTGAGCATCTAGGCAGATGTCTCTGTTCCCACACAGCAGTGGCAAACTGAGGCTAGATCAGGTGGGTGGTTTGTCTGCTGATCTGCCTAAGGTAACTCAAGCAGATGAGTTATCTGGAGGCTTCTCAGGACTGAGCAGTCTAGAATCCTCACTTCATATCTGGTGGTTGGTGCTGGCTGCCTGCTGAGTGACTTGATCCCCCCTGTGGCTACCTCAGATTCATTCAGGCAATAGTTTCATGGAGGCAAGAAAGTGAGAGTAGAGTTCAGAGGCTGACTTTTAAATTCCCAATCCAGTATTTCTGCCCTATCTTATGTGTCAAAGTAAGTGTAACCCCAGCTTATACTCAAGAATATGAAGAAACAGACTCCATCTTCTGATGGAAAAAGCAGTAACATGCAAGCAATGGGCCAGCATGTGGGCATGTGGGCCTATGAACATATTGTGTGAGGTACCACGAAATGTCTTCTACTGACTCAGGTCAGGTGGAAACATGATCGCAAGCAGGTTGCCACCATCCACAAAAGACAGGGGAAAGCACATGGAGCCCAAGAGAGTTCCTGGAAGAATTATTTTTTGACAACATTCAGCGTTTAAAGGGTTGATGAAAGGCCATAGCTATCCTGGCCGGGACACCAGAATCCACAGAGCCCTTGGACACACAGATTTATGTCATCTCACTGAGTAAAGAAACCTAAACAATCTGATCATTTATCCATTTAGATAAACAATCTAAATGGCTGGGTGAGAACAAGCTGACACTGAACTCACACTAGAAAAGGAATATTATAAAGAGTCACCATGATCTGGTAATGAGTTATAACATCGACTTATTACTTTCATGTAGCTTAATGTGTGTGTGTGTTTAACTAATTTGCTATGCTTACTCTGCCACTTTATCAAGGGTATGTTGGTGGTGAATAAATTTATAATTTATTCTGTGAGTTTCATAATATCAAAAATAAGATTCTAACAGAACTCAAGAGAGACTAGACATCACCCAGAGAAACATCAGAAAGTGTATGTTTTCTTGTAAAATATTCAGTTGTCCCTACTTATAGAGGGGCAAAAAAATATTTTCAGCTGAATGAAAGGGAATAAGTTTAGTTTGAGTGCTAACACTTATTTTGAACTTTTAATTCTAGAAAGAATGATTCAGCTGAATTTTTCTCAGGTGGGTATTAGAAGTCCTCTAAAAATGAAAAGGGGGCAAGGACCCATCTCCTGTGGCAGCCAGGGCCAGGGCGCAGCTTCTCCCACACAGGGTGTGTCCTTGAAGCCTAAGTGAGCCAGGCCACACTTCTTTCTGGCACTTTGAATCTGAGGGATTGTAAAGGTGTAGGACATTTAAAATTTACTTGTCATGTCTTCTGTGAGGTTGAGATCCACGGTGGCAAGGGGACAAAGGTAACACACTAAGATGGCCTCAGCATCAGCATAATAGACCCCAAGTGACCTTGCTGATAAAATCCTCTTCTGCTTAAAGAATTAAGAGTTGGTTTTGATTGTTTATGCCAAACATTGGGCACAGAGATGTAAGCAATCAATTCTACTTGAGCTTCAGAGACAAGGAGGTTTCAGGAAAGGTTCATATAAAGCGGGAAGAACTAAGGAATTGGTTAATGCATGTAATCAGTGTACATTGTCTATTTGAATGTCATTACATAGTTTTGAAATCAGTAATAAGGCTCAAAGATTTTTTGTATTAAACATGCAGATCCTAGTATCAACTTGTGCTGTATTTGTCTTTACCACTCTCGAGTTGTGAGAGTGGGAAAAAATGGAAGAAAATCTGTAAAAATAAATCCTGGTTGTAATATTCATCATTAAGAAGAAAGATTATATTTTCTAGGGAAAAATATATTGCTCACATTTGATACTATAATTTAGTAATCTTAAATTGAGTTACTATCTTGAAATAAAACACTTTAACATTATTTTCAATAATAGTGCTAAGAATACAGGAAATCATCTATATTTTCTGCCAACATAAAAATGAGAGCCTATATTTGAAAATCATTTTAAAATCATAACTTTTTTCCAAAAGTTATCAAATAGAGTCTTAAAATCCTCTAGTAGTTCTCAGAAAAGAACTTTGTTAGAAAAAGCCTATTTACATCTTACAACATCTATTTGAAATTATCCATTCTTGCAAAGCATACTTTTACTGCAGTTCATTAATTTTTAGAATCTATAGGTTTGTAGAACTTGATTTCTTTAATCATGCATGTAAAATTAATTATTAAAATTTTTTATTTTGCTGATTTCAGCAAGTGTGTGGAACTACACAAGATAGCCTTCAGCAAAATATGCAGCATCTAGCAGGAAAAGGAAAAATGATTCTTGTTTTTTCCTAAAATGAATTTTCTGTTTCAATAACTTGTATTGAAACCATTAAGGCAAACATATCACTTTATTTTCTTTTGTCCATATTTTCAGCAGAAACTTGGAAATAACAGCACTTGCACTCTTTCTGTTTCCTAATCACATAAGCCTGTTTTACAGGTAAAGGCATATTAATGGAAGGGAATCTGGATTTACTTCAGACTCCGTTCCATTAATATGGATACAAGTGGACCACTTGTATCAGTGATGATTTCATCATTAAAACACATAATTTTAAAAGATTGTATGTGGAAATGATCTCAGGAAGCATTATATCTCAGAGAAATGAAATTTTACATGGAATCAGGTATAATACTAACTTCCTCACCATCCAGGCTAATTACATAAAATTTTAGTGTGATTTGAGAATTTTGGTTCCATTTAGCACTATTAAAAAAGAGGCAATGGTTACTTAGGAATGCAAATGTCATCAAGAGAGAATGTGAATGGCAATGCAGTACCAGAGGTTTTGTATTAAATCCTTGTATGATGCAATATAAACTCAGCAGTGTACAGAGGATCATCTGAAGTATATAAGGAGCAGGTCAAGACAAGATTTAATTCTGTGTCTTTACCAATAAATGTAAAAGCTAAAGCTCCCACAACCAACACCAGTACCTCCCACAGATACAGATACACAACCAGCCCTCAGGTCTCCTGACCAAAGGCTAAGAATACTATTTATTTTCCCCTTCTTATTTCAGTAAGACATCTATAAATAAAAGTGTTAGTTTGTTTCTGTGAATATATAGCTCTGTGTATCCTTATCCTATCCTTTTTTTTGTCCTAAGACTTTCATAAAAATTTCCTTTTTAGAGTTTTAATTTATTTTTAGACAGAGGAGAAAGGAAGGAGAAAGAGAGGGAGAGAAACATCAATGTGTGGTTGCCTTTCATGTGCCCCTGCTGAGGATCTAGTCTGAAACTCAGGCACGTGCCCTGACTGGGAATCGAACTGGCGACTCTTTGGTTTGCAGGCTGGCACTCAATCTACTGAGCCACACCAGACAGGGCTCGTAAAAACTTCTTAGAGAACATTCTTATGTTTTAGTTTCCATTTTTCCTTCAAAAATGAGAACATCAATCAGAGCTGGAAAATATAAATTCAAGAAAGATAAGAAAAGGCTCCATGGGCCCCCTTTATTGATTTTTGCTATTTCAGTAAAGCCATCTCTGATCTCCTACCTTCACCGCGACCCCCAGCACAGGGTGAAGTGTGGCTCCCATAGCCACTCTCTGTTGATTGTATCTGCTCACCTGCAGGAGTGACCATCTGACCAGATCAGGACCTGATTTTCTGGACAGGGGAAGAATAGAATTCTTACACATTTTCTCTTAGTCCTTCCCGTGGGAGTCAAGAAGTACAGTTTTCAGGTAAAAAGAAAAAATACTTAAGAACTGATTTGGAGTTGGGTTGAGGAGATCTTTGTTAGAATCTCATTGATTGTGAGTCTCATTCAAGGAAGAATTATGTAGAAGGGCTTGACCACTGAGCACTGGCCCTCCTAAATTAACTGTGAAAGTAAGTCTCTGAGTCTTACACTTAGCCAAGTAGCTTAAACCAACACTTCTTGAAATAACACAAACTATATATATGATCCAACTGAACTCTAAAATAACTGAGTTGCTTAACCAGTTGTCCTTTGAGCCTGTGTATTTATCAGAAAATTAAATTCTTTCCTAATTTTTTAATTATATGTTGAAATTCTCCATCTAGTTTCATTAAGTCCCTGTTGAATGACTCAAATAGTTGAATGTTGTTTCTGTTATGTTTGCTTTCTTTCAGTTTTCAGACATTTGCTTTGTGCCTAGGATGGCAAGTACTTTAAAAATTAAATTTCAGATATGGTGTAAAAAAATTGGAGCTAGCCTGACACACTGTATTATGTCTTCTTTCTCCTGATTGGATGTTCTTTTGCTCTGGCAAGCAGCTAAGGTAGGTCGGATCACCTTAATGAAGTCTGGGATTGAATTGATCCAAATGGGAGCTTTAATCTTAATGAGGTTGGTGTGTTTCTTGTTGAGGTGAACACTAGTACAATCCTGGGATGTTGGCCAAACCCCTTCCCTTTCCTTAACAGCAGTTATTGCTTCTTGGCCCCAGGAGGCTGCCTGCACTCTGCTCGACCTTTCAATCACAGATGCTCAGTCACTGAGTTTCCCTCCTGATAAGATTTTCAGCTGCTTCTTTTTTCAAATTAGGAAACCATCAGGGCAAAAATGCCCCATCAAACATCTCCTTTTTTTTGTGAGAACTTGACCAATTCATTACATCCCCACTGTTCGATGGCTCCGATGCCTTCTCTTATAGGTGGAATTGTGGCCCCAAAATCCAAATGTTAAAGCCCTAACCCCCAAGGTGATTATACCTGGAGATAAGGTATTTAGGAGGTAATTAAAGTTAAATGAAGTCATAAGGGTTGGAGATTAACCTTTTAGGACAGTGGCCCTCTAAGAAGAGGACAAGAGAGCTCCCTCTCCACCATGCAATGACACAGCAAGAAGGCAGCTGTCTACAGGAAAGAAGAGGACCCTCACTGAAACCAGCCACGTTGGCACCTTGATCTCAGACTTCCAGCCTCCAGAACGGTGGGAAACAGATTCCTGTCATTGTTACATTGTTGTTTCTTATGGCAGCTGACTAATAAACCATCTAATAGGTGTCAAGCACTTGTTTCTATTCCTAGTTTCCTTCTTGTTGGTGGGAAGGCTGACCTGTTAGAGGCTTGTCTGCCACGAGAAATAGATTATGTGGCTGCAAGTGACACCATGATGACAGCCCTCATCTTGAGTCCCTGTGAAGGGAGACTTGAGGATCTCATGGAAGGTGCATAATAAGATTTGAGAAGCAAGGAAAGAGTAATCATCAAGTCATAAAATACTGAATATTTTAATGAGTTAAACAAAAAATATGTCTAATATTTGGCATATTTTTCACCAAAAAATAGAACTGATGGTGCCTTTTACAACCATGGTATTAAAAAAATGAAGAAGGGTCTGAGATTTCCCCTACTTGTCACAATTTTCCTGCTGCAGTTTCATGGTTGCTGGCAGAAGGCAGGAGACTCTTGGGTCACAAATAAGAGACTGCCATATTTTTCCATGTATAATGCACACTTTTTTGCCCAAATTTTTGAGGGAAAAATAAAGATGCATTTTATACATGGGTAGTACTCATCCTATATCTATATAAACATTTTAAATTATTTTATTTATGCTTATGTATTCAAAGTGTAACTCTAGAAACCAATAATGATATCTGCATATTCAAAAATAAATGCTAAAATTCATTTACAGTGCAAAAAACAGTATCTAAATATAAACAAGTAAAATATTAAATTAAAAAATTAAAATGAAAGATTTTTTCCTGAAAGTTTGGGCCAAAAACGTGAGTACACATTATACACTTATTCATTATTCATAGTAAAAACAGGTAACGGGGTATCAGCATTCATTTTAATGCCATTTTACCAAGCCTCAATTCCCACAAGAGGGCATGAGAAGAACCAAGTGAAACTCATGCACACAGTGTATGTGTTGCAATGGAGAAACCTTAAGCTTGGGGCCTCCAATCTTTTAAAATGAGCTGCAAGCAGGTCTGCCCTTTGCTCAGGATGGAGATTTTTATTTTCCCAAGAAGTGAACAAGCTTGCCTTTGCTCCAGAGGGTAATACTATCGTTGTCTTTCCAGGCTGTTGACCATACAATCATCCTTGGATAGCCCAGGTCAAAGGGAAGTCAGTGCCTTGTCTTGCAAGATGTGCGGAAACACGAGTCTCATGGAGAACTGCCTTCCAGTGTGGAGAAGGGAAATCCTTCACACCAAGCATCCTACCTATTACATATCACTGAATTATGCTCACCGCTGAGTATCTAGGGTATAGTGGTGAGCAACATCCATGTAGTCTAATGTCAGGAGACTGGGAGACTAGACAATAATGGAAGTTAATTGAATTATGCCCATTATTACTCATTTAATATGTTTATGCTCTTTGGTTTTCCATCATATTTTGCTGGTTATGGAAATTAACTAAAAAAAACGACTTCTAAAGGAGTTCATGAGTTTACTAACATCTTCAGTTATCCAGCCTTGTTTGTTTAATAATATGTGAAATTCCCCAAAAGAGAATTCTGCCACATGTATTCCAGGACCATAATCTTCCATATTTCTTTTTTGTCAACCTCTGTTTTAAATAATCATGAAAATGGTGCCCAAATTGAAGAAGAAAGCCTCTGCTCCTCCCAAAGCCAAAGCAAGAGCTTTGAAGGCAAAGAAAGCAGTGTTATAAGGCATCCACAGCCCCTCTAAAAGATCTGTATGTCACCTGCCTTCCAGAGACCTAAGACATTGTGGTGTCTCTAGGCTCTTTAGGCTCTGAAGGCAGCCTAAATATCCTCAGAAAAGTACCCCCAGAAGAAATAAGCTTGACCATTATGCCATCATCAAGCTCTTCCAACTACCAAGTCAGCCGTGAAGAAGACAGAAAATAACAATCCCCTTGTGCTCATTATGGATGTCAAGGCCAACTAGCACCACATCTGATAAGCTGTGAAGAAGCTCTATGACATTGACGTGGCCAAGGTCAACACGCTGATGAGGCCTGATGAAGACCGGAAGGCGTATGTTCCACTGGCTCTACAATATGGTGCTTTGGATGTTGTCAGCAAAATTGAGGTCATCTAAACTGAGTCCAGCTTGTTAATTCTAAATATAAAAATCTCATACTAAAAAAATAAAATTAAAAAGTAAATAAATAATCACGGCCTATAGCTTCTTTTGTTTTGTCTATGAGTAATGTGGTGAGTTTAAATAGGTTCCAATTACTTGAGAACCAACTTCTGAAGGCTGAAGTTGCATGATCACCCAGAAACCAGCTGAGCTCGGAGGTTCAGCCACACCTGTGGTGCCCCTGCTGCACTAGGCAATCACACTTCCGCTCTGTGCCTCAAATCCTCAGCCTGCAAAATTGGTGCCAAAGTGGTACCCACCTCCTAGGATGCTCCTGAGAATTTTACAGAATAATGTTCAAAAAATATATTGTACAGTGTTTGACACACAATAAGGGTTTAAAAATGTTATTTTTTAAAATTATACACACCCATACATGTGCACATCACTTACTGAAATGGAAATAACCTCATAAACATATGATTATGACATTTAACAAATTTGCACTCTGATTGATGAGTTTCAGGAATAAGTCTGTCCTGGTTTCATTGTCAACATTTCACACAGGAATCAGATGAATTTCAGGAGGAGAAGAATGAACATCTGAGGAAGAAACTATGTTCATGTCCTAGGTATTCCACCAAGTCTTCAAGAAAAAAAACTCAAAGGACTGAGTGGTGGGAAATACAGAGAAGATAGAACAGAAAAATACTACTGCCTACTATTATTTTATAGTAGGTTCTAAATTACATAACGATTTTAAAATAGAAAATTTTATAGGAATTCTCATTTTGTTATAGTAACCTGGCATTTTCCACCTCATGAACAGACAGTTGAATATTAATCTTAACAGTAAATGATATGGAAAGTGACATGGAAAACAGTGGGAATACAAGAAAAATTCTGCATGTTGATACTTGTTAAAGTAGTAGCTTTTTTCTTTGATGAAATATGCACTGAAGATTTAAATTCTAAGACGGTAAGAGAAAAAAAGACAAAGAATGTTTAAAAAGCTCTTTCAGTAATGTTTGAAATGTACCTCGTTTTTGGATTCATTTATTTTTATTTTTTAAAACAAGCCTTTTTTTATTTCCAAATATGACATGCACATTATTCAGCCACACTAAAGAACAGTACAATTTGTTGCCGACTAGATCATCAATTCCGTTTTAATCTTCCCGGGGTACTGAAGTAAAGCCTGCTGAGCTGTAGATTTCCTTTGCTGTGGCAGGAGAAATTTACTAAGCAATATTGCTCCTTTTCCCGGAGGTTTGCAGACCTGCCTTTCCTCTGGAGCACAGCCCTTCTGCAGTTGGGGACGCAGCCAGGTGTCTGCGGCACGTCACAGTATGTGCTCCATTGATTAACCATGAAAACAGTAATGGAACTGGCATTGATCCCTGAAATGGCTCCTCTGAAATCCTTTAGGACGGCCAGAGGGTCACTACTCATGTTCCGTTGTGAGGATAAGCTTCAAGCTATCTGACTGCTTGCTAACCGCCACCTGCAATAAACTGCTTACCTTTCCATTACCAGCTTAACAATTGCCTGCCAGAGTGGAGTGTATGAAAAATAGATAAGGAAGCTCCCAAACTTCACAACTGCAGAGTCATGTGCACGACAGAGTTTGAGAATTTTCAGTCAGAAAAATAAGTCTCCTGCGCACTGGGAAGTACAAAGTGACTCAGTCAGTCCATCGTTTTAAATTTCCAGAATTTAACAATAAAAAAAAAAAACTAGCTACAATTGTACACCACTTCTAACTTTTCAAAGCCCTTTAATATTTCCTTTGCTGGCTTGTTTCTCAGGGTTTTCTATCTGGACAGTTTCTAAAAGTGAAGAAAACCATGGTGAAACCATGACTAAGAAATATTACATGGATAAGTGAGGATTAATAAAGATAGGATTCGAAGTCAGATCTTCCATCCTCCACCCATTCATCCACCTACCCACCCATCTGCCCTCCCATCAATTTATCCATCTGCTCACCCCTCTTCTCACCTATCTATTCATTCACCCACCCGCCTACCCATCCATCTATCCACCCATCCAACCCATCCACCCATTCAACCCACCCAAGTACCCATCCACCCACACATCCCCCCACCCCTCCTCTCACTTATCTAACCATCTACCCACCAACTTGTCTGCCCACCCATCCACTCACCCAATCTCTCATTCATATACCCACCCAACTTCTCACCCATCCACCTACCCCTTACCCATTTTCTTACCCATCTATCCACCCATTCTCTCCCCACTCACTCATTTACTCACCTACCCACCCACCCACATAACATCCACCCATCTAACCCAACAAGGTTCTTCACTGCGTTACTGACAAGTACAACAATGTGTGTAATTTTTATTTTTCTGTTATTTCAACCAAATTCAGGGCAGTTTAACAACAGCAACGAAACCTATGCATGATCTAGGGAAAGTCAGAAAAAATGCCTCATCTGTACAAAGAATGGATATGTATCACCGTGTCTCTCTACAGCCAAGCTAAAGTATTTTGTGTGAGCATTGACAGCAGTCAAGTTAATTTCTATTGAAAGTGAAGCATCTTTACAGTGACTTATGTTAGAAGTATTACTATTGCTGTGGATAAGTGGGGAGGAAGTGATTTATTGGGACCTTGGTGAATGGTTCTACTCTAAGGCATGCTTTTTTTATTGCTTCAAGAACATCTAAGCTGAGGTTTACCCTCTTAACAGACTTTTAAGTATGCAATACAGTATTGTTAACTCTAGGTACAATGTTGTCCAGCAGATTCTTAGAACTTACTCATCTTGCTTAACTGAAACTTTACACCCATTGAACAACTCCCCATTTCTCCCATCCCCCATCCCCCTGGAAACCACAATTCTACTCTGTGCGTCTATTAATTTGACTATTTCAGACATTTCATTTAAGTGGAATCATGCAGTTATTTTTTCTTCTGTCACTTGCTTATTTCATTCAGCATAATATTCTCTGGGTTCATCCATTTTGTTGCATGTGGCAGGATTTCCTTTTTTTTTAAGTAAGAATAATATTCCATTGAGTGTGTTTGTGTGTATATGTAATCTGCCACATTTCCTTTATCCATGCATCCACCAATGGGCACAGGTTGCTTGCAATATCTTGCCTAATGTGAATAATGCTGCAGTGAACATGGGAGTGCAAATGCCCTTCAAGATTCGAATTTGAATTCTTTTGGATTTATACCTAGAAGCTGAATTATAGGGTCACATGATAGATTTTTAAAAACATCTTTATACTATTTTCCACAGCAGCTACACTATTTACATTCCTATCAACAGTGAACAAAGTCCCACTTTCTCCACATTTTAGCATCACTAATCTTTTTTAAAAAGATAAATATTCCTACAGATGTGAGGTCATATCTTATTATAGTTTTGATTTCCACTTCTCTGAATATTAGTGATGCTGTGCATCAACCTGCTGGCCACTTGATGCCTTTTTTGGAGAAATGTCTATTCAAATATTGGCATAAAGACAGATATATAGACCAATGGAACAGAATAGAAAGCCCATAAACAAACCCACACATACACAGACAATTGATCTTTGATAAGGTAGCCAAGAATATACAATGGGAAAAGAACAGTCTCTTCAACAAATGGCTTTGGAAAAACTGGATATCCACATGGACAAGAATAAAACTGGACCCCTAACTGAGACCATACATATAAATCAACTCAAAAATAATTAAAGACTAAAACATAAGACCTAAGACTATAAAAGTCCTAAAAGAAAACATGTGAAAAGCTTTTCACATTGTTATTGGCAATGATTTTTTTGATGACAACCAAAAACTGGAAATAAAAGCATAGATATTTTAATTAAAATAATACTGGAATGCTTTAACCACAGAGTGAAAAAGCGGACTGAGGACCCAATACAAAGCAGGAGGGCCATCAGGAGGCCAGCGTAGTTAGCTGAGAAAGACACAGTGGAAACTTGCATTATATCAGCAACAGAAAGACAGAAGAGGACTTAACACACTAAGCTTTTCTTGGAGGCAGAATCCTCCAAGAAACTCAAAAACCCAAAAACAAAACCCAAAAACCCAACTGGAGCTGGGTGTCCTGGCCAACTCTGTGACTGACATGACAGGATAGACATCTCCAGGTCTGTCACTTCACTGCCATGAGCCCCGGGGTTATTACCTGTAAAAGAAAAACCAAAGATTGCATCTACCTTTCCAAGCACTGCAAGGATTAAAAATGATGTGTGCACGTATCTTAGTTTTGTGCCTGAGGTATAATATCAGTTTATTAACTCAGTTATTCATTTCTAAATTCATTAGGTTCCAAAGATTAAAATGTCTTGCATTTTCATCTCCCTTTCGGCTTTGAGGTTTGTTCCCGCCCCTGACCCCAGAGGATGGTCATGAGTGGGTGATATCAGGCATGTAAGTTTGGGGGAGTGGGAGAGAGAGAACCATCACCATGAGTGGAAGAGGAGCACTTTAAGGAAGCTTTCTGGAAAAGGAGAGGACAGATTGCAATGCCAGCAGTTTAGATGTGGGATAGGAGATAAAGCTTCACCTGAACTGGGATTAGGATTTCATCCCAGAGAACCCTTGGAAGTAGAGCTTTAGAGCTATTTTCTCATAACCCTCATCAGCATTTGCTTGGAGCCAGAGACAAGCCTCCTGGTAAGCTCAGCCCCATAGAGCTCTGTCTGGCAGGTTCACATCTATTTTGCACACCTGAAAGACCCTGACACTCCCATCTGTGTAGATGCAAATAAAATTCTATTAAGTTCCGTTACTCCTTATCAAAGTTTGGGTGTTTAAGCTGTCCTGGCTAAATTAGTATGGCTGCTTAAAAATTTATTTTGTGTAGGATTCTTCACAGGGACAGGGCAAACCCTCAGTCTCCACCATGACCCCCTGCCATGGTCCTGGAACCCCCTTTTGTCACCTGACATCTAGTGACCCCAGGGTGCCATCCTGACCACCCACTCTTCGACAAGTGTTTTTTTCACAGTATGATATTGATCCTGTCACTTGTCAAATACAAAGAACAAAAAACTAGAATTGGGGATGTGTGTTTAGGTGAGTCATAGTTCTACAGATGACCAATTATACTTTTAAAAAGACAATGGGATTATTTCAACAAAATTATTAACATGACCTTTTTCCAGGGGAAAAAATCACTTCATGGTGACTAATATTTTAGTGTCAAAAACAGAAAAATCTTTTTTAAGAGTTTTTATTTATTTATTTTTAGAGAGGGAAGGGAGGGAGATAGAGAGAAACATCAATGTGTGGTTGCTGGGGGTCATGGCCTACAACCCAGGCATGTGCCCTGACTGGGAATCGAACCTGCGACACTTTGGTTCGAAGCCATGCTCAATCCACTGAGCTATGCCAGCCAGGGCTACAGAAAAATCTTTATCTGGGGCAAAATAATACCTAGTAACTATGCATTCAAGCAATAGGTGTTAAGCACATTAACGTGTTAAGAAGTGTGGATCCATGGCTTGAGTGACCACCAACAGTCAATCTAACAATCACATTTATAGTTGAGGAGCAGTAGTAGGGGAAGCTTTGTATTTTATGGTCAAGGATTATTATTCAGAGAAGTAATTTATAGAAAAAACAAAATTCAGGGAATTTGCCCTCAATCTAGCAAGTACAGGAACTCACCAAAAGTCGACGTTTGTCTGTTTCATCTCAGTATCTCGGCGGCTAAAATAGGTCTTCACTCAGGTGACCACAATTAAACCCTCACTTTCGATTTGTAAGGAGATAGTCCTGCATGAATTTTTAACATGTATTTAAAATTTTACAAATTAATATTGAACCCAAATATTAGCTACTAAGTCGTCACTTCATGTTGGCTTTTGAAGGTGTTTGATACATTGTTCATGGAAGGGGAAGTCGGAAGGGAACCTCTATGTACTGATGGATTGATGACCACATATTCAACCCCTGAGTGACGACCTGCTAATTCACATGAGACAGGAAAACATGCAGGTGGCATTTTCTTTACTTATGAAAATATAAGATGCATTTTGATTCTCTAACTTCAATCAATAATAATTACACAATTTGTTTTGTGCAGAAATGATGATACCCGAAATCATGCTTGGAATGAAATAATAAAAATCTGAGTTTGTCATTTCCTGCCAATAAATGGATGTTTCACCATTCCTATCAGCATATGTCTTCAAATGTCAGTAAGATATGTATTCATCAGTAAGGGAACCAGTATGGAAATATATGTGATATGTAGAGTATGGGAATACACACACACACACACACACACACACACACACACACAAATACACACACATATTAGTGTGAGGACATGTGTTATATATGTATGTGTATATGTGTGTGTGTGTGTATATATACATTAGAATATATTGCCATGCATGTTATGCTATGTATACTAGTATATGCATTATATACATATGCAGCAGTATGGGGATATATTTTGTGATTATACACATGCATGCACACATATATGCTATATGAGAATATATGTCATTGTCCACACACATATACTCATATATACACAGGTACTGGTAAGGGAGTATATACTTGTATGAGATGCGTGTTAACCATTTCCCAAATCAAGTTTCCTCCTGGATCCTAAACAAACCAGAAATGTGCCGCTTGTGCCAAGCTTATGGGACACTTCATGTTTGCCAGTCCCCATACTCCCTTTGAGACAAAGGATTTAAGAGACTGCCCTTCCTTGATGCTCTTCCGGTGGAGCTGAAATGTAAATCTACAGCCTCTCAAGAGACCTTCCACCTTAATGCAGACACCAAATAAGCCTGAGATTCATTGTCTGCACTCCTTAAATTCTGTAAATGCTGCACAGTCCTGCCTCTGAGCAGGGTGCCTGCTGACCAGACACAGCCTGGGCCTCTGCACCCAGCAGAGTACCTTACACCCCAGGACTCATAAGTTCAGTGGGCCCAGCCAACCGGGGCCCCTACTGGTCATCCCTGTGGACCTCAGAGAATAGGTCCAGCTTTAAATTCACATGCATGCGCTGGGAAAATTACTAATGGGAGTTACATAATGAAACCACAGAAAAAAATGAAGTGTCCACGGACCCACCCTGGGAAGATGTCTGTGCTGAAAGTGTATAGGGTAAAAATAAGTGAAACTCTGCCAGCTTCACAGGGAAAGCTTCTTCTAA
Organism: Phyllostomus hastatus; assembly: GCF_019186645.2. Classification (NCBI taxonomy): domain Eukaryota; kingdom Metazoa; phylum Chordata; class Mammalia; order Chiroptera; family Phyllostomidae; genus Phyllostomus; species Phyllostomus hastatus. Next base: position 35,321,424 of record NW_025334028.1, read on the forward strand.
GAGCAAGAGGCTTTCCTCTAGCAAATGATATTCACCATCCTGTTCATCCACTCCTAAGGGCAATGAGAAAAAGAAAAAAATAAAATTAACTAGGTTTTAAAATTCCTTCCATATTTATATGTTTAAAAGAATTTCTTCCTAATAATACTTGAAATATGTATTTGTAAAAAATTACCAAGGTAAAATCTAGTATATGAATTTTATAAGAATTATTTAAAGTAGTGATTTCTAGAAAAAAACAAAATTAAATTAATAACAGATTAAGTATAAAAGCTTAAAGATATTATTTTCTTGAAAATTGTTCAGAATATAATTTCAGTTTTTATCAAACTTTGAAGACATTTCACACTTTCAATGTTAAAGTGCTTTTCTAATGACATCAGTTTTAAATACTTTGTGGTAATGATTTATATAATTTGAAGTGGTTATTTTCCATACTTCATTACTTTCCCCTAAATGATCATTGATTTGATAATTACTTGATATTTTAAAGCCTGAAGACTTAATGTCCTTGAAAATGTTTTAAATGTCTTGTTCTAAGCAAAAATAATTTATATAAACTTTGAGATGATTTATTTTTTAACAAAGATAAAGATCATTTTATTTTTTCTTTATTAAGACTGTTTAGCAACATATCTTATTGAAGAAATCAACATATAGCTGGTTAACAGACCATAAAATAATGTTTTTCTACATAGTATGCGAATATTATTGTATTTTATTTTAATGACACAGGAGTTACTTTAGATAACATTTTACTCCCTGACTTTCCTCTAGCTTCTTTTTAACACTCTGGTGTGTGACTTTTATCTCTACAAAGTAAACTCACATTTAAATATAAAGAATTTGATTAGGTTTGATCATTCAATTAGCCTATGTTTTCATCATTTGTTTATATTTAATTCTTGTCCTTTAGACATGCTTTAGAATTGAATCAAGCCATATAGTTCATTGCACTACACATTTTTATGTAAACTTATGAGTCTATCATATACAAAGCAAATGTACTAGGTGTTACGGGAGATATGCATTTTCTACCCTGGAGAAGCAGAAATTTTAGGTAGGATTGATGGGGAAAATAAATTTTATGCAGCAAATTGTCTATAGCAACAATTGGAATTAACATACATCTGTTGATCACCAAAATCTCATGGTTTTAGAATTAGTGCAAATACCTGGGATGTTTCTTATGGGACATCAGTGTAAAACGGTGTGTTATCTTTAGCAAAGTATGTATTCCTGTATTGGATCTGTACATCAAAACACCTGCTTTAAAGACACAACAACAAAAAAGAACCTGTCTTACTTTCCCACTTGCCTTTCTTCTTGTGCTTGTCCCTGTGCTTACCTTCTCAATGTGCATTTCCTGATCTTGTGTTTGAGTCAGTTTGGGGAAAAAAACATAAGAGTTTGGCTCCTTTCACAGGTATTATCTATGAATATTTGCCAAAATAAGTATAGCATGTGAAGCTCTGACCTCTAGAAGGCTTTTTTTACTTAATTTTCAATCTTTCTGAATTCACTGTTTTCAAATTGAGACCAATTGCTGAGTAGTTTACATTTTAAAATGTGGCATTGTGTTTTAATGAATATTTATAAATAAATACAGATGCTGGACACCAGAAAGACAACTAGGTTAATAAGAAGTGAATAGAGCGAGAGTGAGAACCAGGTTAAAATCATAGATTCCTGTATAAATTCAGGGTGAAGTCTATTCTTTAATACCTGTCACAGTACAGATATCCTGACTCTCCCACTGATACAGTGAAGTATGATCTACCTCAACCTACAATAGAAATTAATTGAGATTGTATTCTGTTTTTGGTATAATGATTAGGATATATTTATGTTAATCTTTAATTTTTTCTCATATTTCTTAATGTATATTTCCTTTGAGAATACATCCGACTTAGGTATAAGTATTCTGCTTATGACCAGCTTTACACTGTTTCACACAATAAATGATAATAATAGAAAATTGGATTATTTAATCTCTCTAAACAAAGAAGTTTCTTATCCTAAGGAATGAATTTATAAGTTCATTCAAAATGGTACATATTGTTTTATAATGGAGTAGAACATTATAGAAAGGGTTTCTTAGCCATTTTTAACATAAGTCCATAATTCTTAGAGACTTTTTCAAGGATAAAATTTAAAAATTTACTGCAATAGAAGAAACACAGGACTATTGGGGCAGGAGAACCTTACTAACTATGGGCTCCTGAGAATTATCAAATGACTTTAATAAAGTATTTTGACTCTTTGTATTTTCAAATGAAATTAATAATAATATATGCATTAACATTATTATTCTTAGCATATCTCAGTTTATAATATCCTTTCTCATCATTTCTCAAGATGATGTACATTTATACCTTTGTTACACACACACAAGTGCACATACACACAAATATGTACACAATCCATAGAAAGAATGTGTGAATATACATATCTACTTTCTGCTATATCATCATCCCTTCCTCACCTATTGTTCATTTTATATATTTGTCTTTATTTTATAATATATAGGATGAATTCATGTTCCAGGTGTTCATCCCACCTGTCAGTTTTAAGCTGCTTTCCAGAGATCGTCATGCCTTGTATTTCTATCTAGATTCATGACAATCTCTCACACATCATATGTGCTCAGTATATGTTTGCTGACTGACTGATACAGAATACTTCCCAGTGTACTATTTTTCTTTGAGATTCAGTTTGCTGACGACCCTCATATGCGTGGACTGATTGGAAATGTGTAAAGTCCATAAAGAACTGGAAACTAAGGAAAGTGTGCTGTTGAAGTCTCAGAACCAGAGTAGTGGAGGACGGTTATGCCTAATGTGTTATTTATAAGGAGGCAGGCCATAGCCTAGGCGCTCTGATTTCTACAGAGAAGGATGTTCTCTGCTAGTTGTTGTTTATGATCACACATTTAGAGCTTAATCCCTTCCATTTAAAGTATTAGCATTGTTGAAAGCTAAACTAAATAAAGCCACTGTAAGAACTTGATTTTAACTGACACAACTGATAGTTGGAGAAATTAGAGGTATAATTTCACTGCAAAAAATAAACCACACTTCTACAGTTTCACTCACCTTTGTATCCAGGTTTTGCATTAAACATTTTTATTACCAGAATTTAGCAAATGTTTTCTATGATGGTTATGATGAGGTATCAAATATACTATGTTGTGATTAAAGAAAATCATGTATAATGTTATTGAGTTACTCGCAGTTAAGTCACTGTGTTGCCAGCCTGTCCAGATAATTCAGTAGGTAGCATGTTATGGAGGGAAAGGGCACTGGCTAGACATCAGGGAGCCCAGGCTCTACTGCCACCCTCCAGTTACTTCTTGTAAAATGTGGGGAAACTCAATCTGCCTGTCAAAGTATTTCTCATCAATGAAGCAAAAGGAATGAACTAGGTTTGGGCTCTTCACCTGGTATCATACAGTACAGAAATTTTATGCAAACTCATGTATGAGGTCTGCCCAGGAGGTTTACAGCCATGTGATGTGAAAAAGAGAGACATTTACTGAAGAAGATACAAGATACAAGAAACATTGTACATAAGACAATGATGCCTCAGTCCCCTTCAAAGTAGGCACCTTGGGACCACACACAGTTCTCCCAATTACCACCAGCTGCCCCCTTGAATTTTCCTTAATCTCATTGACAATCTGAAATGTCTTCCCTTTCAAAGCTGATTTTAGTTTTGGGAAAATCCAGAAGTCACAAGGTGCTAAATCTGGGTTATAAGGGGACTTGAGTCACCTGAGTGATTTGATGTTTTGCCAAAAGACTCTGCACGAGATGTGATGCATAAGTAGGTGTGTTGTCATGATGAAGCTGCCAATCACCAGTTGCCCATAGCTGTGGCCTTCAGAATCATCCAAGTAGTCATTTTGAATGTGACAGCCACACAGTACACATGCTCACTCAAGGGCATCTATGACCCCTCCACTGGCTACTACAGTGAAGTCATCATTGTTCACACATGCACATTCCAGTCCACTCTCTTTGGCTGCCAAGTTACACTGATGTTGCACGAACCATTATCATTATATTAACAATGGTCGGACTTCTTCCGGACAGACCTCATCACATACGTTTTCCAGAAAGAGGATCATAGCTTAGGATTTTCACAAGGATTTTCACTATGGATTTGAATGACTTCTAAGGACCTTTCGTATACATTAGGAGAAAATTATGTGGTTGTAGAAACTTCGTGTTTATAATTGGTAGATAACATAAAACTAAAGTGTATTTCTCTCAAATACCATCATTAGGAAGAATGACAAAAAATAAGAGAATTATTTACAACATATCTGAGAAAAAACCTGGTAAAAACTACATAAATAATTCTTACAAATGAAAAAAATGACCTTAACAAAAAAAAATCATCCAAGTACTAAAGAAAAAATTAATAAGAGAAAATATAAACAATAAGAAGAAAAGTTAAATCACAAGTAATTAAAGAAATGCAAATAAAAACACGTAATTAAAGAATGCAAATTAAAACAAGAATAACTTTTGTCATGTGAATAAAGTTGGTAAAATATTATGCACCTCATAGGATCAAGGTAACTATTAAATAAGTATATTAAAGGGTATCAGAAAAGAATGCAGAGAGAATCAGCTATATTACAAATGTATGAAACACTCTCGCCGAAAGGGTGGATGCCATGTCCTTACCCCTCTCACTTTGGAAATGAGTGGGGCTTGTAAAATTGAAGGCAGAAATGCACAGAGCACTGTTCTCTGGCTGATCATGTTGTTCCCAGAGGATACAGGCTATCAATTCTGATACTGCCCTACATGTGTACTAGAACTGAACAATTAAGTAAATGGATGGTGGTTGGTGGGGGCCAGATTTCTTACTGTCACAGGAACTGGTTCAAGATCAACAAGGGAGAAAACCAGAATGATCCATATGGTCACAGACTAGAGGTGGAACATGAGTAAGAACTCATGTTTAACTTAATACAGATTGAGACGCTTACATATAGAAATATTTATATGTATATGCATGTAGGAGACCATTCTGCATGCCATGGGCCCAGCTGCCACTCGGAGATGCACAGGACCCATGCCCATGGATAGGTTCTCCTTTGGGGAATCAGGCCTGCAATGTACCTAGCCCACTTTGGGTCTTGCTTTTTGCTAAAAATTCTCTCACCCTGAATTGAAGCAGCAAACATTTATTGCAAAGTAACTTCCTAAAATCCATGCTAAACCTTCCAAGGACAAGTGTAACCAGTTCAACCACTTTTCCCTTTTCATTTGCAAATATCCCTCTTCTGTGATGTGATTAACAGCATTCCTCCTTTATTTTCTGTAAAGGGTATCCACCTAAAGCCAACCTGTGCATAGTAAATGAGGACCATAATGTAATGTGCCGAGAAACCTAATAAAGGCCAGTCACGGCAAGGGCCATGGCTTTTTCTCCCCTTGAGAGAAAAGCCATGTCATCCCTTTTCCTCCACGGAACTCAGTAGTTCGTGTGAATTTGTCTCATGTCTCATCCACAATGTGGCGGACCTCATGAGCCGAGGTCCGCATCATATGCATGGGTTAGTATACACACATCTATTTCCTTGCTCCAAGCTCTCCAAGCACCCAGATCCTATTTCTAACATGATTCTCCAATAAAAAGGAAACAAGGCTCCTTAGAGAAATGGCTGGTTCTAGGACTGGGGCAGGGAACATCCAGAAAGTAAGGAAACAACTGAAAAACAAAAACAAAAACAAAACCCACCCCACATTGATAGAGTTATGTTAAAGGGGCAAACTGAAACAGTTCCCAATGGCCAAATCCAAGACATTTTGAGAAAAAAAAATGTGTGTGTGCATGTGTATCTGCAGCCTTGGGAGAAAAGGAAATGGCAGGAGTGGGGTGCCCTGTATTTGTGCACTGGGGGGTCTGGGCACACCACTCTGTGTACTTCTCCACCTACAACAGCAGGACTGGTGATTTAAGTCATGACTTCAGAAGGAAGAGACTGAGAGGAACAGGGAAGCAGCTGAAATTTTTGAATGTCAAAGAAACAGAATTAAGAGTAATTTTAATTTTCTCTGTTTTTCCCAAGTATTCAACAATTAACATGAACTATTTTTATAATCAAAAGAAAAGAGGAGACATTGCAAAGTAAAGCAAGTGGTAGTATTAACGGAAGCCAGTATTTTGGAGCAACTCTAGTCTGTGGCATCTGCACGTGGCAGCAGGGCAAGTCGCTTCTCAGCACACAGCCCTGGGTTTCTCAACAAATTGCTCTTCACCTTTTTGCCTAAGTTTGAAGGACTATTAAGATCAAGGAAAATATTTGAGTGTAACTTATTATTTTTTATTCAAAATAATCTATTCTAAATTTTTAAATGATCAGCTCCTTCATTTAAATGACTTGCTAGAAACATGTCTCCAAATGAAAACCCCATTATGCTTTCTCTTAACTTCTGCCTTGAGTGAGTTCAGCACTGGGCTCGGAAAGATATTAATTTAAAAGGGAAAAAAAAGATAGGATGTAATGAGCTGTGAAAAGACTTACGTCTGGAAAGAATAACACTGAAAGACACTTAATATAAGGCCAATTATTTGACTGGCACTTGGGTCTTGCCATTTGTAATAACCTCAACAGAAGAAAATTTCAACCTAGAGATTTTCTCTAAAATATATACAACATATATGAGCATATAGGACACTGATCTTCATGCTAAAGATAGCTCCAAGCACACATAGAATCTTTAGAGTCTTTAGGCAAGTTACAATCTCATTTGTTTCCTCCAAAAAATGGTGCTGCAGGAGCACAATTACATTTATGTGTCAGGGTCTTACAAACACTAAACTGGCTAACACATGCAAAGTACTTCAAACAGTAATTTCACCAATGAACATTAACTGCTATTATCATTAATGGTATTAATATAACAGTTATTACATTAGACATCAGAAAGATATTATCAGTGTTGTCTACTATATTAAATAAATCAAGAACTACATTATAACATTACCTATAATATACTTCTTTTACTTATAAAAAGGAGTTTTATATAGTTATATACAAAAGATATTATTTGAAGAATTTTAACTATACATAACAAAGAGAATGCCTCTTCTTAAGGGCAATCCTAAGGATGTAATACAGATATCCTAGGGATAATGACAAAATCTCTTGAAAGTACCTGAAAAAGAAAGGGTTATATTCTGTTTCAATGAAACTAGATGCATTATTATTGACAGAAAAAATACTGCCAACAAAAGCATGGAATGGCTAGGTGTGGCACTTACCAGCTAGAAGCAGGTGGATATGAGTATCATAATGTGGCAAGGTAGGGGTACCTGGTTGGCAGAGTTACAGAGCTGGTTAACTGGATATGGCATTCCTGGAGCAACACAGATGGACAGCTAATGAAGAGCAACTCCATTTGTACCAACAGAAGAAAGCAAGATGGATGGTGAGCAGCAGACGAAAAGCAGACACCCCAATTAAGTCTACATTCCTTACCCAGTTTTCTGGCCAGAGCCAGTTTTGAGACCAAGACCCCAGTGGTGGGGGAAGATCTCCTTTGAAATCTCATAGATCCTGGACAAACAGAGAGGGCAGATGGCTGCAAACTCAGACAATTGATCATCCAGATTGTTGTCCCATACTATCGGTGGTTCTGGATGGAGCTTATTTTTATGGTTTCTGTGACATGGTATATGGCTGTTGATCTGTCAAGCATCTTGTTTTTCATACTTTTCAGATAAGAGGATAAGAAACACTGAACATGAAACAGTGGAAGGTAAAATAGCAGACAACTTGTCTCAAGGTGACAGAATATCCTTGACCTTTTTCATAATATTGTTCAGGAGACCTGGGCCATCTGAATAGCCTTCCACATTATAACGACAACCCATGATATGGGTGACTTTACACAAATTGAACTGGATGATCAAGAAGGACCTAACACCTCAGAGCCCTTGATAGACTTGTGTGCTTCAGAGGTGGCCACTAAACCCCACTAAGATGCAGGGGATTGTCACATCAGTAAGATACTTAGAGGTCTAGTCATGAGGTACTTATGGGGATTCCCTGGCTAAATAAAGGGTAAATCATTGCATCACAAAGAAGGGACCGTGTGCCTATGAAGTCTCTTTTTTGGTCTGGAAGCAGCATATTTCACAGCTGGAAGCACTACTCAGAGTCACACTCTGGGTGACTCAAAAGGCTGCTGTCACCTTTGAGTGGGGCTCAGAGCAGGAAAAAGCACTGCAGCAGGTTTAGGCTGTTCCACACTACCCACACGACCCTCACACCCCATGGGTATCAGAATGGTATAGAAAGGAAAAATGTCATATGGGGGTTTTGGCAGAACTCAATGGCAGATAACAAAACAAATCCCTAGAGTTCTGGGGCTAAGCCATGCCAAGAGCAAAGAATTATACAACTCTCACAAAACAACTGATGGGATGCTAGCGGACCCTGAAAGAAATGGCACACACAGTGACCAGGATCCCAGAATTGCCTATCACAAGCTAAGAGCTAGCTGTCAACCCACCAGGTCAGGGGGTTGGTTGCACCCAGCACAAGCCATTATAAGACAGAAGATTTCACCAGAAAGCTGCACGTCCAGGCTCACAGACTCCACTGCTGTTGTTCCAGGGGTATTTCACCCTCAGCTTCCACCAGGTGCCATGAGGGGGAAAAATTTTGACCTTGGTTCATGGATATTTTACCCCCATATTTCTCTAGCATTGAACCTCAGCCTACCCTAATTTGTATCCAATTATTGCTTTATTTTGGGACTTGCATCTACTGTAATTCACCAAGGTATTCAAATGCCAAATGTGAATAGATACTCATAGAAAAGGAGGCTGAAATGGGAGCGCACACTAAATAGCAGGAACTGTGGCTTGCTTGTTTATAAAGCAACTTTATCTCTAAAACTTCCAGAGCTGAAAAGAAAATGACCACCCAAACAAAAAAACAAAAACGAAAAAAAAAAAAACCCTTCTTACATAAGATGCTGATCAATAGTGACTGCTGTGCAGAGGACAAGGATCACCGGAAAACTTTGCATTGAAAGCTCTTAATTTAGATAGCACCCTGTCTTTAAAACTGTCTTCACTTGACCTCAACACTATAATAGTTAAAAAAAAGTCAAACATGAAAGGAAAGTTCAGAATAACCCAGAGAGCATTTTAAATATAAAAAATATCCTGGCTGTCTTAACAGCTTTTCTCTTTCAAATGTCAGGAGCAAACATTCCTGTTCAGAAGACCAATTTCTAGTTAGCCTTCAGAATGGATGGAAAGATGATCACAAATTAAACTGAGGGCAAAAGAAAAAAGAGAGACCCTCAAATTCCCTTTGCATCAGCATGAGTAGAACAACAACAAAATTGTCCCCATGCTGTCAAACGAAGAACTGGAGACAAAATGTCTGTGAACTACAGCCAAGGCGAGCACACATTTTTCAGACTTTTCCCAGCAACTTCCAAGGAAAGATAAAAAGTGCAGTAACTCATCATAGAGAAGTAGGGATGATTTATCTACTCAATTACACTTGATGTCAAGAGGCACCAAAGCAGAAGATGGGTCTCAAGGAGTGACCACGTGTGACATGCAGTGCAGTTCAGAGCTGAGTACTGCATGGTCCAGCATAGCTCAAATTAGACAGTCTCTCTTCTGTGCTATGATTAGGGCTTCAGAAGTTCTGAAAAGGGCAAGCCAAGGGACAAAATTACTAGCTACCATCCACAATATCAGCAAATGGTCAGAATCATGTAGAGAATGGCTGCTGGGGCATATTTGGGGGGAGGAAGAAGTTATTTACTCTGACCTATGAGCAGTTTTCCTGTGGATCTGGTCACCTCCCAGTCCTCCTCATGAGACCTAATAACTGAACCAGGTATGCAAGTGAGAGATGGAGTGGTGGCTTCAGCACAAAGGTCTCAGCTCACCCAATGCTCTCTCACACCTCAGTCCTGTTCCATGTGTTCTTGAATATTAAAAAAATGATAACAAATGTGGGTGCAATATACACAATGAACACATTCAAATTTTAGTGTTTCTGCTGTTAAATGAACAGTCTTATCTGCTTCGGATAAGGGTTGGGGAAAATTTTGTGTCTTCCTTCATAACTTGCCTTTAGAAAGCTTTAAGATTATAAGGAAAATGCAAAGTATCAACTCCACAAACTCAGTTTCAGCCCCACAAAGACATCATCACCAGCCCTGCACAGTGTAATTAATCCCTTCACACTTTCCTATTTACACAGTACAGCATAACTACGGGTTGTCCATCACCTCCTGCCTCCCCAGGTGAGTAATTACTATAATAATGAACAGTTAGGGAAATTACCTGCACAGAACTATACTGCTACAAAAAGAAAAGTTGCTATTTTGCTTGTGAATTTAGTTTCATGTGTATATGTGTGCATACAAGTGCGTGTCCATGGATGTGTAGCATGTGACACATGTATGTATGTCACATATTAAAGAAACTGATTGTGGTTGCTTTCTTTCAAATCTGAGGTCCTCCTGAGCATCCTGTGTATTCAGAGAGGGGACTGTATCTATTTGAATCTCCGTCAGATAAACAAATATTTAAATATAAGCAATATTAGAGAGATTGCTTTAAGCACTGAAGCAGAGCTTGGCATTTAGAAGGAAAAACAACTGGGCCGCTTCCAGTGAGACTGGCTGCAGATTCCTGGAGCAGCAGGCTGGCTGGGGAGCATGCGGCAGACAAATCCCGAGACTTCCCTAGGCTGAGGCTCATTGACTTGGAGAACTCACCTGTAAAATAATTTAGGGAAGGTGATTTCCCAAGTACCCACCAGAGTGCAGGAGCTGATGATGCTAAAAGGCAAAAGTTTGGCCAGTTTGCAAACCATCCCATTGGATCTCCCAGGAGCACTTTCCTGCACAATCAACTTTGTTGGTGACGTGGGTTTATTTTCTGTTTAAAGTAGAAGTTGTTGGCCTACAACTTTTTCCACATTAATAGTTCCAGTTCATTTATTTTCAGACTTCATGACACAAAGATGAGATGAATAGTTGAAAAATAGGATAAATAGGACAGAATCTTATTTTTAAAGTTTTTAATGAGAACTCAAAGTAGATAAATGGAAACAATGTTGTGTCTTTATTCAGAAGATTAGTTTCACATTTGGCATAAGAGAGAGTTGCCTGAAACATGTTTCATGTCAAATAGACTAAAGGGTTATAGGTGACTGCCAAGGCATTAAAGCCTGAGGAAGCATCCACTGTATCCCAGTCTGTCACCTTATGAAGAAACTACTCCTCCCATAGGTTCCCCTGAATCCATGGCACCCACACTCCACTGAACAAATAGGTTTACAATTTTTGCTGTCTCCAGGACAACAGACAATGTCTGATCCATATGCCCCATGAAGAAGGAAAAGCCTCTCTCTCTCCATTGCTCCTCCTCATACTTTCCATCCCTGAACACTGTACCCACAGTGGGAATAACACAGGCTGGCCTTGCAGGTGAAGACAGGAAGTGACCCTTTATTCCACTACTCCAGCCCATAGACAGCCAAGCTCACACTTCAGTGGGGCATGCCATCGCCAGCAGTACCTGAGCAAGTACCTGAGCTGGACCACCTATGTAAATATCAGGAGTCCAGTGCAGAATGAAAATATGAGGCCTCCACTTTAAACATGATTAAGAATTTCAAGATGGTGACAATGGGGAGACTGAGATGTCTCAAAATATTTTCTATTTTTTTCTTGGGATTTCTTCTTTGACTCACTGTTTCCTTATGAGTGTGTTGTTTAGTTTTTACATGCTCTTTAAAATTTTCTAGTTTTCCATCTTCTGTTGATTTCTACTTTTATTCCATTGTGATTAAAAAGATATATAAAATGATTTGAAACCTTAAAAGTCTTTGTTAATGCTTGTTTTGTAACCTATTGTCATCAATCCTGGAGAAAGTTCCGTGAATGTGCACTTGAGAAAACATGTGTATCCCACTGTTGTTGGGAGGAAGGGTTAGGTATATTTTTGTTAGGTCCAAGTAGTCTGTAGTGTTGTTCAAGTTCTCTATTTCATTATTGATCTCCATCTGGTTGTTTTATCATTATTGAAAGTGGGGTATTAAAGTTTCTTATAATCATTGTAGAACTATATGCTTCTCCTTACGATTATTTCATTGTTGCTTCATATATTTTGAAACTTTGGTGCTTGGTGCATGTATGTTTATAATTATTATAATGTTGGTTGAATTTACTCTTTATCATTATATCTTTCTTTGTCTTTTGTAACAGTTTTGACTTAAAGTCTATTTTGCATGATATTAGTATAGCCACCTATGCTCTCTTTTTGTTACTATTTTCATAAAAATATCTGTTTTATTTTTCACTTTTAAACTATGTATGTTTTTAGACCTAAAGTGAGTCTCTTGTAGACAGCATAATGAAATCCTGGGTTTCTTAATCCACTTAATGAATTTATATCTTTTGAATGGGGAGTGTAATATACTTACATTTAAAGCAATTACTGATAAGAAAAGACTTACTTATGAAATGTTATTATTTATGTATTTTGTATAACTTTTTTGTCCTTATTTACTCCCTTACTGCCTTCTGTTTAGTTTTTTTAAAATAATGACAAGTTTTGTTTCATTTCTCACTTTCTTTTGTGTGTATCACAAAGAGAATGTGTATAGAGCAAATAATTCTGATTTTAGCTACCCAGGACAGAGTTAGTCTGAAGTCTATGAACTGCAATGTTAAAATAAATCAGAAGTAGCTGTGAAGAGGTTGACTATGGTGCTCTGTTAACCGTGTCTGGCAGGAAACCCACACATGCATTGACAGTGGGCTCTGTCTAATAGCACAGTGCCTTCACTCCTTATAAGCAAGCATTTCCAGTTTTTTGCTATTCTGGCTTTCACTGCCTTTGACTAGAAATTTTTCAGTCCTAGGAAACCCCCTTCCCAGGGTAGAGTTTTCTTTCCCTTGTAATTAACTAATCCAGGCTCCACTGGGGGCCATATGATGGGAAGTGACTATTAAACACCTGAATCTAACCGTAAACCTTCCACTCATCCTTCCTTAGTTCTGAATTCAGAACTGAATTTGTCACAGCCCATCTGTCACTCACTAGCTAGACCTTGCCTTAACTATTGAAAGAAAAAGTCATTTAGGGGAATTGCAGTTGTCTTGCAATTTAAAACAAGCAAATACTCTTTTGTTCTTGAAATCTAAAAGCCCTATTGTTGTAAAGAATGCTCTTCCCCTATGATCACATTTTTGGCTCAGTTACTCTGCTTAGGAAAAGATGAGTCTGTGTCATGCAAACTGGACACTGTAATCCCCCATCCACATTTTGGCCTAAGGCTACCAAGAACCACTCATCTGTGGTCAAAGATGTCCTAAACAACAATATTGCCCAAGGCAAAAATACTTACTGCCCAACACCTACAGTCTAACACCACAATTAGGAACCATGTAATATGTAAAATGCTGGTCACTGTGAACTAGAGTCAAAATGCCTTGGCCCTAAAAAAGCCGTAGTCTTAACATTTTAATTTGCTTCCCAAACATGTAATTCTCCATGTTTCATAATGTTCTTGTCCAATGTGTAAGGGAGAAAATATCAGGAATGGGGGAGAAGCTGTCCCTCCTAACACAGAGGGCATCACATAAGCTGGAATTTCCCAGGAGCAGGGAGGACATGGCAGTGGTAGTGACCTGGGGGACACCTGCACAAGTACAAGCTCTCAGAGTTCATCAGGAAATAAACAGAGTGTGCCTACCATTCAGAAGCCAGGTCTACCTAGTGGGAAAGACTAATCTATTTCTCAGCATATTGGTGGCACTCAATAATCATTTTCATTGCAATAACGAGCTTGGAGAAGCAATCTCGAAACAACCAGCTCCTGGAATGCCATGGCAGCTTCAGGAGTGATGGGGAGCTAAACTGAGTGGTATTTCTGAGTTGACAAAGGAAAAATTTAATTAAAACTCCAAGTGACCTTCAAATGTCAGAAGTAAATCAAAGGATAACAACCACGTTTTTGACAGCTGTCACCAACTAATAGGAATGCCATAAAAACTCCTGATCAGGGAGCATTGGTATATCCAGTGTGTACCAGACTCATCACCATAAATTTTGTCAGATAAGTGCTCAGCTTGATAATAATCTTACATCAGTGCCCTGAATTAGCTTCAGCTACACTGATGGAAAGACAGGTAAAGAATCATCTCCATAACAATGAGAACCTCCCCTGCTGACACACAGCTGAAAGATCGGACACTATTTGCATAAAAGGAAAATCAAAAAATTTCTAAGGAGATTATGGTAGAGCCTCCCCTCAGGTATAGTCTATGACCTACCTTCTTATTTAATTTGGGGTATTTGCCTCTGATGCCTTTGTATGATTTCACACATACACACACATATGTATGTGCATAAAATAAAAAGAAAATTGTATAGCTTCTCCCTCGAGAAGATGTGTTTGTCCCACTATGCACAAGTTAGTTCGTCTAAAAGGTGCTGGCATCTGGAGAGGCAGAAATTTTAACATTCAAGTAGATCCAGCTGGTCAGTGGCTGGCTTTGCTGAGGTGGCACTGAGAAATGCAACAGAGTTGAGGGCTGTCAACTGATTTTGATGTTTTGTTGAATGCAGCAAATCCTGCCTGCTAACAGTGTCTCTATTTCAAATATTTTCTGTACATAATAATGAAACAATACTATAATTAATGCTAAAAACATAATAATACACACTGCCCATAGTTGCACCTATTTTATAAATATTTTATAAGAATGGATGAAATGTTACATATTTTCTACCAATAGGGGAAGATTAATGTTTCCTAAATAATTCCTAAAATCATTGCAATTAAATAGAGTGCATTATTTTACATTGTTATTGATATTTTAAAGCTGATACTTAAAGAACATTGTACCAATATAAATAATGTGCATTATAATAATCTAGAGAGGTAACATTTCAAGGGCCAGATCCAATGTGCTGCCTATTTTTTTAAGACATGCAAGCTAAAAATGTATTTTTACAATTTCAAATAGTTCTATATCTTCCAGCATAGCATCCAAGCTTTTGCCCCTGGCCCTTAAAGCCTAAAATATTTGCCATCTAGCTCCTTACTGAATAATATTGCTGACACTACCCTAGTTAAGAACAGAGAATTGCATACAGACACAAATGAAATCTTATGTACAAATGACTTTAAATATCTGAAAATGTGTCTGTCCACTATGTATTGATGTATGTGATGGTTTCTGATGTCTGTGCACATACATTTCTTAGAAAACTGTCAACTCAGTCCTACTTCAATGCATAAAAGGTGTGAAGGGTCTCTTAGATATGTATAAATATCAGTTTTTGATGAAAAACTCTATTAATAGTAGAAATATGAAGTTAGCTTGTGATAAGTGCAATAAACAGGCAGTTACTTTTGTAATCATTACTATTGCTATTATCATTGGTATTATTTCCCACCATGGCATATAGTTTCTATAATCAAGATCTGCTATTCAATTCCTTTGGCATATCAAGAACAGAATTATATAGAAGTGAAACAGTATGCAGCCAAGAGGGGGGCCCCAAATAGGGACTTGGAATGGGGTCCAGAACTCAAGGTTATTATTATCCAGGAAATATTAGACAGATATGAAGGATGTCCTCACCCATTCCCCACACAGGTGTGAGTTGGGGGAAGGAACACATGGGGCAGGAACATGCAGAGCTATTTTGTACAGCAACAGCTTTGCAGCTAACTTCTGGCATGGTCATTTAACATATTTATAACTTTTAACTACTTGTATAGATATGTTAAATAGCTGTGGCCATGCTCTGAGCCGGGGGATGGAAGGGACTTCCACCCAAGATGTAATTGGGGGGCAGGTCCCCCAGGTTACAGTGCCTGCATGAGAACTTGGACAAGATTGGCTCTATGACATGGGGCCACACCTGCCCAGACTCACCATGGCAGCCCAGTAAACTTGGAATAACACAGAAATGCTGGCAGGTGTAACTGATTGTAGGAGGAGTCAGAAATGGGGGTACAGAGGAAGATTGGTGTGGGGATTTAAACCCAGACATGGCAGTCATTGGGAGGAGAACCATGTGGCTTTGCCAGAGTGCGGATCCCTGCGGCTTTGGTAGAAGAGGACCATGCGCTCTCTTCTTTGGGGTGCTCTCTTTGGCCATGTGGTCTAGGGAACAGGAGAGACTTCTTTTCCTGAGATATGGTACCCCACTTTAGGGCAGAGGGAGAAAGAAGCATTGTGTGCATCTGTGGCTATACTAAAGGACTTTGATATTTTAATGAAGATATTAGGTCACTACTTTAAGTCTGTATAGCTTTAAATAAACATTTCCTTTCCTTTTCACATATCTTTGGCATTGAGAGATGTCTTTCCTCTGGTGGCAGACAAGCGAACCTAGTAGGGGGTCCTTTTGGTAATAGTATATAGTACCCCCCTTGGCCCTGTGTTCTGTAACAGAAGCAAAGACATATTTTAGCTTGCTTTAAGACAAGAGAAAGGAAGGATGATTCTTCTGTGCATGTCTCCAAGGCAAAAAATATCCAAGCTCAAAATTTTCTAAGAAGCCATTGTGGACAAGAAACCTTGCTATAAGTCCAATTTGATTAGAGCTGACACTAGCCAGAGGTAAGAACAAGGTGTCACTAGAGAGTGTAATACACATTTGGTTAAGTCATATCCAGTCAGTAGTTAGGCTCTGTGAAAATCATTAAGGAAGGCTTAGCTAAAAATACTTTCAGATAGCCATTTTCTTGCACTAAGGAGACAAAAAAAGATAACAGCAAAATAACAAAAAAAAAACCTTTAGTTTTATTGCAGATAGGTTCTACTAACTCCAAGACAGTGTATGTGACTGGATTCACTTGGAAATTTAATCTTGGATGATGTATAATAAAACAAGTGGAAAACCTAGATTTATGCTCAACTTAGAAAGAGTGAACACTGTTTGTTAGAATTAGAGTATAAGCCCAGTAATCTTTTTTTAATTTAAAACATGGAAATGAGCAAGCTGTTCCTATTGGGTGCCAAATGTACCTGCAAGAAGATACTAAGTAGTTATAAAATTGGAAGAAAGGAAGTTAAAAAATAGCACATTTTATATAATCCATGCATAAACAAGTGCTTTATTGTAACTCCAGGATGAAACTGGTGACTAAGACATTAGTTTAACTGTACTGATTAGATGCAGAAGTCCAGCTAAAGTTCCCTCTGGCTCTACCTGTGCATTCCATATTTCCAAAAAGAACCTTCATCTGGACAATTCAATGAATCAGACCATTCATGGCTGTGCTACTTAACACCTAGCCTAACATATGTTTTATAAGACACATAGAGGCTCAGAGGAGTTAAGTAACTAACCTAAGATCATACAGCTAATGGGTGACAAAGCCTGAATTCATGTCTCACATGGTCTTGTCACACACCCTAAACAGATAACTTCATGAAAATGACATTGAAGTTGGTTGCATGGATAACTGAATGGGTAATTTTTAAAAAGTGTCTTCTCATAGTTTGTGGCTGAGTCTCACTCAATTTTGAGCTGAGATAAAAAATCAACCAATTTTCTAAAGAGCCCTGAAGCATTTATAGCTCTCAGCAAAACTAAGGGTATCAAGAATTTTTGTGTTGGAAGATCTTTTCTCAACCTAATAAGGTAGATTTATACAGTTAATGTATAGTAACCACTTGCCATTTTATTTACCTCTTCCTGCCCTTCAAACTGCTGTTTTATAAATGAAGAGGATTGTCTTCCTAATGTTATCCCCGTGATAGGCACCAATATCAGCAAACTTTATTGCTGTGATAGCCACCAATAGCTGTACATCTGAGAGAGTAAGACTAAGAGAGAAAGCTGGGATGCCATTCAGTTGTTTAGAATAGATGATTGCTTTACATTTGAATGTTTTCATGCTCTTTTCACACACGTCTACAAGGTGGCATATATTTTTTTATTTCAGAGTTTTATTTTATTTTGCTCTGTGAGTACTTAGAGGAATTGGGCATGGAATACATGTTTTGTTGGTGATACTAAAAGAAGGATATTGTAAATAGAAATTGGCAGATTTGAGTTAACCCATATCTGTTGGGCAGCTGAGTTCTTACATGTAGGCATCACATGATATGGAGATACAGCAAATGACATACTTCCCTGCTCTCAAAATGCATACAATACAGTGAAGTTAGAAGTACTTTGACAGATACCTTCACTATAATATTGCAAGCGCTCTGTTATATGTCTACACACAGTGCTATTTATACATAGAGTTACACCTGCATCCAATGAAGGATGGGGGTTCTGAGTGAGAGGTGGGTCAGGTAAAGACTGATATGAGGTGGGGCATGGAGTAGAGCCAATTAAACTCTTTTATTTCAGTTTGTTCTGGTGCACTGTCATTCTCAGGCCATAGGATTACCAAACCAATGGCAATGAACAGATTACTAGGACACCTGTCTCAAAAAAATTGCAGAGCAACTGTCAATAAATCAGTTAATTAGCACCATAAAGCAGGGTTGAGAAAAAGGAAAAGTATATTTGTTGTACAGTCCTATTATGCATCCAGATGGGGTCCTTGATAGCATGAATTCTACGTCCATGAGGCAGAACTAGAACTCAGCACCAGGGTCCCTGACTCAATATCCTATGATGACTCATCCACACCATATTATTATACACACATGAGACTGCACTGAATGTGTATGGTATCAAAAAAATTCTCCAGAAACTACTTTCTGACTTGCTAATTCATGCAACAATAGGCTTACTCTATGTCAGCAGCTGACATAGAACTTGGAGATGTGGTGGTAAGCAAACAAACAAGGCTCCCTCCTTTCCAGAGTTCCTATGCCATGGGGGAAGCAGAAAACCAGTCAGAGACATAAGCAATGCCTGAGTCATGTTAGATATTGTACCTGCTGAGGAAACAGTGTGATGCTGGGGTTTCTATAGTCATGTGTAGCTTTGCCCTAGTCATGCAGAGTGTGCCTGTGAATGTGTTCTGTAGACAAATGTGTACACATATTGGGGTACTGCACACACTCCAGTAACCCAGGGATCCTGACCAAGGGAATTTTAGTTCAGGAAATTTTGTGGTATTTTAAATACTAGTGTACTACAGAGTTGACATAAAAACCAACAACTTAGACACATCTGAACAACTATTTTCTGAAGATTTTCTACCCTGCAAGAAGAAGCACATGTAAAGTTTAGGTTGTTTTTGATGTAACCATGGCCAGTACTCAGTTAAGATAGGCCCATCATTAAATATTCATCAGCATGAAGTACTTATTTCCTACAAAACCCTCTGCAATCAAGCCAACCACTTACTGATATGTTTCTATTTCCACTTGAATAGGCTAAAAAGGGAGTCCTTCTACAGGATCTAGACAAAGTTTGGCAATTCAAATTCTTATGAAAAGCTGTATTACTGAGAAGCAACCAAATGTCTCTATAGCAGAGCAGCTAAATCATTCATAAAACATAGCAAGCACCTGTAACCTCAAAAACAAAAAGGCAGAGACCATCCAGAAATTCTGTTGTGGGCAGAAAGAATTTCGGTTAAGTCAACCTTATCTTTCCTTTTTTTCTTTTTTTTTTCTTTTCTTTTTAGTTAGGTGTTTATGGTGCTGAATTTATTAAGAGTATTGAGCATTTTCAAGAGACAGCATTCTGTGTTTACTCTGCATAAAATACCAATTCTGAACCTGGACTACACTTGAGAACAATTTGGGCAGGCTTTAAAACTGCCAGGTGGCTAGGCTTGGGCCCGCAGGCTCTGGCTGAGAATGAAGTGAGAGTATGAGTCTTACATGTGCTCCAGGACATCCTAACTCTCAGGCAGGGTTGGGAAACCCTGACTTGCACTAGGAGAAATAACAACTATGTTCAGTGGCACAAAACAGTTGGCATTGGCCACAAGGTGAGCAAATGATCCAGATTTTTTGCATTCTTACTCTTAAGTGTATTCAGTTCTAATTCTCCCAAAGGAACAGAATTTGTGAGGCTGGAATTTGCTAGAGTAGCTAGAATAGAACATCTTTAATAACCTTGGTAACCCCAGGGGTAAAGTGAAATATGTTGTAGGTACATAGAATATTTATATCTAATGTTCATAAAAGGTTCCCTATATGTATCATTTTCTAAAACAGCTTTGAATTTAATATTATGCTCCATTAGCCCCTTAGACAACCATTTCTCTGTATTTAACATTTATTTCTAGGTTATTTGAGAGATTATATTGAGAGATCTGGAGATGTTTAGCCTAGAAAAGAAAAGTCAAATATTTGCAACTGTGTTATATTTTAAATATATATATATTCTAAGCAATGCTAAAAGATACTAGGATTAACTGGCAGGAGTTAAAGAATTAGAGTTGGACCCATAAAAACACAAAGCATTTTGAAAATACCAGCTTTGACACATTTCTAAAGGAGCAGGATGCTGTCCCATCAGTAGTTCCTGAGGTGGTGTCCTTGCAGGGAAGGAGGAGGGACAGACAGATGCATCTGAGGGTCCTCCCAGTTTTAAGGTTTTTAACTGGACTTTACCACAAATATTAAGAGGACCTCATGGGCATAGATCTCTCCTCTTAGCAAGTTAATCTTTCTACAAACTGACAGCACACCTATCAGCACAACCTTCCTGAGCTGAGGAAGTTCCCTTCCTCAGTGTTGTTTCTCCAAAGCAGCCAATGTTACAGCGGATGCCAGGGGACTTCTTTTCCTAGGGTTTTAATCATATGACAGATGAGGATGAATTTGCATCTACACAGCATTGTGTGACGTCTGCTTCTTAACACTCTGCACTCTGGCACCACAGAGAATTGTGTTATCCCTAAGGGCTCATCAGGTCTGAAACTTAGGATTTGATCCTGTTTTATCATTTTCTCCAGCTATATTCTATACCTAATTTTCCCCTGAAAGGAACATTATTGATTTCCTTATTAAATATTGTGTGCCTACTGTGAATTTTTCACATGAGCCATATGACGAATCCTTCTTTAAAAATAATGATTATCTACGACACAATGCCTGAGATACTGGTTTTATAAGGAGAGTTTGAATGGAACTGAACTAAATACTAACTATTAGAACTGCCCTGGACTTTCTTGGATAAAAGCTTACACACTGATTCTATCTCCTTGAGAGAAAGAGTAATCAATAAGTGATTATATTCTTAAAGTAAATTACATTTCAGGTTTTGTTCTGTCCAGAGCAGTTAAGAAGTAATGATCACAGCAAGTTAAATCTAAAGGGGCGGGGGAAGGAACTTGTTACGTTGTCTGCAATGGCTGAGGAAACACATCAGAACAACTTTTAAAGTTAATAGTAGAATTAGCATACCTTTATGAAACAGTATGTTCCTTTCTAAAATATACCTCTAGCTGAATCAAACTCTGTGTGGAACTGGAAAGGAGACTGTTTCAGTACTCTGCCTTCTCCACATGGCACAGTTTCTTCCAGTTTGGGCCCTCCAGGGGTCTCACGCTATCCCCCAGGTCTCATGCTGAAGCCCTATCCCATTCTCAGCCCAAGATACACCTGCCTCCTCCTTCCATCTGTCCCCTCCAACTGCTGGTGCCCAGTAGCTGTTTCAGCCTCGAAGACCACTCTCAAATGAAGACCATCACTATTTCCTGTTCTCATGAGTCTGTATGCTGGCTGCTGCGGGATTGCACGACTTAAATTTCAGGTGCTTCCTTGACCTCTTTGACATTTCCAGAAAATAGAAAAGCCAAGCTCATTTTAGAACAGTCATAGAAGCTTGATATTAATTCCTGGAAAATGGAATAAAAAAGAAAACCATGCATGTGTGTTTACCGCTCTCACTACTGACTAACTACATGCCCCAGAAGGAATGCAGAGAATGCCTAGGGCTGTGGGAGATATTGTTGCATATACTTCTGACCCCATTTGAAATGGAGTGCAGAGCGAGGGATCCCCAAAGTCCCCACAACCCTTGGTTGGAGGAGGGGAAAGTGGGTAATATGGCTTCAGATACTTTTTATAACAATGGCAAGGGAATAGCTGTGTCCTTCCTGAAGGGAAGTGTACCGCCACCTAGATTAAAGGTCTACAAGACTTTTAGAAAGTATAGTGCCAAATACGAGGGCATGTGGGAAACTCTGGGTCAGCATTTTAAAATAAGGGTGGGCAGCCATAAGGGAGTGACCATACAGCTTGAACGGGTGTAGAAGGGCCTCCGCTGGTCTGCCACGAGGCCTGGTATGTGAGGAGGTGCCACGTGCTTTTGGATTAAGGGCTGAAGTAAGAGGAGACCTGCTGGGAAACCCGCCTGGAGAACATGGCAGGGCTGGGAATTGCAGGGACCTGCCTAACCAAGTACAGGTTAGTGGGAGATGCCTGGAATGCTGAACTGTGATGGGAAAAGCTGAGCCACAGTCTTCTGCTTTTCTAAGAGATGTTACCTTTGACTGGGGTATTCTTAACCTGGCCTGGGTTGGCAAAGGAGGGCAAGATTATGTGTTTTGGGGTGTTTTAAAGGGAGTGAGATTTAATGGTAAAAATCTGCCATCATTCTGAATTTGTATAACCTTTAAATAAACAACCCCTTTCCTTTTTCACCAGACTCTTGCATTGGGAGTCACACTTCTTGGCGGTGAGCAGTCAAACCCCACAGCTGTTCCAGAAGAGCATAGGTGGGGTTCTGTAACACTATTGCTAGTTCATTCCGGGTAAAGTTTGTATTTACAGCAGTGTGTGTGTGTGTGTGTGTGTGTGTGTGTGTGTGTGTTACAGGGTACAGCCAAGAGGGGGGACCCCAAGTGGGCATTTGAAATGGGGTCCAGAACTTAAGGTATCCAGGAGATTTTAAGATGTCTTCACCCCCATCCCTCAGGTGTGGGTTGGGGGAAGGGACAAATGGAGCAGGGCCTTTGAGAGCTGTTTCACATAGCAATAGCCTTGTAGCTAACCTCTGGTATGGTCATTTAACATGTCTATAACCTTTGGCTGGTCACTTAGATATGCTAAATAGCTATGGCCATGCTCTAGGCCAGGGGGATGGAAAGGGACCTCCCCGAAAGATGGCACTGGGAGGCAGGTCCCCCAAGTTACAGCACCTGCATGGGAGCTTGGAGAAGATTGGCTCCATGACATGGGGTCACACCTACCCAGACTCATGATGGCAGCCCAGTAAAGCTGGAAGGATATGAGTTCTGGCATGTGAAGCCAAGTGTGGGAGGAGTTGGAAATGGGGCTGCAAAGGAAGATTGGTGCGGGGATTTAAACCCAGAGGCAGCAGCCATGGAGAGAGAACCACGCAGCTTTAGCAGAGTGAGGACTCCCACAGCCCTGCAAGAGAGAATCACCGTTTGGCTTTAGCAGAGAATCGCCATTCGGCTTTGTTCAAGTGGCGAGCCCCCCACAACCCTTGCAGCCATTGTGCAGGGGGAGAAGCACGCAGTTTTGGCTGAGTGGGGACTTGCATGGCCCTGGAAGAGAGGACCATATGCCTTTGCCAGAGTGGGGACTCTGACATGAGCAGCTTTAGAAGGGGGAACCACCACCCGGTTTTAGCAGAGACCCCGACGACACAGCTGAGGGTGCCAGGAACCCAGGGAGGTCTCCCAGTTGAGATAGAGTGCTAACTGGGAATAACCAGAGGGCTGCCTGAGCCATGGACTTCTATTTCCTTTTCTGAAATATGGTACTCTGTACTGGGCAAAGGGGGAAGGAAGGACTGTATCTGTTTGTGGGTGTTTTTAGGGACTTTAGGATTTTTGATAAAGACATTAGGTCACTACTTTAAGTTTGTATAGCATTAAATAAACATTTCCTTTCCTTTTCACGAATCTCTGGCATTGAGACGCGTCTTTCCTCTGGTGACAGACATAATGGACCTGGGGGCTTCTTTCAATAATAGTATATTGTCCCAGGCCCTCCTTGTTTGTTCTGTAACATGTGTATGTTCCCACCAATTAGAAACCAAACTAAGGTGCTACAATTTTATTAACAATAACAAAAAGCAAACTGAGAGGCAAGTAACACAGATTGGGAGAGATGATTTGCAGCAAATCCGTACAAAAAGCAGTAATAATCAGAATATTTAAAGAGCTCCCACAAAAGGAAAGGAAAAGTGACAAAAGGAGAAAGAAAAATAGTCAAAGGCTACTAGAATAAACACAATTAGAAGAAGAAATACAAATGTCCAGTAAACGTGTGAATGGTGAGCAACTTCACAGTACAAAGAGAAATGCAAAATACAAGTAAAATAAAGTCTTTGGGTTCTTGTCGGAAATTGTAAAGATTAATATATTTTGGTCACATAGAAGTTGAAAACAGGCAAAGGATATCATGATGAAGTTTTTGTGAGAGGCAATTTAAAAATATTTGTCAATGTTTGGTAATTGTATATTTTCCCTGTACAATTCTATGTCAGTGGATCTATCTAGTAGAACTGTGACTGTTCAAAAAATGTCTTCACTGCAGCATTTTTTATAATACTCAAAGAATAAAAACCATTCAATGTCCACCAGTGCTGGATGAAATGACCCAAACCTCTGGTCCCCGTGCATTTACATTCTCACATCTGAATATTATACAAGAACGGAACTGAATAAATTGCTAACAGCACTAAGAAGGGGAGGAGGAACTTACATACTTCTGAAGCAGAGAAATCACATGAGATGAATCGGAGCAGAGCAGGCTACGCACTGCCCTTGAGGAGGCAGGAGCAAAGAAATCTGCATAAGTGGAGGTGTTGCCCTAGACAGCCCCTGGATAGTGGTCTGGACAGTGCTCACAGAATCACAGAGGGAAATCAGAGAGTAGGGGCTGAAATGCAGGGACTTGCTGAGGCCTGATGCCAGGAGCTTGAGAGATTTCTTCCCTTCTGAGTGTCGGTTTTCCCAGTGAAACAGGAACAAATTATCTGAAAAGGGGAGGTGAGGGCAGTCTCCTGGGAAAGTGGGGAGGTGCCTGAGGGTGGGTCGGGAAGTAACTCTGGTGGATGGGGCCTTTGGCCTCAGCACTCAAGATTTTAATGACACCTGTGTGCTCAGGTGAGCATTCTTCTCCAGGCTCATCCACTGAAGGTGGGGATGTGCGCACAGGTGTGATGTCGGTGTTGGCCTGGTACAGAAGGGAGGAAAACGTGATTGTTGCGTGGGATGCTGAAAGGGTAAATGAACTGATGGCGTTTAGAAGTCAGTACATTAGAGAAAGCAAGCGAGGGGCGTGATTGTTGCGTGGGATGCTGAAAGGGTAAATGAACTGATGGCGTTTAGAAGTCAGTACATTAGAGAAAGCAAGCGAGGGGCGCTAATGCTGAGGACCTTCAGTTACTGCTCAGAACATGAGAACAGAACCATAGGGCTGTTCTGAGATGATATAGTCAATATCATAGGCAAAACCAACTGATTCCTTTGGGTACTTTTCTCAGCAACATCCTACCGCATATCCCTATTATCATTCAGGATTGCTGGGTTATGCATTAGAAACAAATTAAACCTGACTTAGTGATTTGCATGAAAGACTATTTCCTGTTCACAGGCATCTGCAGCATCAGGTGTCCATCCCTGGGGAGGGCTCTGCTCCACAGGGTCTCTGGGCCCCAGGCTGACAGAGGCTCTATTTCCTGCTTTCCATTCCAGGGGAGGGGTGCAGAGAGTCCTTTTTTTACCCTTCTGCTCATCACCCACTGCCCAGACTTGGACGCAGAGTTCTGCCTAAGTACAAGATGCCCGGGAAGTCAGTTTGGGGAAGAACTGGGCATTTGTGAGCATTGAGTATCTCCTTCATCTGAACCTCTCCTGACTCTCAGCAGGCTGCCAAACTCACCACTGGTGGGAAATAAGATACTATTAAGAAAATTAAGTGTTAGTGGGTAAATACAACCCTCTTAAGAGTGATTTGCGTGCTAATAGTGAACTTCTGAGGAAGAAAAAACCCTGAAGCTTGAAAAAGCAAGATGCCTTAATGGAGAAATGTGACAGGATGCGGGCTTGCAAATTTGGGTGACCAGACTTCTTCTTTGTAAGTGGTGCCACCCACTCAGATTGCATTCTGCTCCTGCTGATAAATCACACCATTTACATAAATGTGAGACAATTAGTGTGGTCGAAATGTAAATCAAGTTGTGATGCAAATGCTAAATAAAAACCCCATTTTATACGGCCTTGTATGTGAGGACCACATTCTTTAGTGAACATTAGCCAATTAATTTACCCCGTGCCTCCTTAAGATATCAATTATTAAGAGCTAGGCATTAGTGTGCAGGAGAAGGAAGGCATTCAGCAAGAGACCAGGCAGCGTGAAATTAGGGACCAGGGCAGAAGAGAAATGCAAGTCTTAATCCTTTACAGAGTGTTCTGAGCAAAAGCACCCTCATCATCAAAGACTCACAAGTGATGCAGCTAATCTCCAGCCACTCTGTTACATGCAAGCGCATTTTAAATTGAGGGATCACAAAAAAGACTATCTTTTTAAGAGCAGGTGGGCTGCTTTTTCTGCACCCCAGGGGAGCATGATGGCATGCCAGGAGGTCTAGCCTTGGAGGAAACCACAAATCAAGGGAAACTGAATTCTCCCCCTGTCCCTTTTAAAACCTTCCCCCCTTCCATCCCCTCATCTTCTCACGTTTTGTGGGGGCCTGCGACTTCCTGAATCTTCCTGGTAGCATGCCAGCCTCCACATAATTCCCTCCTTGAGGACAGCAAAATTCAGGATAGACAGGCACACTCACCAAAGGGCAGGAAAGGTTATAGGATGCAGTGAAAGGTATGCTTACACATGTACACACCTGTGCACACACACACCTGTATGCGTAAATGTACACACATACCACACACACAGAAATGCTCACACAGAGATACCAGTTATATCCGGCTTGAGAGCTGACCAGCAGAGAAGGGGCTTGACTTTTATTCTGTAAGGAAAGGGGAGTCATTGAAGGCCTCAGGTCTGGAAGTGATAAGGTCATTTTTACATTTCAAGGGTCACATTCAGAAGGCAGGGGACAAAAGTATATAAGATTGATGAGGGCCACTGCACCAGCCCGGGGGGATATGTGGAGAGTGGACTACAATGGGGATGGAGGGGACTGGAGAGAACCAGGCACTGCTGAGAGGGCAGCTGAGAGGGCAGCTGGAGTGACGTATTTGTGGTGTGTGTGTGTGCATGTAAGTGTGCAGGGGCCACTAAGGAAAAACAAGGCTTTGTAAAAAAAAAAACAAAACAAAACAAAAAAAAAACCCTAGGATATTTCCTGGGCAAATAGATACAGAGATACAGAGAGGAGCTCCTTGAGAAACTACTCAGATCAATTACCACTTCCTATCGCAAATCTTCACAGGTGTTCTCGTCAGATTTAATTACACCTTCTTTCCCTTTACCTCTATATGCTGGTGTTTATCTCATTTCCTTGGAATTATGGTTTGTTTTCACAGATTCCACTCTAGTGGAATGTTATAATTCAACCTGTCATTTTTGTTTTCTGCTCCCACAGCCACACCCAGCTCGAGTCCGCGGACAGTGGACAGTGCTCAGTAAGAAATGAGGCAAAGAAGAGCTGTCAATATGTGGACAGTTCCAGCATTTGACTGCCTTGGTCGGAGACGCCCATGTGCAATTATTGGTTATCAGAAACCGTTCAGAAATCATCCCCGATATACTCATTTACATAATATCCATCATGCGTATCATTTGTAACTATGAATAACTGTTGCCCATTTATCCTATTAGCTTACATTGTATTCCCTGGCCCCTAAGAAACTGGAAGCACAGACGGTGATTGATGTTTGGGTTCAGAATTTCGATGGATAAGAATGTAATTTTCCAATTAGGATAGAACACTGCAGACAGAGCTATCTTCCTTCCACCACTCATTCTACCGCGCAGAAATGCATGTTTTCAATTCTATTGTGGATTTAAAATAAGAATGGCAAACTATATTTTGAAAATTCCAAACACTGAAATCCTCCATACAGGTTTCTGTATATACTGTATATGTAATCTAAATATTTTCCTCAAGTTACTTTGAATGTCTCCACAGTTTTTTTTTCTGGACACAATATTCAAAATTACTGCATTATTGTTATGGCTCATGTTGAAAATGAGTCATTTATTTAAATAATCCAGGAAAATCTTTATGGCTTACAGCCCCCGACCCAAAAATGCTACTCAGTGATGTGTGCAGTGGGGGCCTCATTAGGTAATCAAAGGAGAAATGAGAGGTGTGTTGAAGCTGTAAATAGAACTGAAGCTGTTGCCACATTGTGAAGGTCTTGCATTCAAGAAATGCCTCCTTCTGCAGGAGGCAGAACTACCCCCACCCCCATACTTCTCCTTACAGGGAATTGTCCCAAGGACATTTTTTCTCCCAGGTGAAACATATGACAGTCCTTGTGTCTGACCCAGAGTCGCAGTGAGTAATTTTTAAAATGCTTATTATTATCCTGACAAAGTGCTACAGAGGTGTGCGTGATCCGTTTTTTAATGCAGGGTCAGGAAAGACAGAGAGAGGCCTGGGGGCGGGGGACGGTGGTGGCGCTGGGGCGTCCCTGTGATGGTAATTACTGCAGACACGTGCAGGACACGCTGCTGTTTGTTCCCGGCGGCCAGGGATCTTATCTGGCCCAGGACCGCTGACGAGCGCGGGCAACCTCCAGACAGCCTTCGATCCCGCATTGTTTACTGCACTGACGGGAGATCTCAGAGACTGCCTTCCCCGCTGCAGCCTGCATTCTAAAATCACACATGTGCTCCCTTGCCCTTGTTTTTTTTCTCCCTCTGCTCTTCTTTTCCCTGTGCAGTTTTACAAATGCCCTCAGTGGAACCCCAGGACACGCGTGATCTTCGGAAGACCTGTTCCTTCAGAATTTCCTCTTGCTGTAAGATAGCCTCCAAAATAGGGGGATGGGCTGGGATGGGAGTAAAAGGCAGAAAACTATACTTGACCAACAACTAAAATTAAAAAATAAAAATTAAAAAAAAATAGCCTCCAAAGAATTGCATAAGATCCCACTACGTGTAACACTGAAAATCAGTTTTAAAAGATAATTTTGAGACTTCATTTGCTTTTGCATAAGAACCATGATACCTTTCTAAGGATTGAAAATAATGTATAACACCCATCACATTACTGTAGTATAGGTATGCAGGAGTTAATACTAGCTATTATTATCTAAAATCATCTGATTATGTGAAAATATATTCACTCAAATGCTTTATTTGTAATATCATCAAGTCACCTCTCTTGGGTAAGATGATCAATTTAACTAGATGACTTGTTGGAAGCTCAGCTCTGTTGTGAAACAGAAGTTAATTGGTTGTGGAATGCTGTAATAAATGGAGTAAAACATCTATCTGCCTCAATATTTTTGATAAGCCTCAGACAATGTACAACACAGTTGGGTGAAGAAGCATGGCTCACACAGGCACCAAGTGGCTTGGATTCAAACCCTAGATCACCCTCTGAACTTCGGGAGAACAATCATTTTATACTCAATTTCTCACCTACAAAACAAAGACCACAATAGTACCAAACTTTGTACGATTGTTAGGGGGATATGATAGCTTAATATCATATGTGTAAGGTGCTGGGTGCAGAGCCTGACACCTAAAAGGTACATATGTGTTTCCCTTATTATTATTTCTGCTCAAAAGAAGCCCCAAGCAATGGTGGCCCCATTACTGAGAATCCCAAGTCCTATATATAGCTCACAACCCCTCTCTGTTGATACAATCCTCTCTTTTTTTTAAATAGTCATAACAGTTTGTTCATAATAGTCCAAGCTGAAAATAACCCAGTTGCCCATCAGCAAGAGAACAAGCAAACAAATTGTGAACATTCACACAATGGAATACTATACAGAAATAAAAATAAACCACTTGCTACAAGCAAAAATGTGGATGAATTTGGACATTATGTTCAATGAAAGAAGACAGACACAGAAGAATATACACTGTATTATTCTATTTACATGAAATTCAAAAACAGGCAAAACCAACCAATGGTGATAGAAGTCCTAATGGTGGTTACCTCTCAGTGGGTATTGGCTTCCAAAGCAGAGGAAAGAACCTGCCAGGTGCTGTAGAAATCCTGATCTGGGTGGTGGTTACAGAGGAGCATATATGTATAAAAATTATCAAGTTGTATATGTAGAATTAGTGCACTTTACCTATACTTTATTTTTTAACTAGAGTTACCTCTTTTTTAAAGATTTTATTTATTTATTTTTAGAGAGGGGAAGGGAGGGAGGAAGAGAGAGAAAGAGACATCAATATGCGGTTGCCTCTCAGCGTGGCCCCCACTGTGGACCTGGCCTGCTACCCAGGCATGTGCCCTGACTAGGAATCGAACCTGCGACTCTTCAGTTTGCAGCCCACACTCAATCCACTGAGCTACGCCAGCCAGGGTTATACTTTACTCTTTAACCTTTTATTCTTTTTCACACTATTACATATGTCCCCATTTTTCCTTCCTTTACTCACTTCCACCTAGCCCCCACCCCATTCCCTCTGGCCTTCACCACACTTTTGCCTGTGTATGTGGGTTATGCATGTATGTTCTTTGGCTTCTGCCTTTCCCTTCTTTCATCCACTTGCACCAACCCCAAGCCCCTTCTCCTCTGACAGTTGTCTGGGAGTATTATGTTAAGTGAAGTAAGCCATTCAGAGAAAGACAAATACCATGTGATCTCACTTATATGTAGAATTAAATGAACAAAATAAACTGATGAATGAAAGTGACACAGAGGCATGGACACATGGAACAGACTGACACAATTTCTCTTAATTCACATGAAATAAAAAATGGCAGTGTGGCTGCATATTTATAACTGTCTTTTATCTTCCTTTCTAGAGTTATATAGCAACCAAGGAAGCAAGCTAAATGAAAGAAAAAAGCTGTAATCCTAAGATTTGATACAGATTCTAAACTTCATAAATTGGTCAGGGACTCGATATCTCTGGTTGTTGTATTGTTATTTGAACATTCAAGAAGTTTAGCACCTACAAGGTCACTTGTGTACAGTTGCCGCCACTGTGTAGCACAGATCTGTGGCTGCAAGGAAGAAGCAATGCCTGAGGGAATGGGAACATGCAGGTAAACCTATATGAGGTAAGGAAGAGAGTGAAGCTCTAACCAACCTATACAGTTGTATACTTAAGTGACTGAATAGGATCCAGGATTTGTAAAAGGTATAACAAGTGCAATAAGATCCAGGATTTGTAAAAGGTATAACAAGTGCAATAAGTTAGGCAAAGATATTTGAATGCATGATTATATTAAAAGAGAGATTCTGGGATTTAAGAGGAAGAGGAGAAAAGCAGAGGGAGGGAAGGGAAGAGAAAAGAAAAGAAAATAATTAACTCATCAAAAATGAGGAGAGAGAAGGAATTGGAATGAAGAATTTGAACCCTTCAAAGAACATACATTATTTTTATTGAGGTCCATGAAATAGTTATAAAAATAAATTATCTGAAACAATTTGTATTAATGTTAGAAAATATAAAATTATTTATTAGATCTAATGTAGTCTATACTTAGAAACTCTATGGTTACTAGGAGAAAAATGCAAAATTACTTGTTGGGAGGGATAGGGAACTCAAAAGCTATAAAAGAAATATAGATGTTTTTCTAACAAAATATGATTAAAGACAAATGCAACACATCGAAAAAGAACTTGGAATACATAAAACAGGCAGAGGATTGAACAAAGTTTTCTATAAACTAATAAACATGAACAAACACCACAATAGGAGAAAAAGACATTAAGAATTTCTGAAAGAGAGAAATAAAATGACTGATAAACAAATGAAAACATAGTGATAACCCACTATTTATCTAATGACCAAAAAATAAAGTTAATAACTGGACATAATTTTTCACATGAGTTCACAAAAGTTTTTTTAAATATCATAATATCCAGTAGATAAGATAATGAACAAAATGCTGCTAACATACTTGACATCGAGAAAATGAGAATTGTTACCTTTTAGAAAATAACCTGGAGGTAAGTATTAAATTGAAATGACACCAATTTCTTGACCTAGCCAACAATCTAGCCTGTGGTAAGCTTTTTCCAAAACATACCTGCCAGTACTTGGTAATTCTGACCTGTTAACTTTCTTTGATTGGATTAATGCTTCTTCACAAAGACTGAGCATACCAGTATGTCTTCACAAGTTAATTTAGATACAATTCTTTCCCAGTATTATCAATTTCATTACATTTGTACTTCAGAATTAAAATGTTGTTTTTATTAGGACTTTTATTCAGATGTGTTGTTGAGAGACCACAACTTGGAGAAAAGAATTCAAGTAAGACCTGGAGACAGCCCCTATTTAGCATGCTCAGATGTCTTACAAAATAAAGGCAGTGATTTCCATGTTTACAGAGCAAACCTAAATTTCTGGCTTCTTTTTAAATGACAAGTGTGACCACAGGGAACCCCTATCTCCTGGTAGCTAAAGTCTGAGGGGGATTCCCTGTTCCAAACCGGGTGTGCCTGGCCGTGCCTGACGACTCGGGAGGACCTGTTTTCAGTACGCCTCCTCCCGGTTACCGCTGAGCTCCTGCACGTGCCCCGGCAGGGAGCTCTGCTGAACACAGACTGAGTTTCAGAAGAGTTAAATGTGACTTTTATGCTATGCTTACCTCTCAAAATAGCTTCTATACATGCCTTTGACATATACCATAGTTCTTGAAAACAGTTGTGTTAAATAATTTCATACCATTATAAACTTTTCATCTTTGAATGTGAATAGTGAGTTTAGAAGTTCATTATCAGCCTGGTGTAGATCTAAGTGGCTACTTAATAAAATGGTAGAAGTCCATCAAAGATTGTGATAGAATTACAACCGTAATTTAGTCCAAACTCATAACCTCCTGTGATTTTCAGTGATATTTCCAAAGTATTATAGTGCAGTAGATGGCATTACATTGCAATACAATTTGCAATTTAAGACTTCAGGCAAAATAAGAATTCTGCCTGGAAGATCTACGCATATTCTTTAGAAGAGTCATCTCTTAACTTTCAGAAGAAAAACACATGTCTTAGAAGCCACTGACTTACAATAATCAACCAATATATTCCCAGGGTTTTTTACTTCATTTTTCTTAAATATCTATACCTTTTTAACCTAAGAAGTAAAAAATAAAATAAAATAAATGATTAAATAGTTTTCTATGACAACAAAGCCCCATTATCCTGCAAGCACTCGCTCACATTTTTATGTAAGAGAGAAAAAAAGATAATGTTTACTGCTGGTTTTAAGGAAAGAAACAACACCGAGTAACTATTAGCATCTGACAGTTTGCCTTCCATTGGAGAAATAGATCATAAGTTAAAATAGCCATGACAATAATTGATAATCCTATTTCTGAACCCACACATCTCCCAGGATGCTTGTAAGACTAGCATGAAGGAATGTTTGTGATGCATAATCATTATTCATGTACCTAATCATTAGAGAAATATTTCTGAAAAATGGATGGAAAAGGCCGGCACATTGCCTCTGGCCACAATATTTATTAGGAGCTAGGTAAAAGAGAAAGTATAATATAATGTGTCCAAAGCCATTTAGCATACAAAAAAAGCAAGAATATTTTTTTCAGTTATTGATTCACATACATCCAGTTTTAAAAATGACTCTTATAAATGTCATTCTTTTATTTCTAGAAATGTGATCCCTTTAAACTGACTAAAAATTTAATGTCAGCTAATTAATATAAACAAGGAATATTTGTCATAAAATTATAAATTAGGTTTATGTGTAGATAATCACTTATAATCTGATCAATTCTTCACGTATAGTCATTAGTGAGAAATAAAACCAAGAGCATAAATCAGCAGAAATAAGGATACTGCTTCTTAAGTTTTCTCATAATTTTGAAGGGTAAAATAATAGCTCAATAGTTACAAGTGTGGTGTGGGCGGGAAGAAGGCTGAGGACCTACCAGGGCATTCATGGAAAGGCCACAGGGTGGAGGGACTGGAATCTAAGGCCTGAGAAGCTGCTGTTCTCTTTCTCCACCACACACACCACCACCCTGTTATCTGCACCCCTCTAATAGTTGTTGGCATGCAATGGCCCAAAATAGCCCTAGTTCCATGGGACCTTCTCTACTTGTGCTAATAAGCATCTTAATACATGTTTGAAAGTTCCAGTTCTCAAAAAAGAAAAGATGTATGACCCAGCCCTGCTTCCATTGGCTTGTTTCCATGCACCATGTCACTGGGAGTGGTCACAATAGCTATGACCTGGCCACCTGGGCTCAAAGCTAGAAGTGGGGACAATTTACTAAAACTGTGTTTGAGAAGGTTCTATCCTCCAGATGTAGACAGAGAGCAGATGTATATTATTCTTTGTGAATATCGGTTGGATTCAAGTATAGAAGGAGTGTGGTAAAGGGGCAGGCTTGCCTCATGGTTTGGGGACTAAAAGTTGCTTTTTCAGGAGTCCAGGCAGTTACCATCTGAATTGTAAAGTGATATTATAACTGAAGCTCTAAAAGAACTTTAATAACTATGTGTTATTTAAAGTATACATTAATTAAAGTTCTGTGATCATTACCTACTTAGTATCTGGGCTATAAAAGCCTTCTCCCTAGCAAAAATTTACTATTTGATAAGTAAAAGTTGCAAATAATTTAGAATTATTTTTATCTGTCATCTCAATTAAAGAATATAAAAAGGTGATGATAAATAACAAAAGTTTTTACTAAATCACTCCTGTTTTGGTGTAGGATATTTGACACACAAAAAAAATGTCATTATTAAGAATAAAGCCAGCCTAAAATTTGAAGGAAAAATTGGCATATTATCTATAATTTTGGAGAAGAGAAGGGAAGCATAATTACAATTTATGTATTCCTTGGAAAAATACCTCCATGAATTTTGAGAAAACACTTCCTATTCAGAGTGCAAATTGAATAGTTTCCCATCAAAAAGCATTTTCTGAGGTCTTTTCAGCAATGTGATTTAATCATGGACTAAAATGAGGTTACTGAATCCAGGGAGCTTTTTGAGGCCTTTAACTGAATTTCAAAGCCTGTTAGATTTGAGACAGATCACCCCGTCATTGAGGCTCTGTAACTCCTTCATTGAAATCTTGCTATGTCCAATTCACCAAATTTTTAAAGTATTATTGTGCATAATGGAAGGTAGAACTAGGGCATTTTACTCTGATAGCTAATTATTTTAAAAGGGCTTGTAAAATATTTTATAGATTTAGAGGTTTCAAGGGTGTGTAAATGGTTATCCATGCCAGAAATAGTTGGCTGAATTGAATTAATGATTTCTTTCTCAGAGCATCTAATCTACTCATCAGACTTCAAATTCAAGTTTTGTTCATAATGTATCTGTTACATACACATGTGTCGTGAAGTCAGCCTTGAGTGAAAACACTCTCCATAACCACATAAACCATGTTCTATGCAGTCATTTTTTAATATATTTTATTGATTATGCTATTACAGTTGTCCCATTTTCCCCCTTCACTCCCTCCACCCTGTACACCCTCTCCTACCCATATCCCCCCCTTTAGTCATGTCCATGTGTCATACTTATAAGTTCTTTAGCTTCTACATTTCCCATACTATTCTTATCCTCCCCCTGTCTATTTTCTACCTACAATCTATGCTACTTATTCTATGTACCTTTTCCCCCTCTCTTCTCCTCCCACTCCCCTGTTGCTAACCCTCCATGTGATCTCCATTTCTGTGGTTCTGTTCCTGTTCTAGTTGTTTGCTTAGTTTCTTTTGATTTTGCTTTAGGTGTGGTTATTAATAATTGTGAGTTTGCTGTCCTTTTACTATACATGTTTTTTCTTTATCTGCTTTTCTTAGATAAGTCCCTTTAACATTTCATAAAATAAGGGCTTGGTGATGATGAACTCCTTTAACTTGACCTTATCTGGGAAGCACTTTATCTGCCCTTCCATTCTAAATGAAAGCTTTGCTGGATAGAGTAATCTGGGATATAGGTCCTTGTCTTTCATGACTTGGAATATTTCTTTCCAGCCGCTTCTTGCCTGTAAGGTCTCTTTTGAGAAGTCAGCTGACAGTCTGATGGGAACTCCTTTGTAGGTTACTGTCCCCTTATCTCTTGCTGCTTCTAGGATTCTCTCCTTCATTTTTACCTTGGCTAATGTAATCATGATGTGCCTTGGTGTATTTCTTCTTGGGTCCAACTTCTTTGGGGCTCTCTGAGCTTCCTGGATTTCCTGGAAGTCTATTTCCTTTGCCAGAATGGGGAAGTTCTCCTTTATTATTTGTTCAGATATGTGCTCAATCTGT
The DNA here is from genome assembly GCF_019186645.2 of Phyllostomus hastatus. Classification (NCBI taxonomy): domain Eukaryota; kingdom Metazoa; phylum Chordata; class Mammalia; order Chiroptera; family Phyllostomidae; genus Phyllostomus; species Phyllostomus hastatus. Next base: position 35,357,706 of record NW_025334028.1, read on the forward strand.
TGCTCTTCCTCTTCCCCTTCTAGTACCCCTATAATTCAGATGTTGGAACGTTTAAAGATGTCCTGGATGTTTCTAAGCTTCTCCTCATTTTTTTTGAATTCTTATTTCTTCATTCTTTCCTGTTTGTTTTTTTTTCTTCCTTCTGGTCCACTCTATTGTTTTGAGTCCCAGTTTCCTTCCCATCACTATTGGTTCTCCATGCATCTTCCTTCATCTCTTTTATGGTAACCTGCATTTTTTCATGTAATTTGTGCCTAAAATCAATCAATTCTGTGAGCTTCCTGGTCACCAGTGTTTTGAACTGTGCATTCTGATAGGTTAGCTATTTCTTGGTCTCTCAAAAGGATGAGTTCTGGGGCACTGATTTGTTCTTCTATTTGAGCCATCTCTCTCTCTCTCTCTCTTTTTTTTTTTTTTGGTCTGGTCGTTCCTGTTATGGTGAGGGGTGGAGCCTTAGGTGTTCACCGGGGTGGGGCACCCCAGTCGCTAGATTGTGACAATGTATGTGGGGGCGGGGGCGGAACAATGGTGGTAGCTCTGTTCTCCTGGGACCTCAGTCCCTTCTCTGGGATCCTGGGCTGTGCACTCTGCCCTGGTCCACAATCACAGCTTCACTGGGTCCGCCAGTTGCCGCTTGTGTACTCAGGGTCTACCCGCTGCGATCTTGTGTGCCCCAGATGGCTTACGCACTCTCGGTTGCCTTAGGCGCCCAGCTCTCCCAGCACTCTTTGTGCTGCAACCTGTGCTCATCTCCGCCCCTCCTACCGGTCTGGATGAATGGGTCTACTTCAACTTCTTGGCTGTATGACTTCCATTCAGATAAATTCTCTATCAGTTCTGGGTGTTATTCTGCCTCTAAATTGTTGTTGTTCTAATCTTGGTTGTGCGTGGAGGTACGGTGCGTCCACCTATGCCTCCATCTTGCCGGAAGTCACAGTCATTTTTTATTTATTTTTTTAAAGATTTTTATTTATTTATTTTTAGAGAGGGAAGGGAGGGAGATGGAGAGAGAGAGAGAAACATCAATATGCGGTTGCTGGGGGTTATGGCCTGCAACCCAGGAATGTACCCTGGCTGGGAATCGAACCTGGGACACTTTGGTTCCCAGCCTGCACTCAATCCACTGAGCTACACCAGCCAGGCAGTCATTTTTTAAATGAATAATTTATTAAAATTCTTCCTCCTTTGTTTTTTGTTCAGAATTATTTATTGGTCAGAAAATAAGTGCCTGACAGAGAGTCGGTAGTTAGGTAAGAGTTGGTTGACTGAATGAGTGTAAGCACCAGTGTTTTCAAGTCCAGAGAAAAGCACCAACAGCATTTTGTTTTCCCCAAACCATAAACATCAGGAGACAGGGCCATTCTCCAAAGACGCAGAAGAGTGGTGAGAAGATGGTGGCCTCGCAGAGGGGTGGCAGCAGCCCCTTCGGTTCCCCCGGTTCTGAAAACCTAGGAGATAATTTCCATTTATCAGATGTGTATAAAAATCTCACAAGATGTTGTAGTTTCAAGTTCTTGCCAGGGAATCCATGTTCACATGTATGGAACGACAAAGAACCATGGGTTTAAAAACAACCTACTAAACCTGATGTGAACTTTCTTTATATTAAGTACAGAGTTTTTCTCACAGACCCTGTAAGAAATATCCCACTCTGAAATTTGCTGCTTACATTTTTTTAAGAAAACCCAAACCAGGAAATTCAAAATGGAACATTTGTTTATAAGTTGTCAATACTCTGGAATCTTTGTATTAAGAAGAAATAGAGATTTCTGCCTCACTTGTTTTCCTGACAAACACTGTGCAAAAAAAACAACCACAAAATCTTTGACAACCTCATAATGTCACTTAGAATTCTTTTTCTTTAAATGTGACAGCTTGTCCCTAATATGTCAACATGCATGTATTGAAGTTAGTTCCCTTTGGCCAGAAATGAGCATAACGTGCAGCTGCCTGGTGATTTTTCATAGACAGTTATTTGAAATTGTTTAAGATGCTACAAGCTCATTGAGAATTTAATATACTTCCTGAGGCAGAGAATTGAACTCCCTAGATGCACTTCATTCTTGGCATGAAAAACGTGGCTTTCTATCAACAGCAGGACTGTCTCCCCTTATTTTTCTTTTTATTCATTTTCTACTTAGCCCTTTAAAGAACACTTCTTCCTGGAGTTATTTAATTACAATAGAGATGTCAGCTCACAAGATCAAACTCTGCTAATGCCTGTGCCATGGTACAACAAGTGGGAAATTCATTATGTTTCAGGTGATTGTATCTTTAAGAGAAAATATTAATTTATGTAACATTAGTTGCTTTTTATTATACTTACTTGTAATGGTGATATTGCTAATTTTGCTATGCCGGCATTGTTCCCAGAACTTCATATAAATTAATTAGCACATGGAATCCTCACAATTACTCTCTGAAGTGAGTGACACAACCATCCCCATTTTACATTTGAAGAAACTCAAACATATTTGATTTCCACAAATCCTTTGTTTCATACCCAGTCCCAAGGTTCTGACTTTCAGCTAGGAGGAGTAGGCTGGATTCCTGGGAGACTGGTAGGCATTCCACTTGCAGGACCAAGCTTAGGGCTCTGTTCCCATTGCAGTCACTAGGCCCAAAGGAAAGAATCTCTATAGCACGGCCTCTCTCAGTCTCGTGAAAACTTTAGTTTGCGTTCTTCGATCTTCCAGGGTGACTCCTAAGCACATTTTCTTGTGCAAATATCATTCTCACCTAATTTAGATAGTGGATCTTACTAGGATATTTGTGGTCTCCATTCTTTCTGTAATTTCTGTTCAGTTTAATTATATTGTCTTCTTTTAATTCTGCCTTTATACAGTTTATTTTTTATTTTCTTTAAAATTCAGCACGCTGGGACTAGTGTTTCTAAAATGCAGGTCTGAGCAGGCCATTCTGCTGAGTTTGGTCTATAAGTGCCTTCATGCCTCTCTACCCCACTCCTCACCCTCCCTGCATGGGCTCCCTGCTCCGGGGTCAGGTCCCACCATTCACCTAGGACTCTCAATTTCTCTGAGAGAGATTTCTCTGAGAGAAGAGTCACGTTCCCCCACATCTCCATGACTTTGAATACATTTTCTCCTTCACTGGAAGCACTCAGTTCCCCTCTTTACCTAGGTCACACCTTCATTTGTCCACACTTAGATGACTCATCCGCTTCCCTTGGAAAGTCTTTTCTGACACCTCTGAGTGGGGTGATGTTTTCTATTACCATTGCAAGATGTGTTTGTTTCTAGTCTAATGGTCCCTGCCCCCACTAGACAGAAATTTTTGAGAGCAAGGATTCTCTTTTCCACTTCTGCTATCCTAAGCATACACCATCATTAGGAAAACTCAATAAAAATCTGTCGAATTGAATGAAACACCAGCTTAAAGAGAAGCAACCCTCTTAACATTCAAATGTCTAAAATAAAGAGGTTAAATACAGTGTTTCCCTAGCCAAGTGAATCCAAGGATTTTGGACAGAATTAACAGTCTCCATCTAAAACCATAGCCTGAAGTAATGCTGAAATGTCAGAACTAACATGAGTGGTAAACACATGCCTTCAAGAAAGATCTAGAAGGAAGGTCATGCCCACATACCTCTTGTATATTATGAAGATATTAAGGAATTAAAGACATCATATAATGCACATGCCTTTGAACCTTGGTAAATCCTTCCAATCTGAGATGGAGTAACACATAAATTTCCATTTGCAATGCCATCATCTTCTACTATTAAAACACTATTGTTATATGCATGTATATTTTGTATATTATATAGATTGCCCTAAGGCTTCTGAGAAGGAAATATAAGACAAAAACTCTCTACTTTGCTCTGTTTCTGAAATAAATCATTTCTATCTGTCTCTCTGGGTCTATATCTCCACCTAGGCACCGCTTTTAGAGTTCTCCTGTTGCAAAATACTTTTCAATTGATTTCACTTAACAGAAAAACTATGGAGAATTTGACCATGGTCAACTTCATTTCCAACATTTTATATCAAAAAGCAATGTTTCCTATTCAGAACTGTTTAGGGGTAGGAGGAAGAGCTGAGAATGTCAGGATATATCTCCAAGTAGCCTCTCCTACGGGGATGCATCCAATTTGAGTGCAAACACATAAATAGGATTTAGCCATGAGAAAATCACCTGATCTCAAAACTTTTGAGCTGTTAATTTTCCATTTAAACTAAAGAGAGCAATTGAATTAGTGCTTAGTGTTCTATAAAAGGCCAAGGACTAGGGCAAATAGGATCTTCTGGACCCTAACCACATTTCTGAAATTGGCTGATCATATTTTCCAAAATAGTGGTGTATATTCTCTATTCAAGTGTTAGGAAAATAATTTTACATTTCCTTTACTGCCAAACTTTTCAGTAACTTTAATGATATATTAACATACGTTATAAACCTACAACATTAAGGCATGATGCATTTTTCCAATTCTTACTGATCACAGAACATTTCTCACAAGTCACATCTGTTAGCTAATTAAGGAAAAGGATAACCCAGTTTAGGAAGTTTGAGGGTTTGATGAGGAAGAGTTTTGATTTTCAAAAACACAGGAGGAAATGAAATGAAAGCAATTTAATAATAATTGATTGGGAAAAATTATGAAATGTAAAAAGTGTTCTTGACTCTGCATTTTTATAATTTTCCTATATGTGATATTTTTGAAAGCTCAGTTTATTTTCCAGTGGATAGGGAAGTTCTCACAGGCTCTGACTGAATACTGTCCTTAGAAAAGTTAGAAAACATCCAGGATAGCCTGTATTTCACCCATTGCTTCATTTGTAGAAAGGCATAAATCAAGTTAGAAAAAGAAAGAAAGCCAGGCATCCGTAGGCACACGTCCTACACAGGGATCCCTGACCTATGAGCATAGTCAGCAGATCGTTTAAGTGAAATAGCCTTCCATCCCTAATCTGTGGAATTGCCGTGTCTACCTTCACCTCATTTTCCCATCAAAATGAATTAGGAAATAATGCAGAGAAATTGTTACTTCTTTAAGTAATGTTTGAAACCCCTTGGTACTAAGAGGGAAATGAAAAGTGTGATGTAAAGGCTCACAGATGTTTTCATGAATGAGTATCAGTTGGAGCTAAAGAACAATTTCCCCCAACTATAGATTTTTCCACAGCAAAGCACTTTGTTTGGGCCGATTCAAGACATTACAGATACACACAGGTATTCTTTAATTCAGTCTGCTAGGACTGCTGTGAAGTTGTTAATCTTCACTTAACCTATTTGTGAAATGAGCAACGTGTAAATTCCATTCCATTCTGTGCAATTAATATTTATGGAGAACCCATAGGGTGCCCAGCACTGCACAGAGCGCCGTAAGGTCAGGCGATGAATCAGACACAGACTCTCTGACAAGCTTTATGTCTTTCCTCTCTAGGGAACATTTACTCTGGCTTAGAACAATATGAACAAGCGAAATTAGGGTCATGTCAGAAAAGAACACCACTGCTTAAAATCAGGGTGGAATGACCTCAAGCCATTTATGTGGAATGGGATCCACCCCAGGAGAGTTCGGGCTGATCCTGAGTGCTGGCTACATCAGACGTGTGCCGAGGTGACCGCAAACTCTGATCAAAAGTTATTCTGTGCCTTTTCCAACTGACTATCATGTGATCAGAAACCCAAGAATTCCTGTGAACCTTGCTGGTCTTTTGTCTTCAAAGTCACCCCTTAAAATCCAAGCAGTCAGCTTAATATAAGAAAATAATATCGGCTACCTAGTTCCTGTATCTCCCCATTTCTCCCCATTAAATGAGAGAGAAACTAAAATGCCAAATTTTATTTCAGCTCTCACCTGCTTTTCTAAACCCACCTGTGACATTTGTGCCAGTTTTTCTATATTTTCCACCTTATTTCGCTCTGGCTCCTGCCTACAATATTTACCTACCTATCTGCCCCTCATCTGAATCCATTCACAGCTCAGGGCCTGGTTCATGGCTGCTCCCTGAATGCTTGCTTCTTTTCCCATATATCAATAGACAACTTTCCTCTTATACTATGTATTAGGTATCCTTCTTCCCTTATTATATATAAGTCCTCCAATTATGAGCTTTATGTTAGTCTTTATTAGGTCTAGGATATCTTGTGCACTGCCTTACACAGAGCAGTCCTTTAGTGATTATTTGCTGTATCATAATAAGTCCCAAAGAAAGGCAGAATCAAAATAGTGGTGAATCTTCATTTTAAGTCAGTCATGAACTCCTATAGACTTCATGAAAGTTGTGCCCCTCTCCTCAGGAAACACACAGTAATTTCCACACTGCTATAGGTGGCCTCTCTTTTTTGTATATCTATGCAGATACTGCCTTTTAGGTAGATCCAGTTTACCTCTAAACTTCTCTAAAGGAGCAGCCAGTGCAGCCCCCATTCTCCTTCCCTCAGAAGATAGCCCTGGCCCCATAAACTGCAAGAAAGGGACCAATCCCCTCCTAGCACTTGGTGGGGAGAAAAGTTTTTGCACTAACTTTTCATCTATGTCCCTCCCTCTCATATCATCAATCACCCAGTCCAAACTACGGAAGAGAAAATAGCCTAAATATGAGAGCACATTGGATTTCTCCAGGTAGGCAGCATTGTTTTCAACTTCCATTATTCTCCCATTTTATCTCATTTTTTAAAAATCAATAATTGTATTTTAGAGACCCAGAAAATTCTAGTGTGTGTTACTTACACACAGGAGCTGTGTGGTGCAATTCCTAGATGTGGCATGAGAAGGCATCAAGGCTTCTAGACACAGCATCTTCATTTGTAAGAATGAACTGTTTGGTCTCTTTAAAAATACTGGAGAATGGAATGAAATGGTATAAGATGTTTTATGTTCAGTATTGTACCAAATGTAAATGCTGAAACTAGATACCTTCACACAGGAAGTAAACTGAGTATATTCTCTGTCATCCCATCCAGTCTATAAGCTTTCATGTGCACAGGTTGTTCAAGAGATGACATGGAGAAGGACACATGTCCCCTTACTTGTGCATGGAGATCACATCCGTTTCCAGTTTGGGTATGGGGATTAGAACTGGAATTGTCCAGATGGTGGGTCTTCTCTTTTACCTTCTTCAGAGAGAGGGCCTGCACATTAATTCTCCAGTAACAGGAATGTCCCTGGTTGTTTCTGCGTGAAGACCTTGATCTCCCACTTTATGATGTGAAAATATTCTGGATGCCCAGTTTTCTACATGTCCAGTCTTACCAAGCAACAGTCTTGGCTATTGAGTTGTGATTTCATGGTGACAGAGCATTTGGCAGAATGATGACAAGCCCAGGCCTAATGGATGAACCACCTTGATGGGCTAGATGACCTCTCCAAGATAATAATCAGAAACAAGCACATTTATTCAAAGTCTTAGGAGTTTTTTGCAAATGGTGAGGTCATCACAACCAAGTAATCGTCAATGATAGAACCAGCTATCTGGGTTAGGATTGTTCCTATTAGAACTATTTTCTCCCAGTATGCAAATACCTTTTCAGAGACATTTTCCCACTGATTTTAAAAATGATGCCACTAATTTTATTTAATTTGAAAAATAATAAAACTGGAAACAATAAAATAAAAATTTACTTTTTATTGGGCCACAAAAAATAATTATGGTATTTTGCCGTCAAAATCAAAATCATTCATGCTCATTCTTTGGTAAAATATATGTTATTTTAAAAAATGAAATTATGTAAATTTTACACACCCAATTTCTTCATTCAATATATCATTTTTAAATGTCTTCAAAGAATTGTATGCTTTATTATTATTTTATAATTGTTGAGGAATTTGGGTTATACATAATGTTTTATTGTTATAAGCAACACTGCTCAGAATAGTATTTCTCATCCTCGAGTCTAAAATTATGAGCCTCATAGTCTTGGTTCACAGATCCTCTATTAGCTGCTATGCCTCCAATACAAGAAGAGAGAGAAATTTGGTTACAATAGATTAAACAAAGGTTATGTTTATTAACCCTTATTTAATCATCACAGCCAAGCAAACAACTTTAATCAGAGGAATAGAGCTGAAGCTCAATATTTAAACTGTGCATAAAAATACAGCATTTAATCTAATCGAGTCGGCCAACTATGAGCACACCACATTTAATGTTTGCTCTTCAAACCTGGAATTCATTCCTTCTGTCACTCTAATTCCTGAACCCAATTTGGAAATAGTTTACATTATATGCTATCTCACAGTATTTTATGTTTGCTAACCAAATAGAATGTGTTTAAAGACTTTGTCTTACTGAATATGACATTGTTAAAAATCAAAGGCGTTTAACAGTTACAGCTGCTAGTGGCGTAAGGGACATGTTTTTTTCAATGTAACATAAAATTATACATATGCACATACACACAAATGAGTATAGTCCTAATTCTCTCTCTACTACAGTAGGTTTTTCATAATAGAAGTAAAAATGAAATATATATTTATATACATAATGTAAAAGTATGTATATATTTTATATACATAATCTCAAGGAGGCTAAATGTTACATCAATCAGTTATTTTACCATCTATATTCTGTCCAAAGCAAGTATTTCCAGGGAGAGAAAATGCGTGTGTGTAAAAGGAGTATAGATAAAAATAACATGGTCCCCCAGCAATTTCCTGGTGAATAGAGAAAAATGGACATGTGGCTCTCAGGACTTTTCTCTTTGGTTTTCCCAACACATTATGAACAATTTTTTAGTAAATCCCATAAAACAAGACTCAGCTGGAAACTCTCTCACCTAGGGTAGGGATGGCATCTGAGCAGATTAATGACAGGACTGGACAGGACGCCTCAGTGGTGTGAGTGGGGGGCAGTCAGTGTTCTCATAGCTTCCAAGAAGCTGAGACACAGTTTTCTGGCCTCCAAACACATAAACTTTGGCTCATGGGATGATTGACTCTGTTCATTTTGTAATTTACTTTCAACAAGCAAACCTGATTTCAGCCTGGTGTAGTTCCAGGCTCCAGAATATAGCAGTCAGCCAAATAGGCACACAGGAAGTCCCCACCCTCATGGAGCTCCAGTTCTAGTGGGAAAGACTCGAGAGAGAATTTCAATAGTACGTGTCGTGGTCAATGCCATGAGAAAAACACACCAAGGAAAAAGATACAGAATCCTGGGAGCTTTAAGTCAGTTGGCTGAACAAAGCCTCCTTGACACAATTGACAATTGAGTGAAGACCTGAAGAAGACGAGTCAGCAGCCAGGGGTGTTATCAGAATGAGCACTGTGGGAAGAAGCCCCGTGAGTGTCACAACCCCACTCAGGATGTGGGAATGCTTCCAGTGCATCTGAATGCTGGTCATTTTGAAAGCTCTCAGGTTTTACATTAGTTTCATGTATACAACACTGTGAATAGATATTTATATACCTTACGAAGTGATCCCCACAATAAGTCTAGTACCCATCTCACACCATACTTAGTTATTACAATGTCATTAACTATATTCCCTTTGCTCTACTTTACATTCCCCATGACTATTTTGTAACTACCCATTTGTACTGCTTATTCCCTCATCCTTTTCATCTAACTCCACAAGTCCCTCTCATCTGGCAACCATCAGTCTATTCTCTGTGTCTATGAGTCTGTTTCTGTTTTTGTTTGCTCATTTATAATGTTCTTTAGATTCCACATATAAGTGAAATCATATGGTATTTGTCTTTCTCAGTCTGACTTATTTCAATCAGCACAATACCCTCTAGGTCTATCTACATTGTTGCAAAAGGTAAGATTTTGTTTTTTTTATAGCTGAGTAATATTTCATTGTATGTATGAATCACTTCTTTATTCATTCATCTATTGATGGACACTTAGGTTGATTCCAAATCTCGGCTATCGTAAATAATGTTTCAGTGAACATAGAGGTGTATATGTCTTCAAAACAATATTGGATGTCAACTGTAATTGAATAATACATTTTAAAAAATAAAATTAAATGCAAAAGCTCCTACTTATTCCTAATTTATAGCCAAGTTGAGAAACATGGGTTTTTAACAAAAGGAGAGAAAATAGAGCACCTTGCAGGGCTTGCTAAGGGGTAGGGCGGCTTAGGAGGATGGAGCCCCTGTGATTCCTTCCCTTGCCACACAAAAGGGGAGGAGCAGTGAGCTGAGTGAGAGTCCGCATGATCTGTGAGCTTGTGGAGGCTGTGAAGACAACACATGAAAAATATCTTTGAGGACAATGAGAGATGTTTCATTATTGGGTTTGGGGTTATGAATCTAGAGTTAGATCATTCCTAGTGTATGTGGGATTCTTATTCTACATTTTGTCATACACATGTGGGGATGGGATGAGCAGTTAGATGTAACTGAGGATGTGGTCTTACTCTAACCCTCTGGCACTCCTAAGAGGGGGTCTGGGGTGTCGTGTCCTAATTCCCAATTCGTCTGCCCTTACAAGAACCCCATCTTTTCTAACTCCTAAGCAGGGAGAGAACTAAATGGAAACAAAGACGTTTTTCACAAAGACATCTGCATTCTTCCCTAACCCTTCTTTGTTCTTTCTAATTACTTGGTACAACCTTCCTTCTCTCTTGTTACTTCATATTCTGGATGAAGAGATGGACAAAACGAAATTAACTGGTTCCTCGATGCTCATAGAACATAGTTATCACTCTCAGAAAGCATCCTCCAATACCACACGACTTCCTGAACTGGACTGTGGCTCAGTGCCTCAGCTTCTGGGAGGGCCTCCCCGCTGGCCATTTCAGCTGTGGGGGACAACAGTGGCAATTGCACAGTGAATTCTATATGAACTCTTGGAAGCTGTGTCTTCCAGGAAATTACACGGTAAATAATGACATTTGCAAGGAACAAATAATTCAACTATTCGTTACCATGTCAAATGCAATTGTAGGATCTGATGAGGCAAATCTTGTTTAGGAGATGAAAACAGAAGATATAAACCAGATAATTGCGAAGTGATTAAACAGGAAGTGCCATGCATGTATAATTAATGCAAAATGTGCAGATAGTCCCAGAGGAGGGTGAGCCTCGGAATGAGGTGGAATATCCCAGTGGTATGTACATGTGTCCATGTACACATGCCTGGTGATCCCTAAATCAACAGCAGAACATACCTCACCCTGAGGAATGGGTCCAATTTCCTGTGAGCACAGCAGGACACTTGGGGTAATTTTGTTTATGTGTCTCCTTATTTCCTAAAGAATTCCCCATTCTTACTACATCACTCTTTCTGCTTCTTAAATCCCCATGATGCCCTTCTTCTTCCCACTATTCTCTGCTTCTACTACCCTTTCTTATCTGCTCCTTCTGAGGGGTTTTCCTACTTGGAGCTCCTACCTTGTCATATATTTTAAAAAGGAAAGATTTTCTGCTACTGTCCTATGATGAACACTTGAACTCTGTCCATAAATCGTCTTTCCTTACATGTTTCCTATGTCAGCAAATTGGTTGTGGCCTCCTGTTTGTAAGGTGAATGCTGGGTCTAAGAATGCTTTTGCAGGTTTGAGACAGTCACAGCCCCCCAAATCTCAGGTTCTCTGCCCCCTGCTGTCACTCCCTGTCCTCTAAACTTCTCTGGTTTGCAGTAGAAATGGGAACAATGAAAACATGTATCTTTCCTCTTGACTCTTGCCCCTTGGTCCCCAGTATTCTGTATGTCCAGCCATTTTCCAAGACCAGTCAGACCCAGTCCTTATACGAGGGAGCAGATGGTGGACCCAGAGGCACTATTTCCCCCACGTATCTGTAAGAAGCAAACAGTAGATAGAAATAATGGAAACTGGGTCCCTAGAGGATAGAGAAAGATTAATTAATCATCCAGAGGAATCAATATTGGATAATATCTTCCCCCACACAGAAGCCTCAGGACACAACTGTCAAATGGCTGAAAAATATGGGCCCCATTCCTGGAGAATGCAGCTAACGGGCTTGTAGGATTGAAGAAGACAGCTTGTGTGTACATAAGACATCATCAATGGGAAGGTGAGATGAAGAGGGGTGTAAATTAGGGGCTAGGGATGAGTGGGTTCTTGAAGAAGACAACCTTATAACAAGGTACAAAGGGATCTATTTGAGGCCCTGCTAAATGCTTATCCTTTACAGCCCCATTACACATGCCATTTCATTCTCCCCTAACAGTGATTATTCAAAGAGGGTAAAGAAGTGCTTGCTGAAGCTCAGGCATGTGGGGGAGCTAGCCAAAATAAGGCAACAGTCCATGAGGTGGTTAATTTTGTGTCAATCTGACTGGACCAGAGGTGCCCAGATCTTCGGTAAAACATTATTCTGTATGTGTTTGGGAGGGTGTTTCTGGGTGAGATTAACATAAAAATCAGTAAACTGCAAATCAGATTGCCCTCTCTAACGTGAGTGATCCTTGTCCAATCAGATGAAAGCCTGAATAGAACAAAAGGCTATTATTCCCTCAAGTAAGAAAAAATTCTTCTGCCTGATGACCTTTGGACTGAGATATCAGCTTTTTTCCTGCTTTCAGACTCAAGCTGAAATGTTGACTCTTCCTATATTTTGAGCCTTCTAGACTAGGACTGAAGATAAACCATCAGCCCGTCCTGAGTCTCCAGCTTGCCAACTCACTGGCTGATCTTAGGACAGACCTGCCTCCACAATCACATGAGACAATTCCCTGACTAATACCATATTTATAGTATACATATATAGTATATATATTAATCATTTTGACTCAGGCCCTTAGTCTTTCTTTACCTCATTACTGTCTCAGTATAAAATATGAATTATATTACATTATCACAATATCATACTGCATGATATTATAGCATTGCCTCACTATAAAATATGGATTATATTAATTTATTTTAATATCATATTACATGATATTGCAGCATTGCCTCAGTATAAGAGATGGATTATATTGCATTAGCTGTCTCAAGCTGGACTTAGAGGAAAGAGTGCCATGATGTGCTCAGACTTGTGGGTTTCTGACGTGCAAACCAATCTCATGTTGCCCATGGTCCGTCACCCTTCCAGGGCAGAAAGTCCGGCTTCGTGTTTAGACAGAGCCACGTCTAGACACACACAGGCCAGCAACGTTCCTTTATCACCACAGCCCTTTCTGGACAGTGTTTCAGCTCTACCCACTACAGGATACTTGAACTCTGTCACTGTGGAGCCTGTTAAGATGGATGAATGATGGGCTGCAGGTGGATGTGAGAGGAGATGGGGTCTGAGAGCCTTTAAGTGGTTAGGGAGCCACCCGAGCGTGGCCTCGGGCTGGGAGAGCCGTCCCTGATGGGTTGTAAGCAGTACCCCGACTCTTTCCCAGACAATAATATTGACTTCCCATTAGATAAACATGAATCTTCTAAACAGGCAGTGAGCACACAGGAGCCAGCTCCTCCTGTGTCGTGCAGGTAACAGGCAATAGGACACAGTCCATAGATTTAATTTTCCCTGTAATTACCTCTCCTGGTGGAGTGAGCTCCAGTAACAGAGGAAGCCGCTCCTGCGCATGCAGCTCTGAGAGGAGGATAAACGAGGTCATCCCCTTTGCAGGACCAATTTCTGTTTTGAGCAAAACCCATTATTAACAAATCAGAGCCATTAGAGGTGTCTCTTTATGCCTTTTCTTTATTGAAAAAAATCAAAAGGAAAGAGAGGTGGGTCCCTTATGAGAAAATTAAAGTGATTCCAGTAATGAGCTGAACCAGTGCTGGCTCAGGGTTAAGGTCACCAGAAAACACAGCAAAGCCCTAACTCGGTGTGCCCCTGTGGCCATCACTGTGGGAGAGAGACAAAATCACGTGTGGTCAAGGGTAACCCTAATCTTCCCTGTTTACTTCTAACCACCAATGTCACTTTTTAAAGCTCATTTGCTAAAATAAATCAGAAGTAACTAACAGTAGCAATAGTCTGTCTAATGTTTCCCGCCTGCGCCTATCCAAACCAAACAAATCCATAACAAGAATCAGGTTAGTGTTTTATGATAGTTTATTTTAGAGAAGCACTTACTTTAAATAGTGAGGCTTCTATGGGGAACTACAATTGATAGAAACTTGACTTATATACAATTTATCAGGGTCTCCAGATACAAAATAAACTTTTCTAGTAAAAAGTTAATCTTAATAATGGGAATGGATTCCAAAAATGGTAATAATAATGAAAATCCTCATAGAAGACAAACTTTCTAATTAAATCTATCCATGTTGTGCCCCTTCTCAGTATATAAAATCTTACAGATTCGGGAAGAAAAATGCCCACTCAAAAGCCCACAATAGTACATGGCTTGCTTCAAAAATTTCCCTGCATGGTATTTAGTTGCCACAAAATGTATTAAGTTTATGCAGCATGACCTGCCACATGGAAGGATGCAGAGATCTCAGTGCAGTAGAAAATGCATGGGTGAGGGGGGTTTTCTTAAGAGAACACTTCTCTGAATTCCCTTTTGAAAGGTCTTTAGAGAAAATCATTTAAAGCTGCCTTTTGGAATAGTAATTAATATAATCATAATTACATGAAAAATTAATTGAAAATTAGTCACAACTTGTCTAAGAGCATGTTACTAAAAAGATTTAAGAACTTATTAGAGCATTATATGTATTTATTCTATATCTCTGTGTATAAATTTGTATTTATGCACATGTATCTATGAAATGCACGCACCTATGTGTCAAAGAGTTATCCCCTGAAGATAATCTAACCAGTGGAGGACTTGAATATAACAAAAAGGCAGAGGAAGGGCTGGTTCTCTTTCTGCTTAAGCTGGGACATCCACTTTCTTCGGCCCTCTGATATCAGTGCTCCTGCTTCTTGGATCTTCAGACAGAGTTTGGGACCTATACCGTCACCCCCACCAATTCTCAGGCCTTTGGGTTTGATCTGGAACTCCACTACTGCTTTCCCAGGCATTCAGCCTGAAGGTGGCAGATTATGGGATTTCTCAGTCTCTGTAATCATGAACCAACTTCTCATAATAAATCTTTTTCTATAAATCTATGTATCCTATGGGTTTAGTTTCTCTGGAGACCCCTAAGGACTGCAGATTTGGGTATTTATAACTTTGGGGGGTTGGCAGAATTTTATGATTTTATTAACATACATACAATATGCACACCAGCTTTCTGCTCATTTTCTTCTCTGTGCAGCTTGGCCTTGGGACTGGTGACTCTGATGGCCAGCTGGGCAGCTCTTTACATAACAGCTTTGCAGTTTTTCGAGGAGACGTCGTGAGCAATCTCAGCACATCAGCAGCACTTCAAGCTCCTTGATGCTGTGGACCAGGAACTTTCCAAAAGCCACTGTGCTTTGTGCATGTGCTTTGTTTTCGTGTTGTTCCCATAACCAGTGTTGGGCATCGAGGTCTAGCCTTGAGTCCTCTGCACACCCTATGTAAATGTTTGTGGATTTCTGCCCTTTAACATTAAATTTTGACATATTGGTCTGACTTGTGCCAGATGAACTTCTTGGTCCTCTTTTTGATGATCTTGGTGCTGAACAGGAGTTGGTTGCCATCTTGGTAGGTAGTGCTGAGGAAGCAGTATTTGTATACTTTGATACATAAGGTATGCAAATGATAAAGCTGAATCTCTCTCCAAAAAGAAAAGAACAATATTCTGTTCTATTGACTATTAAATGTAGTTTTACTGAGAACCCCAGAAGGAAGTGATGAGGTAAAAATTAAAGTTGGATGTACAATGTGTAGGACCTTGAACAAGAAAGAGGAAGGGCATCATAGCAAGTGTGGTTCCTGCACAGGAGGGTTAACTGAGTTCTTGATGATGCTAACTACAGTGTGTGCACCATGGCCTGGGGTCCAGAGGAAACACATATACTCATTATCAATATGTGATGCTGGAGAGGTGCCTCCTGACCTCCATAGGGCAGAGACTTGTCTAGGCTATGAATGCAGAGAACAGTGTTAGAGAAATAACAGAGGTTGAAGGAACCTATTAGGTTATGGCAGCCTGAATAACATTTGTTTATACAGTAGACAAAACAATAGTGACCCATAGATGTCTGTCCTTTCCCCAGAATCAGTGATTGTGTTAGGAGGAATTAAAGGTACAGAGGAAATTAAAATCGCCAGTCAGCTGGCCTGAACATGAGGAGATTATCCTGCAATACCCAGACAGACCAGCATAATCACAGGGTCCTTAAAATTGGATGAGCAAGCCAAAGAGGAATTCCCAGTGATGTGAGGACTCCACCAATGCCACTGGCCTCAGAGATGGAAGAAAAAATCATGAGTCTCTATAAGCTAAAGCCACCAGGAAACAAATTCTCCCCAGACCCTCAAGAAGACACCATCCCTGAGAACAACTTGATTTTAACCTGGCGAGACCCATGTTGGACTTCCGATCTACAGAACTGTAAAATAAAAAAGTGTATATGTTTCAAACCACTGAATTTGTGATCACTTGTTAGAACAGCAAAAGGAAACAAGTACAGTTCACTAAGCATTTCCACAGGCTAAAGAAATCATCTATGGAGAGTTCTGTGGACATGGGCAAATGGGAAAGATAAGTGAGCCTGGAAACCTTACTGCCTTAAAATATAAATTCCAGATGAAATAAAGTTTAAAAAATTTATTAGGTAGACTTCCAGCTTCCAGGAAGACCAAATAGCTTTGGTTTGACTAAACTTTCTCCTGCAGGTGGTAAATATCATTTGTAGTCATTTTTTTTAGTTTATTTGAAGACAAAAGAAAGCAGGGGCAAGCATAAACCTGGGGAGAATCTGTGCTTGGAGGACAGACACTGTAACCAAGAGATGTGTGAGGCCTGGTACCTTCTCTGAGAGTAACTTCCACCCCACCTGCGACTCAAGGCAACAGATGTCTAACTGGCAAAGTGTCAGAGCATAGAGTTAGCTTCTTGTAGAGCTGCCAGAAATTTAACAGGAATTCTGGAAGGAAGACAGACAGAGGGGTGAGGCCCAGAACCACCATGTAAAGTCCATCCTGACTCCTGGTTGACAATTAAACTTCACATGCAGGGCCTCACCGGGAGCCCAGAGCAAAGGCAACAGCTGGCAATTAAAGAGACAGAATGGGGATTCCATCCATGTGTTTATGTGTATAAATTTTACATACCCCCCAAATAAATAAATACATAAAGCTGGTAATAAAGGCAATAAACCATCAGTCATGTTGGAAGAACACTAGTAATCTTTGAAGCAGCATGCTAAGTATGCAAGAAATCAGTATACAGTTCTGTTTATTTTCTTTACAAGGAAAATATTTTGAACATTTGTTAATATTGCATAGCTCCCTGGTTTGAGCAGGGGCCTGGGTGCATGATCATGAAGGACTTCCAGGCACCTTACCACCCACCCCCATCCACAAACACTATGGAAGTCCCCAAACTCTGTCCATTCTGCTCTTTCAAACTGTGTCTTCATCATCCTCCTGCCATGGCATCGTATGAGGTCATCTTTAACTACTTGGAAACCATAATGAGTTATTTTTTATAACTGTTTTCATGGCTATATTTGAGAGCTACTGCCAACATCATGGTAACCTAAAATAGCCATAGTATTAAAGTCACCAAACTGTGGAAAGCCATTGAAACTGATAATTTAGTTCCTCAGTAACCACTGAGCCCAACACAGAGATACCAGGATGTGTTTTCTGCCAAAATAGAACAAATTATTCCCCGGTGCACATCATCCCCAAGTCACCATGAGGAAGTTCACAGTAACACTTAGGAAGCAAGCATACCATGTCCACTAGATATAGCCTTTGCACACGCAGTGCCAGCTGTGGGTTTTACCTGGTGTTCTCATTCTTTTTCTTCTCCATCTTCTCCCTCCTAGATTGAGAGTTTCAGAAGAGTTTGTGGAAAGAGTTCATGGCAGCAGCTCCTTTTTACTCACAAAGTATTTGGGGTTTTTAAGGTTCAGCATCTAACCATGAATGTATTAGAAAGAAAGCCGTACTTGACCAGTGTTTCTCAAAGTAAAGGTACTTGAAAATATTATCTCAAGACCTGTCTTAGCTCTCTTAAACCCATGATGATTAAAATATCCTGATAAGCAGGGAAAAGCAAGAGTGAATGATGATAATACCAGCTTTCTGAACATCTGGCCCTTAGACCAGTAGAAGCTCCAGTTCTGGCCATGCTTTCTGCCAGAGCTGTTTGCAGGAGCCACCAGGCAAGGAGTGAAGGACAACCTGGTGGCTCCTGCATTTGTCATGCTCCTGCACGACAGCCTTTGTGGACCAGACATTTTTGTCCCAAAACAATTATTTAGGCATCTTTTATATGCATAATAAATATGCAAGTCCTGAAACAATCCTTGGGGGAGTAGGAGAGGGGTGTGTAGGAGGGATATGAAGAAGGGTGCATATAGGGGAGGAAGGCAGGAGAGGGTGGACGACACACTCCCTGCCTCCAAGAGGCTTACAAGACAGACCTAAAGATAGTAAACCAGCACAGGAAAAGGCAAAGAGAATAAAACAGTTAAATTACAGCACAAGACAACAAGAGAAGTGACATTTGACACTCTGCCCCTAAGATGACAATTTAGTTGTGCAGATAAAAAGTTCTATAAGTATAGAGACATATCTTCTGGGATATCAGAGAAGATTCAATAGCAAAAATATGATTCAAGTCATAAAGTGGGAGTGATCATTTCAGTGGGCAGGATGATGCCAACACATTTCATGCAGATCAGAAAGTTGCCTGGTATGAAAGGGTGGAGAATGACTCAATTTGGATGGAGCCATGAAACACACTACTTTGAGGGTGAACCCTGTATAGGCACTATTGTGCACATTATTACTATGTTAGAATACTGATAGTAAAGAAAAGGGGTCTGCTCCATTTATTTGGCTTTTGTGGCTCACTTCTTGTCATATAAGACATGTGATTGCTGAATATTTTTTCTATCTTCCAAGCAATCCTAATGGCATAAAAGTATCAGAATTGACAAAGTGGTTAGGGCCTCCTATTGCTCTGACAATAGCAAGGACACAGGGAGAAAAGCCGAGGAAGGTCATGATTGTTATTGGCATTTACTTCAGTGTCTTAATTTCCTGTAATTTCCCTATTACAGATCTGCTATCTATGAACTTATTTTTATTAGACTATATTTTATTATTACCATCAAAATAACACACTCCTGTTTGGAAAAAATCACATAATATTAAAAGATGTGATGAAGATTACCAACACTACCCATTTCCCACCTTTCTTTCTTCTGGGGCCTACAAAACATTAAACAACCTGTTGCCCTGTGGTTTGGAGGGGTTGCGCCACAGTTTCGGATCAGTGAACTGCTGTGTTGTTTCCAGTCTGAGGTGAGGTGGTTAAAAGCCCCCACGGGACTCTTTCGTTCTTCCCTCCCATCATGGCAGCATGGTGCGCCTTGAAGCACCATTGTTGGGGCCTACTGGGCCTCTGAGTCTCCACTTTGAGGGGAACTTCCCCAAAGAACTGCTATGTCTATAAAGTAATTGAGTGAGAAATAAGCCCAAATGTGTTCAATCTCTAAGATTTCAGGGTTTAGCTGTTAATCTTACTTGACTAATTTACTGTTTATATCACTATAAACAGCAGCCCTCCACCCCAGGCCACCCATTACTACAGATAATATCACAGGGAAGAATTATTTTAACCTTAATTTGTTCTTGTATTTATCTCATTTGTTTTAAGTAAGATACTTATATTGTTATTTCTTGATTTATCCATTTTAAACATTACTGATTAATTTTCCCTAATGGCATATGAAAATGCAGATCTTGTATACCCACATTTTCCATTCTTTCTACAGTTATATGACAACTTTTGCTTAAATCAATTGCAAGTGTTTGCATTACTTTAATCGGGTAAATGTCAATCATTGTGACACAAGTAGTGATCTATGCCTGCACATGAGATTTTATAACATTTGTTTTTCTGGAAGTTAATAATCACCTATTTTTTATTTGCTTGGTGTTCTATATACCTATTCTTAATTTTTTCCATCAGATTAGCCCATGCTTCTCACTATTTTCCCCAATACTCAGACACATCAGACAATCAATCAGTTCCACTCAGTTTCTCCCTCCCCTCTGAGGATGGAACAGGTTACTCCTCAGGCCTGCCCTCTGCTCTCCCCCCAGGAATGACTCCTGCTGCTTTCCTGAGCCAAAAACACAGTCTCCAAGTCTTTCTTGAATTAAGAATTATTATTTCTGATAATAACAAATACTGTAGTAGCTTCTTAAGAAAATGTGAATGGAAAGAAAATTGATTAGTCTTTGCAAGAGGAAAATACCTTTATTTCTCATGCTTGAGTGAGAAACGTGTGAGTATAGGATTCTCAGTGATGAGTCATTTATTTACACCATCTGGAATTAATTTTGAGCAAATTCCATGCTGATTTCTACCTATCTTTGACTTGTTTTCCAAAACTACAGTCTCCCACCCTGGCTGGTGTGGCTCCGTGGATTGAATATCAGTCTGAGAACCAAAGGGCCACTGGTTCAATTCCCAGTTGGGGCGTATACCTGGATTGCAGGCTAGGTGCCCAGTTGGGAGTGCAAGAGACAACCACAAGTTGATGTTTTTCTCCCTGTCTTTCTCCCTCTCTTCCCTGCTTTCTAAAATTAAATAAATAAAATCTTAAAAAAATAAACTACAGTCTCCCTAGAAGTTTTGAGGGTATTCAATTCATCCTTGGAGCTCTAAAACTTTATAATTATGCACCCTCATTAGGATTCTTCTTCTTTCAATGTGCTGATCACCTACTGAGCCCTGAGGTTCTTGATACTCAAGTTTAATTAAACTTTACTAATTTTCTTTCTATCCCTTTTCTTGCTTCACTATTTCTGGAATTGCCATTGGTTAGACCATGGACCTCTGCATTGCCACTCTAACTTTCTTTTCATCTCTTTCATATACTAGGTGAAAGATATCCTAGCTTTTATCTTCCAAATCTTATATTGATTTTGTATTATTTTTTATCATGTTTTAAATTTCTAAGATCTGCCCATGAATTTCCAATATCATTCTTTCTTTTTTTAAGATTCTATTTATTTATATTTTTATTAGAGAGAGGAAAAGGGAGGGAGAAAGATAAAGAGAGAAACACTGATGTGCAAGAGAAAGATCAATCAGTTGCCTCTTGCACATAGCCCAAGCATGCACCCTGAGCAGGAATTGAACTGGCAAACTTTTGCTTTGCAGTATGGTGCCCAACAAATTGAGCCATACCAGTCAGTGCCCAAGACCTTTCTTATGTTCTGATTTTTTAAAAGATTTTATTTATTTATTTTTTTTTAGAGAGGGAAGGGACGGAGAAAGAGAGAGAGAGAGAGAGAGAGAAACATCAATGTGCGGTTGCTGGGGGTCATGGCCTGCAACCCAGGCATGTGCCCTGACTGGGAATCGAACCTGTGATACTTTGGTTCTCAGCCCGAGCTCAATCCACTGAGCTATGCCACACAGGTGATTTTTTTAATTTAATATTCTCTTGTTCACCTTATTTCTCCAATCATAAAAATTATAGAGACTTCCTTCCCTTTTATTACCTGTTTCCTGTTGGTTTCTTTCTTTGTTTAATTTGGTCCTTTCTCTTTCACGTTTGGAAACTCTTTCAAGTTTGATTATCTTCAATTGTCTACTCACTATTTGAGGTTTGGGGGTTCTTCAAAACAGAGTACCTGGCATTATCCCTGGCGTGATTCCAGTTTCTCTAGACTTTAGTCCAGAGAGAGATCTCTGCCTCCTCCTGCTTGGGGACCATTGCTTGGCTGATAGGATTGTGGAATTAGGGTGGGAAGGGAGCTGGAGGTCACACCACCCATCACACCCTCCTTCATGGACCCCCTCACCCCCCTCTCTTTCCAGTGACTCCAGCCTCCTGAACAACTCAGGGGTTCTGCTGGTGAGGTGTCCCTATTTCTCCAGCATTCTGACCCTGCAGGAGCTGTGGTTTGACTACCTTCTGTCTGTGGGTACAGGTGCCTTCCCACATCAGCCTAGTTGAGCTCCCTTACTGCTCTCACTCATGCATTCTGTTGGGCCCTGTGCATTTGAGCTTTCTTATTATTCACTATCACTTTAGTGAGTATCTTGGGAAACAGAGAGAATGTGTGATCCCATGTGGGAAAAAATGAGCTCTCAAAGGTCATTACTTACTTTGTAAAATACTATGATTATTTTTTAGCTTTAATTCATATCTTTCACACTTAATAATGTGACTTTAAGATTAACAACCCTGAATTCAGTAAGCTAGTCTTATAAATTTAGACAACATTATTGTTTATTTTCTTGGAAATATAACAAGAAACTAGAAAGAGTCTTAAATACCATTCAATCTAACCTATTTATTTTGTAAGAGGGGGAGAAAAAGAGGCTCAAGGAAGTTAAACATCAACTTTAATCAAAGTTGTTGTTTGCAGACTCTAGACTTGAATATATAACTGTTTCACTGATAATCCAGTGTACCATCCCTTATATCTTTAATTACTGTAAGCTTCAATCATATTTCTTTCAAGACTTTATTTTTTAATCTAAGCCTATTACCCAAGTGTCATTGATTAGAAAAAGAGAGATTTTTTTTTCAGTTTTCAAATAAAAGTGACAGTGATATCATAAGACTTAATCCAACCTATTTATTTTATCTGAAAGATCAGTATCTCAAAGTGAAGTTATTGGTTAAATAAAACACATTAGCTCCATTAAAGTCATGAAAAGTATAACTACAAGATAAAGCTTGTAGAGTTTCTCTATTTAGCTGTTACTAAATTGGTTATTAAACATTGATCTGGGCATTTTAAAGAATTCCCGATGACCCCTAATAGACCTTCATGCAAGCATCTTTACATTTGCATTTTTCCCCCAAAGCAGTTATTTAGATAGCTTCAGTACACAGTGCAGAAAAAATATAAGGGGCATAATAAGAAAGTCCATTTTCATAATAAATATAGCAGGAAAATAGTCAAACTTGTTTGTGATGCCATTATAAACTTCAAGATGGAAGTCTGCTTTGAGATGGAAGTCTGGCCTCTATGTAAAGATGTAAAAATAACTCTAAAATTGTGTTTGTGAAGGGCCAGTAGGACTTTGCCAACGGAGTGTAGTGAGCCTGAGGCCATGTCAGCAGCAATCCCCACAGATTCGGATCCTTAAGATGACCCTGAATTCCCCACCTGGTCTGTGCAATCTATCTCCCATGGCCTCTCCTAGCTCACCTTCCCCTTAAATGTCATTGTTCCAGCAGAGTCAACCATCAACCCTCTTTTTTGCACCCTAAGTTTTGTCATTCTCTCCCACTGTTGCAAACACCACCTACAAACTGAGGACACTACAATATGTATCAGTGTCAGCAGTAATTAGTATTTTTCAGCACATGCTACTGCCAGACATTATGCTAAATAAATCTTTTGTATACATCATCCTTTCCAATGCCTAGTTTTTCTTGGGAAAGAGGTTCTATTATTATGTCCATTACACAGAAGAGGAAACTAAGGCTTAAAGTAGTTAACTTGGGAAGGTCACACAGCTAGAAAGAGGTAGAGACACAAAACAAACACAACATTTAATATTTGCCTCCTGGCTGGTTGCTTAGCACCATGTCTCCTGAACTTCCTTTCTGCTCAGAATGCCCCTCTTTCATTAGCCTCGTGTCTTCAGATCTCAGCCTACACATGCCAGCAGTTTCCCTATGACTTCTCATCTCATGACCCTCATCTCACTGAATGATGTCTCTCTCCTCAATGCCCTCACCCCAGCCAGAAGGTGAGAGTCACTGTGTATTTCTTCTCTATTTCAACTCCTGCATCCTGTTGACTACTGCACCTTCTGAATTCTTCTTAAATGTCTTCAAAATCTCCCTATTTTCACTGCTATTTGCAGAGCCTCACCTTCGTACAGGTGATCTTATAACAGTCTGTAAACTGTTCTCTTTGGTCCTGAGTCCTTGTGCTCATATACATCTTCACAAGGCTTCTGGGAGGATACTTATAAAGTGAAAAATACACTCATGTTATTCTTTTCCATTTATCCTGCTAAATTCAACTATAGGGAAGCTGGGAACATATAGAGAGATGTTGATTTGGGTCAGATTAGTCTTCCTAGAAAAATAATCGACATCCTCAGAAAGAAGAGTAGAAGGGAGAGATTGTGTGGTGGAAATTGTTCTGGATATAGGGACAGAATAAGCAAAGGCCTGGATACCTGAAAATGCGTGTGACCATCAAAAGTCATCAAGAGCTTTGGCAGCTGAGGCCCAGACTGTCCTCAGAGTACAAGGAGGAGAGGCAGATGAGGTTCCATAGTAGAAGCATCAACACCAGCCTTCTAGTCCATGCTGATGAGTTGGATGAGATACTTGAATAGGAGAAGCCTGTAAAGGGTTTGAGCTGAAGGGTATGTGTTCAGATTCACCTTTAGCAAAATTAGATGACCTGAGTTGACTGTGTGGTGAAAGAAGATAGGAAGGAAGCTGTGGCAAGATGAGATTCAGAAAATCCAGTGTGGGTGAAAAGAGGTGAGTGGATATGAGATAAACACCTCAGACCTGAAACTAGAGGATGAAGAACAGAAGACGTATTGAGTGTAATGTTCTGAGTCAAAATCCTCAGTTGGAATCCCTGATGCCCAGTGCATTCCCTGTGCTCCCTGAACACACACAGCATGTCAGCTGGGAGCTGAGCTAACACCTCCACTCTGTCGTATAACCAGAGAGGGACTACCATGGGCTCTGTGCATAAATACTGTGAAAAATAAGCTAAAACAAATAAAGTGGAGGGTGAGAAAATAGCAAGCAAAAGACAGGTGATGAGTATTTAAGGAAAAACAAACAAATGACAAATCTAAATAAATGCAAGTCCATAACCTGAAATAAATTAGAGAGAAGTTGGAACCCCTGGGGTGGGGATAAAACAGAGGGTTGAGAAATAAATGACGATGAGTGAATAATCAATGTTAATATGAACTGGAGGTAAAGTGTGCACCTGTCCTACGATGAGCAACAGTTGGAAGTTGGCCCTCATGGGGTTCAATGACTGGTAGAAGACAGGATAATAGAAAGAAGAAACCAGGTATTTGCATGCAATGCTCCTGCATTCAGGACTGAAGAGAAAAGTCACACTTCCAGATCCAGAAGCATTTTAATTTTGATCCACTCTTAAAAAGTGGTGGGAGTAAATGCAGACACCTGTAATTGAAGAGCAATAAAATAATTTTAAAAAATTCAAATGGACTAAAATACACAGGAAGAATATGGGACCCAGTCTCCACAGACATAAAATGAGAGGGCTAAAATATTTTTGCATAAAAATGCTGTTTATTAATTACAAACGTATACTTCTGGATATGGCCTTAAATTCAAAGAAGAAAAGATAGAATGGAAAAAGAAAAACCAAAGGGAGGGATAGAGATAAAAAGCTCTTATCCTTCTCTCATCAAACTATGAAATTCATTTGGAAATTATGACATAAAGACGGCCACTGTGCCCCATGGAAGAAAGGGGAGCACACATTAACTTTCATTAGCATACCAATGAGAACACTCACCTCAGGTTGGAAAAGCCACTTGCCAAAGTTGTTCCAGGGCTGCTTTCACCTGTCTGTCAAGAGTTGAAGGGAATTGATTAGCTAAAGTGGTGAGCTGATGTTGTCAAAAATGACCAATTTTCAGGCTTGAGCTTCTTTTAGAGGAATTTTCACTCTCTATTTCTACATATCAAATATATGAGAAACGGAATGTTACCAGAAATGTTCCACCTCTCATTACTTGTCGTAGGAATCATGTAGCTTTGCATTAGTCGTGAAAGAGGAAATATTGGATTAGGGCTGTATGAAGGGGTACAGAATGAGATGAGTTCAGCATGCCTTTAGCCTCTACTATAAAGTAGACCCTCCCTTATCTGACTGAGCTTTGGCTTTGTGTGGTTTCAGTTACCTGCAGTCAATTGCCATTGGAAAATAATAAATAAAAAATTTCAGAAATAAATGATTCATAAGTTTTAAATTGCACACTCTTCTGAGTAAGGTGATGAATTCTCTGGCTACCCACCCCTTCCCACCAGGGACGTGGATCATTCCTACCTGTGTCCATCGTCTTCCACCATCTACACTTCTCACCCATTAGTCACTAAGCAGCCATCTGGGTTATGAGATCAACTGTGGTGCCATCATAGTGCCTGTGTTCAAGTAACCTTATTTTTCTTAACAATGCCACACTCACGTAACTTTTATTGCAGCATGTTTTTATGATCATTCTATTTTATTACCAGTTATTGTTGTTAATCTCTTACTGTGCTTATTTATAAGTTAAACTTTATTATAGGTATGTATGTATAGGAAAATATATAGCATGCATAGCATGGGGATATTGGAATGTACCCCTTACTGATAAGGTGTATGACTGTAATTACAAGAGAATGTAAAATATCTGTCCACGTGGAGAGCACAGAGATGCACACTCTGAAAGGCCTGATGTGGGGTGGAGAAGCCAGGGCTCTACCTACACACTGCGCGTAGCCCACCACAGGCCGCCCCGAAACTGCTCACCTTTCTGTGTCTCCATTCATCTGAGTCACAAGGAGAGAGAGTGATAATAAACGGCTCTTACTGAGCTTCTGTTATTTGTCTCAAAATGTCTGTTTCACAATAAAAATAATAGAAAGGAAAAACACTAAAAATTAACATAAAAGATTTGCTAATAAGGGAAGAGAGAAAAGAGTAAAAACTGCAAGGGAAAATGGATTTGTCTGTATGCATCTCATTTTATTATTTTAAGTATGGGAACATGTTCACATAATACATAATTTAAAAAATCAAATGAAATCAAATAAAGGTAAAAAGCAGCTAAGCAATATCTAAAACAATCAAACGCAAATTGAAGCCAATTAATCAATTTCAAACTGGGGGCTTCATCACAAAGAGAAGAATCACTGTGACTGAAGGAGGAGCGGGGATGGATGGAAAGACAGAAAGGGATTAGCCAAAGGACATGCCTGCATAATCCACAGACACAGACAGCAGTGAGGCAACAGAGGGAAAGGGGAATGCGGGTGGGGTGGAGAAGAGCAAAGGGGGGAATGGGGACATCTGTAATAGTGTCAACAATAAAAATAAGGAAAAAATTAAAGGGCACATGTTCCCCTCTCTCATGGCCAGAAAAGTGGCCAGGAGCAGAGATTGGTAAACTTTGGTAATAAATAATAAATGAAATAAATATAAATATAAATAAATATTATTTTTCATGACACACAAAAACTAAATAAAATAAAATGCAGTACTTTGACTGTGCATCTCTAGTGTTAGGAAAACACAAAAAGAACCACAAAGAAATCACTAAGTGCGTTCAGTGCCCTGGTCAGTAATAACAGTAGTAATGTTATTCTGAGACTAGCTCAAATGCTATTTGAAACTATTAAAATAAACAAATAAGCAGTTACATCCATGCCATGAGAATGGAAGATTTTCAAGTTAAGAGAAAAAAAGCTATACACAAAGTCAAATAAATTAGGTAAAAGCCTTCTTGTCTTTCGCTTGAGTCAGCTAAGCCTATAGGAGCTCATGGCTATGACCAGGTAGAAAGTGGGCAGGCTGCCAGGCATGCAGGGACCATCCCACTCAGGATCCGGTTCAGGAAAGGGCTCAATCTTGGCAAGCCATTGCTGTGGGAAGAAAATCAGAAAAAGAAATGTGGTAAGTCTATGTTGATAATGGTGTTTTTGTTTTTGTTTTTGCTTTTGTTTTTGTTTTTGTTTTTTTGCCAAATCCAGAACACTGACACCACCCAATGCTGGTGAGGATGTGGAGCAATAGGGACTCTCGTTCCTTGCTGGTCGGAATGCAAAATGGCGCAGCCACTTTAGAAGACAGTTTGGCAGTTCCTTACAAAGCTCAACATTCTCACTATACCTGCCAGCCATCATGCTCCTTAATATTTACCTGAAGGAGCTGAAAACATGTCTACACAAAAACCTGCACACAGATGCAGCTTTATTAACAATTTCCAAACCAACCAAGATGTCCTTCAGAAGGTAAGTAGATAAATTTTGGTACAACACATAATGGAATATTATTCAGTATACAAAGAAACTTTCTCTCAAGACATGAAAAGACATGAAGGAAACTTAAATGCATATTACTAAGTGAAAAAAAGCCTATCTGAAAAATAGGCTTTTGCATACTGTGTGATTCCAACTATATGCTATTCTAGAAAAAGCAAAAGCAAAGACACAGTAAAAGATCAGTGTTTGCCTGGTGTTAGTGAGAAGAGAGGGATGAACAGGTGGAGCACAGGGATTTTCAGGGCTGTGGAACTGCTTTGTACAATACTATAAATGGAGACATGTCATGTTACAATTGTTCAAACCCTTAGAACACACAACACAAGCCTGATCATAATGTGAACTATGAACTTTAGGTGCTCATGACCTGCCAATGTCTGTTCATCAATTGTGACAAACGTACCCTCTGATAAGGGTGTTGATGGTGGGGAGGTTGTGTATATATAGCGGTGGGGAGTGTATTGGGGAACATATGCTGTCCCTTCAGTGTTGGTGTGAACCTGAAACTGCTCTGAAAACATTAGTCTTAAAAAAGTTTGTGTTTACAACACAGGAACCCCAGTAGGAGCTGACGGGCACAGTGTTCTCGGGTGGACTAGGCTTGAGTTTTAGGGCTCCCAGGGGCAGGTAGCTGAGCTCGGGAAAGCCACACCTGCTCAGTGCAGGGTGCAGCCTCCCATGGGGTGTGTTCCGGGGTGTGTCCTGCATGTGCCCCTGACTGCTTCTCCTTGGGAAAACAGTGGTGATGACAACCCATGTTCTGGGATGCATGGTGAACTTTTCCTGCAAAGCCTTCATGCAGACCAAGCACCTTGTTTTCTTCACATAAAAACAAACTGGATTTTCTATCTCAGAAGGAACTTTTTTGTGTCAGGATAAAATGAAAGTTTCCTCTTTCCATCAAAAGAGCTTTCCATTTACTACACAAAATGCAGAAGGGGAACATTTTTAAATTTGAAAAACTTAAACTTGCTCTTTTCACTTTCACAGATAAAAATCCATTATTTCCTAATAACTTATTGGCTGGAGTGAAGTCAAACAAGACGTGATTGGAACTGAAAGCCATCCAGTTTTATTTTCCACTGCATCTCTGATGTAAAGTGAAGCCTCGCTATGTCCAGATGATCGCACCAAGCAAAGGTTGGCACCCATTGCAGCTCTGGAGGGCGAGCACAATACCCTCCTTTTAGGAGATGTGAGTAGCACAGACAAAACAGACCATACAGTGCTGCTCAGAGCCATAGAACTAGTTGCCACACAGTCATCAGTGAACAGTTGCCTCCATAGACCAGAGCTTCATTATTTGAACATATCATAGCGTTGGTGATAGCCGGGCTGCATTTGCAGCCTGATTTGCATTTTTACAGTATGTGACATTTGAAAGCTTGAGGTAATTTTCAGTATCTTATTAGGTGTTTGAAATTCAGTTTGTAGCATTTGCTTTGAACAGCAGCCTTTTCATTTAGCAACTATTGAGACAAGTGGGCTTGGGGAGCAACAGACTCTCCAGAAAGTTTCAAGAGTAATTGTCCAACAACTTCCATCAAAAAGAGCACAATCCTACAGGGTCAGTATGTCATGTCACCTTGATAGGCATCAACAGGGAGCCCCACACAGGTTGTTCTGTAACCTCTGAATGTTTTGGGAGACTAACCCTCCCAGAAGTAATGACACTGGGAACCGGTCCATGAGCGCATAGCTCAGCTGTACTCTTTGGGGTATGGCCTGCTTCCCAGTGGCTGTGCCCTTGAGATGTCCAGTTCATCAGCAAGGAGTTCCCTTTGGGAACCAGAAGAAATCAGGCAAAACTCATGTCTCTGGAAGGAAAAAGAAAACATCAGGACCACTGGAAAAGTTTGCCTGCTCCAAGCAAAGCCTAATGGAAAGGTAAGAGTTACAGCACATGTCAGATTGCCAAAATCGGAACACATCCTGAATGCCTCATGAACACCTGGAAAGAGAAAGACATGCATAAGGCTGGTTCTTCAGACACCTACTGAACCTGGATTCTGTACCACCACACCTATGTTAACACGCACATGTACACCCACCCCCCCCCCGGCCATCTGATCCCTCTTGTCCACTGCAGGCTCTCTGGTGCCTTCACACAGCCTTTGGCCTTGGCCAAGAAGGGGCAAAGAGAAGTTTTCCCATGCCTTTGGGTTCTTTTCACTACTATCTAATCTGCTAAAGGAATCAAACCCCACATTACTAGTAAATAGATTCTTCCCTCTTAGGTAGTATTTGCAGTTTACTCACAATCTTTATCGATTATATAAATTATTGTGGCCCATTGTAGTGATGCTAATGATAGAGGTTTTAGGCAATCTGCTCACAGAGGCATTTGGGATAAATGGAAATATAGGACCCTTGCTTATCAAGTCCCTCAAATAGATACAAATTGGAACAGGACCTAAATCCATCTTGAAAATTGGTAACAGAGGAAATGGTATTTATTTTCTAACATAACCAAATAGGTTTAGTTGTAGATTCTTGGCATGGTCCCACCCAATCTGAAAATCAAGGGCTGATAGCAGAAATGTGTGTGTGCATATGTATGTGTGTGTGTGTGTGTAATGTATATACATACATACATATATGTTTTATATATATATGTATATATGTATGTATGTATGTATAATCCCTGTGGATTATTTTTTGTGTTTGTTGTTAATATTATTGTTTTGCATGTGGATAAAACTATAATAAGAAATAAATAATTTACTTAAATACCTTGAGCTTTGGAAATTCTGATCAAATTAGGACATATTTGGTCAATCAAGGGCGTTGTTAGGCACGTTTTTGGCTGAGCTGGCAGCTGGACCATGTGAACCACCAAGGTGGACAGCTGTGTGATCAGTCCAGCAGATAAGCAGAATTTACCCCCATGCAGGGTGTCATCACACTTCCCCATTTTCCCCACTGAATGTGACATTCACATGTTTGCATTGTCTGGTTAGAAGCTATCTAGCCAAGCTATTCCCCATGAATAAATTCTATTTATTTCTTCTTTTTAATGGAACCAACACAGTTTTTTTTAAAGAGCAGTTTTGTCCAAAAGAATATGCTACCAAACCACCCCATGGATTTCCAGTCTGTGCCCTTTTGTATTCCATATTTTGTATTTTGCACTTTCATTTTGTGTGTGGTCTGTATTTTGTTCCTTCCTTGGGCATAAGTGTTAAACTACTTTGTCATTACGTGTCTGTCATTATTTCTTCATAACTTTGCCTGTCTCAGATGGACTGAAAATGCTCCATAAGCTTGATATATATTCGACAGGATATGGCAGGCTGAGTTTATAAGCATTTTAGGGCAAACACTGAAAATACTTCATCCCCAAAAAGAGAAGTGATGCTCATGACACAGAGAGAAACAATGACAAGAGTATGTGGATCAAATTAACAGGATAATTAACAAATATCTACTTCATTTTGTGCTGTGACATGGGGATCTAATCTCTTTGCTGTCCTAATGATCAATACTATCTGCTACAGCCAAATCAATCCTGACACAATCCTTAAGGCATCTGAATCATTAAGGTGGCCAAAATGACCAAATCAATGTAATGACTCAGTGTAGTCTTCCTTTCTCTTTTAATATTTGTGTGTGACCTATACCTATTTCACACTTGTTGCATATATTACAGAGTTTCTGGAAACATACACTGTGCTGTTCCAGAAACTGGAGCTCAGTTTAAACAGCACACCCATCCCCTCCAGTCATCGCCATCCACTGCTCAGATGCTTCACTGCAACAAACACTGACATTCACATTTACAAAGGCCTTGGTTTAAGGCTGAAAGCACTCAGGAAAAAATGTGTTACTAAACCTTGATTATTTTCTCAACATTCACAGGTGTTATGCAGAGGTCAAAGGCTGCTTTAAATTGAATAGATAGAAGAATACAGAGAACATGAGGAAGGAAGGAAGGAAGGAAGGAAGGAAGGAAGGAAGGAAGGAAGGAAGGAAGGAAGGAAGGGAGGGAGGGAGGGAGGGAGGGAGGGAGGGAAGGGAGGGAGAAAGGAAATGGAATTTAGCTCTGGCCAAATTTATGTAAGGTATTTCAGAAATGACTGTGACCCTTGCCATTTAAGCATTTTCTCGTGCAAGAAACAAGGAAGTTTAAGGGATGGCTTTCTCCCTGAGAGTGGGATAAGGATGTGGAGGAGGCATGTTTAGCCAGCTTCCCCCTGAGTTCCTTTGCCCTGAACAGCTGGAGCTGAGCCAGAACAGTCTGGATGGCAGGAGCCACAGAGGGTGAGCCTGCAACTGATCAGAACGGATCAATCCCACAGCAGGCGTTTCTATGGTGATGGCGATAAGCTATGGATTAAAGGATTATGGGAAGAGAATCTGGACTGCTAAAGAAGAAAAGAGGGCAGAAAGAAAGGTGCCAAGCATCGGAGTCTCTGTGACTGAAAAATATTGATTTCTAAATGATAATAATCTTCACATTTTCTGAGAAGGGACATCTCAGCCAAATGAAGCCAAACTGAGTTGTTCCTTTATAGGTGTTAAGTTACTATTCTAATGAAAAGAGTGCATGATGGCTCTTAATGTTAAACACACACAGTGGTTTGTAAACCACCAACCACCAGCTTTATAGATTCTTTATGAAAGCTTTCTGTTTAGCATTGCTTGCTTATAAAGTTATGGCCAAGTATAGGCAGAGAATCATTCCTAGTTTCTACTTTTTAAAATTTGACTTTAGCCCTAAAAACATCCTTTGCTGTTAAAATTTTACTTGTTTCTTTTCAACTTTGCCTCTTGGATAGATGTCACAGGCAGGACCAAAAATTGAAGCAACACATTGATTAAACTTTTCATTCAAACAAGGATTCTGAACCAATATTCAGAACTTACAAGTGTCCTTGTAACAATTATATTGGACTTCAAAACACAATTGAACAAGACATTTGGAGAGCCACTTGTATGTTTTTCCTGAAAAACTAATTTTAAAATATCTCTATGACATGTCATTTCTCGGGGAATGAAAGCATACTCATATGTTTTAAATTATTTTCCAAACATCCAGGCAGCCATGAAAATTTCAAAAAGACCAACACATAGTTGTAAGTCATTTCCAGTGTATGTGTGATTCACATCCCTTTCATTACACAGATTTCTCAAAGCATATTTTTATTCTTTCCAATTTCCTCTGCACCCTAGAATTTTCTAAGAAGGTGGCAAACCTTCATAATGGTAGAAAAATTTACTCTGCAATTTTTCTTTTGAATTTGTAATATGTTTAAGTAGCAGAAGAAATGTCACAGAATAACAAAAAGGGCAGCAGACATTTTCTCAGAGGTATGTTCTTTGGTCCCGCTCCTCATCCCCCATGCGATCAGTATTCTTTCCTCCCCCTTCCTTCTTCATTGAGCCAAGGGAACCTTGATTCAACGCACTCAGGGTGGGCACTCGCGGTTCCAGCCTTGCGCTGGGTGTCAGAAGTAGAGGTGAGTAAGCCACCATCTGCTTTGGGCTGCCCACAGACCAGGAGACAAAGGTCTGCTTCTTCAGAAGAGTCTATAACTACTTGCACATTTCTTCATGACTCTTCTCAGCAAACAATTACTTTTTGACTCAGATAACATTTGGTTGCATATTTGTTTTTTCTGTTCTTCATGTCTCCACATTGAAATGTTGACTCACCATTTCCTACTCCAGTGACTGACTCAAAATGGGAAAGTGGTAAATATTAGTTGATGGAGTGATGCTATGGACTGAATGTTTGTATCCTCCCAAAATTCATAGGTTGAAACTTAACCCTTGCTGTGATGTATTAAGAGTGGAGCTCTGGGGGGGTGATGAGGTCATGAGGGTGGAACCCCCAAGAATGGATTAGTTTCCTTATCGACAGTACCCTCACCCCTCGCACCACATAGGGTCACAGTTAGAAGACACCAGCTATGAACCAGAAGGCAACTTCTCAGCAGGCACTGAATCTGCTGGCACCTTGATCTTGGACTTCCAGCCTCCAGACTGTGAGAAATAAACTAGAAATTCTACTTCTGGAAACCCTTCTTAAAGAAAAATCAAGAAATTTATAAGAAATTAATTGTGAGATATTTGTTATGAAAACAACCTTATAAAATTACTTATGGGTGGGCTGGAATGGGAGTAAAAGAGAGAAAACTGTACTTGAACAATAATTAAAATTAAAAAATTACTTATAAAAATTGTTTAACAATAGAAAAACTGGTTACATAAATGAGGTTTCATCCATGCACTGAAATATATGTAGCCTTTCCAAATGAAATTTTATAATCCTATTTAATGATGTGAGAAATTCTCATTAAATATTTTAAGTCAAAATAGCAGTTTAAAAATCAGAGATAATAACTGTTAAAGTTTTTCTTTGATTTTTCTCCACCTATATCTGTATACTTTAAAGATATATTTTGGTTCCTACTTTATTGCTGCAGAGTGTGGGTAGGAACTAATATTATTATTTTTATACTTGTACTAATGGTCATAAGAGCTGTAAAAAATATTAAATAACTCTTCCATTCTCTGGGTCAGTACACTTGGGAGGAAGGTGGACCTTAGTGTTCAAGAGATTTTTTCCTTAGTCTTCCCATCCATGGAAAGATGGAAAAAGGAGAAACAGAAGAAGGACCCTTCTGTTCTCTCCAGCCATTTAGGTTTTAATGTCCCAGGTCAGCTTCCTTGGTCACCTTCCTTCTCCCTCTGTAGATTATCCCTAGGAGATTACCTATAGCCCTGATATCAAGTCTATGTGTAAACTGGTGACTCATAGATCTATATGTCTGGCCTATAACTCTTGATGAGTGTCAGACTACGTCAAGTTAAAATTCCAAACTCCCTAAATTACCTACAAAACCTTCTATGATCCTGTCACTGGATCTGTCTTCTACATCTTGGCTTGCCACACACACATCCTGAAAGCTCCTGCAGCACTAATACACATTCATTTCTCCTGATGAACACTATTTTATGTTCTATTTCAGGATGCATACCTAAGAGACAGACACATAAATGTTCATAAAGACCAGTGTTTAAAAGAGTCAAAAAAAACTATATAAGACAATAAATATTCATTAACTGCAGAATGAACAAATAAGTTATAGGATAACCATGCAATAGAATAGACTAGAGTAATGAAAATAAATAAATTGTAACTACATATGTGAATATGGATGCATCTCAAAAAAATAAAACATGTGACTCGTATTTTTCATGTTGCACGAAAAACATGAGTCACAGAATAACACAGTATATTCCCTTTCCTTAAAGGTCAAAAACAGACAGTCTACGGCTTAGGACTGTATTGTGTATGCATGTGTGAGCATTGAGAAGGTGTAGAGATGAAGGGAATGATTTATACTGATGTCAGGAGAGTTGTCAACTAAATAAATGGCAGAGAGGGGTGGTACATCAGGCCATCCCAGCAGGACCTTTTAGAAGCTGGCAGAGTCCACTCTTAAACTGATGAGTAATGTTACAAGTGTTTACTTAATAACTTTCTTTCATATATCCTGCTGTAGGTATATTATATTAAACATTTTAAAATGCTTTCTCCCACTTTTCACTAAATAAAAAGATGGAGGAAGAAGAAGAATATTTCAGAGAAAGGAAGTTTGGATGTACAGATAGAGAGACCCACGGTGTGGTTTCGAACAAAGTAGGTTTAATATGCCCATAACCAACCCACTCAAGCACCAGGCACATGGGTTTGGATCAGAGGAAGCACTAGGGCTGAGATACAAATTCGTTTGGAAGAACTGGTAAGTAGGTATTTTTAAATACAAACTACATTACCTGACTATAGTACAATTAATTTAGGGATAGGTCACAAAATATCTAAAAACAAACCAAACTATTTCAAAATTTTAAAAAACACAGATATTTCATTACTCATAGAGGAAATCAAGTCAATGAGAAATACTTAAGACTGGAGTGCAATAAAAACCATTAAAAATTGTAGATGCTGCTGAAGCACATCTTAGAGGAGATTTACACTTAAATGCTCACATAGAAAGGGAGAATGGCAGGAAATTGATGAGTTAAGCTTTCAACTTCAGGATACACCAAAGAGGAGGCAAAAAAGCCCAAAGAAAATAGAGAATAGGAAATAACAAAGAAAAGGGCAGAAATCGATAAAATAAATAACAACACAAGGACACAATAGAAAGCAATAAATGGGTAGAAAATTGTTTGAAAGTATATATTCCAAACTATTAACAGAAGTTGTCTCTCATCAGAAGGGAGAGTGATTGTGGGCAGAGTGTTAGGGTCGGAAAAAATTGGAGTACTTTTATATTATATCATATATATAATTTGATATAATTATATCATATTAGCATATGTAATTTGCATTTTATAACAAAAACACATAAATTTATTTTCATATTAAAACATGTATAAAGTGAATAATGTATTCTGTGTTGCAAAAAAATTTTCCAAAAGTTGTAAAGAGAGAGAGCAATAGTAAGAATGTATAATTATGCCTACACATAGTTTTAATGAAAGTAACCTCAGTCTCTGGCAGAAGAAAAAAGCCCGATTGAATGAAGTCACAATACAGCCATAAAGGTATTTGAACATCCTCATGATATTTGCCTTTTAAAATTGTGTTTCTGCAGCCAAATAAATCTCTAATAATGTAATATCATGCATGTGGAATAAAGTGCAAATAACTATGCCATTCCACAGAAATTTACTGAGTAGGTACTCTATCCCAGGCACTGTACACAGTCTTAGACTTACAAAGATGAAAAGCACTGCAAGTAAAAAGACATTTCCTCACACATTTTGCATTGTAGTTAAAAATAAGCAAGTAAAGGTTATAAAATAATGACAGGTTGTGACGTTCTCTGAATGGTGTGAGAGGATATTGGAGGACAGGAAATATCTCTCCTGGCAGATAAATTGAAGATGTATTTTCAAGGGAAGAAGTGAACCCTTGAAAGAGTGAAAGCAAAGAGCCCTGAAGGCATGTAAAAAGCATGTGCAAAGGTCCGGAAGCAGGGAGACACCTAACACATCTGAGAAAAAGAGCAGATGCGGCTGCCACATGCTGAACGGGAGGCAGAGGGCCAGGAGATTAACCAGAGATGAGGCATCAGCTACATCCCAGGAGCACTTTAGGCTATAAGATGCTGTTTACATTTTATTCTTATGTAGCACAGAATATATATTTAGGGGTCAGAGGAATTTTTCTTGATGATAAATCCTACCCAGTTCATATTTTGTTTTTTTTCTAGCTCTCTGGTGATTTTATAGCCATAAATCTTAATCTCCTTCCAAATTATTAACTGTCTCTTCCCAAACAAGGGGTATGCCTCGGACTTCTTTGATACCTATTCCACAAGGCTGGAAGCATAGTAGTTGTTTAATTTGTTGGAGGAAATAAGTATATTTCTGTTCCCACCTCTAGTGGGGCTGCTGTTTCTTCCCCACTCCATCAGGGTGGCTCTGAGGGCTGTGAGATAAGGCTCTAGGTGTGTTTATAAAGCCACCCTCCACATCTGGGCTCCCCATTGGCTTATTGGTTTTGACATGGCATGTCAACTACATTTAACAACGCTGCACCTGTGGCCTCACTTCATCCTTCCCTCACCTGGCTGGACCACACAGGAGCCCAAGGGCTATGCAAGATTACTTCCAATTTAGAGACCTGTGCCATCAGCCAAGAAAAAAAGGAGGAAAGATCAAGGAGCTCTACATCCTTAAGCACTGGGGTGAGCCCTTCCTGTTAACCGATCCACATGCTTCAAATTGAATATGCAAAACACCACTCAGGTTGAGCAGCCCCCGAGAGAGCAATCAGCGCAGGCAGAGTGTTCAATCTAGACTGTGCCATCTTCACCCCACGAGGGCACTTGTAATCAGTGTCTCCCTTCAGAGAGCAAGGAAATCTACATCGAATGACAAGTAGCGTGTAGACATCTCCTTGATTTTCTATCATAAATAACATATCTAGGTAAGAAAATTATGTACAGTTGTCTCTCCTTATCCGTGGGAGATAGGTTCCAAGACCCCCAATGGATGCCTGAAATCACGGGGAGCATGCAACCCTATATACACTATGTTTTTTTCTATACATACTTAGAAATTAGTTTATAATTTAACTTATAAATTAGACATAGTAAGAGATTAAAAACAATAATAAGTAATAAAATAGAACAATTGTAACAACTGGCTGTAATAAAAGTTATGTGAATGTGGTCTCTCTCTCAAAATTTCTTACTGTGCTGTACAAACAGTGTAAAGATGCAGGACTAAGGGATGAATCACATCCTGGGAGGGACACAGAGGGACAGTGTGAGATTTTACTGTGCTACTCAGAATGGCACACAATCAAAAGCTTATGAATTGTTTATCTCTGGATTTTCCCACTTAGTGTTTTCAGACTGTGGTTGACCATGAGTAAGTGAGTAACAGGAACAATGGAAAGTAAAACTGCAGATAAGGGGGACTACTGTTACTGATTTCATGCCCTGTTGTTTTGGACAAGTGTGTCTTTTTTGTTTGTTTGTTTGTTTGTTTGTTTGTTTTTATCTTTTGGGATAGGGGGATCTTACCCCACGATGGATGCTGAGGCCAGCCAAGCAACAAACTAAAGTATCTTTTGATACACAGTGTGTCTTAGAAGCACCTCTGCCTGTCCAACTTGTTTAACATTGACTTTTACTTTCATTTATTCAGCAGCACCACCCAGGATTCCCTTCAATGTGACATGCTGTGGACATCACTTGCAGCTCCTTCTTTCAAGAGATGGGAAGAACCTAACTCATAACATTGTGGGAGACTGAAGTATGAGACATCCTCAGCATTGCAAAGTCAAGATAGCTCTCTGCCATTTACAAGGAGACATCATGTGATCAGACTCCCATTTCTGGAGCCTCCTCTTCCAAGGGATCCTCCTCTTTTTCTTGTGTAAGCCTCTTCTGTATTCCCACTTCACCAACGCCCAGCTCCATGAAATCATCGTACCCATGCCATACCACCAGAGTGTGACCTCAGGGCTGAAGAGTGCATGTGTCTTGTTCATCTTCACGTTCCTAGTGGCTAGAAGATTACCTGAACATGGAGCAGCACAATGATGCTCTAGTGATTCAAGGATCACACTACTCTTATCCTGTTCACACCTCACAATCTTGCCCTCATCTGGCAAGGAGAATGGAACTGGTAGAGTCAATTGTTGGCAGAAGGACCCCAGCTTTACATCTGGGCTGCTGTTGGGAATGGAACCATAAACCAGGACAACAGGTGTCTCCAGAGACTATTCTAGGTACACTGGGATGTGTGCTCACTCTAAGTATACAGCACAATAAGAGCAGTGATAATGAAACACACAAGCAAATCGATCCAGGTCCAAGTAATAATTTCCAACAAGGGAGAGGCTTGAAAAGAGCTGGCACTAACTCAGTGAAGGTCCTTTGGTTGATATACCAGAACCCAACTCCTACTCTGGATCATTTGAGCACAAGTGGATCAGTCGGGGGAGTACTTGTAAACACATCTGCAAGAACAGTCTCCAGTCCCTCTTGTGCATGTGTGCTCTCCAGTCCTTCCTTGGGTTCCTTTGTCTCCATCTAAAGACATGCTTAGCACTTTAATTTAAGCAACAACAGCAGTAAAACACTCACTTGACCTTATTTTATTTCCTTACTACTTCTTAATCTCTCTGCCTTCTCAAACTTCTTGAAATATTTGCAATCTTCTTTTTCAAACTGCTCTCAACCCACTTCAGCATGACTTGTCCTCACAACTCTGACATCCTGTCCTTGTTGAGGGGACCAGTCATCTCCTGATGGCTAAACCACTTGGACTTCTTATAGATGTGTCTGTAACATTTGATACTATGAATCACTTGATTTATAATGATAATGAATATAAATAATACTGATATAAAAAAACTTAATGAGTAGCTCTGTTATCTGCCCTCAAACTCATCTCCCTGATTTAATTGTGATTAAAGCATCGAACCAATCCCAAATGAGAGGCCTTCTGCAAAATACCTGACCCATCCTCCCAGGAACTGCCAAGGCTGTCAGAAGAGAGATAATCTGAGAAACTGTCAGCCAAGAGGAGCATCATTAAATGTAATATGCCTGGATGGGATCCTGATGCAGAAAAAGAATACTACATCAAATCTAAGGAAACCTAAATAAACTATGAACAGTTCTTTAAAATAAGTATCAATATCTGTTTGTTAATTGCCACAAATGTACCGTACCAATGTGAGATGTGAATTATGGGGAAACCATGTGTAAGGTGTGTGGGAACTCTACAGACTTTCTTTACAACTTTTTTTAATCTAAAACTGTTATAAATTTCAAAATTTATTTTTTAAAACTCCAATGATATAAAGTTTCTGGATATGACCTTAACAAAAAAGGGCTTGAGTGGTTTCCTCATATAGGAAATTTAATGTTACCAAATTGAGGATGTTACTGAAGAGTTAAAATCAATAATATATTATTTTTTGTTCCATAATGATTGTGTCTTTTGTGTCATCAGCTGATTATATTTCAGAATAAATATGTTGATTAAGTTAAAACACACAAATGGTAGTAAAGATTATGTGAATTTCCTTTGTTTTCCTTCTGTGTGTGAATGTTTTAAAGAAGAATACACATGTCATGGAAATGTATGAGTTGATATTACAGTCTAATCATAGTCTATCATGTAAATGCATATTTAGAATATTTTTAAAAGGTGGATTATGTAAATCATTTTAGGAACATACAAAAAGGCAGATTATTTACCAGCCAGAAAATGATGCATTTAGAAACACACTGAAAAGCTTATTCTTCAAATGAGAAACCAAGTGCTCATCCAGGGTGGGGTGGCTGGTCTTCCAGCGTGCACTGTATGTAGACGAAACATGCAGGGTGCTTCCCTGTGCAGTGGGAATCGGAATGTGCACTGCAGCAGCCAATTTCTAGTCATCGTTTCAAATTTCCAGCATGGCTTTCTTTAAAATCACCAGCCTTATTCTTGGAGATGTTTCTAGGATTTCTTCCTCTGGAATATGAGAAAGCATTTGCTCATTTAGGGAGATGTATGTATAAACATATATATTTTACATATATATGTATGTATATATATATGGCAAAAGTAGGCTTATAGTTGTGAGTACATGGAACAGAATTTATTCCTGTATTGTTTATTAATTATTGTATTATTTTTATATGAACAACTGTAAACCTACTTTTGCCAACCCTATATGTATAAATGTCCACTGAGGTTGGCCCCAGAGTTTCCCACTTGTAGCAGGGTCTGTTTTCTTTCCTGCCTTCTGCCTTTTCCCCTAAAGCT
Source organism: Phyllostomus hastatus (assembly GCF_019186645.2). Classification (NCBI taxonomy): domain Eukaryota; kingdom Metazoa; phylum Chordata; class Mammalia; order Chiroptera; family Phyllostomidae; genus Phyllostomus; species Phyllostomus hastatus. The sequence continues at coordinate 35,398,960 of NW_025334028.1, forward strand.
CAGATATCCCTGGGTGCTAGAAAGCAGGAATGTAGCCAACTGTGGCAATCTAGTCTTCAAATTATTTTCTTTGGTATATTGGCATCTGCTTCTAGGATGGGTTAGCCACCTTGAGAATTGATCAGCCTTCCCAGAAGGTTATGCTTGGGGTACAGGTGAGTAAGCTGAAGAACAACACAGAGGCACCCAATGGCACCCCTTCCAAGAGTGAGGAGAGCAAGGGTGGCTTGAGAAGCCCACTCTGTAGCATGGGAAGAAACTTTCCAATCTGGGCATTCCAAGAACTCCTCAAGGGTATATGCTTTTACTGTCTGGCTTCCATTCATCCCCTGTAGGACCTGAGTCAGAGATGCTCTGTGTGGATGGAGAATGTCTTTCAGCCTTTGGAGCCTGGGCGCCCAAGGGTCCAAGACTGTGGGTGTGGCCATGCAGCGCTAGAGCTGGCAACAAAAGGTGTGTAATAAGCTAGTTAGGGCTGTGTTGTGGAGGCAGGAAGCCCCAATTAAGCACACCCCCTTCTCTCCACCCAAATTTAAAACGAGTTCAGAGACAGACAAAGGAGTCAGGCACAGGGCAAAATAACATTTTTATAATGATAAAGCTGTAAAAGAATGTGGCTTTGTCACCCAGTGGGAAGGTTTATATTTCCCCTCCACATTAAGAAGATTTATCCACAAAGTCAGAATAAACTGGCTGCATTGACCAGTTGCCAGTGGCCTTAAAGGCCACTCTAAGAATCATGACACAGAAGGGCAGAGCCCAGCAGGCAGCTGGTTTCTAGTCAAAGAAGGCACAGGTGGTTCTGCTGAACCTCTTCCAGATCCATCAGTCAGATAACCTAGGGGAGAAGAAGGTCAAGACAACCAGAGGGTTATTTTTACAAAGGAAAAAGAGAAAGAAAATTCCCTCCCACCAAGACTGTGTCTTTGTCAGCAAAAAAAGTAAATAAATAAATGCTCAACCATAGTCATTTGTCTCTTGGGGAAGATTAATCTTTGTTCATAGCCCTAGGCTAAAAGCCACAGGCTGGAAAGATACAAAAGAAATGCAAGAGTGTGTCTTTGATTTCCCGGAGATTACAACCCAGATGCAGTGGCACAAGGTGTGGGGCAGTTTAGGTAACAATTCACAACATATTATTAGTCACTCAAATCAAAGAGACAGATGGCAGAAGTTTGTGAATGTAGAAGAGGAAAAGACAGTATACACTGTAGCAGGAAAACCAAGTCTCATGGAACAGGGCTCTTCCAGGTGGACTGGAACAGATGACGAGTCCTTGGAAAAGGGAAGTGCAGATGAAGGGACTCTGTGTGCATGTGTGTGCACTTGTATATGAGAGCTGGAGTGCGAGCAATGTGTCCAGATAGTGGGGACGGACAGGACTGGCTCTGCTGGAGAGCTGCTGTGGCAGAGAAAAGGAGAATTGCCAAGTGCACACTGTCTTCCACTTGGTAAGTGCTGGGTGCACACAAACCACTGGTGGATTGACCATTGACCAAGTCATTTCTCAGCTTTTCTTCTAGGTGGGATCATATCCCATGACTTTGATTACACTATGTGCCTTCTAAGTACACCTGGTTTATTCATGGCTTTCATGAAAGATCAGCCTGGCAATAGCATAATGCCAACAATGTACCATGATTTTGAGGTGAGGATGAGCCAGCCAGGAGTGTCTGGCCACCACGTGGAGTGCTGGCTTAGCCCTTCATCTTAGCCCCACATCTTAGCAAGTGCTAGTTTTATTGTGCTGACTCACAGCCTGACAGGGATGACAGAGATGGGGTAGTATTGGCAAGAAGTAGAAAAGATTCTGGCTGGGATAGAAGTATTATTAACAATGTCCAGCTTATCTAGACAGTGTCAAGGGGTATCTGATGGAGGCTGAGATTTTGTGGGATTTTTCCACGGCTTTATAGAGATAACTTGTGTAAATTTAATGGATGCAATGTTTTGATTTGATACATTTGTGAATTGCAAGATGGTAGCCGGCAGAGTATTACCTAACATCTCTCATCTGTCACAAAGTTATCATTTCTTTTTTGTGGTGAGAAATTATAAGATCTATTCTCTTAGCCACAGTCAAGTATTTTGGGATATGCATTCAAAGTTTATCTCTTTCTCATGACTTAAACTGTTCACAACCTGTGTTGCATGCTGGCTGCATGAACTAGAGATAGGTATATAAAGACTCATTTATATTTCTATAAATCTCTTAGATTCATGATTCCATTCTGGAAATATACTTTAGGAGAAATAAACTTAATGCAGATGATGGAATTGAAAAAAATGAAAGCAAGTCTTTTAACCAATCAAATATCAGCTTACATTAGAGCAAATTATGCATAGTAGCTTGATGATATGTAATGAAGCCATTTAATTAATTCACACCACACTATATACCAAGGGCCTTTTATTGCCAAGCATGAAGGGTTTAATAAAACATGAAAAATGCTCATACTGTAATATTATGTGAAAATGGGACAAAATTGGGTATGAAGTATGCTTACGAGCATAACCATGTAGACCACCTCCTTCTCAAAATTGATGCCTTGGGTTAAGAATTGAAAGGATTTTTAAGAGTTTGGTTCAGTGGTGGGATTACATCCAAGTTTATGTACTTCTTCTCTGTAATTTTTATGTTTTTAAAAATGTCTTTAATGAAGAAAAATATAAAATTAAACAAGATTCTAATCTACACACACAACCACCAGCAAACAAGTAAAATTGTCAATGATTCTAACTCGACTGATAAGCTGGTCCTGGGCCTTCTAGTCAAGGATTGGGTCCAGATAAGGGCTTCAGATCTGTTTCGCATTTTTCTTTACTTATTCCTGATGATTCCAAGGAGAAAGAGTGAAAGAAAATTCAACTTATTTGTCTTAAATAAGGGCTGGCTTCAGCAGAACCTTGTCACACCCCAAATCATCTAGATTCATTCAGACGGGCTGGGCTCCAGAGTTCTACACTGGGCAACACTCTCCAGCATTTGATAGAAATACAGCACATAGATGATATTGTGCCAGTGTTTTCAAGGCTAAAATTGCTGTCCATGAAGGTCTAGTTGTGATTTTAAAAAATTGTAAAACCATTTGTGACAGTATGGGGAGACCTAGAGAACATTATGCTAAGTGAAATAAGCCAGTCAGAGAAAGACAAATACCATATGATTTCACTCATATGTGGAATCTAATGAACAAACTGAACTAACAAGGAAAATGGGGACAGATTCATAGATAGAGAGCAGGATAATAGCTAGTGGCAGGGGGAAGGGGGCAGTGGAAGGACTGAGCAAAAAGAAAAAGAACTCATGAACATGGACAACAGTATAGTGATTGCTGTGGGGAGAGGGGTTTAAGGAGACTAAATGGTAATGGAAAAATACAATAAACATTAAATTTTAAACAGATATATGGCATTTTTTACAGTGTATAGGAACTTGTGGTCTAGCTTTGCTCCACACCTCTGATTGCTAAAAACAACTATTGCACACAATCTACATTCTGAATTCTACTAAGGAAATATACAACCTCTTAGAGCTTCTGAACAGAACTTCTAACTTATATAGATTAACGTAGGATATTTAAAGTAAATGTTTTGATGAGGTCTGAGCAGAGTTGTAGATGAATATTACAGTATATATAAAGAACATGTCTGTCATTTTTGATGGGACAGTTTGAGAATTTTGAAGACTGAGGGTACATCAGAGTTGGTGTTCCTTGTGTTTTAGTAATCTACAGCCGCAATTTTCAAACTTTTTATCTCATGTCACATATAAACTACTTACTAAAATTCTGTGGCACACCTAAAAAATATGTTTTGCCAATCTGACAAAAATGGGTACAATTTTTATTGATTTACAAAAAATAATAATAGTAATTACCTATCCTTTTGCTCCAAAGTGACCTTTAAAAAATGGGGTGCATGTATTTGTGTATAAGGATTTCTGGTACCAAGAATTAACCAATCAGATGCAACCTTACTATGCTATGTGACCAGTAAGATACAGCTCTATTATATACCCATATATTTAAGGTTCAGGACAGGGCATTCACACTGAAAAGTAATTGTGGTGTTGGCTGTTGTCATTTTTTTTATTTGACAATCTAAGGGAACAGAGGTCAGTGTCCCTGACTAAATAGTCAGGTATGGCATATTTTTAAAATTCTTGCAATTCACCAGTGTGCTGCTGCATACTGGTTAAAAATTGCTCATCTACAGTGTCATGGAATGTAACAATAATGAAAATGTAACAGAGTTTTCTGGAGATTGTAAGTATGTGGTTGATATATGTTTATATATCTCATCTCACAAAAAAAGAGCCTATTATCTCATAAGGGAGTATTGATTGAGGGCTTACTAGGTCCTGGCATTATTCAGAGCCCAGAACATACAGTGACACCTCTGGAACTGTGAGGAATAAAGTTCTCTTGTTTACAAGTCGCCCAGTCTGTGGTGTTCTGTTACAGAGCATGAATGGGCGAAGGACTCAGATTGATGTGTTGTCAATTCAGGTTGACTGACAATATGTCAGTCCAAGTTCTTACTTCTAACAAATTTAATTTTCAGTGACAGGAGACATACAACAAGTAATTATACAAATAAACAAGCAATGAGATGTCACAAGTTCCTGTGCTACAAAATAACCATGGGCTATTTAGATCTGTTGTCCAGTAAAGGCCTTTACAAAGAAGTGGCAGTGAGGGGTGCTGCCCATGATAATGAGTCAGTAATGCAGAGATTAGAGCTTTCTATTCCTATGGAATGGTCACTGGAAAAGCCAAAGAAGAATAAGCAACAAGGTGTTTCAGAGTTGCATCTGCTTTACCTTAGTTCTGCCCATTCTTTAAAAATCAGGTCAGTTGCAGTATCGTCTGTCTCTATTAACTTGGGCAAGGGTGGTCCTCACTTCAGTTACAAAGGCACATCATTTACGCTGCACTTTGGTCCTAAGAACAGCATAGGCCCTCAATTCCTCATCTGAAATCCTTGGAGCTCAGCACATTTTAGAATTGGAAGTTTGCAAATTTCAGAAAAAGTGGTGTCTTGTTTTATAATAAGTTATATTGTAAGTATCTGCACAGGACTCAGAAATCAAAGACCGCTGATCATCTGTCTTAGCCCATTCAGGCTGCTATAACAAAACACCACAGACTGGGTGACTTATAAACAAAAGAAATTTATTCCTCATGCTGTTCCAGATGCTGGGAGTCCTCTGAGATCAGGGGCCAGCATGGGGTTCTGGTGAGGACTTTCTTCCAGGCTGCAAAGGGTGCCCTCTTGTTGTGTCCACATGGGAGTTTTTACCACATGAAATATCATGTGCTTCATGTTTCAAAAGGGCAAAACTCAAAACATCAGAGTTTAAATTAAGGAAAACTTTATTAATAGAGAAGACTCCAACAGAAAAGATGAGAGATAGAGTGGTGCCTCAAATCCATCTTGCTTACAGGACTAGGTTAAGGATGTTAAGTGTTCAGAAGCAGAACACATGTGAGGCAGTGCTGGTAGGGCAAGTGTTAAATGGAGGACTTTAGAACTTGGCCATTTATAATAAAGGGACATCAACACCGGATCTTCCTCAACAACACACCCTTTGATTCTGAAAGAGTTCTAGTGTTCAAGTTCCAGTTATGTCCCAGTTCTTTGCTTCTTTGAGTGGGGAGAAGCTTCAGTTTCAGGGGCAGCTGTAGGTCAACGTTCTCTCCTCTATGCATACTTAGGCTGCACGACTCGCAGTTTTGGTCTATTGTCTCTGAAAAGCAACTCAGCATCTGGTCAAATAGGATATGACCATTGTAAGCTGGGAATTTATCTATTAAGATAGACTCAAACTCCTATTGATTAACTGGGCCTAAATTCAAAATTAGAAATTATCAAACATTTAGGATTTCATCTCCAAAATACATAAAGAACTCATACAACTCCACACTGGGAAGACAAACAATCCAATTAAAAAATGGGCAAAGGACCTGAACAGATACTTCTCCAGAGGACATACATAGGGCCCAGAGACATATGACAGGATACTCAGCATCACTAGCCATGAGAGAGATGCAAATTAAAACCACAATAAAATATCACCTCACACTAGTCAGAATGGCCATCATAAACAAGTCAACAAACAACAAGTGCTGATGAGGTTGTGGAGAAAAGGGAACCCTAGTACACGGTGGGAATGCAGACTGCTGCAGCCACTGTGGAAAACAGTATGAAATTTCCTCAAAAAACTAAAAATGGAACTGCCTTTTGATCCAGCAATTCCACTGCTGGGATTATACCTAAGAATCCTGAAACGCCAATTCAAAAGAACCTATGCACCCCCATATTCACAGCTGTGTTATTTACAATAGTCAAGTGTTGGAAACAGCCTAAGTGCCCATCAGTAAATGAGTGGATCTAAAAACTGTGGTACATTTACACAATGGAATAGTATGCAACAGAAAGAAAGAAAGAACCCCTACTCTTCACAACATGAATAGAACTGGCGAGTATTATGCTAAGTGAAATAAACCAGGCAGTGAAAGACAAATGTCATAAGATCTCACCTGTAAGTGGAACCTAATCAAAAAAACAAACAAACAAGCATAAAAGAACTAGAGATGTGGAAATAGAGAACAGACTGACAGGAACCAGAAAGGAGGGGGAGGGGGAAAGAAGGGCAACATGTACAAAGGATCCATGGACAAGGACAATGGGGGGGATTGTCTTTGGGAGCAGGGGTTGGATGAGACGGAAGGGAAAATGGGGACAACTGTAACTGAACACAATAAAAAAAGAAGAATCTAGCAGCCATTTACTCACAGGGGCCTCTCATGCACTTTGCATAGCCCAGGGAACCAGAGACTGTACTCTCAGCTTCTTCCCTGTTTCTGCCATCTCAGTCATCCACTGCAAGGCAGTACCTTGTCCTGTCATCACAACTACCACTCAACTAATAGACTGGGACCTGTCCCACCTAATCAGAACTGCACAAATTGTACCCTCATTTACATCTGCATCAACCAATCCAATGGATCAGGCTTGAAGTGCTTATTAGCATAAGTGGACCTGATTAAAACTTGAGCAGAAAACTTTCTCTATAATAGACAGCCCCCTTGTGGTTGTCTTGGCAGAACACAATTTCAGTTTTCACCTGAAGTTGCATCCCCCCAGTTTACAAACTGTTGTTGAAAAAATGCCTCTCCCTTTTTTTCTGGTATCTTTCAGTGAATTTTTGTTGACAAAGGGCAGAGGGCAGAGAGGGGAAGCAAGCTTTGCCATGACTCCTATAAGCGCACTAACCTCATCCTGAGGGCTCCAGCCTCATGACCTCAACTAAACCTAATTATCTCCCAAAAGTCTCATTTCCAAATACCATCATATTAGGGGACAGGGCTTCAACATACGAATTTGGAGGGAGGATGTAAACATTCAGTCTATAACTTCTCATTATTTGCAGATTCCATATTTGCACATTTAGCTACTTGTTAAAATTTATTTGTAACCCCCAAATTGAGCAGCAGTGCTTATACAGCCAGCCATGGACAGAGCAGCAAAACATTGAGTGCCCGTGTTCCCAGCTGTTGTGCAACAGGCGACACTCTGCCTGCCTGTTCCAGTTCTTACCCCACAAACAGGTGTCCATTCCACAATCTGTTCAGTGCCATGGTTTTCACATTTCTGTGATTCACTATTGAAAATGACCCCCAAGCATAGTGGGGAAGCTCTGTCTGGTGTTCTAAGAGCAAGAAGGCTGCGATATGCCTTATGGAGAAAATACATGTTAGGTAAGCTTTGTTCAGGCGTAAATCATAGCACTGTTGGCCATGAGTTCAATGTTAATGATTCGACAATATATATTAAGGTGTCTTCGAACAGAAACACACATAAAACAAGGTTATGGATTGACTGGCTGACCAAAATGCTGCAACCAGAGGCCCATGGGATCCTGACCCTGTGTATCTCCAGGAGCAGAGGTTCAGAACCCAATAATTCAGTGTTCACAGTGATGTTATAGAACAGGACTTCCATAGGTAACCACAATCAGCTATGCTTGGAGAGTTGCCCCAAGGAAAGTATGAATATTCACTGTAGACTTATCACAAATTCCAAAATAGTAAAGTACACTTACAGAAGATTTATTAAAGCCAACTCCTGCTTTCCCATATTACTGGTGTGCAGACAATGCATGGGCCAGTGAAATCAACAGACACTGTTCAAATCTCACCGAAATTAATACTTACAACTTCCCTTTCCATCACATCCTTCATCAGGGCAGCTGATGAGTAGGAAATTGGTTGATTTTAATCTCACCTCCAGCATTCCTTTGAGGATGGCGCTAATGAGAAGTGAAATGATGAAACATGAGCAGCAGAACAGGAGAGTCTGCACAGCAGCATGTGTATAATGAAGCTCTGGATGATTAACTATAAAACAGAAGAGAATATTTGGGGGATATACATATGAAATACCTATGAACATATATAAATAAAACCATATAAACATATACATATCAAAGAGATTTTTAAGTATTTAGTTCATTTTATTGATCAATGTGTGGCTATTTTCCCACTAAAATAAAATTAGAATAAATTTATGTAATAAATATTTATTTGGAAGTTAAGATCTAACACTGTATATTTAAAAGGCATAAGTCTAGCTGGCATGGCTCAATGAATTGAGCATCAGCCTAGGAACCAAAGGGTCACTGGTTCAATTCCCAGTCAGGGCACATGCCTGGGTTGCCAGCCAGCTTCCCAGTTAGGGGTGCACTAGAGACAACCACACATTGATGTTTCTTGCCCTCTCTTTCTCCCTCTCTTCTCCTCTGTCTAAAAATAAATAAATATGATCTTTTAAAAATAAGAAAAATTAAAGGCATAAAATATGCTTTTGCATTTTTTGGTTATTGTTCTAGGTCTGTGTTGGAGTGAAAATCTATTCCTGACAAATTTAGAAGCAACTTTAAAAGCAGATTAGAAGTACTTTCTGTTTTATGCCTTTCAAATGAGATGGCACTGATCTTAAATTTAGTCCACCATATATCTATATGTTCTCTTAGTATCTCAAGTTATGTGTGTATAATGTATACACATGTATTCATTTCAGAGGTGGCTACTTCTTTATCTACTTGAGATCACAGAGAATAGACAGTACTTTCATCTTTTTGATGGATTTTATTATTTTGAGCTGTAAATGCATAGCCATTATGACAATTATTAGAAATATAATTACATAGACATTAAATTATTTGAAATATTTAATTGTTAGGAATCTTAAAAATATATTGTTTTTACAATGTTATATTAAATATGCTTAATTTCCTGATAGCTCTTTAGTAATTCACATCATCAGTTAATATTTATTTCTAAATCCATGAAGAACAAATAACATTGACACTTATGTGTGTATAGTTACTGCTGTTACATGGAAGGTCTTCTATTGTCAATGTTTCTCAGTTTCCTTGGGTCATAGGCAAAGGAGTTATATTTTGGACTTTGTACAACAAAATCATTTTGTCTAGCCAGTAGCCAATACCAGAGGCTGCCAGAGATGCTTGTTCCAAGATCCCAGCCACAATAGGAAGTCTCTGTGAGTCCACACCTGTGATTCTCACCAACATTTAGGAAGCAAAGAATTCAGAAGAGCAAAGAGAACATCAAATAATTGTCCAACTTCTCAAAAAGGGCCTGGGGAAGAGGAGGCATCTTCTGCATCATGAGTGGAGGTATTGAGTGAGGCCACAAAACTCCTTGCACATGGTCAAGTCTCGGGCACAACAACTGAGAGAAAAGTCTGTGGATTTTCTGTTGAAGGTTGGTCATGATGGACTGGGTAAGAGGAACCAAATACTGGTTCCTGTGGAGGTGTCTGCTTCTGAATTTCTACTCACGTACATTGCGAATCGCTGTATACGCCTGTCTGTCTTGCCAATGTTGAGGGCAGTGGTTTGTCCAGGACCCCTATTTTTTGCTGAATCTAAGAGGAGTTGTTGATTTTAATTCTGCTTAGCTTTTTGTTGTTGTTGTTGTTAGGCTGGATTGATGACTTCTAAGCCCCTCATATGTTGGACCAGAAACTGGAAGGCAGTGCAGTCAATCCTTTATCAAGAAATCCACTGTTACACGTTAAAGAGGTTTAAGAAAGTCATAAAATATCTAGTAAAGACACATTTTGCTAGAGAGATGAAGACTCTACATCTAGACACATGAACAGATTCATTTTAACTTCTTCCACATTGCCATTAAACACTTCCCAAATGTATCTTCAAAACTGAATTCGGTTAATGTTAGAAAACTTTGAGAGGAACACTGAAGCAACAAGGGGCGGCGCTGGAGCATGTCCAAACCTGAAAGATTAGATATTGAAGTTGGCCGTGAAAGTTAAGGATTACTTAGTCGGGAAAAGACAAGGTTGGTTTTTTACGACTATATTATCAAATTATGTACTCTTTGAGGACAGAGTAAACATCTTGTTGCAAAATGTGATGTTACCAATAAACATTAACAATAATGGTTTTAGCCCTATTCTCATTGCCTAGCACAGCACCTGGCCCACAATGGGTTTCCTGAAAGGAAAAAAAAAAAAGAATGAACTCTGTTATGGAAAGCACGCTGCCCAGATTTTCTTTCTTTGTGCCAGAAAATAGAATTTAAGGACATGGGCCTACATTTGTATAATTAGCTGAAGTTAATTATTAGAAATAACCCTTCTGGTATTTTTGAGAGCATTTTCTGAGAAAAGTCAAGCAGTTTCTTTCCCATCAAATATTTAAGATTGGGAAGATTTCATTTTAATCCTCCTTGGAAGTGCTTGGGTCAACTATAAAATTATAATATTTAAAAATCACTTCACAAGATTTTATTTTGCAAAGATTATCCTGTGAAGCTTAAAAAAAGGAGCACATCATAATTGAGAGATCCTTCTGTTGTTATAGTCACTCCGTGGCTTTGCTAAAGAGCATTAACCTTGTCCCAGGGATAATCGACTTGTAATATTCACTGTTTCCCCTGATCTTAAAGTAAAACATGAGCAAATTTATACTTACTTTTTTCTCTAATGGTTTTTTAAAATGTAATATATATTTAGAGGTGGAAATTAAATTTAAAAAAAACAGGAGTATATCAATAATGAAAGCTTAAAACACAATTCAGATGTTGGAATATACCTCTATTAAAGGTGGATCCAAAGTGGCTAGGAAATACAGTTCTCCTAATTAATCAATCGATTTCCAGGTCCAGCTCCTACTCAAGTTCAAAGCCAGACAAGTTAAAGTTAATCAAGTGCAAAAAAGCTTAAATGAATACATTGAAAGTAGAGTGACAGCTAAGTAGAGGAACCCTGAGACTGACACTCATCCCCTCTCACCACGCCTCCTTCCCCCTTGGGCCCTGTGAGCTGTTTGGAAGAGAATTGCCATTGAAGTCCCTCCCTCTTAAGGGACTTCATGCTCCAGCACCTCCACCCAGGAGCACAAGGAGCTGTTGATGAGAGAAGCCAGCCATCGAGGATGCAATTCTGCACAGACACTTCCACCAAAATGGATTATTTCAGCCTCGTTGGTCACAGATTCTGTAGTTTTCCAGTGATTCATCTTACTATTAATAATGTCAGAGAATTTTAGGCCCTTGAATTAAATAATGATAAATAGGAGCCAGGGAGAGCACCAGGCTGAGGCAGGGCTGTGTGTTTCAGCGTGCAGCACTATCAGGCCTGATAAATCAGATCCCCGAAATAGTTTATAAAGTCCTGAATTGATGTGACTGTTGGCGAGGGAGAGAATTACTGTTACAAAATAGGCCTGCAACCTACACAGTATGAAAGCTGAGGAAAGCCTTTTCTATAAATGCTATGTCTGTGTAAGAAATGGTTGTAATGAGAGGTGAGTGAGTCACAGAGGGGAGTAATGTGGTTCTGTGACCTCAGGGGCAACTGGTCAGGGTAGGAGGGTCCTCAGGGGCTGGAGGACTCAGAGCGGGCAGGAATGGGGTAAGGGTGGTCACAGGCTGCTCATTTATAGTCCAAAACAGTGAGGACCCAGGCCCCACAGGGGGAATGAAGGCCTGTTGAAAGAGAGAGAGGAGACCTTCTAGTTCCGCCTGGCGGTGTTTACAGATTCCTGGTCAGAGGAAGGCAGCCCTTGGGGCATCACTCTCTGTCCCAGGCCAGTCCTCACCAGCACAGCCAGGCCATGAGGAGATCATGTTAAACTCTCACTTACCCTCCTACCCACACATATACAACAGTTGTCGACTTAAATGAATGAAATAAATGAAATAAAGCTCATTTATTTTTTCTAAACATTTCTGTAACCAGTGACAGCTTTGGAAATGCTCAGATTGCATGAGGCAGAGAGAGCTGTGAAAATGTGCTAATTTATAAGTATTATTAAATATGGTTTTAATTATTGGAGGCACTCTCCTAAAATTTAAGGTTCTGATTTGTTCAATGGTGGAAAAGGTCAGTCTTTCAACATTTCCCTAATGAGTTCACCATGGACTTGATTAACTAAATAGACCTTTGAGCATCTTCTGAATGTGGCAATACTGAGCTTGCTACAATTTCTCCTCCTTCTTGCCCATTTAAGAGACTTTTACAGATGTTCCACCTTGAGAAGATTAAAGCAGATAAAATAACAGGCTTTGTTTACTTAGTTTCTCTTTTCTCAAGTTTTTGTGAATGCCTGGAGTAAAATGGAGACAGGACTCCAGCTCCAAAGTACATTTCACAACCTGATGATACAAATATACACAACCAAAATAGCTAGAAACTATTTAAACTAATGTATAAGTAAATTTTGATGTATACACTATTTGGCATCATAACAGAAAGAGCTTTAGAGTTTAAAGGAGATTTCCTATTTTTTGGTGGGTCTGTTGGGTATTTTTAAGAAAAAAGGGTTCAATATGGTTATTACTTGGTGTTTCATTTTTCTTTTGATCATAGCAGAATACTCTCAAAGACCATTAAGTAGACCCACAGTGAAAGAAGGTCCCTATAAATAAAGCCACCTCTTAACCTAGATAGCTACGATTATAGTGTTTCTCAGTGTAAAGAACCCAGAAGACCAGAACATCATTGGCAGAGAAGATGGGTGTTTGTACCCTAAAGGACATTTTCTTTATTGTCTCAAAATGAGCTATTCACTCAGTCCTTGTTGCCTGATTTTTAATCCTATATCCCATCATTGATTTGATATTTTTTGCAGAAATAATAGCTACTATTTATTGATCACATACACCATTGCAGACAAAATATATACATTATCATCAATCTTCAAATGGCGTTATTATCAACATTTTATAGAAAGGCCCAAAGAGATTGAATGGGATGCCCAAGGTTATAGGGATGGTAAGTAATGAAGCTGACTTTAAACCAGATCTGCCTCTCTCCAAAGTAATTGTTTTCCTACAAAATGCAGGCAAGAATAGACCTACTGAAATAAAAAGTGGCATAACTTAAACATTGCACTTCTTGCCAATAATTACAAGGCCAAACATCTGCAGATGAGCCACTTTTGTAAATGTTGGTTATTTCCTGTTGTAATTAGAATTTTTCAAAGATGTCATCTAAATTTACAGCACACCTGTGCTCATGACATAGTGGAAATATATCAAGATGAGTGGGCTATTGACAAAAAAAAAACTTGACAGTATATTTATGTGCTAATTTTTTTAAATAAATGATCAGAAATGCTAGGCTTATGGTACACAGACAAAATATTGCCACAAGACAATCAATCTCGTGATTTAGCAAATAAATTGGATTTCATTTCAATCATCTAGATATTTAAGGTCAATAAGATGGATTTCATATTGTGTGCTAATCATTAATAAATCCTGGCTTGTCCTCATAATATGATGCTGCTTTGGACTTAATAGACCCACGCACTTCCCCCTGGAATAAAGAACAAAAAGATGATAATTCTCAGTACCCAAATTATATGGTTTTATTATTTCCAACTAAGAATAACTTGAACAGCCTACTGATTACTTTTCCAAAATTATGATCAGAAAGAAAGGCTCTAAATAAAAATTCTAAAACCAAAAATTGAGTATAAGTTGTCCAGTTTTTAAAAGGATGTTATTAGTTATATAAAAGTGAAATGCATTCATTATAAAAATCCAATTAATACAGAAAGTATCAAGAAGAAATTAGAAATTATCAGAAACATCACCACCCATTTGCCCCACCAAAGACAATGACTTACTATTTTGGCTGGACATTTTTCTAGTTAACCCTTAGATACATCCACACTTTAAATACATTGGCAATACTGTATATGATGTTTCATATGTTTTATTTCACACACAATATTCTATGAACACTTAATATGCACTGGGAAAAAGCTGAAAAAACTCCAAGGAGAATCCTGCTGTGAGTTAGGTATTTCCTTCTCTCTCTCCATCTTCATTGCTATTTCCTTTTCTGTCTGTATGTCTATGTCTCTCCCTCCCCCTCCCCCCGCCATGTGAAGATATGAAGAGATGCAACCATCTACAACCAGGAAGAGAGTTCTCACCAGAACCTGACCATAGCAACACCTTTTCCTCAGACTCCCAGCCTCTAGAATCATGATGAATAAATTCCTGTGTTTATAAGACACCCAGTTTGTGATACTGTGTATGGGCTGACTAGATATACTTAGAACAGACTTTACAAATATTAAGATTCACAACAAGAAAAAGGATCTTCATAAGGAAATGCACTTTCTGATGTCAGAAAGGTAGTCTGCTGTCTGAAATGCCTTTTTCTATGTGTCCTTAATAAAACTGATTGCAAAACTGAACTCCAACAAGATGCCAATCCTCAACTCAGAAAATCAAATTAGTACCACTACAGAGTTTCATTTCATGATTTCCAAAGTTATATTTAATTATCTAAAATGTTCTAGTCATACTTACCAGTGTATCAGTGATATCTGAACAAAGTTTCTCTGAATGCAAGATGAGGGGAATTACAACTTTTTGGTAGCTATAACTTCAGTAGAATCTTTTATCAGAAAAAAAAGTTAAATGATATATGTCACTATTGCAATATATTTTTCTGACTCCATCACAAAAGGAAGAAAAAGATAGCATTTTTAAAGAAAAATAATCCTGGATATTCATGAAGTCTATCAAATAATGAATTCTGGTCTACTCCTGCCTTTCTACTTCTCTTAGCTGATATCAGTTATGGCTTTTCTCTATCATTGAAGACCAGAATTGAGGAGGTGACATTAATGCAATCAACATAATTTCATCAGTTTCATTTTTCTTACTTTCAGTACATGCTGAAAGCATTGAAAGCATTCTGGAAAAAAAAGAGAACTTTTTTGAAATCCTTCTCAATTTATAAACCAAAAAAAGTGTTCATTTATACTGCCTCTCCTTGCCTTATAAATATGATCTGCTGCTTAGGTAACATTTTCTCCTGTAACACACAGCATTGACTGGTTTTGTGTTTTGTTTGGTGGGGGGATATGGTACTGTATACGT
The DNA here is from genome assembly GCF_019186645.2 of Phyllostomus hastatus. Lineage (NCBI taxonomy): Eukaryota > Metazoa > Chordata > Mammalia > Chiroptera > Phyllostomidae > Phyllostomus > Phyllostomus hastatus. The sequence continues at coordinate 35,414,418 of NW_025334028.1, forward strand.
GTTATGACGTGCATCAACCTAGTTAAAATGATTACTTCCCATGTTAGAAAAGATAGGTCAGCCCCAGGAACTTCCAGCCAAGATGGAGGTGTAGATAGATACACTTTTTCTCCTCGCAAAACCAAAAGGACAACAACAAATTTAAAAACAAAAAATAACCAGGACTGCCAGAAAACTGAAATGAATGGAAGTCTGACAACCAAGGAGTTAAAGAAGAAACATTCATTCAGAGGTGTAGAAGGGGCAGATATGGGCAGCTGCAGTGGAGAGGATGCACAGCAAAGCAGCAGCTGGCAGAGTGGGTGGTCCTCATTTTCATGCAGATAAACTGGGAGGAACAACTGGGGAGTGAGGCCGTGGAACCTAGGGTTCCAGTATGAGAAAAGAAAGCCTCCAAACCTCTGACTGTAAAAACCTGTGGGATTTGCAGTGGTGAGACAAATTCCCAGCCTCACAGGAGAGTTGGTTGGAGAGACCCATGGGATCCTAGAATGTACACAAACCAACCCACCCAAGAATCAGCACCAGAAGGGCCCAGTTTGCTTGTGGATAGTGGAGGAAGTAACTGAAAGCCAGCTCAGAGCTGAGCAAGCAACATCATTCCCTCTCAGACCTCTCCTCCACATTCAGCCCCACAACGCAGGTATGTGGGTTGCCCTACCCAGGTGAATACCTAGGGCTCTGCCCTACAGTGTAATAGGTGTGCCAAGACAAAGAAATATGGCCCAAAGGAAAGAACAGACCAAAGCTCCAGAAAAAATACAACTAAACAATAAAGAGATTGCCAACCTATCAGGTGCAGAGTTCAAAATACTGGTAATCAGGATGCTCACAGATATGGTTGAGTATGGTCACAAAATAAAGGAAAAAGTAGAGGCTATGCAAAGTGGGATAAAGGAAAATGTACAGGGAACCAACAGTGAAGGGAAAGAAACCAGGACTCAAATCAATGATTTGGACCAGAAGGAAGAAATAAATATTCAACCAGAACACAATGAAGACACAAGAATTCAAAAACAATTAGAAGAAGCTTAGGAACCTCTGGGACAACTTTAAGTATTCCAACATCCGAATCATAGGAGTGCCAGAAGGAGAAGAGGAAGAGAAAGAAATTGAAAACTTATTTTAAAAAATAATGAAGAACTTCCCAAATTTGGCAAGGAAATAGATTTCTAGGAAGTCCAGGAAGCCCAGAGAGTACAAAGAAGTTGGACTCAAGGAAGCACACACCAAGGCCCATCATAATTACATTAGCCAAGATTAAAGATAAGAAGAGAATCTTAAAAGCAGAAAGAGAAAAGGAGACAGTTGCCTTCAAAGGAGTTCCCATAAGACTATCAGCTGATTTCTCAAAAGAAACCTTCTTGCAGGCAAGAAGGGGCTGGAAAGAATTATTCCAAGTCATGATAGGCAAGGACCTACATCCAAGATTACTCTATCCAGCCAAGCTATCATTTAGAATGGAAGGGCAGATAAAGTGCTTCTCAGATAAGGTCAGGATAAAGGAGTTTATCATTACTAAGCCCTTATTATATGAAATGTCAAAGGAACTTATCTGAGAAAAAGATAATCAAAAATATGAACAACAAAATGACAACCAACTCACAGCTATCAACAACTGAACCTAAAAATATATAAACAAAAACAAACCAAGCAAACAACTAGAACAGGAGCAGAATCACAGAAATGGAGACCACATGGAGGGTTATCAGAGGGAGAGAGGGAGAATGGGGGAAAAGTTACAGGGAATAAGAAGTATAAACAGCAGGTACAACATAAACAGGAGTAGGTTAAGTATAGTATAGGTAATGGAGGAGCCAAAGAACTTGAGGCAGTCACCGGCCGGCGGTAACCGCGAGCGCTGCAGATGCTTGAGATTCGAGAGAAATACTCACGAACTACCGAGTCCTGTGGAGGAGTAGGAACAGACTGGCCAATCTCTCAAGGGGGAGCACTGCGCCTTCCCGCCAGAGCAGGCTTTTATTAAGAATACAGATACAGTTTGTTGATTACAGTCTGGCAGGGAAGATCAAGCAAGTAGATAACTTTCAAAGAGCTAAAAGGCCTCATGCTGAGTTGGGGTCTTATCACCTAAAAACTACAGAACCTAAAGGGCTAGTTTCCCTGGCTGGCATAGCTCAGTGGATTGAGCGCAGGCTGTGAACCAAAGTCGCAGGTTCGACTCCCAGTCAGGCCACATGTCTGGGTTGCAGGCCATGACCCCCAGCAACCACACATTGATGTTTCTCTCTCTCTCTCTCTCTCTCTCTCTCTCTCTCTCTCTCTCTCTCTCTCTCTCTCTCTCTCTCTCTCTCTCCCCCCTCCCTCCCTCCCTTCCCTCTCTAAAAATAAATAAATAAAATCTTTAAAGGGCTAGTTTCATTTCCTGCCCATGCCTTCATTTTCTAATTAAGAGTATCCTCCAGCAAAGTAAGCTTCACAGGTTCTTGCATATTCCCTGCTTCAGGCTAATTACCTCAGGAGGTCCCCTGTCTCTAGTCTGGACTGTACCACCCCTTACCATTTGCCACAGGCCTGAGTCAGGCAGAGGAGACAAAGGCAGCTGGAAGATTTGGATGTCTCACAGGCAGAATAAGGGCTCAGGCTTTGTCAAAGCCAAGGGGGTGGGGGTCGACCACCCCCTAATTTCCACAGCCCCCTGAGTCTTTCCCTGAGGGCCTTCCCATGTGATCATGCCTGTCTGAGATCCATCTTCCTCTGAGGAATGTTACCCGTCATTGGCTAACCGACCAAGCAATGGGAGCCAGACATGGAGTAGGCATCACTCATGCCAGGGAGACAGGCTTGTTTCCTTAGTGTCTCTCACTCAGCCTTAGCTATGGGGGGTTGCAGCTCCTGAAACCAGGCAGGACAGACCCCAACAGAACTTACAGGTATGACCCATGGACATGAACACTAAGGGTGGGATATTGGTGGGTGTGGGGATGAAAGGGGAACAGGAATAAAGGGAAGAAAAAAATGAGACACTTGTAATAGCATAATCAATAAAATATACTTGAGAAAAAAAGAAAGATAGGTCAGGGAACTTAGCACAATGGTTAAACATATATATTCCGGAGTCCTTCTGGATTCCAGTCCTCCCCAACACTAGTACCCATGTGACCTTGGGCAGCTACTTACCCATTCTGTGCCCAGTTCATCCTATGCAAAGCAGAGATAATGTATGAAGTTGAATGCATTAATATTTTTAAAGGTTTTATTTATTTTATTTTTAGAGAGAGTGGAAGAGGGAGAGAGGTAAAGAAACATCATGTGGTTGCCTCTCGCCTGCCCCCTACTGGGGACTTGGCCCAAAACCCAGGTATGTGCCCTGACTGGGAATTGAACCAGTGACCCTTTGGTTTGCAGGACAGCACTCAATCTACTAAGCCACACCCTCCAGGGCAAATGCATTAAGATTTCAAAGAGCTGAAATCTGTCCCTGGTATAATCAGTGTTACTTGTGTTGCCTAATAAAATATACACATAAACAATCTGATTATGGATGTAATCACTTCTGATGCTGAAAAAGCAGCACTGGGGATTCCTTATATCACATCTTCATCTCCCATAGGTGTCAACCTCTGGAACCTTCACAGGTCAGCATTATTTTGATGATCCTAATTCACTGAGGTCAAGAGAAGGAAATCTCTCACCAGATTGTGGTACCATGGGCCACACGTAGAAAAAGTCCATCAATATAATTTTGAAGATGAGTGATATGGGTATTTTAATTTTAGTGAAATCATAAACCTGAAGTAAGTTCTACCTATTATCTGCTCCATTCTTTCTGATTTTAGTAGTCTTCAGAGAGACAGTGAGAGTAAGAGAGAGAAAGAAAGAGGAGAGAGAGGAAACAATTTCACTACACGGTGAAGGACTTGAATTATGGAAAAAGTCCAAAGAAAATTATTTCAGGAAGAAAGAATATAGCGTTTCCTTAGTTTGATAATGTTAACACATGGAACTGTTCTTTAAGCAGAAGTATTTCAGGGTGAGTAGTACTTATATAAGTTCAAAAGAATTTTAAAATTATTCACAAGTGGTTGATCCATATTGGGGAATAAGAAATAAGGGATGCTCAATGAACAGCCCCCTAGAACTACTGTGATGTTTATAAAACATATCTGATTAATACTGAGGACATTTTAAGAATTCTGAATTCAGTAGGTTCTTGCAAGATGTGGCATAGTACATTTTCATATAATTTTATGTAAACTAGTAAAGACAAAAAGTCAACTTATTTTTGATGATTTCTCAAAAGGTTCCCTGAATCACATAATATTTTGTTCCAGCATGCAATTACTTCTTTTTTTCAAACCTGAGAAGCAAACATAGAGCCACAAATACACAGACATGTGAGATTGTTGTGTTGGCAGAAAAAATAATTCATATATATATATATATATATATATATATATATACATATATACATATGTATATGTATATATGTACATATACATATATATATATACATATATATATATATATATATATATGTATATGCATATATATTCCAGCAAAAGTAACTCCTGCTTGAGTGTTGTTGGTAAGGTGCATGAATGTCTCTCACAAGATGGACAGCAACTTGAACATTTTACCTAAAATATCATATGGTGTGCTTGAGTGTGATATTGTTATGTTACAGAATTACATGCTTATGATTTATAATAAAAGATTTTGAAATAAAAAAGCAGCCTTATTTGTGCCAGACCACATTTACACATATAATCTGCAAGAAAAACTAATACCTCAGAAAATATTGAGTCAACAGTTCAGAAAAGATTTACGAATGTCCTAAGAATTATGAGAGATGCTATTAACTTGCCATAGTTTGTAATTAATATGCATAGGTAATCAATGTGCACTGACTGAAGATTTATGCTGAGGAACCCAAACAATAAAAAAGGAATTAAATTACACAATATGAACAGCTTCATTACTCACATCTATGAAATATCCCAAAGCTTTCTGAGACATTTTGGACCAACCTGAAACTTATTTTTCGTAGACTTAAGAGCCATTACAGATAGCCCCTGCAACAATATTAATCCTTTCAACATAAAAAGAGATTGTACTAAGTCTGCCCGGCAGGCTGATAAACTCAGTAGAGGTTCCAAATACGTGAATCACACCCAAAGGGGAAAAAATGGAACACTGATTTGGCAAATATCTAGAAAACCCAGTGTGAATCCTGTATATCTGTAGGTAACTATTATCAACAGGAGCATTTTAGAGATACACAGCTTCGTCTTAAGCAGAGCCATTTCCAGAACAATAGAAGCTTAAGTGCTGAAGTAGAGTTGCTTATAGCACTGAACAACATAACATAAAAGATAAACAGTTACCAAGAGGTTAAAGTTGATATTGGGGGTCTTTTTCAAGGATTAGCTCATTATATTTAGTTATGAACAAACTTACCAAATAGGAACTATGAAGAAGAAACAGAGTAAATTTAAACTTCAAAAACAATTTCCTTTAAGCACTAAGAAGGAAATAAACTGCATAAGATAGTAACTATACTAGATAATAAATTTGTAGGAATGAGATGTCAAGACCAACCTATTTCTTATTTTCACTGAAGAGGAGCTCACAACACAATAAAACTTTCAAGGTTAGTTCCGCTGATAACCCAGAAGGATGGAAATGCTTTTCTCTCTAGTCCCAGCTCAGAGACAATGAGGCGATGAAGACCCTGTCTTGTTCCTGGTGAACAAAGGACCTCCCAGCATCTGCTGGAATCAGACTTGGGAGGGAAAGGAGTTCCTGGTTTTTGTTTTCCCTATCAGCTGTGAAGAAGTATGCTGCTGATGGTAGAAAGTTATACAAACAATTATTTCTTTGCTTATTTTGAAGACAACCTCTTTTTAATAAATACATCTCATGTGGCTTCCTCCATGCACCTCACAAAACTAGTGTGCACATTTGATGATTCTGTTTATTGAAAAGTCACCTGCAAATACAACTACCAGAGGATTGCACAGGTCAGGGCAGGGATAGCCTGTGAGAGGCCAGTAGTGAGGACAAGGCAAAAGATGGGGATCTGGGGCCAGGTAATGCCCTGCTTTTTATCTGGTTATAAAAGTACACTGATTTTGTGAGGATTTAGCAAGCTGTATACTTAGTGATTGTGTGCTTTTATTGAGTTATACTTTACTTTTTAACATGTACCTAGATAAGTTCAAAGATACTTTAGCATCCCCTAAAACTGTCCACTAGCTGCTAAGATCAGTTAGTATGTAATAAAATGAAATTAAAAGGTTAAGAGGAATTTCTGCATTATTGAATCCTGCACTGCCTCACATTTTTACTCCAACTGAACCTCTAAGGCCGGATTTCCAAGGGCCCCAGAGTTCACTGGGGGCCACTGTGAGTCATGGCATTGGTCTGTTCATTTTCTAGCTCATTTAGCATCACCACATTCATTCAAGGAATATCCATGTCCCCACGCATCTAAAGGATGTCCCAAGAAATCTCCCGTAAACACTAACTCTACTTAAAGTCTCCTGTAATCAGCTTTAAACTTTTAGAAAATTTGTGTTCTAAGATGTAATATGCTCATTTGGTTTTACTTTTTTTTAAGATTCTCAAAGCTCCAAGGAAAATGAAGCAGCTTATGTTGAGACTGCCTTCTCCATTACCATGCTGTCAAATCCCTACTATGACACCATGGATTTAAGCATCTGGGTGCACATGCTTTCTGCAAATATATAAATGCATACCATGTTTTGCTGTATATAATTACTATATGTATTATATGTTATTTTTATAAAGCTATATATTATTACATATTTTATATGGCTATATATTATATCACATATATTACCTATATTATACCATTATAATATATTATAATAATGTATATTATGTATAAAATTATGTATGGTGTATAATTTATATAATATGTAATGTTCTAAAATTATGTCATATAGCTACATGTAGTGCTATGTAATGCATGTATGTATCATGTGTGTATATACATGTATATAAATACTATGTACACACACACACACATGATTTCTACCACTGATTCTTGAGTTACATCATGATTTTATTTGTAGCTTTACAAATCTAAGATAATTATCTCTCCTCTACTGAAAGAAAATCCAGGCATTTCTCATCCATAACTTAGACCTTCGACCTTGACCTTAGACCTTAGACCTTAGACCTTGATGTTAACAAACACTTACTGAGGGGTCAAGGGCCCAGCGGATGCAGAGCCCTTCACTAGGGATGCACAATACTGCAGGTGGAGAGAAGGACCAGTAAAATGAAAAAAACATAAATACAATTGTGTGCATCATTCCTGCAGGTGAGCCGCCCATGTACTGAGACAGTTAAGGAAGGTGAGGAGAAAACAGAGCATGTAGGCTGAGGAAGGGAACTGTGGGTAGAATCCATCCTGCAGTGAGAACATCCTGTGTGGGGTCACTTGAATCTCTACCCCATCATCGTACTTGCAAAAAATGGGCTGTCTTCCTGAGTCTGTGGACCAGAGTATTGGCAACAAGGGAGAAATCTATTTGGTAATTTCACTATATTCCCCAGAAGGATATAGCCTCAGTGGTGCTGAGGTGCTGCTGTCTGTTTTCATGCATCAGTCCTTGCCGGGTAGGACCACAAAGAGATGTGCAGTAAATTATTACTGAATTGAATCAAAGTAAATTTCATCACTTCCCCATTATGTCAGGAGGTCCCTTAAGCCATATTGGTAAACTTAACATTGCATAAAAACCATATGGATTAGGGAAAAAATGTTTTTCCTTTTCCCAGGCCAACCATGAAATCGAGAGCTGCTTTGCTGCCCTTGGGTCATCACCTTTCTCCAAAATCAGTTGTATGCGCCTGTTTTTCAGATGACTTGACAAAACAAGCAATTGTACTAGAATTGTTTCTTAACAAAAGACAAACTTCCCTTGTTTTTTTGTATCTTGCTTGAGATTCTGGAACATTCATAAAGATGTATTGTTTCCTCATCATTTTCTCTGTTCCTTTAAGCTACACAGTTCACTTTTTAAAGATTGTTTTCCTTTTGTAGGCTTGTATTTGTGCTTTTGTCTGATCAGTAGTAAACCCATCATGCTTTAAATTGGGGCATGTGCCTATGTCTATACACATGTACGAAACTTGCATCTCCATGCAAGACGAGTGGAGGGAGCCTGCGCAGCCCCCTGAGCAGTGGTTCAGATGGTAAAGAGCATGGAGGCTCACAGGCTGAGGGAGCAGCTGGTGTCATTTGCTTCCAATGTATTTACAAAACTGCAGGTTTAGCAAGTTCACTCATTAAGCAACTTGTAAAATGGCCAAAAAAGAAAAAAGAAAAGTTGGTCAGACCTTGAAATTGATTATAATAAAGTTAGTAAAACAAAATTATTATAGCTCTTTGCAACACAATTTTAAAAATATCCAATCTTAATGTATTCATATCTTTAGTTTAATAGGTAAAGGCTATTAAGCCTTTAACAGGCTATTAAATGCCTGTTAAAAAAGCTCTCTGTGATTCAGTTTCTCAATCTTTAAAATGGGGATAATAATAGTAACTTTTTGTGTTGTGTGAGATTAAAAATGATTTAGTATGTGTTAGGAAATTAGAACAGTGTCTGGCACATGGCATTTAATACCCGTTTGCTATTATTACTTTCACTATTAGAACACAGGTTTTATGAAAGCATATTAGTCTGTATACTACTTTTCCCTACTTCCTAATTTCTTTATTTATTAAAGAAATAAATGAGTGAGTAAATTAATAAAAGAATGAATCCAATATGTTAGATGAAAGGTAACATTTTCAAAGGGCAGACCTGTCATTTTTCATAGGTTTTTTGATACAAGTTATGTTGTTACTAGAGAAATTAATCCATAATTGTTCAAATCTACAATTCCCTAATGTCACTCCAAGGTGGTCCAAATACTCACAGCCTTTAAAATATCATGTTTCTACGCCCTGGCTGGCGTAGCTCAGTGGATTGAGTGTGGGCTGGGAACTAAAGTGTCCCAGGTTCAATTCCCAGCCAGGGTACATTCCTGGGTTCCAGGCCATAACCCCCAGCAACCGCACATTGATGTCTGTCTGTCTGTCTGTCTCTTTCTCTCTCTCTCTCTCCCTCCCTCCCTCCCTTCCCTCTCTAAAAATAAATAAATAAAATCTTTAAAAAATATATCATGTTTCTCAATGACCTCTGAGTGGAGTCAGGTATTTAGATAAATCATTTTTAAGAAGCTTTGTTGGGTAAATAATTCCATGTGTTTTGAAATATGTTATTTGTGTTATGGTAGCTTTTAAAAGACTTTTAGGGAGTTAAAACTAGAGAAAACACCACAATTACTAATAAATTATTGAATACTTCTTTTCAAATTAAAATATGCATTTTAATTCACAGATTAATGGTATCAAAATAGTTTTGCGGTCCTATAAAAAAGGCAAGGATACTAGAATGTTTGAGTTATATTTTCATGTTATTTTCAATTTAAGTTTGTTCTACAGTGTAGAAAATAACCTATAATTGATAAAATCCACACATTCCCTAATAGTACTTTAGTTTCAGTATGAAATATTAAATTTAATTAACCTATTGAAGAACGACTGTAAGGCCATAAAATTTGATTTTACACATTAGAATTATATGTTCAAAAGATTAATTAAAAATTTATTATTAGTGTTACCACAGGCCCTGGCTATTCTCTAACTCCAGATCCAATGAATCAAAATACACCAAGAATCAAGAACTATATGCTATATAACTCATTTGAATTTTAAAAATTGGAAAAAAAAAGAAAAAGAAAAACACAATTCCAGCAGATAGCACTAACATTGAAACAGGAAAACAAGAAGTCAATAAAACCAGAAGCTAGTTCTTTAAAAATAAATAAATAAAATTGATAAAACTCTATCAAGACAAACAAAACTCTAAAGAGAGAAGACAGAAATCATTAACATCAGGGATAAAACATGGGGTATCACAACAGATTCTGTAACCATTGAGAGCATAATGAAACAATATTTTAAAACTTTGCACTCATAAATTTGACAACTTAAAAGAAAGAGACCAATTCCTGAAAAAAATCACAAATTACCAAATTGGAATCAAGATGAAGTACACAACCTGAATTGTCCCATAACCACTGAAGAAATTTTCATTGTAATTATAATTCTCCCATCAAATCTCAGGCCCAAATGGCTTCCCTGGAGACCTTTACCAAACATTTAAATATGGATTTATGCCAGTCTGACACAGTGTCTTCCAGAAACAAAGAGGAGGCAACTCTTAACAACTCACCTTATAAGGCCAATATCACCTGGATATCAAAACCAGACAAAGACAAAACACAAAACAAAAAATACACAAATTTTTATATCAGCTTTTTTCATAATAACCCAAAACTGGAAACAACCCAAATGGCCTTCAGTGGGTAAATGGTTAAACCTAATGCAGTAAGTGTGTACCATGGAATAAAAAGAAATGAACTGTTGGTACATTCAACAACGTGAGTAAATCTCCAGAGAACTGTTTTGAAAGGGAAAAAAAGATAGTCACAAAGGTTACACACTGTCTTAGTCCATTTATATATAGCACTTTAAAAATAAAAAGCAGATGAGGAGTTCCCAGAGTTAAAGACTGAGAAGGAAGGGATCTGGGAGGGGGAGGAGGGGAGTGTTTATAAACCAGTGCCAGGGACCCTGTGCTGACCAAACGTTCTGTATCTTGACTGTGATGGTGGTGGACACATAAACCTATGCACGTGATAAAATTTCATGGAACTAAGCACACACACACACACATATGAATAAGTACAAGTGAAAATGGGTGAAATGTGAACAAGATGGATGAATTGTATTATTATCAATATACTTGTTGCAATATTTTATTGGAGTTTGTTCACGGTTTCATTGAAAGAATCTGTATAGGGAATCTCTGTGTAATTTCCTCATATGCACACAAATCTATGATTATCTCAAAATAAAAAGTTTAACTAAAAAACAGCTTTTAAGTAATTTTTAGATAGATTCAAAGATCTCTAGTGGAAGCAAATGATAATTATGAGTGGATGCTTTTGATTTCTGACCCCTGTTTAATTTGTGCTACTGCAGGAAGCAGTGCTGCAGTGATGCTATCTCCACTCATGTAATTTCCACTTGGCTACATGACAGCTTGGGTTGGAAACACACTCATGGTTTGTGCAAATGACTGTATTATGTCTCATTAAGGATCATAAATACCAATCACCCTAATCACAAAAGTGCTGTTTCAGTGTTCATGTGGCTATTTAATCTGGATGATGGTGACAAAGATGAATAATTTTATTATGTTGATCATTGCATTTAGTGCTATGAAGAAGTGAAATGCATCCCTTATGCTGTTTCAAATAAGTCATAGCTGAAATTTTGCTTCTGAAATAGATGAGGGGAGGGAAGGAGGGAAGAAGAGAGAGAGGGAGAAAGAAAGGAAATGGAAGGAAGGAAGGAAGGAAGGAAGGAAGGAAGGAAGGAAGGAAGGAAGGAAGGAAGGGAGGGAGGGAGGGAGGGAGGGAGGGAGGGAGGGAGGGAGGGAGGGAAAATTCTGATCCAGAGAGGTACCATGATGTGGTAGAAGAAAGCTCAGGTATGGAGTCAAGCTGGTGCGGGTTTGAATTCTACAACTTTCTGACCTTTGAAGAAGTAAATCTACATTTCTGAGTAGATAGATAACTAATGCTGATGAGGATGTGAGAAAAGGGAACCCTCATGAACTATTGGTGAGAATGGAAATTGGTGCAACCACTATGAAAAATAGTATGGAGGTTGCTCAAAGTATTAAAAATAGAACTACCATCTGACCCACCAATCCTACTTCTGGGTAGCTACCTAAAGAAGATAAAATCACTAGGTCAAAGGGGTATTGCATTCCTGTGTTCAATGTAGCATTATTCACAACAGCAAAAAATATGAAAACAACCTAAGTGCCCATCGACAGATGAATGGATAAAGAAAATGTGAAAAATATATTAATGGAATATTATTTAGCCATAAAAAGGAAGCCCTGCCATTTGAAGTAATATGGATGGATCTCAAAAGAATTATGCTTAGTGAGATAAGTCAGACAAGGACAAGTGCTGTTCGACCTCATTTATATGTGGAATCTAAAACATAGTGCTCATAGAAACAGGGGTTGGGGGATGATGTTAGTCAGAGCACAAACTTTAAGTCATAAGATGAGTAAATATCAGGGATCTAATAGACAGGATGGAGATTATAGTTAACAATGCTTTAACGTGTACTTGAAAGTTGCTTTGAAAGGAGATCTTCACTGTTCTTACCATAACAACATTTACAACAAAATGACAAACCCTAACATAGTTAACATTTTGCAACATATGCAACATACACATGTATACCACATCATCACATTGTACACCTTAACCTTACACAATAAAATTGGCTAATTATATCTCAATAAAACTGAAGAAAAAACATTAAGGCCCTGGCCAGGTAGCTCAGTTGGTGGGAACATCATCCCGTGCACCAAATTGGTTGTGGGTTTGATATCCCGTAGGGGCACATATAGGAGGCAACTGACCGATGTTTCTCTCTCTTTCTCTCTCTCTCAGTCCCTCCCTTCCTTCCTCTCTCTCTAAAATGTATAAACATATTCTTGGGTGAGGATTAAAATAATAGTAATAATAATAGAATATTCTTGCTCCAAGTTTGCCCTTTTTGCCCTCAGCCAAATCAAGTCACCTGTCCAAGCCCAAAGTCTATTTGGGGACGGGGACTCCACAGAGCATGGATACGGGGAGGCATGAGTCACAGGAGCAGTTCTAATAATCTACCACAAAGTTAAAAAATTCTCATACAGTAATATCCTGTTATTTATTAAATGATATATTAGACATCACTAAGCTGTTTACATTTAACGTCCCTTACACATCAGAGTAGTGCTGTCAGGGAGTTCCCCAGTTCAGAGATGAAGAGATAAACTGAGAGATACTTAGTGACTTAGGATGCAGAGCTCATTGATGGCAAAGCTGGGGTCAGCTGGTGTGAGTGACAAAGTCTATGTATTTAACCACTATGTTATACTGTCTCCCTATGTATTGTTTCTAAATGAAATTCTCAAACATATTCTTGGGTTCTTAATTATTATCTTTTAAAATAATTATTTTCTGATTCATACAAAAAATTATCTATAAAACCACTAATACTTTTAGGGCTAGCTTTAACCAATCAGTAGACATTCGTCAGAAGCAAACTTTAGTAAAATGAGTGCTGAACTTCCAGTTAGAAGGCCTAGGTTTGAATGCCAGTTGTGCCACTAGGTAGCTGCATGGGTTTTGGTGTATGAATAATTTATCCTTCTTGATCCTCACTTTCCACATTTGTTCAATAATGATAATCACCTTTTTACAGGATTGTCATGAGAATTAAATGTAGCACAGAAAAAAAACACACTTTGTTAATTATAAAATGCTGTACAAAAGAGTGTGGACTGTATTTGTACACAGCTCCTTTCTAAAAGAGATCTTTTGAAATCTCTGTGAGGTTACTGCAGTGACCCAGCCGAATGATAGATTAATTTGGCTGGAATTAGTTTTCTACCTCCTAGCTAGAATAATCATAATAAATATTTAATGTGGCATCTTTATAACTCTTTTTTTTTAATCACCCTTATTCCCCTTGGATCTTTACACATTTGTCTTCTCACAGCTGCTGGACAGCTTACCTTTCCCGTCCTCAGTCAGACCTGGAACGTGAGGACACCCCGCTTTCTCGTGCTGCCTCTCTCGTATCTATCATTCTCAACTAAATCCACCCATATTTTGATCTACGGTCACATTTACAATAGATTTCAGCCTGTCTGTCCTGCTGGGGTCCGCTTCTTATTCATCACAACTCTTTCTGTTTACCCACTAAAGTATCATTAAGTAATACCAGGTCCTGTCTTGGATACAGCAATTTTCACGTGTCACTGCCAAAGTCCTTGTGATGACAATGTGTTTCTCTAAACCACGGCCAGGGTATGAAGAGCACCTGGAGGACTGCGTGACTCGTGACTCAGTGACAGGGTCTGTCCTCTCCACAAAGAACTCAGATAACTTCAGGGAGCCTGATCTCTCAGTAAATACTAAGTCACCATTCATTTGGCCACATCAGCCTTTAGGGAGCACTTACCATCCCTAAGTCACTACACCAGAGAACAAGCCAGAATGCCTGCTTTCAAGGGACTTAGAATCTAAAAGAAAAGACAACGTCAACACAGAAACCTCTAACGAAAGATGTCAGCTCCTCAGGAGGTGCAAACGCCATGTGCTAACATAGGTCCACCTGAACTTGTTGAGAGCATATTGCAAAGTTATTTTCCAGGTCTTTTACAAAAAGTAGGTGAGATCCTTTTGGAGCCTGAATTATCAACCAGTTAACCCATTTACATCATTTGGATTTTGAATAAATTCTTCTGCATTTTTCTTATGTTTTATTTTCCTTTATTACCATTTCTCCTTACCAAGACACTTAAATTATGTCTTCAGAATTCACCAAAAATATATATGTGTAGGATACCTTTAATATATTCAAATTTTTATTGTGTTATGCTTTTACTCATAGATACCCAAACAAAAGACATACTTTTCATGGGCTCATTTGACCAGTGTATTCTGAGTTTCTTTGTTATGATCGCATTTTTAGTGTGCAGTTAGCTTCTGCTTATGTGAAAATTATTTCAGTTAGCTTATTTTAACTGGTTTACCTCAAGCCAGGTTGCCATCTGATATCATTACTGCTTTAGTCTACATAAATGTCTTCCTTTGGTGTACACTGTTGCTGAAAAGACTTCTCTAATTTTATCTGACTGTCTCTGTTTTCTAGCTTTCCTTTTTCATGAACACACATTTCCACACAGCAGCACCAAAGGACAGTTGATTTGCCTACACACTGCTGTCTATAGTACTGTTGTTCAGACCTAAATTTTCAATTATCTCCATTGTTGTCAGTTATTTTTCACACTGAATGATATTGTATATATTGAAGCACTTGAATCTCATCTAAAGTACTGCTTAGCATAGGAAGCTTTCCCTAATTCTCCAGAGATTAAAATCTCCTGTGTGCACTCACATCACCTTAGACATGTCTCAATTAAAGGGTTTCCTTTTTTTTAAAGATTTTACTTACTTATTTTTAGAGAGGGAAGGGAGGGAGATAGAGAGAGAGATAGAAACATCAATGTGCGGTTGCTGGGGGTTATGGTCTGCAACCCAGGCATGTACCCTGGCTGGGAATCGAACCTGGTACACTTTGGTTCCCAGCCCGCGCTCAATCCACTGAGCTACGCCAGCCAGGGCTAAAGAGTTTCTTATACTATAAAGTGTTTATTAGTCTGCTTGTCTATCACATCACCAGACTCCACTTTGGGTCACCTTTCATCAGTGGCACAGTGGTTTCTCTCCAGCCCCACCCACAAGATGTGCTGTGCTCAGGGATGGATCACTTCTCGGTGGCTCCAGCTGGACTTAGCATGGGGGGTAGAGGAGGGGACCAGGGGGAGGCGAAGAAAGGGGTGGGGAGCAAGCTTGGAGTCCTTTCTTAGTCTGTTCGGGCTGTCATAACTGAATGCCACAGACTAGGTATTCATTTCTCACACTTTTCATAGTTCTCACAGTTCTGGAAGCTGGAAATCCAAGATTAAGGCACTAGCAGATCCAGCGTCTGCTGAGAGCTTTCTTGTTTCTGAGAGCTTTCTGCTTTCTTGTTCAGGGACACAGTCTTCTTCTGTTTCCCCTCATGCAGGAAGGGGAGGGGGCTCTCTGGGGTCTCACTGATAAGGGTGCTAATCTCATTTATGAGGGCCCCACCTCCATGATCCAGTCACCTGTCACCTCCTGAGACCATCACATTGAGAGTTAGGTTCCAACACATCTCTTTTGGAGGGATACTACTTTAGACCATACCAAACACTACAATATTTGTTAATGGAATGAGTGACATATCAGAGTTTTTTGATGATTTCATGGCTCTTCTATAGTCTACTGTATTTCTGTAGTTTAGGGTAGCTGTCAATATGTAAAGCTGATAGATGACCATCAGTAGTTTGGGACTTCCAGAAGCCAAAAGTTAATATAGCTGGAGAGGCAGGACATAAACAGGTCAAATACTTTATGTAAAAGGAAAAAAAACAGAAACTTTTTAAAGCTTTTCAATACAGTAACAGTGGAGATGTCACAAGGAAGTGCATGATTAATTACCAAATGAATGAGACAAGGTTGAGTGCACTTGTGGTCCAGGGGCTGCTGAGGCCCCCAGCCTCATCCATAGTAACGTTTGCTAAACCCCAGGACCAATCAGCCAAACGTTAGCTTCTCATCAGAGCCATATTGTACTCAAACATAGGACCCCATGACGGGTCATTGTCTGGGGAACAAATTCAATCATGAATTAGGTATTTTTAACTCCCAATTTTAGGCTCATTAACCATAATAATAGACTCAAAGAAGTGAAGAAATAACTTATATTACCAGTTTCTGTGTGAATTGGGGATCTATACATAAGACGTTTTGTTCAACCTAGTCACTGGGATAAAGCAGAAAAAGAGAGCAGAGTCATTTTCTACTTTAATCAATTTTTAGCAGAATTTTTTCAAGATGAATTCCAGAGTCTCTTAACAGTGGTGAGAGGACTGAAGGGCGTGGCTGTCACCATAGAGACGAGGGTTGTTAGCTGGTTGAGGCCGCACTTGATATCTTTGATCATTAGCTTGTCATTAGCTTGCAGCCTCTTCAGCCTCAAATATATACTTACTTATCTCTCTGCCGCTTATATCTCAGCAGATCCACTGCACTGAGCATTATCCATGTTTCCCATAAATTAGCCTGTGGAATGCCTGCCTGTTTCTCTTTGCTGCCTCTGCTGTTCCCCCCGCAGTGCCCCCCACACCTCACCCCCACACTGGCACACACACAGACACCCTGACACCCACCCCTCTCCATGTTCTAGTTCACAGTGACTTCAAACTGAAAACAGCACAGGCTGACATTAACTGAGGCCAATCAGGGCACTGCACATTTCTAAGCCACACTTTTTTCTAGTTTCCATTCTCACTTGTAAGTGTATTGGAGGCTTCAAAGACAGGATTGCATGAGCTACTGAGGACCAAGAATATGTACATGAATGTTAAAGTACACAAAGCAGGTTGTATTAAGTGTTAGGAGATCAGCACAAAGCATGATTTCAATGGGTCTTGAGGAGAGAAGTATGCTGTGGGTTCCATTCTGTTGGAGAGTTTACAGAAATCAGCCCCAAAGTGACAGTATGCAGGGGACAGATCTCAAGGAACAGGTAATAGTGAGGTAATGCATGATGTCTGAAGTCATAGTGGAAGGTGGCAAAATGCCCACACAGTAGTCACAACTGAGCTTCCAGAAATGGCATATCGAAGGCAAAGACAGGAACCAGAGTGATGGGCTGGAAACCGTGCCCACACACCGACAGAATTAGGAGGCTGATCTGGAAGTGCCAACCCGGGAAGGGGCCAGGGGTCAAGATTCCAAGTCCTAAGACAACGTGAGGGAAACAGCACTGGGCTGCCACCTATTCTGAGAAGCTCAGTCCTGCCCCTTCCTGAGACCTGGCCATTGTCCACGGTCATCTCACATTTTCTATCTGTTCCCCACAGTCCCCCTTCCTGACGAAGTCATGTGCCACCCACTCTGTCACTTGTTCAGTGGCCTGCGCCCCACTGCCAGCGCTCGCCTGCCATAGTGCCTGCACGATGGCAGGAAAGCATTTGTTTGATGACTAAATCTTTTATGTCCTATTAAACTCCCGTTTGCATTTTTTTTTTTAGCAATTCCTCTTTGTGATTCAATGTATTGATCAAAAAAGTAGTTTCTGTCTGTGGAGAGAAATGGAGCTACATGCCTGGCCTTTGTTTGTTTCTGTTCCTTAATGTTTTGTACTGTTGCATAATTCATGCACCCAGAGGCTCCCCATGACGGCCACATTTTTATAAATCCCCCAAATAAATAATAGCCTACTAACAAAAGCAGCTTTGGTCTACCTAGGACTTTGGCTGCTGGTATCTGATAAGTCACACCCAGCACCACGAGCCAAAGGACAGGCCACGGCACTGTCACCCGGCTCTCTGCGAACACTGAAAGGACAGCTGTCCCGTCAGTGTATAAGGTCACTGTGAGCAGCGCCATGTAGATTTCCTGTTCCAGTTTTCTCTTTTGCTTTACTCAGAAATCCAGCTCACTCATCAATTCTAAACAGCATGCAGATAATTAAATGACAAACGGCCTCATGAAGGCCCTTTCATTAAAAATAATAAAGACATTTTGGTTAAAAAGCAAACCTTCTTTTACAATTATTGGCTCTACAACCTATCAAGCTAATGGTTACTCCAAGGAGATGAGTAAAGGTTGACTCACTTTGGCAAACTGAGATGCAAAAAGGAGATTATATTCATTATTATGCTTGTCCAGGGTCTCTGTTATTGAAAGGAATAAAGGATGTGAATTTTTCATTGGCGCACAACTGCATTAATCCATGTATTTGGAAAATTGCTCAAATTTCCACTAACTGAGACTCACGGAAGAGGGTCCTGTCAGCCTCTACCAAAACATCCCCCCTTCCTCATGGCTGGGTGTCCCCCTGAAAGACAGTGAGTAGGGCTCTGATTATCTTACATGATGTGACTTGCAATGCAATAAAACATTTAAAATGGTTCACACAATGTTAAAATGTGTCCCTTCTCTGAAATCTATCCTACATCCTCTAATGGCAAGGGCAAGTCTCCATGACAATTTGCTCAGCAGGCACAAGGCCAGACAGCCAACTCTGCAGTTTCTCCTCCCCTTGCCGATCTTGGGAAGGCAGCAATCTCCTGGAATTTTCTGTCCCTCTCCTCTCGGACGCTGCACTTTATAAAGAACCTGTGATGCACACTCCCTTCACTCTCTCCTTTGTGGTGAAAAGCATTAAACTTTCCCTTAGTTTCACTTTGGCTTAAGATCAATATTTCGACTAAATTCATATCTGTGATATATAGCATTTCACTAGGAGAGTATAAGAAGCCATATATTATTTTGCTCTTAAGAAAAATGGGAATCTGATCTGGAGATTACCTGCTAAGCGGTTGTGAGGATTTATTTGAATTCCCCTAAGAACCTGTTAGTGTATAATTTGTTGCCCAGGATTTATGACCCTCCCAGGAGAGTTCATTCACAGTCTCAGAACATTTCCCTGACATGTCAGAGATGTGCCACTGTGCTCAGGAGTTTTGTGTATTCATGCTGGAGTTGCCAGAGCACTTTCCATGAAGATTTGGCTACTCCCACAACCGGTCCCAGAGAAGTTTCCCCGGGAGAACAAGGAGGTGCAGTCCTTGTAGTCGAGCCCATTGTCATATTCAAACCCACCACATTGTAAAATACAACCCAAGTTGGTCCTGATATGCTGAGCAGCACCTCTGAGATCTCTGAAATGGGTATTCATACTATGCCATATACCTGAAACAAATATAATATTGAATGTCAACTGAAATTTTAACTAAGTAAAGTAAAATGTAAAAGAAATGGATTCATGTAAAATAAAATAAAATAATAAAATGGTATTCCTTACAACCAAAGGGTGTCTGGGTTTTATTGATCCTATGAATCTCATGGATTATAGGAATATATGCATTTGACTGTACCCAAAGACAGCATCTACATCCTGCTTAAGGTTCTTCTTAAAACTAATGAATAGGTGCAGGGCTGCAGGCAGAGGCAGATGGCACAATTTTTGTTGCTTTTACCATTTCTCAGCTGGATCTTTAGGACTTTACGATAAACTAATAATGCAGCTATGTTCTGCACAGTCAGCAGAGCTAGGGTGACTGTATAATCTCACTCACACTGGCTACTTTGGGAGTTAGAAGAGAAAGCATGAATAATCATGCTGACAGAACTTCATCAAGACCGTCCTAAGCAAACGGGAATGTATGGGCACCCCGGGCATATCTAGTTTAAGATTGTTGGTTCCTGGATTATGTAAGCAATGCCAGATAGGCTACCCAAACCCTTTTTTTTTTCTGTAACCTACATGGCAGGGTGTCCAGGACTAAGGAGGGAGCTGGGGGACACAACTCTCAGCACAAAGGAGCTCGTGCCCTCCTGTGGTCTCCAGTCTCCATGTGTTAATTATACCAACTCTCAGCAGGATTTTTAGATTTCAGAGACCCCAACTGTTGCTTACCCCCCAAAAGCATGGTGTATTTTATTATCCAACATATACAAAGTGTGGGTCTTTCATTATACTTGGGGAAATGCCATCAATTTCAATGAAATAAAGAAAAAGTTTAATGAAGATACATCTTCAAGTTAAGAAATCAATCAAACAGGCCCGTGCCTAGAGTAGTGTTTCTGGGTCTTGGGTTTGCTTGGGAGATTAAAGAGCTACCGGGTTGGTTTATAAGCACCCTTGGCCTTGCTGTTGGAACAGGAGCCAAAGGTTGAGACTGTGGAGAGCAGAGGGGGTGAACTGTGCTCAGAGGTCTGTTTGCTGCAAACTGTGTAGTCTTTGCTATTTTATGAGCATGGCCAATACTGAAAAAAGGATCAGAGCACCAGGGGCTTGAGGGGGAATGGAAAAAAAAGACAGGAAGAACTCAACCCTGAGCCATGGAGAAAAGTCTCAAACGGGCCTTTTCTGAAAGAACAGATAACATGCACAGTCAACCCTCAGGCCCCGTGTATGGCAAATGT
Organism: Phyllostomus hastatus; assembly: GCF_019186645.2. Lineage (NCBI taxonomy): Eukaryota > Metazoa > Chordata > Mammalia > Chiroptera > Phyllostomidae > Phyllostomus > Phyllostomus hastatus. Next base: position 35,435,130 of record NW_025334028.1, read on the forward strand.
ATGTTTTTTCCCAATTGAATTCAAGTTTATAGATATTCCTTTGCTGTGGATCTAGGAGTAACATGTTTATGAGGCTAAAACCAGAATGTTTCTCTGACCTCCCCTCCTTACCAGCACCACATGGCCTCTTTGGGAACATAAGGTGGGTCTTGGGTGTGTTAAGTTCTCGCTTCTGGGAACATAACTTAATAACTGCTCCGGAGCCAGGGGTGTGAATTTTCCCCCTAAATTTAATGGATTTAGAGACAGCACTGCTATGATCCTGTGTTTCCTACTCACTCACTGAACACAAAATTTCTGGAGTCCTAAAGAAGCCGGCCCTAGTGGTAGATTGCAACTCTCAAAGTGGAAAAAAATATTTTCTTTTGACTTTAAGTTAAAAATATGAATTTTGAACATTTTTTCTTAAAAGTTTTCTGAGTGCAGAAGTTTGCTGCTCTTGATATTTGGGGCTGGATGACACTCTGTGGCAGGGTCATCCTGGGCTCCGTCCGCAAGGTGCTGAGCAGCACCCCTGACCTCCACTCACTAGATGCCCCAAGCTCTCAACCCTGCTTGGTTGTGGCAACAAAAATGCCCCTAAACATTTTTGTACCTCAGTTTCTACATCCATAAAGTAAATTTAATGAAAATAAAAATACTAACAGGAATAACATTGTGATTTATATGAAATCAATGTAGTCAAAGCATTTAACACAGCAGAATGTCATAAATGCTAAAAAATTATTATTTACAAAATATCCAAATAACAAGATTAAAAAATTTATTTCATAAAAAAAATGTTATGTACTGCCCTGGGTGGCATTGCTCAGTGGGCTGGAGCATCATCCCATACACCAAAAAGTTGAGGGTTCGATGCCCCGTCAGGACACCTACCGAGGTTGCAGATTCAATCCCCAGTCAAATGGAAGGTAGCCAATCAATGTTTCTCACATCGATGTTTCTCTCTCTCTCTCCCTCTTTCCTTCCCTCCCTCTCTAAAATCAATAAACATATTTTTAAATGTATTTATTATTTTAGTGTCTATGGGTAGTAAATTATTCTTTAACTAATGAATTATCTTTAGTCAAAAGCTGCATTAAAGCATATCAGCGTAGACCGGTAGGTCTCGTTGCTTATGAATAGGTTGAACTATTAATTATATATTTATTTCTTCTCCACTCTCTCAAATGTTCATTTCCAAAGAATTAGATTAGCATTCTTGAATTTATTTTTTCCAAATATTACTTTTTTCAAAAAAAATTCAAAATAAAAGAGGTAATAATATAATATGAAGGATACAAGATAGATAAACAACTTCAACTTTGACTTTGAATGAAAACAAAATAATGAAAGTCTGGGATTAAAAAGCTACTAATAAACTTCTGGATAGGGAGGTGCATGGTACATAACAACATTTACAATACAATTCTTGTGCTTCAGTGTGGAAGTGTTGAGGCAGCCTCTCCAGCCACTAAGCAAGTGTTGGGAACTACCCTGCCTGGCATCAGAAGCTGTAACCACTGCCAAGGCTAAGGCTGAGGAGGAAACCACCTTGGACCGTAAGCCAGCAAGGAGACAAAAGCTTATCTCCCTGGCAGGAGCGCCGCTTCTGCTCCTTTTACTTCACCCTGCTGGGCCCCCAATGCTTGGTTGGTTAGCCAATGATGGGTAAGATTCCCCAAGGGGAGAATGACTTAAGACAGGCACGATCACATGGGAGGCCCCCAAGGAAGGACTTTAGGGGCTATAGCAAAAAGGGGTGATGGACCCCCACCCCTCCACTTTGACAAAGCCTGAGTCCTCATTGTCTGTGAGAAAATCTCCTAATCTCTTGGCTGCCTTACTTCCCTTGCTCCACCTAAGCCTGAAACAATGACAGAGGGTGGTGCAGCCCTGTGCTGGAAAGGGCAGGTTCCCGGGTAATCAGGCCTAAGAAAGAATATATAAAAGCTTGTGAAACCTGCTTTGTTTAGAATGCTCTCAATGAAATGATAAGGGTCCAAGCAAGAAGTAAATTTGTTCCTCAAAGTTTTACAGCTCTTTAGCTATCTGACCCTGACTCAAAATAGGCCCTCAGAGTTCTTTGTTATCTATTGTTTAATCCTTACCTCCTGGCAATGAGTAATGAGCTTTACCTGAATTCCTGTGTAAATGAACCCAATAAAAACCTGCCTGGGCAGAAGAACGGGGTGCTCTCCACTAGAGACAGTGGCCATTTCATCCCTATTTCTCCACAGGACTCAGTTGTCCATGTGTATGTTTTTCTCGTGTTTCAACGAGCCATCTGCAGCATTCCACAGTCACTGCCGGTCAGTGGCCATGACAAGCAAGGCAGCCCCCCACTGGGATCTTCTATTCCATAGAGTGTCTCATTCCCTTTAAAAGAGAAACTAGAATGGATTTGACTCACATTTCTAAATACTCAGGGAATTCTCTTAAGAATCAACATGGGGCTTAGCATGAATTCTTGATCGTTTTTCCAGCTTGAAGCCATGAATGCAGCCAGGTTCACAGTGGTCAGCTCAGGACCACCAAGGACACTGTTAGCTGGTTGTTAGAAGTGCTACCTGAGGTGCTGATTTGAGCCCCGAAGGAAGGTGACACCACTCTATGAAACTGCATCATGCACTTTGTAAGAAGCACTGTGTAAACAGGCCTTTCAAGGACTCATGGAGTTCCCACACAGACCTCTCCCAGCCCACCCGATGGCCCAGAGCCACCAGCACCCAGGAAAGGGATCAGAGGGGCACCTGGACAGTGGGGTCAGCAGGGGGGAGAGGTGCTACCACATGTGAACACTGGGCTGAGCACTGGAGATATAAATAGAGTCACAGCCTCAGTGACATTGTGTGTCCAAAACCAGTGGCCTGGGGAGAGAAGGGTGAATACATGGAGCACAGTAGATTTTTAAGGCAATGAAACTACTTCATATGATATTGTAGTGGTGAATACATGTCATTAGACATTTATTCAAACCCAAGGAATGTACAACACCAAAAATGACTGTAATGTAAACAGTGGACTCTGGGTGCTGATGACCTGTCAATGTAGGATCATCAATTGTAACAAATGTACCCTCTGGTGGGGACGTTGTTAGCAGAAGGCTGTGTGTGTGTTGGGGAAAGGGGCACAAATGGAAAATCCCTGTACCTTCTTCTTACTTTTTTTGTGAATCTACAACAGTTCTAAAAAAATTGTCTATTAAAAAATGAGAGACTGAAAGCAAGGGCCTGATTTGTTTTTGAAATCATAGATATTATAATAATAGATGACAAGCAAGGAGAAAAAAGTTTCATTTTATTTCCTAGGTCTACCCCATCACTTTCCATATGCAAACTAAAAATAAACCAATCTAATTTAGTTATTTGCTTAATAAACACCAGTATTTATGGAGGGCATGATAAATACCAGCTCTTGGTTTAAGTGATTTCCATGGGTTATTTCCTTTTTTAAAAAGAAATAGTGAGTTAGGTATTATTTTATCCTTAATTACAGATGAGAAAACAGAGACCATGAGAGATGCATGAGCACATCCAGTGTCGGGGTGGGGGTGACAGAGTGACAGAGGCAAGACTCAGACCCAGCAATCACGCCATGCTGGACTCCATGAAAAGATCAGTGGGATTGTCCTGCTTCCCTAAGCTCACAGCCCCTGGAGTAAGAGAAAAAATACAAAATCACACCATGTGAACTAAAGATTCAACCAGGAGAACAAGGCACAAACAGACTGATGACAGTATCACTGAATCAAGCACATGAGACACCCAAAACCTATTAAGATTTGAAGATTGTTATTACTACATGGGAACTGATGAATGAGTTAGCTTCACCATTTACTTGTGTAAAAAGAAGCAGTTTTATTTAATTCAGAGAGATTTGTTCAGAGAAATTGAATCCATGTAGCTTACTTTGAGAAATACATGCAGATATCCAGGATACGCTTAAAAATAAGAGCCAAGGGAAGTGGAATGCAGAGACCCACCTGAGACAGACAGCAGGTCTCTTTTTATTTTTAAAAAATATGTTTACTGATTTGAGAGAGAGAAACACTGATGTGATAGAAAAACATCGATTGCTTGCTTCCCATAAGCGCCCCGACCAAGGATCAAACCCTCAACCTAGGTATGTGCCCTGACCAGGAATTGAACCCACAACCTTTTGGTGTATGGGATGACATTCCGACCAACTGAGACACACCAGCTGGGGCAAGTCTTGAAAGAGAAGGACAGCATGAAAATCGTGGGAGGGTTGTGCCCACACACGCAGAAAATATTCCTGAACTTGAAAAACAGCTGCTGTGGAAATGGAAAGGGCTCACCATTTCCTGAGTGAAATGAACAAGAAGACACCAACATTTAAATCTACTCAGTGAGAACTTAGATTTCAAGAACTTAAGGAAATAACTTTATAAACATAAAAAGGGAAAATAAAATTTCCAAGGACCTGAAATAATATGTATAATAATATGTATCACCAAAAAGAGATCTCTGAGAGGTGAGATTACAGAACAGCCTTGCCTTCTCCCCATGCCCAGGGCAGCCCCATTTACCCAATTTGTTTTCAGACTCTGGGCTGAGAAAACACAGGCTTTCACATGACACATAAGGACACAGAGGCTTAAAGAAGGTCCAACATCCAGTAACAGAAAGGAGAGAGATCCAAGCAAAGAAATGGGTTGCGAAACTACTGTTTATTGGCAAGCATAATTTGGTCTTTAAAAAGATGTGGTTTGTAACTAAAGTAAGGCAGTTCTGTCTTCTGAACTATGGAGAAAAAGCAAATTGGTTCCGTGCTGCTGCTAGGTTAAATGATCCCATGCCCCCTGCCCCCTGTCCCTGGCTTAGGGCAGGACCCCAAACCAGGTGACCACTTAGGTTCTAACTTTTAATTTTATGGTTTTGTGATTGCATCAGATAAGATAAGCCTTGCCAAGGAGACCAGAGACCAAGGAAGAGATATCTCTTCCACTTATCTCATCTCCACCACAGCGCTTGAAAAACCTGGGGAAGACAAATCAGACACACTCCTGTGAGCACACGTGTGCACGCTATGTGACTGTGTACACGTGTGTGCACATGTGTTTGTGTTGTGTGTGTGTGTGCTGTGAGTACATGTTGTCTGTACATGTGTATTGGTGTGTATGAATGTATGTATGTGTGTATTTCCAAATTGTTCTCACACAGGAAGGAAATAAATGAGAGCAGAGAAATCTTGACTACCTCTCTGAGGCTGAAAGCAATTACATTTCTGAAACCTTATTCTGTTACTTAAATCTTAGTTGCATCTCATGACTTACCATGTCTTCTCTGTAAGTAGGTTTGCAATGTATATAGAACTATTTTGTGTTATAATAAAAGCAATAACATCTCATTTAATAATGTTAACTCTCCAAAATTTTTTATTAGACCATTATTTTGAAAGTTAATGTTCCTCATTTTATCAACATCATGTCTTCTGGCAGCTGATGTTTTTGAACAAAGACACCATTAACGCCTGAATTTTAGACTTAACTCTCCACTAACTGGAGAATTTGACCACTTACTACAACTGTCTAGCCTCTCCAGTCCCAGTTACAAAGTACTTGGACTAACTTTATGGCATTACTGCAAAAAGTGCATATAATATCCCATTGGCACATCATGAGCACTCAATAGTAATTAACCATTGACAATGTTATTAGTTTGTTTGGGCGGCTATAACAAAATGCCACAGGCTGGAAAGCTTAAACAACAGACATTTATTGTCGACATCTGGGAGGCTGGAAGTCCTAGAATCAAGGTGTAGGCAGGGCTGGTTTCTCCTGCAGCCTCTCTCCTTGGTGTGTAGATGGTTACCTCCTCCCTGTGTCCTCACATGGTCACCCCTCTGTAAGTGTCTGTATCCTAATCTCCTCTTCTGATAAGGACACCAGTCCTGTTGGATTTGGGCCTATCCTATATATCTCACTTTACCTTAGTGACCTCTTTAAATTTCTCCATCTCCAAATACAGCCACATTCTGAGGTCCAGGAAGTCAGGGCTTCAACACATACATTTCAGGGAGTGAGGGAGACCCAATTCAGCCCACAGTACTAATTCAAACAACACAAATACTAAGTGTGGAGTGCCAATGGGTGGTTAAATTTATTCCTTGAGAGAAGGGTTACATTTTTAGTAGAAATAAACATGTGTAAGTTAATGCTTTCCTTTGAATGTAGGAATAAAGCCAGAAGAGAATCTTCCAGAAGAACAGCATGTTTCCCCCTCTTTGAAATTCCGAGGTAGGAAGGTTAGCATCTTGTTTGAAAAATGAAGTGAAGGATGACCTGGATTGAGCTGTGCAAGTATCATGCGAGATATGGCCAGGCTGTGCCAGAGAGAGGAGAGGACAGGATCCTGAAGCAACGTGTGGCCAAGGAGACCGCCCTAGGAGAAAAGATTGCCTGCTCACCTGAAAGCTCAGATCTTCTCCTCATGGCTGGCCAGGGAATGCAGGTGACCACAGCTTCCATGTTCCTCTAGAGGTCATGAGCAGAGGAGCTGAGGCCACAGGAGAGGGAACACAGATAGAGCTGAGAGTCAGTTCCTACTGTAATAACAGCCCAGCTGCCCACTCGTCATACAAAATAACACTCTCCCTTCTGGAAGTGTCAGCAACCTGATGGCCTAGCCTATGGACAGAAGAAAAGGAGACAAGAAGTATGAATTAGAGTATGCTCTGTTCTACAAAATTCCCATTAAGAGTTCACAGCCTTAAACCCTGGGAGGACCCCAGAAATGCAGACTCGATATAGGTTATTAAATCATTTCTGGATTATTGACTTCCAAACCAATTGTAAAGATTATTGTGGCAATAATGCTCTTTGATAGGCATAGGAAGGAGCCAGTCTTAGCTAAATACTTACCATCAAAGTAAATATTGAACATTGGTAGTCATTTAAAATTTTTTGACTACTTTTAAAATATACTACCAATATTCCTTCCAATGAATGTATTCCAATATTACAGTGTTAAAACATCCGTTTCTAAGATAATACAGACTAGGGCAGTTAATAGTAACATAATGATGCCTAAATACCCTAACATGTACTCTTTTAAATGGCATTTTTCCTCAAATTCTTTTAATTAATGGTAGTGCACTTCACTGGATTGATCCTCTGAGACAGATAGCGTCAATTCTATATTATACTTAGAATAGAGTCTATGCTGGCAAAAAAAAAAAAAGGAGAGAGGTGTAGATGGATAAATAGCTAGAAAGATAAAACAGATAGACTTTAAATCAGGGAGAATTTATTTTACTGTATTGTAACTAAATATATAATGTTGAAATGATAGAGGTTGGCTCAATTTACCCAAATAATTATCTTGTGTTACTTTTTCATTTCCAAATGTTTCTGATCTAAATATGAATGTAATATATAAATTTGTAAGTCACTGATTAGTTGCCTTTTTTCTTGGTTTGAGCTTCTCTCCAGATTGGATACCTCTGAAGAGCTACCATCTGTCAATAGGTTGAAAATCATGGGACAGCCCTGGGAAGTCCCATACTGGCCCTTAATAGAGGTACAAAGAAGAAAAATCCCTGGAAAGATAAGTTCAAATATCAAAATGAAATGGCATTAACTGGCAAAGCTCATGCTTACAGATCTTTAAATGAGGCAGAGCCTCTAAAACCAGAGGATCATGTACTGGATTTTACCAAAGTCTCCAACAACGTAGATGCTATATTTACCTTCGTGAGTCTTGTGGAAGGGAATGGTGCAAAATGAAAAGGTTCAGTGGCTCCTCCTTGAAAATCATCTTAGCTGTTTGTGCCTGCTACAAGAACTATTGCATTCCTGTATCCTGTCCGTTCTCTCTCCTGTAAGACACATCACTCACTGGAAATAACTCCTCACCTATAGACCAGAGGACAGGAGGAAATGGGTACACAGGAGGGGAGTATTTGATCTTTGATTCTAGTGATTTAATGTATTTCTGAACATATTCTGCCCATGTTGTACAAACATCCTTATCTCTGCTGAACTGCCAACTTTACCATTCTTAGGTTGGTTTTCCCCTAATGACCTACTTGGTACCTCGAGATCTTTCATTGGATTGTGCTCTTGGCAAAGCCAGCAGCACAGGGCAGCAGGCCTGGGGAAGAAAATCTAGTATCCAGAGCAAGGGCACTTAGACTAACACAAATGAAGACGGGTAAAATGAAAACCAATGGTGAGACAAAAATGTCCATAACTGATGTGTCACTGATACATGCCAGGGCCAAAGCCACGCGGCACAACTTTGGCTCTTGGCCAACCCCCAGCATTTAGTCATTTCTACTACCTGCTTCCCCCAAGTGACCCCTGCCAGCCCCAGAAAGACTGTGGAGAAAGCTGAGTGCTTCCTCAAAAGGAAAGACTGAGGGTCACTCTTTCCTGACTCCTGATGGAGTTGCTGCCAGTGCTTCGGACGCTCAGTGAGCCAGCCCTGCCGAGTCCCATTTCCCAGCTGTCTGTCACAGTGACTGATCGCAGCTCCTCGCTCTCTTCTCCACCTCATTTTCAAGTGACTTCCTTTTTTCTGTAATTCATAAATCCTCACTTTCATGTGAGGCTTCTCTCTGATACTTTATCAAATGCCTTTTGAAAGCCTCTGCAGAAAATATAACCTGTGTCCTGGACTTCCTTCCCTCAGCTATTTCTTCAGTAATGGAATCTATTTTTTAGAAAGGGAGGCACAGCGGGGCAGGTTGGTTCTTGGATATACTATGCCTCTCTTGTGAGGATCCCAAAGCACTCCATGCAGACTTCGTGTAATTCACCCTCACCGTGCGCCTTCTGTGAAAGGAAGCGATAAATTCTCAGTTCTTCTGCAGTGAAATTTTCTCCTTCCTCAGAACCCTTTAATAGGCTCTCTCACAAATAATCCTCTTCCAAATTGGTAAGAAGCGTAGATTGTCTTCATATGACAACACACAGTGAGGCCTCAATAAACACCTGTGGGACAAAGGCCCTTCTCTGTTGTTTTCTGGTCTCTTCTGTTGCCCCAGACCTGGAATTAATGAGCTCTCTCTCTCTCTCTCTCTCTCTCTCTCTCTCTCAATTTCTCTCTTTCTCTCTCTCTCACACACACACACTTTCTCCTCTCTTTCTCTTTACTCATCTACAGCAGTTTTAGGTTCACAGCAAAATTAAGAGGATAGTACAGAGAGTTCCCATATAACCTCATTCCTACACATGCACAGTCTTCCCAACTATCAGCATCTGGACCATATGGCACATTTGTTACAACCGATGAACCTGTATTGAGGTCATCATCACCCAAAGTCCATAGTTTACATCAGGATCACTCTTGGTGTTATACATCCTATGGGTTTGGACAAATGTATAATGAAATGTATCCATCATCATAGTATCACACGGAGTAATTGCACTGCCCTAAAACCCCTCTGTGCTCTACCTGCTCATCCTTCCCTTCAAACTGAGTGGGTGAGCATGAAGGAGCATGGGAGGCACCACACATGGAAAATACAGTGTGTTCCTGGCGAACAATTCTGCTCAGCAGTAATACCACAGTGCTGATTCAGGTGATCCCTCTAGTTAGATTTTCCTTTTGCTCCACTTTCAATGCTGAACCTAAACCTTTCTCCTTCACACACAACGGGACATACACAGGTCCCTCTATGAAATCTTTCTCCTTAACTGTTCACACATGAGTTATAAAATGAGAGAACTTTGCCTATACATCCCAAAAGGAAAAGGCCAATTTCAAATTGAATTCGTGTATATTATCTCACTCTTTTAAAAAAATAGGTTCTCCTGATAAAGAAACTCAAGACGAATTTTTTTATAATGTTCATAAAAATAGCTTCTACATTAGCCTTTATATGGTAAGAAGATAGGCTAATAATAGCACAGTGATTGGGGGGCCAATTTTCCTTAAATGCCTCTTCCAGCAGCTATGAAGCCCTTTTGAGATTTAGAAGCTTCAGGATTCTGTCTTCTGGGGAAAAAACTGCATAAATTGAAGGATTCTTACAAAGAGGTTTGGTCTAATTCCTCCCTGATCATGACTTGTCAGTGGCTCCCAGTGCTGATTGATTGGACCTGCTCAGCGAGGTCCGCTGTCACAATGGGGACCATTCCCAACTGCCTCCACTCCAGGCTGTCTGCATTTCCCTTATTAAATTCCTTTGTCAGAGCTTTATAATTTAGCTGTAAAAATCAGTGTAAGCTAACGCTCAAGCTACCAGCTGACAAGACCTTTTAAAAAAAGGAAGTCACTTCAACTGCATTTTCAGGCAGTGGGAGGCTTAGAAGATGGGGAGCTGGCAATAAGACAAAATAATATTTCATTCTTTGTCTCAATTTTCTGCTTAATTCTGGTGTCCTGGAGGAAATATAGATGCTTTTCCAAAGTATTTCCAGTCCACAAAAAATATTTTTCATCTAAAATGTATTATTTAAAAGATTTAATATGTATAGCTGAAAATGAATGGAGTCACCCAGAATATTGGTCACATGTTTAACGCAGTGCGGTAGGTATGAGCAAGAGAGCAGCACTCTAAATCAGTGTGCCCCACAGTGTGTCCCCTGAATCCTCTCCATCAGGTGTTCCAAGACCCCTCTGAGATCCAGCCTGACCCTCAGAATGACCATCTCTGGAGCAGAATCAGACTTTTAACAATTGCCTGGAAGATCTGAAAGCTCACCGACCAAGACTTCACTCTTTCCCTAGGACAATGCTCAGAGATGACTTGGAGACCAGTGGTCAAGCTGAACCCTTCACTGCCTCCATAAGGCCAAAGAAAAATGTATGATTTGAGTAAATACTCTGAGACTGAATCAAGGACACAGAAACAGCGTTAGGACAAAAAGTGTTTGGTAATTATTTGCTTCTGCTTGACTCCATGCCAGCAGTGACTAACACATTTACTATAATTACACCCATGTTAGCAAGAGAAAAATAATCTAAAGCACGTTGAGATGATATGTAAATGTTTGTTTTTCAGGTGCAAAAAATTAAGGAGAATTGATTGACAAGTAACTGAGGGAGGCATAGATAATGAGGAAGGAAAAAAGGAATGGAGGGGAGAGGAGGCTGTGAACCTGGTGGCAGAGGGGCCAGAGCAGTGGTGGGTGCCGGGTGGAGGCAGAGAAGAGGACCAGGGTGATGGCATCAGATCAGGTGTAGGGAATACCTGAAGGTGAGTTAGTTCCTTGCCAGAAGGACCAGATGTTAGATGCTCTGAGGAGAGTGTGTTTTATTTTAGAATGCTCTCCAGGCACCTGGGTCAAGAAGAAGCAGGTGGCCAGAAACAAAATGTAACCTATTAAAAGCCTGATTTATGTGAAAAATGGGTTCTGGGGCAACCCCTACACCAGTGTGATCAGTAGACACACTCATAGAAAGAAAACAGTCTAGCAAATAAGGAAACAAGATTGAAGTCAAGGATAAGGAGCAGCTGGTGGGGATAGATACAACTTCATATTTTTTTCCAATTTATCTATACTCCATCAGCACTTCAGATCCACTCACTTAAATTTGAAGTCTTAATTTACAAGCCCCCAAGCAATTAGAATATCTACTTATACACACTACTTATTGTGAGGTATCCCCACTTTCCCAGTCACTCAGACATAAAGCCCAGTGTTTACTTTGACATCTGTCACTCATCCTTAATGTTCTCTCACCATCAAACTCACTGCTGATGACCAAAAACTTTTATGTAATAATACGCATTGAACATCATTTCTCCCACCCATGTGCTGTCACTGCCACCAGCCCAGTTCATCTTATATCCCACATGAGCACTTGAGATCACATCCATCCCACTCCAGATTAACTTCCCTGGTTAAGGTAGTCCCATCTGATCAACAATTGCACCAGCCCAATACTGCTGCCATCAGCACCAAAGGACCTCACTTAGCTCAAAGAACTAAACAAAATGTCCCTACCTGTCTGTATATTGCAAAGGACAGCCTGTCTCAATCAGATACATGCTCTGGGGACATCTGAGTTCCTAGTAGCCAACTTCAAGCTCAATTCCCTTGTTATTTCTCTTTGAGCTCCTTCTTCAATCATACAAAAGTCTTCTCTAAGGCCCTTTTTAACTCCTCACTTCTCTTTTCTAATTTCACATGCCAGAGTGTTCATATTGTAGTTCCTTTCCCTCTTCCTCCTTCAAAGACCTCAGATCTCTAACTCAGCTTGAATTATTTCACTTTTTCTTTAGACCTTGGATGCCCACTACCCTCATATTCTTTTCCTATAGCATCTTTCTTTAAAACTGTTCTACCTCAATGTCATGTATATTTTGCATTTTATTAAATGTTGAACAATTTTGATGATTTCAGATTACAAATGTTTGCAAGTCTATGTGGTGAGCACCCAACATGAATAAAGACTCATCTGGGACACTGACCACTAGTCCACCTCCACAGTTGCTGTCCAGGTGAATGCAGTGGAGGGGACCACCCTTCGTCAGGGTTCCAGGGAGCTCAGGGTTATGGAAGACAGCTCTGAAGGAATAGGGAGCTTGGTCCTTGGTGGCCAACAAGCAGGACAAGGTCCTCCTTCAAATCCTCTACCTCATCGAGATGCCAGTACTCTCACTTTCTGCTTCCTCCTTCATCTGAACCCTGCCCTGATTTCATAAGCATTGAATTTAGTCACAGGAACAAGCAGAGCAAAGTGGAAGTGGTAAAGAAGGAAACAACCTCCACTTCTGGATCCAGTCTGTCATCCCAACTTTGTGTTCATGTTTTATGATCCCCTCCCCTACCGTGAAATGTCTAGGGATGTTTCTCATGACATTTTTTCTATTTTACCATATCTCCCCATTCTCCTGTGAGATAACTTAATTTCATTCTCTCTCCTCAAACCTTCAACAATTTCTCCTTCTTCCTTCCTGAGAAGTGGGAGTGATCGGAAGTTGACCTAGTCAATTCCCACCGCCAGCACCACCTGCATCACAGCAGGTCCATTCTTCACTCAGTCCTGCCCCAGGCCTATGGATTTTCTCCTCAGTACCCACAGGAAGGGCAATTCTCTCACCTCACTCAATCAAGAGCAGCGCTTAGCAATCCTCTCACTTCTGTCCCATGTCAGAAACTTCCTTGGTGCTGGATCACTCCTTGAGCATAACAAGGATTCTTCTTTTCTCATCTTAAAAAATATTCTTCGTCACTTCCCTGTCCTCCCCAGATTCCACCCTCTTTCTTTGCTCCCTTCTTCAACAATAATCCCCCCAAAAGGTGTCTTCATTTGGTGTCTCTTCTATTTCAACCTCTCATCCAGTCAGTCATGAATCCCCTTCAAGACTTGAAGATTGGCATCTAGTCTCTTCTCTGTGTAACCTCCTTGGTGAAGCATGCCCTGGCCACCTGCTTTAAATTGAGCCTTCAAGCACACTATAAATGAGGATTTCAATTGGTCCAATTGTCATAGAAAACAATATGCAGTTTCCTTTAAAAGTTTAAAATAGAACTACAATGTGATCCAGCAACCTCACTTCTGTGTTTCTATATATCCAAAGGAAATGACATCACTATCTTGAAGAGATATCTGTACCTCATGTTCATTGCAGCATTATTCACAGTAGTCAGGATTTAGAAATATGAACCTAAGTGTCCATTTATGGGTGAATGGATATATATACATATATATATATATGAGATGGAATATAATTCATCCATAAAAAAAGAAGGAAATCTTGCAAAGTGTGACAACATGGATGGATCTTGAGGGCATTATGTTAAGTGAAATAAACCTGACAAAGATAAATACTGAATGATCTCACTTGTATGTGAAATCTAAAAATAGTCAAATTCACAGAATCAGATAGTAAAATGTAGGTCACCAAGGGCTGAGGGGAGGGGGGCAGCGGGGAAGTGACGTTCAAAAGGTATAAACTTCCAGTTATAAGATGATGTAATGTACAGCATGATAACAATATAGTTAATAAGGTATCATATACTTGAAGTTTGTTAAAAATTTAGGTCTTAAATGTTTTCACCACAACAAATAATTGCTACTTATGTGAGGTGATGGCTGTGTTGATGAGCTTAATTGTAATAATTTTACAATGCATACATATATCAATGTTGTATACCTTAAGTATATAAAAATATTTTAAAGAAAGGTAAAATACTCTGTGAGAAAGAGAGGGGGAAAATGAGACTTCATGTGCAGGGCACTCACCTTGCACTCACAATATCCAGGCTTCGGTTTTTCACATAGCGTTTACTACTCTCTAGTAATACTCGGCAAGTCGTTTCTTCCACGTGTCATATCTTTTTCATTCATTCATTATCAGCATTCTTTCACGCATTCTAGTGTTATTTAAGGTAATAACACTTGCTAAGAAAAATATTGATAATCTTCTTTAATCCCCTTCCAATCCAGCCTCCTCACCCGTGCCTGTAATGAACACAGCAATTATTAGAGAGGCAAAGGGGAAAGTTGGAAACATTACTCATTTGACTGTCAAAGCCACGGCCCACTTGGGAGAGCTCAAATCATAGAGTAATTCTATCCCATTCATCTGAACATTGGGATTCTAAAACAAAGAAGTCTCCCTACCAAATGGGACAAAATTTGCAAACCACTTAATCCCTTAATACAACAAACAGAGTCCAGAGGAAATCCTCCCAGAGACAAGCCTCCTGACTGTTGAAAATGAATACTATTCACCATTTTCTGTAGTTATCAGGCATCAGTTAATGACTAAAACACCAGAGAACATTTCCAAGCACAGAAGTGAGAAGTCAGGACAAAGTTCCCACCCATTTCCTGGGGGTTTGATGTAGTTCATCACAACTCTAAGCCCTTTCCAGACAGACTAGGATGAGCTACTGGGACATGGACTTTCATTCTCTATCCATGTGGCTACGTAGTAGACTAAAAACACAGATGTGCACAAGGCAGTCTCTACCCATAAGAAGCCCACCACCCACTCTGCGTCTCTCCCAGTGCACCCCAGACTCCAGCTCAAGCTGCTTAACCTGTTACAGAGCAAACGGGGGGGAAGGCCCCTAAGGGGGCCAAGGGCAATATACTATTACCAAAAAAGAACCCCCAGGTTCGTTATGCCTGCCACCAAAGTAAAGATGTCTCTCAATGCCAGAGATTCGTGAAAAGAAAAGGAAATGTCTATTTAATGCTATACAAACTTAAAGTAGTGACCTAATGTCTTCATCAAAATCCCAAAGTCCCTTAAAACACCCACAAACACACACAGTCCTTCCTTCCCCCCCTTTGCCCATTCTGGGGTACTGTATCTCAGGAAAAGAAATAGAAGTCCATGGCTCAGGCAGCCCCCAGTTCTTCTCAGTAACCCATCTCGGCTGGTAGGCCTCCCTTGGTTCCCGGCACCACCAGCTGTGTCTTCGGGATCTCTGCTAAAGCTGGGTGGTGGTTTCCCCTTCTAAAGCTGCGGGGGTCCCCACCCTGGCAAAGCCTTGTGGTTCTCTCTCCACTGCCCCAGCCACGTGGTTCTCTCTGCACAATGGCCATGGAAGTCTCCACCTTGCCAAAGCCGCGTGGTTCTCCCGGCCATGGCTGCCACATCTGGGTTTAAATCCCCATGCCAATCCTCCTCTGCAGCCCCATTTCCGACTCCTCCCACCATCAGCTATACTTGCTAGCCCTCTCATATCCTTCCAGCTCTACTGGGCTGCCATCGTGAGTCTGGGCAGGTGTGGCCCCATGTCATGAAGCCAATCTTCTTCAAGCTCCCACGCAGGTGCTGTAACTCGGGGACCTGCCTCCCAGTTACATCCTGGTGGGGAAGTTACTTCCATCCCCCTGGCTCAGAGCCTGGCCACAGCTATTTAACATATCTATGTAACCAGTCAAAGGTTATAGATATGTTAAATGACCATTCCAGAGGGTAGCTGCAAGGCTGCTGCTGTGAAAAACAGCTCTCAAAGGCCCTGCTCCATTTGTCCCTTCCCCCAACCCACTCCTGTGGGGGTTCGGGTTGAGGACATCCTAATATTTTCTGAACACCTTGAGTTCTGGACCCCATTCCAAATCTCTATTTGGGCCCCCCTTTGGCTGCACCCTGTTACAAACCCACTCAGCTACCTGAGCATCACCTGATCCACTCACCATAAGTTCCAAACTTAGTTGTTTATTGAATAAATGATCTTAAAGCAACAGAACACCAGGAGCATGACATCCTCTTTATGTTTTTCTAAATATGCTGTCCTTGCTTTTGGTTTTCATTCTTATTCTAGGTTTTATTATCTTTTTAGAGTTGGGAGGAGACCCCAAAGGAGACCTCGATTTTACTAAAGTTCACTCTGTACTTTGTATAACACACTGGAGCTAAATAGAGAAAACAGTGAGAAAATATTATTTACATATACTGCATCTACTCCGAGGGTTATAAAGCAAAGCTCATTTCAGGGATAAAGACATCTGTAATAATTAGCTTCTGTGACACCAGCCTTGGCTACATCTTCTGGATTACGTATTCTATAATGACACAGCTTCCTACCTTTATCCCAGTCAAAGAAGAAAACAGAGACTTCTTGAACCAGAGAGGCCCAGCGGGAACCCACACAGGCAGTAAGCACAGAGGTCATAAATCATCGCAGCAGGTCTGAGGAGTGGACAGAGATTCAAACATCCTGCAAAGCAGAATTTTCTAATTCTGGACTCCATAAAAATTACTCTTTGCAGGGTATTATTTAAAAGAGTTATGCCTTCATTCCTTTTATTCACACCTGCCAGCATCTCTGGCTTTGGCCAGTCCCTGTAGGGGATATTTTTTCTGAGTTTCCTTTTGATAATCTGCATTAGGAAAGTATTATCTAGATATGTTTTTTCCAAAGTAACCATCTTGCCTGAAAATATTCATTCACCCCTCCTCTTCTTAGTTGAGAACTACAGATCAAACGAGAGAGATGTTGCAGGAAAAAAAGGCCCTCTGACTGATGCTTCAAAAGGCCAAAATTTAAAACATCAGTTTGGAGGAGGGAAAGATTTATTGATCTAGAAGGTGATGACCAAGAAGATGGGAGATCTAATCCTCAGATCCATCTTCCTTACTGGACCAAGGGTGACCAGGAGGGAACTGGTGTATGGAAGAAGTGGTGGGGCAAGTTTTAATTGGAGGAACTTGGAAGTTGGCCACATAAAGGCATCAACACCATCAACAGCAGATCTTCCTGGATAATAGACCCTTAGCTTCTGAAAGTGTTCCTGTGTTCAAGTTCTTGACACATCCTGGACCTTTGGTTCCTGGGGTAAGAAAGACAAGTCTTTGGTTCCAGGTGCAGCTGGTGGCCAAAGTTCTGTCTGTGCATGCTTCAGCTACATAACTTGTGGTTTGGGGCTGTTGTCTCTGAAAATCAACTCAGCGCCTTGTCAAACAGGAGAGAACGATTTTGACTGTTGAACCGGAGAGGCCCAGCGGGAACCCACACAGGCGGTAAGCACAGAGTTCATAAATCATCGTGGCAGCTCTAAGGAGTGGACAGCTATTCAAAATGTCCTGTAAAGTAGAATTTCCTAATTATGGACTCCATAAAAATTAATTCTTAGTAGGGCCATTGTTTAAAAGAGTTACAGTTCTGTGGTTACAGAGATAACCACCCTGGAAAACCTCCCATGACTTTGAAAGCGTCTCATTGACGCCAAGCTTAGGTACACCCTTGCCTCAGGAATCCCTGCGATCATTATTCTGAATAATTTACTGATCCCTGCATGTTAATAACACTCCACAGGACAGTGTGTGAGGGTGACAGGAGAGTGAACACACCTCCCTCTCATTAAGGAACACCTTAGAGAATTAAACCTTTTACAAAGAATGAGAGTGACCAGTAGGAATAGAGGTGGTGCAAATGCAAAGCACAGCAGGTCCTCAATGTGATGTGACATAAATCACACCTCCTTTATATCCACTAAGTGCAGACTTCCTGGGCTGTTGATTAATCTGCCAAGCATCTGACTGCTTCTGTTCCTCCTTCCCTAAATCCTCCACGTGTAGCTTTCAGCCTGATGTTTCCAGTCTCAGATCTGACTATGCAGCTGCACAGCCCCACCTACTACTCCTATACCATCAACATAGGTATTTTGAGGGGATGCAGTCTATGGCAGGGAATAAGCAAAAAAAGGTATCTGAGAATATAAAGGGCAAAGGATACCATATAAGGAATAATTTATACTGAAATGTAAATGTGATTTCACTGGAAGTGAAACCAGTGATTAAATCAGCCATGGAGAAAAAAATATTCTCATTTCTGGTATTTTTTTACTTGCTACCCCCCAAAAAATATCTATTCAACAAAATTAAAAACAGAAGTCTGCCAGAATTCTGAAAGATACTGTCTGTGAACATAAACTGTGGCCTCCGAAGAGGAGCCCGGATAAATCCAGTGTGTTATTTATTATGGCATCCAGAAAGGTTGTCAGGTTAACAATGGGAAAGCTGTACAACAAGAAACAATGCATTTGTCAGAATCCCAGTGGCATTGTTCTCTGTCCCAAAGATAGTCTGAAAACAGAGCAAGAAGGAGTGGACAGTAGGCAGAGTGCAGGCTGGCAGGCATCCGGGCAAAGCAGTTCAGAGTAGATGTGAAATTGAAGAGGTGCTTACTCTGAAAACTTTGCTCTTTGTCGTTTTTTAAAATCCAGGTCTCTGATTCGTCCCTGGCTCCAGCCCCAGTCATCTTAACCACTTCTAATGGCCAGCAGTGGCCACAAAATGCTACCAGATCCCAACTGCAGCCTCCCTAGAGCTGAGCTTGAGACAGATGCCCATAGTGTTTTGCTGTGGATTCATGTGTTTGGCACATCTGCCTCATGTGACATACTGTTCATTTCTCCCTGGTAGAGAGCCTGAAAGATGATAACAATCTACCAAGAAATGAGTTATCTGTCCTGCACAGATGGACCACAGCTTTGTCATTTTCTCTGGGATGTTTAATCAGATGTCTTTGAATATGTGAGAGAGAATAAAGCCCGCTTAATAAACATGTCTTGCTTAAAAACTCTTTGTAAGAGCTCAAGATGTGTGTCCTTTTCTTCCTCGCACATTTTTTTCAGCCCTTTGAAAGCCGCCGTCTGACGTGCGTGATGTCTGAACTATCCTGGCTCTGTGTGTGCACGGATGAGAAGAAAGCGGTCTGTTCTGATCCCACTCTCCTCTGGGGCGTGAGAGATAAGGCTCTGCGAAAGGCTGCCATGCCACCCTGAAATTTCAGAAGACATGCAACCCAGAAGTGCCAGGCTCCAAGGCTTTTAGGAATGCTCTTCTATTATTCATAGGAAGAGACAAAGACACAAAAAACTCTCCTTAGATGGAGGAAAATAGGGCACGTCAACACCATGAACAAACTAATCAACCACCACAAGAGCGTGAAACCAAAGCAGACGTGGGATTTTTCTAAGGGATGAAACTTTCTAGATGCTGGATATTCTGAGACTCAGAAAATAATAACTTCTATGGTTCACTTTCATTCTTTTTCAAAAACTCTAGTGCCACATCCTTTAAATATATTACTGTTTTAAGCAACATAGACTGTTCATAGCCTCCCACTGACAAAAAATATGCACATTATCCTTCAAAACTTCTAGTTGCTTATTTATTCACATTCACATCTGAGGATCATCCATCTGGGAAAGTCAGTGCATACGGCCCTCACATTGCTGGGTGTTAGTGGACATCACTGTACAACTATTTCTTGTGCAGAAACGTGCTGTCATATCAAAGTGTGGGCTAGTGGTCTGCACAACTTGGAGGGGTCTGAGATATTTCCTTTAGCATCTGCCACCTCAGCCCATTGACTTTATCCCTCTACACAGGGCCCCTGTCTGCAAAGTGAGAATACATGCTCTTCAGGACATTGCAGATGCATAAATGAGATTCTGGAGTAAGCACTGGGGAAGGATCTGGAGCTCTCCCATTACATCATTCCGAATATGGACTGTATGTGTTAGTGATATTTTTGCCATTAACATCTTGCAGGACAAAATGATTACCATTTCTCTACTATCTGGCCTGAAATGATTTCTAAATAAAGTGGCTCAAACTATCTGAATAACTTCTTTGCCACTGTCTACTCTTTTGGTTTGTGATGCCTTCTGACACATTTTTACATGGACTCACAAATCATATTCTAAAACAACATTGTCTGGGAAGTGGGAAATTTACAAGATTCCATCCTAGGCCAAAATGACTTGCGCCTATGACAACATAAAATTAACCATCCCCCACACCCATCTTTATAAGGCCATGGGTGTGTTCCATCACCTAAATGTGCAGAGATTACCTCCTTTAGTGTGTACTCACTAATTTAAAAATAGGAGTGCCTTTGCACAAAACAGCACAAGATCTCAGAGTGATGACAATGTTCCAGATACTTCACCACCTAGGCCCAGCCCTCTTGGCCATCTCCTTCACAGGGGCCCTAGGGGTTGATGCCATTTCATAGCCTCCCTTCTGCTTGGGGCCGCAATGGGGTGAGAAATGTCCAGTGAGTCATAGGTAAGGTGACACAGGGACTTGTGATGATTAACTTATATGGCAATTTAACTGGACCAAGGACATCCAAATTGCTGGTAAAATTCTCTCTGGGTGAGTTCGTGCAGGTGTCTCTGGAAGAGATTAATAGTTGAATCAGTGGACTGAGTAAAGAAGATAGTCTCTCACCAATGTGGGGATATCATTCAATCTTTAGAGACCTGAAAGAATGAAAAACAGAGGAAGGGTGAATTCCCTCTTTCTGCTTGAGCTGGGGCATCTGTCTTCTGCCCTTGAACATCAGAGCTCATGGCTCTCCAGCCTTCAGACTCAGACAGGATCACACCACTGTCTTTCCTGGACCTCCACTTGCAGATGGCAGATCAGGGGACTTCTCAGCCTCCATAACCATGAACCACATCTTCATGGCAAGCTCTTCTGATCTGTATACATATCTGCCATGTATCTACCATCCATTTATCTATCAACAACCTGTCTATCCTGTCTATCGCCTATCTATTTATTTATCTTTCTACCTCCTATTGGCCCATTTCTCTGGGGAATCCTGACTAATATAGGATTCTAGAAAATTTTCTTTTTCTGATAAAAGTCAGTTTAGGTGACTATCCCTCCCACATCTACCATTGGCTCTTTCTTTGTTTTTCTTGCCCTATTAACATTCAATTTTTAACAAATAAGGACACAGTCCTTAAATACTTAGTTAGGTTTATGTTATTTTGGTCTATTCATAAATGTAGTTTTACGAGTTATCATTACAGGGACTTTCAAAACATTCATTGAATGCTCTTTTATGTCAAACTGTGTTTGTGAATTTAATTTATTATGGTTTCCTTATATTCACTTCAAGGGTCTCATTTATAAAACAAAAAGTTCCCACCTATTTAGCAACTCAAGTAATGTAATAAACTTAATTTACACATGCAGCGATTCCCACATTCTCTTAAATACTCTGGCCCTGCATACAAACATTACTAAATCATCTTATGCCTTTTCATTTAAAGTAACAGGTCTAAATTTACCTAAGCAATTACACCTTTTAATTTGGAATCATGAGTCTAATCTCTTAGATGCTTTATGTGTCAAACTCTCTTAAATATTACAATTACTTAAAATATTAAATATAAACAGATTGTTCCTAACAGCCAAAAAGTGTCAGTGCTTTTCACTGTCTAGTCTTCATTCTAAGCCTTCCCAAGATTAAAGACACAGGCCCATGAATAAAGAAATCACAGCAGCCCCAGCAGACCCAGGGGCCAGGAGCAGGAGCCCAAAACACCGGCACCTGGAGAGTTTTATTATAATTCTAACAGTAATGCTGAGCCTTTTTCTTTTAAACCTCACCTGAAGATACATTTTTTAAAATTGATTTTAGAGAGAGGAAGGGAGAGAGAGAGAAAAAACATCGATGTGAGAGAGAAACATTGATTTTAGAGAGAGGAAGGAAGAGAGAGAAAGTTGCCTTACACACATGCCCTGGCCAGGGATAAAACCTGCAAACTAGGTATGTGCCCTGTCAAGGAATTGAATTCACAACCTTTTGGTGTACAGGATGATGCTCCAACCAACTTAGGCACCTGCCCAGGGCAAACCATTTTTTTTAGGCCTTTGCTACGCCACAATGAACTCTCAGACTAGTCCCTCAAACTGGGTGATTTTCCAAGCCATTTCATCTTAGTTTGGTTGCTTCTGGCCTAACTTTTGTGAAACTTCTTTTCATGTTGTGCCTAACCTGGGTGTCTGACACCTTGTGATCAACACCATGTGACCACCCCCAGGTCAGTGCGGTGATGCATTGGATTCAGCTAACCACTTTGGTCTGTCTGTGCAGAATCTGACCATTAGTCACCCCTCCTTATGACCCTTTAGTCATGGAAATGTGATGTTTTAATGAGGTTTTTGTTTTTCTATTGGAGTTGTGTGGTAAACTCCACCCTCACTCACCTGCCTCAGCCTGGCAAGTCTCAGAGTGAAAAGGAAAGCTGAACTCACCAGCCCCACACGACTTCTTTGCTGGAAATTAATTAATTTCAAAAAAGAAAACATTCTTTCTTCATCTACAAAAGAATCCACGATAGCCAAGCACTAAATAATACCTTCACTTCTTTCTACAGATACCCTTAGTACTTTGGGAGTTTCAAAAGTTCCCTGGAGTTGCATGATTTTAAATGTTGTAAACAAATACATATTCTCAAAGAGCTTACATTTGGCCCTAAAATAATATATCACGTTGGCATTTTGGAAGCATATCTGGCTGTACCTTTATATTCTCCTCCTCAATCTAAAAGGAATAACTCTTATTCTGAGTAGTAAAAATTAAAAATTTTAAAAAATGTAGCTTTGGGTTTAGATATCCTAAATTAAAAGTTTCATTCTGCTATTACCTATCTGAGTGACACTTAATCTCTTTGGGCCTCAGTGTCCTCATCTGTAGAAGGACACATTTGGACCAAGAGACTTCTAAGTCTTTTTTCTAAAAAATCATGACTTAATGACTTGGCTAGAGAAAGCAGAAAGAACCACGTACCAATTACTTTTTATCACGAGCATTGTAAATGGAAAGCCAAAGAAGTTACAATTTTCCCTTCCAAATCACGTACTCTACTGGAGTAATATTTTCATAAATAGACCTGAACTTCCTGAGATAAGGAAAAAAAGTGAACTTTCAGATGACCAAAGTGGAATATTGCAAGGGAAATGTGCTGTGAAAATTATACTGAGATTGTTATCCTGATGGAAATTTGGTAAAGTTATCCTTATCCTAGAGAAACTATTTAAGGTCAGACAATTACATAAAGATGAGGATTTTTTTAAAGGAGAGCACTACTACATTTCTTGACTTGTTTATTTATACATCCAGAGGTTTTAAGAGGTTTAAGGGTGAGTCTTTGCACTAGCCTACACATATTCTAATAAGACTTACTTCTCATGGAGTCATAACAGAAAGGAAACTTGGGTTTGTCGAAGCAATTGAAAACATGGGCAAGTGTCACTGTGCCCTAAGCACATGACAGACCTCACGTTACTATTCCTAAATTACTATTCCCACCTTAAAGACAAGAGATCTGTGTCCATAGACAAAGTGGCAAAGGTGGTGGTAATTCATGGATTCAGGACTTGAACCTAAGCTGTCTGACTTGAAGTCCTCTCTCTTAATTGATACCTGCTGTTGTCCCCTTGTAGGGGAGGGTTTTATACTTCTATTAGAGCATTCTTCAAAAATTACCCTTTAAATCAGATTTTCTCCTATTTTACAAAAGGCAAGTGATTTCTTGACGGTGGGCAGTTCTCATAATATGGTAAGAACAGCTTAATTCTAAAAAGTCATTCATACTTCTATTGAAAAGATTCTGCCTCACCCTGGGCTTATTTGAAGGAAAATGCTTCAAATTTTTGACAGCCTGTCTAGGGTGAAAGAGTAGAGGGGATGTGTGAAGGGAAAGTTCATAAAATGAACAAATAAAGAAATAGCCTCTGACATATTAGCCAACAGTAAGTAAAGCAGGGGAAAATTAAATAAAATTAAATAATTAAACATTATTCATGTATAGTTTTTTGACATGATCCTTCTAGAAGAGAAACCTTTCAGAAGGCTTACACCCAAATTTCCTAGACTCGATATTTTGCCAGAAGTACATGCCTCTCCCTTACTGTTGAGGGGGAGAAGCCTACATTTTGAGGGTAAATAGTTGGGCTCACATGTGAAGTAAGGAAATACGATGTCTTTGTGACATCACAGCTGCACTCCCACAGGTACCCGCTGGGACCACTTTGGAGAAACAAGCTGGCACATGGCAGGGACACATTGCCTGCAGCTCATTGCTTAGGGTGCAATCTATGTGAAGAACAAAATCTCTCACAGCCATCATTGACTTAAGCTGTTCCTA
Organism: Phyllostomus hastatus; assembly: GCF_019186645.2. NCBI lineage: Eukaryota > Metazoa > Chordata > Mammalia > Chiroptera > Phyllostomidae > Phyllostomus > Phyllostomus hastatus. Next base: position 35,459,450 of record NW_025334028.1, read on the forward strand.
TTTTGATTTATAATACAAGACTCTGATCTCATGTTATTGAAATAAAATAAGAGCAAAACAGCTTTTAAATATTTTAAAAAAACTGATTTAAAGTAATTGAACACCACAGTACTTTTCAACCAGAAATTCTGAGTATTGTCTGCTTTTCCAAGGAGAAGACCAGTTTTTAAGATGAGAAGATGAGGTTTCATTTATTTTTCTGTATGGTGTTAGTTGGTGATTGAGTTTCATTTTTTTTTTTTGCATGTAGCTGTCCAGATCTCCCAACACCATTTGTTGAAGAGGCTATCTTTACTCCATTTTATGTTTCTTTCCCCTTTGTCAAATATTAATTGACCATAGAGACTTGGGTTTATTTCTGGCCTCTCAGTTCTGTTCCATTGGTCTATGTGCCTGTTCTTATGCCAGTACCAGGCTGTTTTGATTACAGTGGCCTTGTAATAGAGTTTCATATCAGGTATTGTGATGTTCAGCATCACTATTCATCAAAGAGTTGCTACCCCACACTGGTCAGAATGGCCATCATAAACAAATCAATAAACAAGTGTTAGAGACAATTCGGAGAAAAGGAAACCCTAGTGCACTGTTGGTGGGAATGCAGACTGCTGCAGCCACTGTGGAAAACAGTATGGAATTTCCTCAGAAAACTGAAAATGGAACTGCCTTTTGACCCAGCAATTTCACTGCTGGCATTATACCCTAAGAACCCTGAAACACCAATCCAAAAGAATCTATGCACCCCAATTTTCATAGTAGCACAATTTACAATAAACAAGTACTGGAAGCAACCTAAGTGCCCATCAGTAAATGAGTGGATCAAATATCTCTGATGCATTTACACAATGGAATTATACACAGCAGAGAGAAAGAGCTCCTACCCTTTGTGACAGCATGGATGGAACTGGAGAGCATTATGCTAAGTGAAATAAGCCAGGCTGTGAGGGGCAAATACCATATGATCTCACTTTTAGTTGGACAATAATCAACAAAAGAAAAAAGCAAACAAAATATGAGACATTGAAATTAAGAACAATCTAACAATAGCCAGAGGGGAGGGGGGAAGGGACAGTGGGGAGAAAGGTTTTCAGGAACTACTATAAAGGGCACATGGACAAAACCAAGGGGGAGGGTGGAAGCAAAGGAGGGAGGTGGGTTTAGAGGGGGTGGGGGAAGTGGTAGGGAGAAAATGCAGATAACTGTAATTGAAGAACAATAAAGTAATTTTTAAAAAGAGAGAGTTATAGAGTGCAAATGGACTCCATTCAGCAAATCTGACACCCTCTAAGTTTACATAATCATCTCATGCTACCTAAGAGTCTGGGGAAACATTAAAGGAGTGGGGTAATGTTCTAAATTGTCCTAATTTGCAATCATCTTGGATGTCTTGCCTTTGCTTGCACTGCACCCTACCTGTGAATTGCCTCCATCTCCACACCCCGCCATGTCCAACTTCTCTGACCTTATATACTTGTGGAGATTGGGACATATGTATTAGCTCTTCCTCCACACATAAGAATTATGCAAATAAGACAGGCAATAGTGCAGATAGCATTTGATCTTAAGTCACCTGGAGGCCAGCCTCATGGTGACCACATTATACTGGGTATTAGTATACCCAGTATACTGCATTTCAGTATACTGAATAAGCATTTCAACAATTTTTTCCATGATAGTTTACCTCTGATTCTATTCTGGGTAGAAAGCATATTTCCCAAAAGGAACTCAATGAGACATTCTTTGACAACCTCTCAGGATGTTTGTACAAGCTTTACCTAAGTTCTCAGTATCCAAAACATGACTGTGTGCCTGTGGAGGGAGATAATAACTCAGCCAGCAGTGACCCAGTAGCACTGAAGAAGGGAGGAAGAGCATGTTTTTAGGGGAAATTTCATTTTACTTGATGACAAAATTATCGGTAGAGCAATAGGACCTCACTCTGGAGTAAGAGCTATAGGTTCATCAAGGTGGATGCCTTCCAAAGATAGACACTGCAGATGGGCTTCTCAGAGGAATGTAGGAGCATGAATACCACTGAGAGAGAGGGCTCCAGGTTTAAGGCTGTGAGGAGCAGTGGAACCCAGCAGAGGGCACGACAGGAGCTGCACACATGAATCTGGTGTGGGGGGTCTCACTCTAAGATAAGGCAGATCATGGGATGTCCCAGAATACTTCTACGACATTTGACCTGGATCTTGGTCTTGTCTACTTTCCATGCAGTTTCTGTGCCACCACTACTAGGATGCCCACAGAGCATACAGTCAACAACAGGTATGATGGTCAGGGTCCAAATCTTATCTGAACCATTTCCTACAGCAGAATTGAATAGCGGTTCTCAAAACTGACAGTGTGTCAGTATCTCCTGTAACGCTTGTGAGTGAGTGTCCAAACCTCACAGTGTGTATTTGAAACAGAACTCCAAGGTGGCACCTGTTGTCTGTAGTACAAAGCTCCACAGACCATGCTGATGTCTGGCCAGGATCTTTCTAGACTTCAAGCTCCACACCTTGGAAAGGTAGCCATGTGTGTGAAATACTTTACAGATGACCAGCAGTCCAAATGGGCAGGAGCACAACCACAAAAAGGATAGGGAAGCCTTATGAAGGACAGGGTCCCTACAGCAAAAACTGGGGAACAGAAGCAAGTGGCCAGCCATGCTCCTGATGGCTCTGCAGAGGACAAACCCTGCTCTGCCCCAGGTGAGAGCTGGCTCTTGCATTTCCACTGCCCACCTATGGACAACTCAGGGCAGAAACACAGTCCGAACCATAAACCCTGAGTTTTCTAGCTTCGTAACAACTTTGAGTCTTGCATTTCATAAACAACCAGTGCATGAACAATGGCAACAATCTCCTCAACTCACTTTTGTCACAGTATGTAATTTTTTTTTAAAAGGAGAAAAGGAAAGGGCAAGTTTTAGAGAACAGATTTTACCTGGTAATTAGGAATGAAAAACAGTCGAGAATCCTGAAGTAAATTGATTTCTGCCAAAGTTTCACGATTCCTGGCTCCTGGCTCAAAGCTGCGCTGTGCATTCTTGAGAATGTTCAGAGCATCCTCCTGTGGAAGTTGCAGGTATCACCCGAGGACATTTTCAAACGGGTCTGTGGAGGTGGCATCATCATCCTGAGCCTGTGTGGTCTGGAACAGGCAGTGAGCCTAGGGCTGGCTAAGGGTGAGTCAATAAAAATGGCAAAACAAAGAACCATCTGCTTACTTGTTCTCAATTAGGCAATTTTGTGAGAAGATTGAGCAAATTATTGATTTGACACTGCAATTACCCGAAATAACTGAATTCTCTCTTCCCTCCTTCCTATGTCAAATCATTTTAATTTATGAGGAAAAAGAAAGAAGACATTAGCAACTTTTAATTACCACGACTCTGCTGATTTGTTTGTTCCCTAAGAAACTCTGAAACATTATAAGTCAAGGCACAGTGCAGATCAAAATTACAGCATTTCAAAGGGCTCCCTATGTTTGAAACTTTCTCAGGTTCTTTAATTGTCTCCATACTGAAGATTTAAAGGCATAGCTGAGCTCATTTTCTTTCTCAACACAGGCAACACATTGGCTGATATCTGAGGCAGATGCAGATATCTGAGGTCTCCACAGTGTTTTTGTATAAATAGTGAGTCACTGTTACTGTCCAGTCTGCACATTTTGGAAATTCTACTGCCAGGAAGAGGTGACCTTGGACATAAAAGCTTGCAGGTTCCTTTCAAACTGTCTGATTCTCTGATGCCCAGCAAAAGTGAATCATACTAATTTAATAATCCAGGATGCAAGATGCCCCCTGCATCCCAAATGCATGGTCTGAAGAACGTCCTCATATAATCTTTTTTTCATTTTCTTATTTTTATATTCAAAGCAAATAAAATTTAATGTGGAATAATGAGAGATAACAGCAAATGGGTAGAAAAATAACAAGATAATTTGTTTAATACTAGGTACATCACATGTCTTCTTCAAAAGCAACACAACGATCTCTAAAAGGTTCTTTAAATGATTGAAAAAGTCATCAAATTTTCACTAAATTTTTTGGGATTCAAACACCCAGTTAGAGAATTTCCATCCCACATAGAATTTGATACTGTTGTGGAAGACATCAGACCAGGGCCTTGGGTATCACTTAAAACAATTATCTTGCTCTTGTATGAACTGTCAATAGGCTAAGCATCTAATGCACATTATCACATGTTACATTTGCTGCAATACATGGTAAATTCTACCCTTGTCTCTGCTTCATAGGTGACACACAGAGGTGACAATGGTGGAATATCTTCCCCAAGCTGGTAAGATGCACTGATGACCATAGGATTGTCTTATTCCACCTCTGGGGTCATCTGCATTTGTAATCTGCCTCCTCATTATGGTGTTTTCAAAGTCACAGTGCTAGCAAACAGGAAATGACATTTTGAACCCAGTTCTGTCTGACTTGAAAGGTTACATTTTCATCCAGAATATTCTACTAGCATACCCCATGGATTTGCGGCACACGCTACCTATCTGTGAATACCTAGACTTCACCCAAGGTCCTATAAATGTGAAATGGAAAATAAAACAACCCCTGAAGTCCCTGAATTTGTAAGTAAAACTGCAAACTTAAATAATTGTGTGTCTACACAGCTTCCAATGTGCTGAGCCAAATAGTTCCTTCAATGGTGGAAAGTCAGTGAAGCTGATCCAATTTTCTTGAAATAGAGGAGAAAGCACAGAATTATTTGTGAAGCTGTGATATGTGGCTGGTAACATGCCTGATTTTGCTAGGAAATGAAGCTGAATCTCTAAGCATCCCTCCTGTAGCCTCCTCCCTGCTTTCCTCTTTCTTACACAGTAGCATGCATAACACCTAGCTCACAGCCCTGATTAAAAGTAGGATTTTCAGAGGAAAGTCTTCAATTTTGACTTGAGTTATTCTGTTCCTGCAGTATTTTGTGTGATCCACATTTAAACTTTTTCCTAATGGAACATGTGCAAGAAACAGAGATTGGTGGCTGTGTTTGTACCAACTATCACAGCAGAGCCATCAGTTATAAACAGTTGTTGAGTTACACATTCCAATTGATACTGTGTTTGTGGGGTGTGTGTGTGTGTAAAGCTCACAAGGTCCAGAGAGAAGTCATTGTCAGGGTGGGTAAGGGACATCCTCTGGTAGGAGACATTGTGCTCCTTGCCCTCAGGTACATAGAAACACTCAAGAGATTAATTGAAAACCCAGGAATACAATACCATGCATGTGCCTTGAGTTTGTAAAGAGATAAAAGACTATTTCCCAAGGTTCCAAATAGGATTCCTGTTGAAAATATAATAAACATATGTCAGAGAATATATTTAGCTCATTAATAAATGTGGAAACAATAGGATATTAAGATGAATGCAACAGAAAATGTGAATGTGGAGATGTTCACAGGCAGTCAGAAGGCTGAATGAATTTGCCAATGGATATAAATGGCTAAATGTCCTACAGGCCCTTAAAGAATAATGCTGTGGTTATACTTTCCATAGAAGGTGAAGCAGTGGTTTCTCCAGAGGACATTTGTGTGCATTGCTACAGACATCGCTATCAGTGTCCTGCATTAGCTTCTATTCTTGAAGATCTGTAGAAAGTAAACGGAAGATCATCTACTACCCACCGAATGGGGTATCCCAAGGGCCCCCAGGTCACACCCACTTCTCCAGTGCAAGGGCCCAGTCAAATCCTGGCCAGGGACCAAATCTTGGAGGATATTTCCCAAAAACAGAAATTAAGAGTAGTTGTAGATACTTAGGTTACTTCCATATTTTGGCTATTGTAAATAATGTTGCAGTGAACATAGGAGTGCAATATCTCTCCAAATTAGTGTTTAGGATTTTATAGGGTAAATACCCAGAAGTGGAATTGATATTGTGCATATATACACAATGAAATATTACTCAGTCATAAAAAAGAATATAATCTTGCCATTGTGACAGCATGAATGAACCTAGAAGATGTTATGTTAAGTGAAATAAGCCTGACAGAGATAGACGAATGCCATATGATATCACTTATATTTGGAATATTAAAAAGTAAATGAACAAACAAAGCAGAAACAGACTCATGGATACAGAGAATATTTTGATGGTTGCCAGATGGGGAGAGGCTGGTGAAAAAAGGCAAGGGATTAAGCAGTACAGATTGGTGGTTACAGAAACAGTCACAGGGATGTAAAGTACAGCATAGGGAATACAGTCAGTTGATAAGGCTGTGATAACTATGTATGAGGCCAAGTGGGTCCTACACTTATCAGGGGATCATTTTGTAAGGTATGTAAATGTCTAACCACTATTTTTACAGTTGAAACTAATATAATATTGTATGTCAACTATAGTAGTCATGGACAGAAAATGTAAGCCACTAAACACTAGAGTCCAACTGTTACGTAAGGGAGTGTGATCACCTGGAATTCATGACTAGAACAGCCCCCAACTTGGAATTTGCAAATTGGAGTTATTAATAAATACCTGTGAAGCCAAGCTATGAAAACAAAAGAGCACTGAGCAGTGGCTTGGGGACAGCAGAATGAAATGGAAGATTTGCATGATAGGGAGGAAAGCACCAGCACATGCGATTCCTGGAAGTGAGGAGGGCAGGGCAGGTGGCGCTGTCAGGCGCTGAACTCCAGTGGCAAACAGAATCCAGAGCAGCCAAACTGTCAAAACTCACATCTAGTCAGAGGCTGATGGGCACTGAAAGTGGCTCAAAAGTCACTGAGGTAGCAGAGCAGACATTTTAGTTAATCCCCAGCAAGGCCTTTATGTCAGATTTGAATCAACCTCTGTAGAATTCACATCTAGAAACATTAACTCAAGGGAAAACATTTCCTATCTGGACCATTTCAAATGCAAAAACCCCAAATGTGACTTAAGCACAGATTTCTAGGAAGACCGCTGCTTGAGAGCAAGCTTGTTCCTTACACATCCATCATCAAAACTCTAAATGGTTAAAAAATAAAAATCAGCTAACACCCAGCTATGTGAAAAGTATTTTTTCAAACAACTGTCTGGGCACCTCTTCTTATTCAATCATTATTTGGTTCTGATTAGAAAAATTAAGCATACTTATTGCAAAAGAGGAGAATGGAAAAAAAGAAAGGGAGGGAGGGAGGGCGGGAGGGAGGGAAGGATGGAAAGAAGGAAGGAAGGAAGGAAGGAAGGAAGGAAGGAAGGAAGGAAGGAAGGAAGGAAGGAAGGAGGGAGGGAGGGAGGGAGGGAGGGAGGGAGGGAGGGAGGGAGGGAAGGAAGGAAGGAAGGAAGGAAGGAAGGAAGGAAGGAAGGAAGGAAGGAAGGAAGGAAGGAAGGAAGGAAGGAAGGAAGGAAGGAAGGAAGGATTTCCTTTCTGTCTCCCATGACTCCATAAGCCCAGCTGGAGAAACCATTGAAAGTTGGTCTAGTGACCTCTTTAAGTCAGTTTTGCTGAAAGAAATGACACTCCAAATTGAGTGTTCATCACAACTGAATTAACACTAAAATTTCTTTCAAATTAAAATCATTTTGCAAGACTAGAATTGTGTGTGCAACACCTGAAGCCCCCAAATTGAGGTGTGACTATGAATAAAATCAGAACATCAAAGGGACTGAGGGCAGAATTCATGCACCCTCTCTCATGTGGGACTAGGGAGTTGGGAGGGTGAAGTCATCGCCAGCTAACTTGATTTAAGGACCTTCCCCAGTGGCCTACTCTTAGCCAGTTACTGTTGGGAAAAGTGGGCTTGGTGTGTTTTGTGGGGTTTCAGGGCAAAGAGGGGCAGAGGCAGGAGAGAGGAGAAGCTCACAGATGAGCAGAAACCTAAACCAAGACAAAGGATTCTGTACATTTGGATACACAGAATTAAATTTAACTCACAAAGCTCCATGCATCTTCCAAATATTTTTAAAGTGGCTTTGGCATAATGCAGTGGCATTGGAGAAACAAAAAACAAACCATTTTTAAAGGCACTCCCATTTGCCCTCTTAGGAAATCTTGTGCCAGAGAAAGTCACCAGGATGCATTTCAAAAGCATTGAAATGAGTTCATTAAAGTGTACTTGTAGCCATGCAGAGACCCTTGGAAGGGTGTCTGCCTTCTCAGAGAGGCAGTTGTCTGAGGTCCCTTACTTCCCCACATAAATCTCTAGCTTGGCCTTGAGAGTTCTCCAACCAGAAAGCATTCTCATGCATTCTCGTGTATTTTGCACCCTTCAAGCACAAACCATTTTATCAGCATCCAAACTAAGCGAATCTGGAATGCAGGTGAGAAGAGTGAGTTGGTGGGTTTCATATGTATTTTGTGTAAAAGTAAACCTTTTATCTGCCCACAGAAATAAATATAACAAAATCTCTTAGTAGAAATGCACATTTTTAAAACAGTTTAAAGATCAGGTTTATAAATGGAAAACAGGATGACATATGCAGGAGAGGTTAAGGGGTGGAGGGGGTTGAGCAAAAAGGAAAAAGGACTCACGGACATGGACAACAGTGCAGTGATTGCTGGAAGGAGGTGGGTATAAGGGGACTAAATGGTAACAGAAAAAAATACACCTGTGGAGTGGAAATGGAGGGATCTCAAATCAGCCTGTGAAGAACCCCCTCCATCCACCCACCTCCCCTTGACCTGTCTGACCCTATGGCAAACTCTGGCTCCATTGCCTGGGGGCTGCCAGATGAAACCAGAGGACAGAAAGGACTGAGCACTAACTGTCTACACCCTTGTAAAACAATGAGAAATTATATTATGTTGTCCAAAAAAATCTAAGAAGAAAAGGAAAGAGTTCAATTTTTTAAGTAAATAAAACAAAAAAAGTTAATATGCATTGAATATAAACATAGTAGCTATCTGAAATATGGAACATACAAATATTTGATGATCAACAGGGGGAAATTTATTTAAGTGTCTCTGAATATCATTGCATTCATATCCTCTTTCAAACTGTATCGGGTTTTTTTTTTTACTTGTATTCACTAAGTAGAAAAAGACTGGGGCTGACATTAACATAGAAAAGAGAAGAAATCTCTAGAATTATATATTGGTTCATCTTCTGCAAAGCACCTCACCATGGGTGCCATATACTAATGTATGTTTGTGAATACACAGAAAGCTTCTGTAAAATTCTTATTAAAAATCAAAGAAGGAATGGCAGTGAGGGCAGAGGAAGAGAAAAGAGAGGAAGAGAGGGAGCAAGAAAGGGAATTTCTAAATACAGAATAGTGTCCATATTTGAAGAGTAGATAATATATATCTTCATTAAAGCTATACTAATTCACCCACTTTAATTCATTGTATGGTTTGTAACAGAGTAATTTGGCCAGCATTTTAATGTTAAAAAGCTGTGCCTGCTCTCAGAGCCGGGGAGATGGGCATGACGTTGACCCATGATGTAACTGGGAGGCAGCTCCCCACCCCCTTACAGAGCCTTAGCAAGAGCCTGAAGATGGTTCACTTCACACCACTGGACCATGCCTGCCCCAACTAACTGTGGCAGCTCAGAAAAGTGGAAAATACAGGAATGTTAGCAGGTGTAGCCGATTGTGGGAGGAGTTGGAAATGGAGTTATAAAGGATGATGCAAGCTGGGATTTAAACAAAAAGGCAGGTTGTCGTGTGCAACAGGGACAATGCGGGACCCTTGTGGGACCATAAGGGTCAATAGTGGGTGAAAGGACTCTCATTGGCCTGCTGTGAGGAAGTGCCACTTGTTTTGGGATTAAGAACCAGAGATCTCAGCAACACGGCTGATGGTGTTGGAAATCATGGGAGGCCTACCCAGCCCTCTCCCAGTTCCTCCCAGTGAAAATGAGTTTGACACCCCTGCTCTAGACCCATCATCTTCCCAGACACCCGCCCCACCCCAGTTTCAATCACCTTCACTTGAAAACTACATTAGTGAGGAGGGCAGCCACCAAGATGGCCCCAGTGATCCTCTTGCCTCTGGACTCACCCCTATGGGTCCCCTGATAACCCACCATTCTTGATCTACTAGTGACCCTAGTGACAGAGTATAGAGTGTAGACCAGGGTCACTCTACACCCTGTCACCAAGGTCACAATCTAATTCTGCACCCAGAGGGCCATAGTCTTGCCAGCAAAACTACATGCCTCATGTTGCATTCCTGACCCTCATCCTCCTCAGCAAAAATGACTCTACTTGGACAGGTCCATCCCCCAAGCCTTACTACAGCAAGTCCTTAAATAGCATCATTATATTCAATGTCATTTTATTATAATGTTGATGAGAAAAAACCACCTCCTGGCTAGACCCCTGTGTGGGTTTTCTCTGCATCCTGCAGTTTTCCCCCATGTCCCACAGCTGTGCACATGAGGTGAATGTAGTGTCTTCCTTATCCTCACCCAGTGAGTGTGGGTGTGAGTGGTCCTGTGATGAAAGGGTGTTCTGTCTAGAGTGAGTCCTGCCTGGTACCCTGAGCTTCTGGGAGAGGCTGCAGTCACCCGCAGCCCTGAACTGGGATAAGCAAGTGGGAAAATCACTAGCTTACTTGTTTTCCATCATCTTTCTTTTTTTATTTTTATTTATTTTTGTTTATTTTTTATTGCTGTTCATGTACAGTTGTCTCCATCTTCTCGCCATCACTTTCTCCCACCCAACCCACCCCCACCTCTTACCCTCACTCCTTCCCCCCTTTGGCTTTGTCCATGTGTCCTTTATACATGTTCTTTGACGACCCCTCCACTTCTTTCCCCTAATACTGCCCTCCCCTTTCCCCTCTGGTTGCTGTAAGTTTGTTCTTTATTTCAGTGTCTCTGGTTATATTTTGCTTACTTATTTGTTTTGTTGATTAGATTCTACTTATCAGTGAGATCATATAGTATTTGTCTTTCACCGCCTGGCTTATTTCACTTAGCATAATGCTCTCCAGTTCCATCCATGCTGTCACGAAGGGTAGTAACTCTTTCTTTCTGCTGCATAAATGTATGTGTAGCTCCCATTTATTTCAATGGTTAATATTAGAAGTTCATGAATCTTTATTTAGAGTTGGGTAATTTTTTGTGTGTGACCAGAAATATGCTGTAAAAACTTAACTCTTTTTTTATATCAATTAGCCTGGGGTGAAATTGGTTTCATTATGCATTGTTTTGCTTAAAGTTGCATTTTCTAAGAACCTAATGATGATGTTAAGTGAGCACTTACCGTGCTGTATTTTCTAGTTAAGCAAAGATACACTTGCTATAAATATGAAGCCACATTTGTTAACATTCAATACTATTACAATGAGAGTCAGATTCCTAAGAATCAGAAGTTTGAACTCTGGCCAACCCCTGTTCTACTAGCTGAGTAAATCTTAAAAATTATTGTTAATGAGAAATTACTCTACAAAAACAGACACAGTGTGAAAATTTTCAAGAAGCTGCAGACTCAACTATAATCTTTTCCCCCAGGCCATTGGTCAACAATGCCTGCAGCTATGTGGAAAAAGTCAGTAAAGAAAATGTCTAACAAATGTTCAAGATATTTACATTTCTCCCCAAGACCCTAAATGCTTCCCATGATTCAGCCAATAAGTCATTAAAATGAATCATGCTGAGCTGAGCACTTGCTAGCCTATTTACCACTGTCCTGTCTGTCAGGGCCTCAGCCTCCCCTCCTGGGAATGTGGGAAGTCGAGTGTCTCCTCAGACTCTACCACATTGCTGTCACTTTCTGTCTTTCACCTTCATCTTCTGGCTGCTTCTTCCCACAGGGCCCATCTCCCAAGACCAAAGTGTCTGTTCATTGTTATGCTTTAGGTCTGGTCTCTCTTTGTATCACCTCTTCTCCTTTCCAACCACACCCTAAGGGCTTGTATTTCTACAGACAAAAAGGAGACTCCAGGAGTTCCCTGAACTAAGGCAGTGCTCACTCCAAGAAGTACCTACTTTCTAGTTTTTCAGCTACTTTCTCACCCCCACTAGGCCATGAACATAAGGATGTACACAACAAATACTCCATTCTCCAGGCTGTCATAGGATGTGAAGGGATGTGACAGAATCTGGGGAAGTTTGGTGGAGTGGGAGATATTTGAGATGTTCTTTGAAGAATGTGTGTAGATTCTTAGAAAATGATACTTCCAGCAAGAGAACAATGTGACAAAAGACACAATGGAGTCTTTGGAGAAGATGAGGCAAGCTGATGTGAGTAAAGTATTAGGTGTAGTGAGGGAGAGATGGTAAGCAAAGGGGTGAGGTAAGGAAGGAAAAGCACAGAGGGGTCCTGTTTGGGAGGATACGAACAGCACAGTAGCACGTTAGCCTATTCTGTCAACAGTGCCAAGTTTTTGAGACCTGAATTGGTGTTATGTACAGGGGTTCATGCAATACCAAGAAGGTGGGTTTAGATAACCTCAAAGGTCCATTTGACCTTCAGATCTTTTGACTATAAGGTCAGACCTGTGGATTCAGACAGCAGTGCTGACTATTTGTGAACAAATGACAGTAGGATTAGGGAGAACTCTCAGATGGCCACCTTGAGAGCAAAGTGGGCAGCAAGAACCTGAACTAAAAGGAATGCAGTGCAGATATGAAGAAGGGAGAGATCCTGGGAATATTTTGAAATGAGGATTTATAGAAATGAGAAACTGATTAGAAGTGATAGGTAAAGCAAAAGGAAAAAATAGGATTCCAAGGTTTAGAACAGGATTTTATAAGTTATGGTCTCATAACTTCTTGCATCAACAGTACCATCAGAATCTCCATGCAATATATTTAAGGAAAGGAATATAAAAGATGAGTTGAGTATTTAGATAGGTAAAGTTTGAATTGCCTAAATGATATCACCAGTGTGAAGAAATCTAGGAGAAATTCATTCTTTCAATATGGATATTTAATTGTTCCAGCCTTATTTACTGACCTTCCTCTAATGCAATACCTTTGAACCTTTATTAAAATTCAATTGTGACCTCCAGCCTCTTTTTGCCATCTCTCTGTGCCACTATAAGCGTGCCTACAAGTGTCCTGGCTGATGCTCTCAAGAGTGACAACAATGTCAAAAAGAGAGGCAAATGCCAGGTTCTTATCAGGATGTGCTCCAAAGTCATTGTACAGTTTCTAACTGATGATGAAACCTGGTTACATTAGCGAATTTGAAATCATTGATGACCAAGCTGTGAAAATTATTGTGAACTTCACCAGCAGGTTGAACAAGTGTGGAATAATCAGCCCCAGATTTGATGTGCAACTCTGAGATGTAGAAAAATGGCAGAACAACCTGCTTCCATCTCGTCAGTTTGGTTTCACTGTACTGATAACCTCAGGGGCATCATGGACCATGAAGAAGCAAGAGAAACACACAGGAGGGAAAATCCTAGGGTTCTTTTTCTAGGGATATAATACATACCTGTAAATCAAATGCTTCAATAGACAAAAAAGTCAATTTCATGTACATGTGGGTCTACAAATGGAACTCTCTGGTATATTCCATTGATCCATGTGTCTATCACTATGTTAATACAACACTGTCTTATGCACTAATATATTAATATAAGTCCTCCAACTATATTATTCTTTTTCAAAATTATGTAAGTTCTTCTGGGTCTTCTAAATGTCTAGATAAATTTTAGAATCAGCTTTCCAATTTCTACCAAAAAGAAGAAGGAGAAGGAGGAGGAGGAGAAGAAGAAGAAGAAAAAGAAGAAGAAGAAGAAGAAGAGGAGGAGGAGGAGGAGGGGGAGGAGGAAATCGTCTAGTGGGATTTTGATTAGGGCTGCATTAAATCTATAGATCAATCAGTAAGGGTAGAGTTGACATCTTAACAGCAATGATTTTTTCTGATCTATGAATACAATACATGCCTCCATTCAATTTAGTTCTTATTTTATTTCTTTCAGCAATGTTTCATAGTTTTCAATGGTCAGACTTTGCACATCTTAGCATTAAGCTTAGCATTAAGCATTTCACTTTTGATGTTGTTGTAAATGTTACTACTTTTAAAATTCCAATTTTCAATCACCAGTTGCAATCTAAAAATGCAATTAACTTTTGTATGTTGATCTTACATTCTGCAACCTTGCCAAACTCACTTACTACTGAGCTTTTATTATTATTTTTATTATTAGTTCCTGTAGTTTTTTGTAAATTCTAAAGAATTTTCTACATAGATAATCGTGTCTCTGCAGATGTGCTTGGAAAATATTTGTTGACTGAATGAATGGTTCTGCACTTCCAACCAAAGCTAGAAACTTGAATTTAAAAGAATGAAAATAGATAACATTCCCAAAGTAGATCACGTAGTGTGAAAAAAGAAGGGAAAGAGAAAAGAGAGGGTTCCAGAAACACAGGGTGTTTCCATATTTTTCAGGGTATGTGAAACTGTCATGACCTCTCTGTGCAACCACAGACTTCTATGGCAGTGTGTTTTCACATGCCATTAACCAGTAATGTTCTTTTAGATCTGCAAGGAAGTGCAGGGGAAATAAACTGGAAATGAGCATCTTGGTAAAAAAAAAATTTTTAATGAGAATATACGTGGGGGGGAAATGATGTTTGAAGACTGTTTTCCAACCAGTTTATGTCTCTGTGTGTATAGAAAGTAGCACTGTGATCTAAAAATTCTTCAGGACTCTCCATACTTTCTTGGTATATTGTTGTGTGTGTGTGTGTTAGTTCAGCAGGCACCCACAAAACAGAATTCTATCATTAGAATGATGCTGTGCTCACCACAGGTACTCCTAAAGACATCAGAAGCAGCAGCAGCATCACTTGTAGAGAAATACTAAGCAGAAGTTGAACCAATTGCAGCATTCAGCCCCGAGGAGTATCTGAGCCATGCGACACAAAGAGCCGGCTGTGAATCAACATTGAAGGCAGAGCAGCCAACATTCATTCCAACAGGCTCCCTTCGGTAAGTCTGCCTTTAAACCCAAGTTCTTTCTGTGGATTTGCCTGTGAAAGAAAACGACCCTGTAGCTAAAACATAGACTTCACAGAGCAAGAAAAACAACATCTGCAGCCTTAGCCAGGAGCCAGACAGGCCGTGGAGAGCGGGTGGGTCCAGCAGGGACAGACCATGAGCTCTGTCGAGTGGCCCTGCGTGTTGCCACTGACAGCATATGTTTACATGCTAATGAAAGTCAGTTCATTTAGAATAAATTTGCATCCATCAAAGTCAAACAGTGAGCAAACGTTATGTTGTGTGTCAACAGCCCTCGAGGTGTAAGGGAACGTGGACCACCTTCCTTCCAATTTCTACAGCATCATAGAGAGAAAATGTGGATGACATGGAAAGACTGGGCTGAAACCCTATGCTCCTGTGATGCCTGAGTAGTTGGTGACTTCTGCAAACTCATTCCTGAGCATGGTCTTGCAGGGTGGGGCAGACCAGGGTTGGGAAGAGGAGGAGCCAGGGTTCCTCCAAAACCCATTGTCACCTTCAAAGGGGTCAATGAAGGATTCTTTAAAGGTGGCTAGGCAAGAAACCATGATTGGCCGTGGGACTCCCCGATCCCCACCACATGCAAGAGAAAGGCCTGAAGACTGAGAGAGAGAGGCCGTGCTGCCACCCACAAAGGAAGGTGTGAGTAGAGGAAGTGGGGTACAACCTCTCCCTTCTTGTTCTCCACCTGCTGCCTGTATTGGACCAACCAGGATCCCAAGGATCAAGGGTGAGGGAGCCAGACAATGTTCTGGGACAGGCCAGCTACCCAGGGCTCAGAGACAGGACAGCACAGGGGCAAACGGTGATGTCCTACATGTCCCCTCCAGCATCGGTGCACATTTCACTATAAAAATTTTGATGGGAATATTCTGCTATAGCAGCCCACATGGATTAAGACAACAATCCACATATCTTTATAAACATATTGCTTAATTTTTTTGTTCAGTACGTGTCTCCCCACTAGGCTCTAACGCCACAAAAGCAGAGGCTGTGACTGCCCAATCCACCAGTATGCCCGGCACTCTGCTCTGTGCCCACCACACAGCAGACCTGCAATAATATTTGGCAAATGAATATTTGCCTTGATATTCAAAATATCTAAGTTAAACCTATCACCTTGCTGATGTTGTTCCTAAATACAGAAATAAAGTCCGTGGTGTTTCATACATTTCCTAAGATTCCACTTGACTCAGCAGGTTCCTCTCTAGTCTCGGATCCCTGCCCTGAAGACAGCCTTCCATTTGGCCTTCTGTCTCAAATTCTGCAAATGCTTACCTTCTCTTTCCTTCATTCCATAGTTCAGAGCTCAGACTTAATTTCTAGACCTGCAATTAGTAAGATTCATAGTAGAGAGAAAAAAGCTAAATTTTTCACTTGTGTTAACTCAGCATGTGGGACCCATGAGCTCACAGAGAAGAAGGAGACAAAGCTACATTTTTGTTTTTTCAATGAACCTCAGTTGATGCCCTCAGAGTGATCTTCAACCTCTGAGACCAAGGCTCGGTATCTTGTCTAAAAACATGCAATTTTTAGAAATGTCATCTCTTCCTATGAAATGTATAGAAATATGATACCATTTTCACATTAAAATATCATAATGGGGGAAAAGGTTGTCAGGAACATGTATAAAGGACACAAGGACAAAGCCAAAGGGGGGTAGGATCAAGAGTGGGAGTTGGGGCTGGCTGGGGTGGGGGGGCGGTGGGAGGTGGAAGTGGAGACAAATGTACTTGAACAACAAACAATAACAAATGTAGAAAAAGTTTTGGAAGGAAAAATAGAGAAAATTATATATATTTGTATACACACATGTATATTTATATAACCGAGTTTTCATCTGCTGCTAAGATTCAAGTCTATATTAACTGAAAATATCTCACTAAATCAAACTTTAAATCAAAGAAGACAGGGGCTTTCTGTTTCTACTGAATCACATTCATGTGCCCAATAATTTGAGTGTGCATACACTCCCATGCATAGTTTGTTTTTGATAACAGCCACTTCAAAGACCTTGAAAGGCTATGCATGACAAAGGTCAATGACAAAACATTCAGAGCATTATCTGTCTGATCTTCCCAAATTGCCAATCATACCCAAGGAAATTTTGTAAAAAGTCTTCAATATTCACCTGAGTTGCTTTCTCTTGATCCATTTTCCACCTTTAATACACCTTTCAATCTGTAAAACTCAATGCTACCCTTCTGTGTGGCTATTTTGTCACCCAGTAATTGGAGGAGGAAGGGGAGGAGGTCTTTGCTGAAAATAGTTGCCTTTCTCATACAGTTAAGTAAATGAGTTTGCTACTCTTTCTTAAGTTAAAAAAAGAAAAGAAAAGAAACTGGACTCTAATCTCAGAAATTAAATATATCAAACTTTAATTTAAATTACAAAAAAGAAAGAAAAAAAGAAGGAAGGAAATCAAGAAAGAAAACATCCCCAAAAGTCCTGATGCACTGATGCTGGACTTATAGCAAATATAGTCACACATGATCAGTATCTGAGATGAGACTTGCTCTACTGTTGGCATCTACAAATGTCCCGTATACTTTTAATAGCAAGATTTAAAGCCATTTCTGCAGCAACAGGACCAGGACTTTCTGCCTCAGGAAACAGGCCTCATCAGCACACTCAGCCCAGTGGGAGGCAATGTCCCTGGGTAGGTCTGAGGGTAGGAGCGGGGGTAGATGAGGGGAACAGAGCAGAGGGGCCAGTGCTGTGATCCTTCTGGGATGAACTGGCTCTCAGGACCAAGTTCCAATCTAACATGCAGTGACATGGATTAAAATTGGTTAAAACTCTCAAGTCAAATCAAGGGAGCAGGCAGATGGGTAATTCTCCATGGATACTAGTGCACGAAAGAAATTGAATTCTCTTACAATTGCCCCCCCCCAACACACACACACCTCATCAGATCACCTATAACGATACTTAGAAGGGCATTTGCCTAAAAGTGATTGCAACCACACCGTGGAGACTGAGGGCTCGGCAATCACCACCAGGCAGGGTGGCATGTTATTTCACTTCAATCGGCATGATGAATCTTTTACATAACGTGAATCACTGTCTAATTGTGAGTCTGATTGCACTACCATTGTCAGCATGCTCACAACTCCCCCAGCCATTGGAGAAGCAAGGAAACTTCAAAGAACTAAGCATTTGTACATCAGGAAAGGAAATCTTGCCCCCAGGAAAGCAAAGTGGCCTTGTGGATAAAGGAGTAGAAAGTCCCAGTGGTTTAGCACAGAGTGAAAGTCACTGAGTATGATGGGGAGAAACACCAACAGGAAACCATCTTATGCACCCACAGGGCACAGAATCTCCCTAAAGACTGCCACCTACCACAAGGTGTGGCACAATGGACACCCAACAGAACTGGTTCAAACCCCGGCTCTATCATCTCCCATCTTCTAAATCTTATCTTGCCTTGCTATGGAGTTGAGACTGAATGCAATCCTATTAAATATCTAAAACAAAGCATGGGCAGCTGATACTCAGCAAACATTAATTATGATCATTTTCCTTTGTGGAAATTAAGTCCACTTTTGACCATACTAGCTATTACATACAACTATCAAAAATAGATTTTCAACCCATCTTTTAAATGATCAAAGTCAAATCTCTATCACCATCCCTCCCACTGCCTTCACCATCCAAGACAGGCACTACTTTAGCTTGCTGACTTCTGCCATGGCCGGCCACCTCAAGGGCAAAGGAAGTGACTCCCACCTGGCTCTGATTTGAGATGGGAAAGGCTGGTCTGCAACAAAACTGAGTGCTTTAGTCTGTTACAGGGGCAGTAACTTTTAGGCACTACAGCATTTCCATGGTTTAGACACTCTCTCCACAAAACCACTACAAGCAAAACAAGTGTGCTGGAAAGACAAGCAACATCACGAATAACTGGCCAGACCCCTTATCACCTGAGTATGCCAGCACTGCATGCTCACAATAGCCCTGTGCATCAGCTACTCTTAGTGACAATAATTGTATAGATGAGACACAAAGAAGTTGCTCAACTTAACCGCGGCCACGCTTTCAGCACATAATGAAATCATTACTCAAACTTAACCGGAGTCAAGACTCAGACCACTGGACCTCCTGCCCTTTCTGGAGTAGTTGAAGGAGAAGCTAGATTGTGTTCAAACATCTAGTTAACTGTCCAGGATAACTTGGGTAGGATTTTGTAGATATTAAGATCAAGCATATGTACCATGCTTACATTTTCATAAAAACATACTAAAAAGCAAAATGACATGTGTGGTATGAATGGGATTAGGGGTGAGGTATGTTAGTATGCGTCTTTGTCAGCTCAGGCTACTATAACAAAATGTCAGAAACAATGTGGTTTAAACCACAAACATTTATAATCTTACAGTTCTGGAGGCTGATAGTCCAAGATCAAGGTCAAGCAAGTGTGCCCAGGTTCTGGTGGTGCCTCTCTTCCTGGTTTGCAGCAGCCACCTTCTCTCTCTGTCCTCATATGGTGAAGAGTCCTCTGGTGTCTCCCCTTACAAGGACACTAATCCCTTAATGTCAGGGCCGGACCCTTTTGATGGCATTTAATCTAATTACTCCTTAGAGGCCCCGTCTCCAAGTGCAGCCACTTTGGGAGTTAGGCTTTCAACATGAATTTTGGGGGCACACATTCAGTCCTTAGCTGTGTATTACCCACATAATCTTGGGTGAGTCATTTGATACCCCTGAGCATCCATCCAAGATGCCACTATGCCTGCCTCCTAAGGTTTTTAAGAGGATCAAATGAAATACACATGAAGCTGTTTTGCAAACCATTAGAAACTGCGTAAACATCTCCTAAACAAGAATGTAAATCACACTGGACCAGAATACTTGCTAGTCGGATCTTCCTGCTCTTAGCTACAAAGAGAAAGCAAATAGCTACAAAGAGAAATCTTATTTTTTAAAAAAATCCAGGGTAACAGCATGAAACCTCACTGGTCAATTTCCCACATTCCTTCCAGACAATGAGAAATGAGGCCAGACTCTCATTAAAATTCTAACAAGAACAACAAAGTTCGCAAGGTTAAGAGCAGCCTGAATAATTTCAGAAAGAGTTTCAAAGTCTAGAAGGAGATAAGAGGAAGCTTCTGTCTAATGAGGACACACGGCTAAGCCTGATATCTCCTCCCTTAAATATTCAGCTGAGTCTGGTTATACTTAGCACCCTTGTGGTACTGTGTTAGGCACCATCCTAAAGAAAAACTCACCAGTGTGGACAAAAAAGGGTTTCTATGGAAAGTAACCTTGTTGTGGAAAATCCACCCACACGCGGGGAGATAATGAAGCACGAACTTTATTACCCGGGGGCCCAGAGGGGGTGGCTAACATCC
The DNA here is from genome assembly GCF_019186645.2 of Phyllostomus hastatus. Taxonomy (NCBI): domain Eukaryota; kingdom Metazoa; phylum Chordata; class Mammalia; order Chiroptera; family Phyllostomidae; genus Phyllostomus; species Phyllostomus hastatus. The sequence continues at coordinate 35,479,654 of NW_025334028.1, forward strand.
AAATCCTCTGAGCACCGATCCTCACTCTCCCAGGGTTTAAATAGTCCCGGGCTTCCTACCTACGTGGCGAAGCAAGGTTACAGAAGCCGAATGCGGAAGTTACGTCCAGCTACCTTATATGGGAGACAAAGAGAAAACTCAGGAAGAATTTGCAGAAGCTACAGAGCACAGGAGCTTATCATGGGAGTCTGTGTATGACCTTGAGTAACTGGCCGTTGCTTTGGTTACGACTTGTCAGCTTCTACAGTCCTGTGTGAAACTTTGCAAGTGTTACAGTTACAGAGCATAAGAAACCTTTGGAGTTTTCTTTTCCTGCCACAACCTCACAGGATGATCTGATTATATATTCCTAACTGGGCAGGTCATGGTGGGTCATCAAACCCCGGGCATATAACTACTTTAGTTAAAAGTTTATCTTTGCCTTCAGTAATCCCTGTCCATTTTTCTTGTGCATCAAGGTTAATACTCCTTTCTCTCACCTTCAAATAATCTTCCTTACATTCCCTCCTTAATTTCAAATGTACAAAACAAACTACAAACTGCTTTTCCCCAAAGCATTTGAGATCTTGCTTCCTGGCAACTGTCCTCAGTCTTGGCTCAAATAAATTCTTATAAAAATTCTCTATAGGTTTGGATGTTTCTTATGTTGACATCAGAAATTAATTTTTAACACAAGCTATGTGAACAAACATAACCTTTTATTTTTCAATAGTAGCTGTTCCACAAACATCTCCAAATGGGTCCTGAGGACCCTCCTATCATCGTCATTATTGTGCATTTAAATGCATCACGCCTGTCTTCTCGCTCTCGGGGTCCAGGATGTCCTCTGCAGAACAGGGCTGGAAGACCACAGGAGAGAAAGGAAAGTGTGGCCCTAAAGTAGATTCCGTGAACTTGGGGTCAGAGAAACTTCCAGTAGTAACCCCAACAAAGCGGAAGGAACATCACAGTGTCGGGCAGAAACCTTGTGCGGTGCCGTACTGACCCCTGTCCAGAAAGACTCAGAGAAATGGCATACTTGTTTTCACAAGTACAGGGCACCAGTGTCCTTTGAAAGAATGTTACTCAAATTAACATGTTTTTAAATTGAATATTACTCATTGGCAAGCTAAACAATATTGTAAGTTAAGTTTACTTTCTTTTCTATTTATCATAACTTAATTGTATTAAAAGAAAGAAATTAGGTTGCTTATGGAAGTTCTATATCGAACACAAAACATACTCGTACTGCATTCAAGATTTTCACAGCGGACACTAAATTGCCATCATCCTAAATTCTGTGACCAGCCAGTTGTCTTGGGGTTCAGTTTAACTGGGGTTCTCAGCTCAATGTGAGGGGGGACGACCTCACAAAGGGAAATGGGGGGAGACACCCTGCAGGAATGACTTCTTCTAAGATGGACTCAAACCTGATTATTCCACAGGGTAGTCACGGTCTGAAGGCCTCTCATTATGAGTTTAAGATGAGAAAGACATTCAAGGGATTATGAAATAAATGTCTTCTACAATGGGTTTAGTTTCTACTTCTCAGAAACTAGTGGCCACTCTGTGATGCCTTCTGGCCTTGCTTGACACAGCTTATGACAAATTGGTGAACTAAGGAAGGCCAGGGAAATGGCTGACACTGATGTGACCCCTTTCTGCTCTTCCCCAGGAAATCTCCGCATCCTTGGAACAAGAGGTCAGCCTGCATCCCTCACCACACACACCCTCCTGCTGGCCCAGGGGCTGTCCACACCTTGCACCTGTGTCCTGAAATGTCTCTGAACCCACAGGCCCGGAAGTGCCTAGAAAGGCTTGAGAGAGAGAGAGAGAGAGAGAGAGAGAGAGAGGGTTTGTGAGAGGAAATCACCAGACTACAACGTTACCACCAGACACCAGCCCATTGTTTCACATGGCAGAAGCTGCTTGAAGAAAAGGAACCGGAAAAGGGAGGATGGAGAAGTCTAACTCATTTAATGTTATTCCAGATGGACAGCTGCCTAATTCCACAAATGCTTCAAAATTCCCAAATGTTTGAAATATTTCAAAACAAGTATCTTAATTGTTCAAGCGAAAATTGTCTTCATGTCAACTGTTTTCATAAAATTAACCAGATCTCTAATCGGCCACAAGAGAGCACCTCCTGGAAGAATATGTTAGACAGGGCTGCAACAAAGACCCTAATAACACACGGGGTTCTAATAATAGATAATGAGAGAGCCACCTTCCACCCGCCTCACACTGCAGCCTGGGCCCCGTTAGGGTGAGACACTTACTTACCTGGGGCCCAGAAAACTTCAGCCATCAAGACAACTAATATTTTAAAAAATCAATAGTTATGCAAAAAAAAGTTCATGATGAACAAAAAATCAAAATGTTTAATAAAGATGGGATCTGACTAGCAGTGCTGGGCTGAGCCAAACCGAAACCTGAGGCAAAAGAAAACATGTGCGCCCCTCTCTCCGCATTGTAGTGAGTTTTCTCAATGGTTTACTTGTTTCTAGAACATTAAGATAGTTAAAAAATATTGAAAAATTTAAAAGCAGGTGTATTAAAATTCACTGTGTTAAGTTTAAATGCTTTAATTACATAAAAAACAAAATTTATTATAATTTTACTTTCCTGACATTAATGGAAGCCAACTCATTCGTAATATTTTCAAAATCTACTTCTTTGCTTCTCTGGTGTTCTGTTGAGAGGACTCTTATGTTTGCACCAAGTAACAATCTTAATTTTCTTTTAAATGAACTTTAATTTATTAAAGGTTCTTTCATGGGATACCACCGTGACACATATGGTTAAAACTTCTCAAGGCTTTTCTAAATTTGAACCAAATTTTAGTAAGCAAAATTCATAAATGACTCCTAGCAGATCCAAACATACTGCTGATTTATACTACAAGTTATTGACAACATGGGCCGCTTGAACTATTTCAGATGAAATTATCCAGATTAAACTTCAGATGAAGTTTATCCTTAAACTTGTCAGAATTTTTTGTTTGTTTGTTTGTTTGTTTCTGAGCAGGAACAGTGGCTGCCATTTAGAAATCAGATGTATTCATGCAGAATAACTATTTTTAGTAAATTCAAAATCTGAAGACTTTAATTTTGAGTTTCTCCATTTCAAATGTGAAATTAGGACATTTATAATCTCCTAAATTTTTATTTCATACCCACTTTTCCCTTAATAATTGACACTCATCTGATAAAGCATACATTTCCAATTTATTTTCTTTTCCTTTACATTCATCTTCAAATGCAGAAAGAATATTCATAATTTTTGCTAAAGTTTTAAATTCATCAGACATACTTTCAAACGTACTCTCTGTCATTTGGTTTAATTCACAATGCTTAATGAAAATAAGGCAAGGAAAGAGGTCAATTTTGGAAATATTACTGATGACTTTGTTTCTGTCAAAGCCAAGAAGGTAAAATTATAGTAAAGTCTGATTTGAATATATATAAAATATTTAACTTTAAAATAATGTTGTAACTTTTAATGCACTTTCGATTTTCAATATTTTTTCACTTCCTTTAACGTTTTGGGGGAAATGAATGGTAGAAATGTACATAGGAGTACGCATTTTTCCCTCCGCCTCAGGCTCTGGCACAGTGCCGTCAGTCACTGTAGGTGATGTTCACGTGCCCTCAGTTCCTGGCGGGGATGGTTGGTGTCCCAGGTGACAACACCGAAGCCCTGCCTCTCTGCAGCCCACCCTACATGATTCAGTTGTCACGGTCCGTTCAACCTTCCTTTTGCACCCCCACATAGTCTCTCCTGTACCCCTGCTGTGGCCAAATCTCAAAGAGATGAAGGAGAAAGAGAAGAGGACAGTGGACGTGTGCATCTCTTTCTTTACTTTCTGTCCACCTTGCACTCTGAGAACACCATGGACGTAGGAACCAGGCCTCCTGGCTGGTCAGTCCCTGCTCTGCCACCTCTCTACTCTGTCCCTGGGGGAGCTGTGCAGTCCTCTGCTCCAACTTCCACATTAATATAAAAATCTGCCACCTAGAGAACCCACACACATACACACAGAGAGAACGTGGTGAATCCTATGTCAGAATTTTACCACAGTTCTAGGTAAAATTGTAGGCAGGAAGCTTTCCTCTGGCTTAATCACCTCTCAGCCCCACATAGTTGTCAGAGTTAAGGTTCAGTGTCACCACCTCAGCAACTGATGAGTCAGCTTGACCCCAGCAGATGCTGCTTGTACAGTGGGTCTGTACTGGAGCTGGGGAAGCCTGAGTGTGGGAGTCTGCTGATTTTATAGTAGGCTATGAGCAGGCCTGCCTGCTGTCTCCTGTGGGGAAGGAGGTGTCCTTATCTCCTCTCTCAAGGTGACTTGGCTGCAAAACAGTGCTGACAAATGTCCTGAATGAAAAGAGTGGTCAGAGCCTTGTCATTTTGGCATACCCAGCAACGTATGGGGCAGGGCACAAGAAGCCCCAGAGCACTGCCTGTGGGCAGTAGCCACTCCCTTCCTGTTCCACTCTGCCTGGGCACCAGCAGGGACTCTCACGTAATGTGCGATCCTCTCACTGATGAATATAAGCGTCTCCCAGTCTAACTCTCCCTATGGTGTAAACTTAATGCATTACCTCCCCCACACCCCCGGAAGTAATGTGCTTTTTATATCCTAACAAATGAGTCTCTAATAGTGCCATTTCATGCCCCATGAGTGAAAGACAGTATCTCCTGGGACATTCCTCAAATCCAATTCTTTATTCTAATAAGGAAGGGACAAGGTGCTCGCCAGGCTGGAAAGGTCTTGGCATGGGAAGGACTACAAAGGGAAGCATTTGTTTAAGTTGCTGTGTTAGTTCCTATGGTTGCCATAACAAACTACCACAATTCAGGAGGCCACAAATCTGACATGCAAGTGTCAGCAGGGTTATTTCCTTCTGGAGGCTATGAGGGAGGACTCACTAAAGATGCCACGAAGAAGCAAAAAGACAGATCCAGACTGAACTACTATAATCATTAGACCATGTGATTTTGGAGGCTGGCAAGTCCAAAATCTTGAGGGTAGGCAAGAGGCTGAAGGCCCAGGGAAGGGCCAATGTTGCAGTTGGAGTTCCATCTTGTGGACTGAATCCTTCTTGTTCAGAAACCTAGTTTTTTTGTTCTCTTAAGTCCTTCAGTTGATTAGATGAGGCCTGCCCAAATTAGGAAAGACAATCCCTTTCTTCAAAGTTCACCGATTTAAAAGTCAACCTGATACAAAAACACCCTCACAAACACACCAGGATAACGTTTGACCAAACATCTGGGCCCTTTGACCCAGTCAAACTGACAAATGTAATTAGCCACCTTGTGGGGCATTCTTCAAGTCAGTAGCAGAGAGAAAACAGCAGGGGGGTAGGGGAGGCAAAGCTGGAGATCTGAAGAACCCTGTGAATGTGTGGACCTGGTCCCAGTCCTGATTCAAAGAAAAAAACTGCAAGAAAAAGCTGAGACCAGAGGGGAAACCTGACTGTGGGCTGGGTGCCAGATGACAACACAACCCTTCTTTCACCGTGGTTAGGTGTGAGGGTGGCTTGTGGGAGAACGTCCATGCTGCTTGAAGCCATTGGGTCAAGTGTGTCATGTTGACATGACCTTTCACGAGAGCAACATTAAAATAATTTCACATGAAAAAAGCAGAAAAACAGGTGAATAAAGCCAATGCAGCAAACCCTGGATCTTTGTTGAGATCTGGGGATGCTCTGTTTTGGGTACATTTGAAAATTTGCATAATAAGGTAATTTGAAGAAGTGTGATCTGACGCCATGTGGTAGAGGATACCACACTGCACATAAATATATATTTGCTGAACTCTCATTATTTTATAAATATCTTCATGGATTCTCTCAGAGTTCTTTTTTTCTTCTCAAATTCATGACTGAAAATAGCAAAACCAACCTCTTTGTATCTCTTAGCACATAAAAGCCATCGGATTTGGAATTATGTTAATACCGTTTACCCAAGTTCTGAGAGAACATTTGCAAATTCCCGCTGTGAGAGTATCTCTAAATATTAGTAAAACATCAGGTGGCAACAGAATGCATGGGGAGGACTGGAAAGTGTGTTAATGGTAGGCTTATGCACAACTGGCTAGTTTGGTTTAAAGACATTCCACAGATATTTTTATCTTAATTCGTATTTTATTCAGAACTCCTAGAAAAAACGGCAATATCATGTAAATCCCAGAACTCTTTGTACTTTCACTGAATGCGCCTCTGTTTGGGCAATCTTAAAGGGACAGCAACATTTCCACAATTTCACATGAAGCTTTGAGTGCAGCACATTTTAGTAGAAGAACATGTAACAAATGCATTTTAATAGTTCTAAATGAGATTTTCGGTTACAGGCCCACATATTCTTCCACAAACTCCTAATTTATTTTTGCAGGTTTTTAAATGTTTTCTAAAAGAAAAAATATAGATTTTTTTCTTTCTTTAAAATAAAAGGCTCTTCTCAGTAATAAATTTTCACTTTAGAACCCACTAGGGTTTTTCTTGAAAAGAAATAAGCAGTATTGTTTCTTTTTTATTTTATTAAAAGGAAGATGTTCCGTGCTGTCTGCAAGTAATAGCTAAATCAGTGAAAACTTCAGAGTGGAAAAATGTATATTCTTATGTCCCACAGAAAGCCCAATTTCACGTTAGGTGGTTATCTAGTGGTAATTTCTATGGCCAGATGCTTAAGCTCTGTCTTCATTTATAAGAAAAAGGAAAACTCTAGTCCCAGCTTGTCCAAGCGAGGGCGTGAGAAATGTTAGAGTCGTGGAAGTGACACGGAAAGAACTGGGAGACGGGAGTCCTTGTCCCACCTGTCAGGCTACCCTTGGGCCTGCGGCCACCTCTGAGCCTGCAGTACCTGTGTTGCTTTGCTCTCAGAGTAGTAAATACAAATACATACAAATTACACCTAGCGTTGCAGCCGTTCTGTTCTCAGAGCTGAGGTTTCCAGTTCCCTGCCAGGTCCACACAGGCAGGCAGCTTCCCCGTCACTGCAGGCCTTGACCTGCAGTTCTGCGTGTGGGAGAGACAGAGGACAGAGCTTCCTCTGCTTTGGGGGGCTTTGTTCACAGAAATTAATACCAACCCTCTGAAACGTGGGCACTGACATATAAGTTCAACATATATTCTGACATATGTCAGAACATATGTTCTGACATATATTTCTAACTACTTAAAATGGTCAGAAGTCCATTCTTTGCTCAGGTGAAGCACACCCCTAAACCAAAAGATTTGTAATTCCATGGAGTCATTTGAAGAAGTTTTAATACTAAGAGTTAGAAAATGAAATCGGGGAGAATGAAGTCTTTCTTTTTTGAATGCATTTTTCTGGTGTCATGGGTTTTCAAAACATAAATAGTTTTTCATCAAACCAATTTTAAAAAGGTGCAAAATACATTTAATGCCCAACTGCAAATATGGTTCAATGATCGTATGTAACCATAATTAGTAGCCTCTGGCAATGAACAAAATGCATTGCTTCCCTGACGCCTGCGAAAGGACAGAGCAATGCAAACAGGCCACACCATGATCCCTGTCCTTACAGCCTCAGTGGTGGAAACCAGCAGCCGCTTCCTGGACGAAGCATCGGGGTTGCGGAGAGGAGGCCTGTCCACTCCACCAACGCAGAGGTGCCGGCACCATCAGACTCAACAGCCAGGTGGACAATGGCATGGCCACCACTTTCCCAAACACAAGCCTGTCACCCACGAGCTGAGCTTTTAAAAATACCACAATGCCATACACAGGTCACTCCAACCTGACGGAATGTTAAAATTAAACATGAATCACTGGACACATTAAATGGATGGCTTCTCATAATCACCTCACTAGCAATAAAGCATTCCTATAAGCGACCTGGGTGGGTCATATGGTGATTGTTGAATATTATGGCAGTACACATTTAGAAATAAAAGCTGTCAAGATGTGCACTGGTCTGGGGCCATCGGTAACATGACAGAGAACCGTGCAGTGCTCCAGCCAACTCCAAGTCTCTCTCCAGGGAGGGCCAGTGCATTGAGGACACCAGGAATCAGACCCTGCCCGAGACAGGATGGGAGGCAGAAGTGCACGTGGACTGCCCCTCCCAGGGGTGCCTCAGCTCCTGTTCCATAAATTTCTAGTAAATAAAAATAAAATGTAAAGTCTTACACTTTTATGTACTCAAAGAGCTTTCCTTTTTATGGTTTGCTTCCATCAGTGTGTGTGTGTGTGTGTGTGTGTGTGTGTGTGTGTGTGTGAGACAGAGAGGCTGAGTGTGTTGGAAGACAAAGATTAATAGCTCTCGGGAAGATCAAGGCCTTGCTATTAGCTTTTCCTTGCAGGCATTCCCCACATCACTCATCTAAAACACCTTATAATAGTCTGATGGAAAGGGAGGGTGGTTTTTATGATGTGAGTTAAATGGAAATTAGGGTGATTTTTGAAACTCTAACATATGGCCCTACTGATTACTTTCCCCAACAAATTTTTCATGTAGTCATAATCTAAATTTGAATAAGAGTCCATGGGGGAAGCGGGAGGGTAGGACACCCTGTGCCCTCAGGCCTCCCAGGAGGACAATAAAAAACAAATTTCCTAAAGTCAAAGGAAAATTTGAGGCAAGTGGAAAATAAATGGTCATGAAAAACCACCTCCAGAAAAAAAAATTTCTTGGGATTCTTTCCTAACAACAGTTTTCAACCAGAATTGAGGAAAGACAGGGGATTTTTGAAGAGGCTGCAGAAAGATAGGCTGCGTGATTTCTGAAGCAGCTTTGCCCAGCAGTCGGGACAAATACCAGCGTAACACGGGCTTCTGTGGAGGCCACGCTACCTTCTGGAACATCCCTCCTGATGTGCGGCACATGGAGAAACTTCACTTAATTATCTATGTGGTCTTTCTCAACTTAAAAACATCTTTTTTCAATTATAAAAGAAACAGGTCTGCTGCACAATATTTTGAAAATGCACAAAAGTGTAAAAGAAAACAATCATTTAAAATCCTAGAGATAACAGCTGTTACTAGCTATTACCACTTTGGTATTTTCTAGTCCCTTTAGAAAAAGAAGGCACCTGCATAGTCTGGCAGGGTGGAGCCTGAGCTGCTCTCAGACCTGGTGCACTCCTTTTCCCTTAACTTCCTACGCTCCTCGTTTTCCATGTCACTAAGGGCTCCTCCACAAAACCCTGTATAAAAACCTAAAAACATGTAAATGTCCACAGTGCACCCCACCTACATGCATAACACGTTATAATGATGACATTTTAAATTTTCCTTCTCCTCCACCAAAATGCTATACCTTTATAAATATCAGAACGTAGATTGATTAAAGAACTCGTGTATGGTTTCTTAACATCAAAGACACTTTAGGAGCTGTTGATTAGATGACCAAATATTGGAACTTATGGAAATAGTCCATGACATTTGAGGCAGACAGGGCCAGACACTAGAAATTCAGTCTTGGCTAGTTGTTTGAGGAGAAGGGATCTGTTTAACCCAGCACAGGTACAGTGATTTTAATGCTACTTGTGACACATATGAAGAAATAGACCTTCGTGAAAAGGGCAGGAAAAACCCTCATGTATATTAGAATCCCAAGGTTGCTCTGGAATGAGGATCTGATTCCAACAAGCTCCTCATACAGACAGGGGGATGGTGGAGTGGGGTGGGGGGCAGTGGGGACAGTGGCCAGGAGTCCGAGGGCACAGGCTGGTCCTCCAGGAGCATGAATGTGACTCTGTAGAAGAAAAGGAGCCACAGATTAGCCTGACATGCTCAGGGGAGGCCTGAGTGGTGGCCGTACAAACTCAGAGACCTAAAGTAACCACAAAGGATAGTTTGAAGTTAAAACTCATTAACTAAAGGCAGTTCAAGGTCAATAGTCACGTCCTAGACCAATATCTTTCCCCAACAAAGGTCAATCTTTACCTTAACTGAGCCTGTCCTCTTTTTGCATCTAAGATAAAATACCTTTGGAATGTCAAGATAATTCCCTTTTATCCTCACCCCTTAGGGTACCACCAGAGCAGAGTCCTTTGGACACCTTCCTTGTGATCTTGTTCTCCCGCATACCATCTCTCTGTGCCATAAATGTTCATTGATAACTATGGTATACCCACCAATGTAAAAAAACTGCGTGTCTCTCCTTTTTGCTTTTTATCCAATCCCAGAGATTTCCCCACTTTGCTTTCTCCCGCATCCCTAATCTACCACCAATGGATTTCATGTAACCCCCTCAGGTCTCCTTCTATTGTAATGTATACAATAAGGTGCTAAACTGACATTACCTCAACTCCTTGAGGTTTTGCTTCCCAGTTTGGCTCAAATAAATTCACAAACTTCTCTACAGGTTTGAATGTTTCTTACATTGACAACTCCATGTCCTCCTCTGTGAGTGGGGTTTACCTGCTGCCCCAAAGGGCTGCTGTGGGTGTGCAGGGCTCAGGACAGCACTCCGCACAGAGCCTTGCTCCAGACACCACTGCTGCTAGAGCTCTAGTTGCTAATAATAGTACAGCCTAGTTATAGTGACACAGTTATTGATTTACTGCTCCCCTTCCCACAGTTGCTAATAATGCTCCAGTATGTGAAACATGCTGTAGTTAGTATAATAATATAGTTCCTAATGGTATGGGTGTTGCTAACAATATTATTATTATGACAGTATAGTTATTAATATATGAGAGTTAATAATATTAATATAATAATATAGCTATTGATAACATACTATTTTATAGTATTAGTATTAGCAATATATTTTGCCAATGGTGTTTTACAGTAAGTATAGTGACATTTACACTCTAAAGAACTGATATCTGTGTATTTCCTATATGTGTCCATTTTTGCCTGTCTGCATATGGCATGTGTACCCTTGCATATGTATAAAGTAGACTCCTGCCTATGGTCACACCACCCTGAATGTGCCCAATCTCATCTAAAACAGATTCCTTAGGAAAAACTTAATTTTAAAAGAACACTAGAGTATTTTTTGACTCAAGAGAAGGTGACAATGTGGGAAAAGTCATCAGGGGTGCCTTTTCTTGTTGACTGTAAATTGGCTCAAAGTCACTTTGAGACCACAAATGCAGGTGTGGGGTGAATAAACTAACTTCATCCTTTGTGGTCTGGGAACAAATGATGACATGTGACGTTTTGGAGGAAGGTACGAACTAGGAGAGGGAGATGCTGGAAGAGAATGCAAGGAAATTAATTTTGTTGGCAGAAAACACAGAAGCTGAGCCAAGAAATGGGCTTCCCCTGAGAAGGAGCATGGCCACACCACACCGGGCCCCTGGGCTCAGTCCAGGCCTGGCCCTGAAGCTCTCTCATCACCCCCTTCTGTCTGAGTCTCTGCCCCTCTGCCTCTAAAAGGAAGAATAAATACCTCCCTCCAAGTTTCGGGAGATACAAACCGTCGTTATGCCTGACGCAGTGCTGGGATCAAATATGTTAACCATTATTTGAAATCAATTGTATACTAGGAAGAAATTACAGGAGTAAATGAAGTTCAAGTAAGAAGTTAAAAATGTAGTTTTATTAGGAAGCTAAATGTAGGAACCAGGTAAGTCACACTGAGACATCAGAGTGATGGAAATTTGTATCTCACACTCTGGACCAAGCCTGGTCTGTGGGACAGAAGCAATCTCAGCCTGTTATCTGCAAGTGAGTTTTTAAGACTCCTGTAAAAGCAAAATAAAACACCACTTTCCCGGGTGCTTTATAATAAATCTAAATGCTTTGCTAATTGCCTGTCACTGCTACAAATAGTATTTGCTTTTCAGGGAGGTTTTTTTGTTTAAGGCCCTGGAAATAAATCAGAACTTTTAATTCATCTGAAGACAGACTAAAAAAAAAAAAAGGGTGGGGGGTAAAGGGAGGGACGCTAGGATAACAGGCTAATCTTAGGCATTATCTGAAAGGTGTTATTGTAAAAAGAGGACATGACAAAAGTCAGCTAATTGTTTCTGTACTGTTTGCCTTCTAATCTAAAGGCTGGGAGAGGCCACAATGATAACAATGGCAATTTGGAAGAGTTACCAAAGAAAGGGGCACAGCAGTTCCCAGTGAGATTTGGAGGTGAGGCCCCACCTTCACTGCAGGGCAACAAGGTCCTCATGCCCAATTATAAACAGGCAGCTTCTTCGGTGACTCCAGAGGCCACTGGTGCCTTGGCGACACTTTTTTCCTAGAAAGTAGAATTTAATATAATATCACAATCAGAGTACTGTGCTCTGTGAAATCGCTTCTTAAATTCCACCAACTGATAGAAATCACATGCCATACATAACAGGGAAAGTTCCATCCTAAAGTTAGCAGGGCTTTATATATTTTGGAGATTACACATTGTCAGATGCATCATTGGCAAATATGTTCTCCCATACATTTGGTTCCCTTTTCATTTTGCCAATAGTTTCTTTTGTTGTGCAGAAGCTTTTTAATTTGATGTAGTCCCATTTGTTTTTTCCTTTGTTTCCCTTGCTCTAGGAGATATATCAGCAAACATATTGCTATGTAGGATATCAGAAATTTTACTGCCTATGTTTTCCTCTAAGATTTTTATGGTATCATTACTTATATCAAGTCTTTTATCCATTTTGAGTTTATTCCAGTGTATGGTATAAGTTGATGGCCTAGTTTCATTTTTTGCATGTACAGTCTAGTTCTCCCAACACCATTTATTGAAGAGACTGTCTTTACTCCATTGTATGCTTGAGCCCCCTTTGTCAAATGTTAATTGATCATAGAGAGATGGGTTTATTTCTGGGCTCTCTATTCTGTTCCATTGATCTCTGTGTCTGTTCTTATGCCAGAACCAGGGTGTCTTGATTACAGAGTTCTTGTAATGTAGTTTCATATCAGGCATTGTGATTTCTCCAACTTGGTTCTTCCTTCTCAAGATTGCTGAGGCTATTTGGGGCCTTTTTCGATTCCATATAAATTTTTGGAATATTGTTCTAGATCTGTGAAATATGACAATTAATATTTTAATAGGTATTCATTGAATCTATAGATTGCTTTGGGTAGTATGGATACTTTAATCATGTTAATTCTTCCAATCCATGAACAGGGTATATGCTTCCACTTAATTGTATCTTCCTCAGTTTCTTTCTTCATTGTTCTACAGTTTTCTAAGTACAGGTCTTTTACCTCCTTGGTTAAAGTTATTCTTAGGTACCTTATTTTTTTTGTGCAATAATAAATAGGTTTGTTTCCTTAATTTCTCTTTCTAATAGTTCATTACTGGTATATAAAAATTCCATTGATTTCTGAGCATTGATTTTATATCCCACTGCTTTACCAAATTCATTTATTGGGTCTAGTGTGGTTTTTTGTGTAGTTTATAAGGTTGTCTATGTATAATATATTTTGCCTGTGAGTAATGACTCCTTTACCTACTCCTTTCCAATTTGGATGCCTTCTATTTCTTCTTCTTGACAATCCCCTAAAAATGAGCAAAGGGCCTGAACACACATTTCTCCAAGGAAGACATACGGATGGCTGATAGATATATGAAAAAAATGATCAACATCGATAGCCATCAGAGAGATGCAAATTAAAACCACAATGAGATATCACCTCATACCTGCCAAAATGGCTATCATTAATAAATCAACAAACAACAAGTGCTAGCGAGGATATGGAGAAAAGGGAACTCTAATGTACTATTGGTGGGAATATAAACTTGTGCAGCCACTGTGGAAAACAGTATAAAGTTTCCTCAAAAAATTAAAAACAGAACTACCTTTTGACCCAGCAATCCCATTTCTGGGAATACGAGGTCTGTCTGGAAAAACTCGGGCCATTGTTAACATAATGAGAACAGTTTGCATGACATCAATATAATTTTACAACAAAGGAGAATGGACTGGAATGCACATGCACAAACAATGATGACTTCACTGTACTAGTCAGTGGGGGTGGTAGATGCCACTGAGTGAGCATGTGTACTGTGTGACCCTCACATTCAAAATGACTTAGCAAGTAGGGCAACGAATCTGCATCAGATTTTTCATTAAGCTTGAACATTCCTCCACAGAAACTATTCAGGTGATTCAGAAGGTTTTTGGAGATGTTGGAATGAGTGCAGCACAATAAAAGCATGGCAAAAATGCTTCATAGATGGTCCAGAATCTGTTGAAAGTGATCCATGTTCTGGAAAGCCTGAAACAAGCAGAAAACCTGAGAAAGTTGAACATGTATGGTCTGCAATCAACAAATATCAGCAAATGATGATGTGAGAATAAGAAGCTGATCTGGGGATTCCAAATTCTATTATGTGTGAGGTTTTGATGCAGGATCTTGCATGAAATGTGTTATGGCCAAATTTATTCCATGGCTTCTGCTACAGAACATCATGCCACAGTTCCTAATGACTTTATTCAAATCTGTATCAATTAACCAGAGTTCCTCAAGAAGGTCAGAACCACAGATGAATTATGGGTTGACAGCTATGATCCAGAAAGGAAGGCCCAGTCATCCCAATAATGGAAGTCACCTATTCTCCACACCTGAAGAAGGTGTGGCAAAGTCACCGCAATTTCAAGACCATGTTAATTGTGTGTTTTTTTTTATTGGGAAGGTGTTGTCCATCACAAGTAGGCCTCTCCAGGACAATTAATAAGGAGTACTACTTCAATGTTCTTTGCTGGTTAAGAGATTCAATATGACAAAAATAGCTGCAGCTATGGGGCACAGGTGATTGACAATGTGCCTGCTCATACATCACGTCTAGTACAGAGCTTTTTGGCAAAACATCAATCACCCATGTGACTCAGCACCACTTCTGCCCAGATTTGGTGCCTTGTGGCTTCTGGGTTTTCCCAAAACTAAAATTACCTTTGAAAGGGAAGAGATTTCAGACCATTGATGAAATTTAGGAAGATACAACAGGGCAGCTAATGGTGATTCAGAAAACTGTGTGAGGTCCCAAGGTGCCTACTTTCAAGGGGACCGAAGTGTCATTGTCCTATGTACAATGTTTCTTATATCTTGTGTCTTCTTCATTAAATGTCTCTAGTTTTAATATTACATGGCTGGATACCTTCTGTACAGACTCATATAGGTACCCCTATGTTCATATTAGCACTATTTACAATAACCAAGATTTGGAAACAGATTAAGTGCCCATCAGTAGATGAGTAGATAAAAAGCTGTGGTATATTTACACAATGGAATACCACACAGCAGTAAAAAGGCAGGAATCCTTACCTTTTGCAACAGCATGGATGGAACTAGAGACTATCATGTTAAGTGAAATAAACTAATCAGTGAAATAAAATACCATATGATCTCACGATGCAGATCCCGGCTTGTGGAGTCCGTGACATTGTGGATGTGGGAGAGACATTCACATGGACTACCAAGTCCTGTGGAGGAAAAGGGTGGGCAGCTTCGCTCTCAAGAGGAGCCAAAAGCTGCATGACAGGCCTTTATTTCTATTTCTGGTCACAGTACATAACGGTCCTCATTTACTATGCACAGGTTTGCTTTAGGTAGTCACCTTTTACAGAAAACAAAGGAGCCAATGCTGCTAATCACATCACAGAAGAGGGGTATTTGCAAATGAAAATGGAAAAGTAGTTGAACAGGTTACACTCATCCTTGGAAGGTTTAGCATGGATTTTAGTAAGTTACAGTAAGCAATTTCTGTCTCAATTCAGGGTGAGGGAGTTTCTTAGCAAAAGCAAGACTCAAAGCAGCCTAGGTACATTGCAGGCCTGATTCCCCCCAGGAGAACATACCTGTGGGTGTGGGTCCTGTGCATCTTCGAGTGGGAGCTGGGCCCACACCATGTAGAATGGTCTCCTACAATTTCACTTATAAGTGAAATCTAATGAACAAAATTAACTAATGAGTAAAATAGAATTAGAGGCACAGGAACATAGCACAGGCTGACAGCTCTAACAGGGGAGGGAAGAAGTGGGAACTGGTTGA
Organism: Phyllostomus hastatus; assembly: GCF_019186645.2. Classification (NCBI taxonomy): domain Eukaryota; kingdom Metazoa; phylum Chordata; class Mammalia; order Chiroptera; family Phyllostomidae; genus Phyllostomus; species Phyllostomus hastatus. Next base: position 35,495,553 of record NW_025334028.1, read on the forward strand.
AAGAAGGAAAAGGGACTAGTCAGAGAATAGTTAGGCATTACCCATGGGCATAGACAACAGTGTGGGGGCTGACTGTGGGACTGGGTGGTGGGGGCAGAGGGGAAAATTGGGACAACTGTAAAAGTATAAAAAAAATTTAATAAAATAAAAATTTTAAAATAGGCTTCCTTTTTATTGTTTAGGACCCACCAAGTCCTTTTAAATTTATATTCTATTTGTATTCAAAATACACTAAGATGTTAATTTAAAATTTGTAATTCTAAATTATGTCAGTTAAATTAAAGAATAAACATAGCAATTTCTCCAAAAAATAAATAAAAATTAAAAGTAAAGTTAGCAAGGCACTGCTAACGTCTCTAAAAACTGGCTGTTTTCAAATAAAATATTTAGAAGTTTTAACACAGAGTCCCTGGAACTGAATCCCCTTAGAGTTTCAACAAGAAAAATGTCAAACTGAAATATAAAATTCAGGATAGAAATCTAAAACAAACTGTTGATGGATGAGTGGCAGAGCACAGGATCTTCAGGGCAGTGAATCACCCTGCGTTATACTCTGACGGTGGGCTCATTTCATTAGACGATTGCCCAGACCGATGGAATGCACCACACCCAGAACGTCCCTGATGCAATCATGGGCTCTGGGTGATGATGGCGTGTCGATGAGGGTTTATCAGTTCTCACAACTGTGTCATCTGGTGGGGATGTTGGCACAGGGGACACAGTGCATATGAGGGGGACCAGGGGTGCATGGGAAATATTTATAACTTCTTCTCAATTTTGTTGTGACTTTAACATTGCTCTAAAAAATAGTCTGTTAAAAATCTATAGCAGACTGTTGATGACTGTTGTTAAATTTCATTCACAATCAAAGGAGGACATTCTTTTTTCCCCACCAGATGACACAGTTGTGAGAATTGATAAACCCTCATCGACACGCCATCATCACCCAGAGCCCATGATTGCATCAGGGACGCTCTGGGTGTGGTGCATTCCATCGGTCTGGGCAATCGTCTAATGAAATGAGCCCACCATCAGAGTATAACGCAGGGTGATTCACTGCCCTGAAGATCCTGTGCTCTGCCACTCATCCATCAACAGTTTGTTTTAGATTTCTACCCTGAATTTTATATTTCAGTGTGAGTGTGGCTTGCGGCAAGCTGGCAGGATGTGTTCACTCCCATCAGCAGGGACAAGCATGGGCACAGTCCTGTGCTCAGGACGTTTAAGAAGGTGAGAGACTAAGACAAAGCCTCCTGAGTGTCTTCTCCAAGAGGCACACCTCACTGGTGCCACAGCAGGGACCAGACCTCCAGCCTTTTCAAACCTCGGGGGGCAAGTCCCAGTTGTCACTTGGACCCTCATCACGACCCTACGCTGACCTTTTCCTCCCTCCTCCGTAGAGTCCCCACAGTCAGACCCTTGACCACCAGAGCCCCCGTGGCATAGACGCACCTCCAGAGTAATCAAGCAGCCACCGGCAACCTGGAGGGGAACAAGTGCACACATCAGATTTCTTCACTGGTCCCAGAACTCTTGGGATGTGTTTTAAAATTTGTCAAAACCACACATTTGTGGAAACCAGGGAGAGAAATATTCTGTGTATATTTATCTAGCAGGTACTTCTGCCAATTCTCTCTCATCAGTCCATGAGTAACAATATTGAAGTTTTCCTAACAAAGCAGTCTGGTAGGCTGACCAGGGTTTGGGCCCTTCTGTGTTTGTCAAACATCAAAAATGATAAAAGTGAGGTAACATTGTATCCTGTTGTGTCATTTACAGCGGGGTTCCTTCTACTATTGTTGCAGAAATCAGCACAGCTGTCCTATCTCAAAAGTATTATTGTACTCCCATTTTATAAACGGGGGAACTGAGGCTCAGAAAAGCTGAGCAACATGGTGTGGTCAGGGCAGGTGGAGAGCAGGAGGCTTGTGGTTCAAATTCCAAGGTCTTTTCACTGCATTCTCAGCTCCCAAAGTCACTCAATTTTATTCTAGTAACTCCAATTATTTGAAAACAAGAATTACCTTTTTTTTTAAGATCCAAAATATTGTGCCATAAATGAAGAACTAGGAGCTGGCCTTATCTCTCAGGAATTCGGTCATCTTCACAGCCAGTGTGGGCCAGGTCATCCACATCATACCAGCACCTAGCACACGCCCCAGGGCACTCTGACGTGTTGGAGCCAGTGCGATGTGGACCCAGCCTGAGAACATATCTGCAGGTTTTGCAAACACCCACAGCCAAAAACCCCAAAAGTATTATTTTATTATTCATTATGGAAATATCAGAGTCATGTGAAAAGCAACGGGAACACAGGAGACAGAGGATTTGTTTAAGTAGAATTGAGGCTGTGCCACGTGCATGGAAATAAAAGCCTTCCAAGCAAAATGATTTATAAATAAAAGACAAGTCACTAGCATGTATTATAAATGATGTCTTTCCTGCCCTGGGTGTCAGAAAATGTTTTCTAGAATCAGATAAAACACAGCGCAGCCGGGATGTGATGAAGGAGGGAATTGCAAGATTCACATCAGAGAGACAGGTGGGGGCACGCGTGGCCACTGGGAAGCAGGCGGGCTCCTGGCCTCCTCGTGACCTGCGATCCTTCACAAACTGAAAACAACGTGGCAATAAACCTAATTAAAATGTAATACATTAAATGTAGCAGGAAAACGTAAGTATAATACCATCTATCAGCATCGATTCCACCCCACTGACAGTGAGGGAAAAAACTTTCTGATCTGAAAAGGAATGTTTATAAACTGTGCACATTTTAAAATGTCATTTAAGGAGAGAAAAATACATGCTAGGCTCTTCTTCCACCCAAAATGCAATACATTTATTTAAGGAGTGCATGCTGGGTTTTTCAGGGAGGTGGATCCTAATGAGCAAGGGCTGGAACAGCAAGTGTCTGTCCTCAGAGAACCCAGGGCCGTTTGGGAGAGCCAGGCAGTGAAACCGACAAAGGGGGCTCCCGCATTCTCCTTTGTCTGCCTCTGATGGGTTTACTGGTAATTCACACGGAGACTCAGCCTTTCCAAGAAAGCAAAGAAGAAAGGGAAAAGGCTTCACTTGTCACATTTCAACAAAAACACATTATTCAAAGGTCACAAAACTGACAGCAATAGCCAATGAGAAAGGGGTTCAACGAATTACTGGTGGATCTATTTTAAATACCTCTTAAGTGAATATATTCTTAATACCTTTTCCTCCATGAGTTTATTTTACATTTAAAACCAATACAACAAGCTGTGCTTTGAATATTCCCCTAGTGCAAAATTATTGAGGTGAGTGCTGTCCACTGGGAATACAAAGCAAGCCACATAAGGAATTTAAAGTTTTCTAAAACACATTAATGCGTTAAAAGAAATAGATGAAAGTAATTTTAATATTTATTTAACCTAATCTAAAATAGTATTTCAATGTGTAAATGGCACAAAAAATAGTAATGCGATAATTACATTATTTTTGTCACGTCAAACCTTCATATCCAGTGGGTGTTTCCCACTGTCAGCTCCCCTCGGTTTGAACACGCCCCATTCCAAGCCCTCCGTGCCGCACAGGGCCTGGGGCTGTCCTATCCGACGAGACAGAATTGGAATATCTAGTCTTACCAGTTTCCAAAATAGGATATTCTTAAACTGAATTTTATCGTAAAATATATTCTATGCTACAACAGTATTTTCTTGGCAATTAAGGTGAAAATATAGCAGTTTGAGGAGTGGGAGCATTATTTTAAGCCGAATACAAACACATTTTAAAAGGCATTTCTTATTTCTATGTCCTGATTAGACGATGCCCTACACATGAAATAAGATCTGGGCTCTCATCATCTGGTTTAGGTGACGCAGGAAGGAAAGTTGAAGGACTAGCAGTGCGGTAACTCCAACACGCTTTCAGTGAGAAGTGCAGATTGAAGAGTAACGGAACGAGTAACAGCAGACACTGAGCGCTCCCTAGATGCCAGAAACCAGGGTCCTATCAGCTTCCTAACACTATGAAACCAGTACTGTTAGTTAACACTCCAAGTTTTCGGAAAAACAATTCAGATGCAGAGAAATAAGTATCTTAAAGTCGCAGAGCCAGGATCGGCGTCCACAGCTGCCCTCCCCCTCCTGAGGGCCTCAGCTCTGAAGGAAGACGGTCAGCGTGCAGCCGGGTGCGGGGGCAAGGCCAGAGCGCGCCCGCGACCACGCGGAAGCCAGTGCTCCACGGAGGTTTCAGAGGGTGCATTTCAGATCAGTGAGCGTCCAGGTCCCGCTGGGCTTTGAGCCCTTTTAGAGGGAAGCATTTTACGGAAAGAATGAGAATACAAGAAAATGGAAAAGTAACATACCCCCCAAAATAGCTTTCATCTAACTAAATGTGTTGAATGGTGTTCAGAAAGTAAAAGCAGACACTGCTGTTTAAACTATAATTTGTGCCCACCATGGTGAGGTCACCTCACAATCTCTTTGTTCTCTGAACATTCAGAAAGAGTGCCATTTTAAGAACAAAGGAAGACAACATATGGGAGAGAGGTAAGGAGAGAGGGAGGGGAAAAATAGGGAGAGAAGGAGGAAAAAACAAAAAAGGACATTAACACAGAGGGTTTTGTTTTTGGTTTTCTTTCTCGGTTCTGGAGGACCTTAGTCCAGTCTAGTGCTTCCTCCTAGTGTCTGAAATACAGAATGCAGATGTCATGCTCTGAAAAATAATGAACAAAGCATAGTAAATTCAGCCCAGAACCCACACCACTTTAGGATCGTTATAATTACAATCCAGAAGAAAACAGGTAGGAGTAAAATAATTACTCCTATGGCTTGCACCATTACAAATTGTGGGTTATTCTCCCTTTTTTCAAGTGATTTAAATCCCAGGGCTTGAGATAAACTATACAAGGAAACTGAATCTTCACAAAGCTAATCAACTCTGCCTGCGTGTTGTACAATCATCTATTTCCATAATGTCTCCCAGAAGTTTGGAGCCAGATTCCTGGCTCTGTTGTTTATGTAGTCAGTTGGTTGTCTTGGCTAGGTTTGGGGGTTTTGTTTTTTTTACAGTTTCAGCTGTAATTCTCATTCCTCATCTTAAACCATCATTGATAAACCCGAATTGTTACTGTCTATGAAATAATCAAAAGTAAAGTTTTTTCACCTGAAATGTTGAATGTGACACTGTGACACAGGAAACATTAAGTCACTTTAGAAATGTCTGTGGACATTCTGAAGTGTGGAAGTGTTGGACGTTAAGAAATGTGGACATTTCTTAATGTCGACATTGTCTTTAGGTTTTCGAGCCATCCACATTATTGAACAATGACCAAGTTGGTGATAAATATCACATGTGCCAAGAAAGAGAAGATAACATGTTAGAATTGCCAAGTCTTAGTGCTGGGAGCAGAGTGGGGTCAGAAGGAGACCTGGGGAGCATCAACGGAGTGACAGGAAGCCTTGGAGGGGTTGGGGCCAGCTCAGTGCTAACCAGCATCCCCTCCTTTTTGTGGGGGGGCTTCTTTCTTCACTGAAGACCCTCTGAGCTATGACTGGGCCCCGAGTGTTACAGGACTGCTTAAACAGGCAGCAGCAGGGTCGGATGACAGCGCTATACAAAATATTCACACTTCCCAGACATTTTAAGTTATTTTTCTCTTTATATGGAAGATGTTGGAAATTGTATCATTCTTACATGTCCTCTGAGTTTGTAAAAAGTCCAAGAAAACTGGCAACATCTGAGGCATAATCTATCTTCAGAGAAAAACTAAAACAGGATTGCATGCCCGAGTGCTCACCATGTGCTGGCTACTGTTTCAGCCTCATTGAATATTTCTCTTCATTTAAGCGTCACCTCAAAGGATGTGGTCGGTGCTAGCAGGCCTGTGACACCAGTCTGATTTGCCCAGATTTACACAGCCTGTGGGTGACACAGAAGGTGTTCTTAGGAGAAATAAAAATGTACTTGTATAGAAGCAGTCCCTTGGGGGGAAACTCGATTTGCTTTTGGTATTGTCTTATTAGTCTTATTGAAAGGGGTGGTTCCCCTCCACCACCACATGGACCCTATTATATTAATGGGGCTGCCTTTGAAAACCACATGACCCCCAGTTTAAATCTGACTTGTGGCTTTGCATTCCTAAATCCTGCAGTAAAATTAAACAAGCCATGGACAGGCTTCTTTTTTCAAATGTATGCTGGGAACAGAACGGAGAAAAATAACACTAAAGTGCTCAGACATTTAAAAGATCATAACAAGGAGCTCACAGGCCTAAAAGGAACGACTGGATAGCTGCATCCCACCGGACAAAGACGCACTCTCACCCCTGAGCCTGGGCATATCCCTGTCTCTTTCTGGGGACGGATCCATCGACCGCCTGGCAAAACTGTTGTGCAGCAGGAGTCAGGTCAGTTGAATTTAAAAGTTACTTATGATTTTTAAGCTCAGAATTAAACAAACAAAGATGCAAACAGTATTTTACTCTGTCCAAATCTAGGCAGGTGTGAGTCCCTCCTCATTCCTTCCACAGGGCACCAACATCTGCTTTAAGCTCAGCACCTTGTTCCTTCCTTAAATCAAGCCACAAGGCAAGGACTTCCCACTGACATCGCGAGAGATGTCTGAATGCAGAATCCACCGGACTTTTTGAATTTCTCAAGCGTCTGTAGCAGATTCACAAAATCCCATTGAACAATGTTTCTTAGCTACTCATTTTTAAAACAAGTCTCTTCCCAAGCCCTCACTGCAGCTTCCTAGAAATGACGCAGCCATCCGTTCTTTCCATCCTCCATTGCATGTGGTCATCTAATAGCTAGTGAGATTACGAAATTGCCCGCTGTTCAGTTAAGTTATGAAATGATGAACTACCTAATGTTTAGTTAAGTCATGACATTGTACGGACACAGAAGGCTACCTGGGAGCCATGGACGGCCTCTGTTCGCGCCCGCCTGTACTCTCTGCACTCGGAGGCTCCATTAGGGAACAACGGGGAACTGATTATTACCCCGCTTATTACCGTTGTTTTACTCTGCAATTTCCCATGACCTTCCACAGAGTAAAGGCTCAGGAAATACTCATTTGAATGAATAAGTAATGTTAACAACCTCAAGCACTCTTACTATTCAATGTACTGAACTCCAGCGAGAGACTCTTTGCGAGAACGGACAGCTGTTGGAGGCAGGATTGTTTTTTATTGACATGTCTCATGTCCACTCAGTTTGTCAGACTATCAAGGGGATTTGCAAATTAGAGTAGCACCTTCACTAAAAAAAATGTTGGTGAGCCCTGGCTGGTGTGGCTCAGTGGATTAAGCATGGACCTGGGAACCAAAGGTGTCACCGGTTAGATTCCCAGTCAGGGCACATGCCTGGGTTGCAGGCCAGGTCCCCAGTGAGGGGTGTGTGAGAGGCAACCACACATTGATGTTTCTCTCCCTCCCTCTCTCCTTCCCTTCCCCTCTCTCTAAAAATAAATAAATAAAATCTTTTTAAAAATGTTAGTGACAGTTTTTCTGAATTCCAATTGGCATAAATTATAAAACAACTGGCTTTTGCCTATTCTCCATACCAATTATTCACAGGCACACAATAATGTGAGTTGTTGGTTGCCATGGCATCGCAGCTGAGGGACTATCTTTTATCACAATGCATTTAGCTTAAGATCTATTCCCTGTGCCGACACGTTTTTATAATCGAGACTGTTTTCAAATATTTGAGAATATGGTTGAAAAAAAAAAAACAAAGACTCAGAGAGACATTTAATGAACTTTAAGTATTGTCCAATCACTATATAAATAATAATCTCCACTATTTTTTAAGTAAATTTGGGGATACAGATGAGCAGTTTTAATCCTAGGACATTACTATTCATTGCTGTGTGACTTCACCACTTCTCTGAATGTCAGGAGGCAGGCCCCAAGCCGATGCCTCTGTTATATATGCTGTTTAGGTTATATATGTTGTTTGGAAATAAAGGGGTTTGTGTTAATTGATTGACTTCTTGTCAGAATGAGTATGTGGAATACAGAACTATAGATGTGTAGACCTCTTCTAGTCCCTGCTTTGAAGCCCTCAGAGGCTGAGGAGATTGTCTCCTGGTGATCCATCCTCATGCTCTGGCTTGGGAGCCTTGAACTATACAAACAGCTCTTCTGGGGTTTTAGCTTGCAAAGAGAAGATTGTGGGACTTCCCAGACTCCACATTAGCATGGGACAGTTCTGAAAAATAAATCTATCTATCTATCTAATTGGTTGTGGTTTTCGGGAAACCCTTGACTGAGGTACTATCCCTCCTCCTTTATCTGTGCCCTGCACAACTCTACCCACTTTGTTCTCAGAGTACGACACTTACTGAACCCCTAGTGTTGGGAACTTGAACTACTCTCCAAATGTCCACCTTCTCTATTTCTTTCTCTAACCGGTTTCACATATTTGATCTGCACCATGCTCACCTCCCTGTAAAAATGACTCATGTCACAGTACTAAAAAGAAAAAACAGTAGTAACACTTAAAAATAAAATTACTGTGATAATAAAAACTCTGTTACCATTCATTTTTGTTTAATTGTACCCGAAGTCAGAAAACAGAAAGCACAAATCTTGGCCAAGATGAAGCTTTGTTTTCAAAATGAATGATTGCGTTTAAATACTTTTAATATTCTTTAAAAGGAAATTGAAATAGGAAAAAGAGTAATGTAAGAGGAGAAAGGTCATTTGGCTTCACAAGATAATAAACAATACCCCAGATACCGTCACATTTGTCTTCACCCTTCAGTCTGGAGGCTGGTTTTCCTATCTGGCTGGCTTTTGGGGACAGTAAACCATTCAGAAAACCTCATATTCCTACAACTTCATGGTCATGATGTTGCTTTTCTTACCATTCTCTCCACAGCTTCTCCCTCTGGTGTGATTTTATTTTCTCTTTAGTCCTGCAGGACATTTTATCCTCTCCTGCACTTCAAGGGTAAGTCCGTTTATGTTGGAAGACAAATGGCCAGTTAAATAGGAGTTCTGTTTCTCTATTTGCAGAAAGATCCTGAGCACAGCTACCCCTTAGGTTTCTCCAATGACTAGCTGGGATGCAGGAAAAGGAGGCACCTGGCTGTCTGCAAAGCTCCATCATTCTGTGTTCATTGGTTCCCACACTGAGTGCTTCCCTCAGCCCTTCTGTTTCCAGATTTTCATCTGAAGATTATCATGTGAAGGGCAAACGGACAGTGTGCTTCTTTCTCAGTGATGAAGCTGTTGTTATGAACAAGCAGAAGAGAGGGACTGAAAAGGCAACTTTTTTTTGTAATTAGTACAAAATGTTCTTATTTTTTAATTTTTCATTTATAGTTGACATACAACATTATATTTATTTCAGGTGTACAACGTAGTGATTAGACATTGGTGCACCACACAAAGTGAGGGAAGCATGACTTTCTCTGCTTCCCTCCCTCCTCCCCACCCTGCTCCTTCTTTCCTTCTTTCCTTCCTCCTTCCTCCTTCCCTCCCTCCTTTCCACCTCTTGGCATGTTTTGTTTGTTTGAGCTCTGGGTTCTGCGAGTCCCTGTGGCTTCAGGACAAGCCTTGCTTTACTCGGGGACACTGATGTGTGCTAAGGGCCATCCTACACCCTCGCTCACAGATTTCCTCAGACCCAGGGCCAGCAGAATCCACCAGGACATTTCCTGTCCAACTCTCCCAGGGTGTCCTCTTTGTCATGTGACCTATAAAACTTCCCATTCACGTGCCTCTCATCCTTCAATGTCCCGGCCACACTTCCTGCTGTGGCAGCTTTAGTCTGTGCAGCTCCTCGAGAAGCAGAGCTGGGCTCCCTTTCTCCTGGCAGCAGGATAGTCAGCAGGAGGCGATGTCCCTGAAATGTCCCTTTCCTGTCCCCTGTAAGAAGCCATCCTACAGATCCAGTCCTTCAACGAGCTCCTTCCTCTCAGCATTTGATGGCCATCCTCTACTCCATGAACATTTCATTCAACTGTGTGAATGAAACTCCGATCACTGGACAGAATCTAGTCATCACCCTCCGAGACAAGAGATGAGGTGAGTTTAGCCTGCCTCCCTGTGCCAGTGCTTTGCTTACTTCTCCATTTCCCTGTTAGACCAGAAGCACCGTGACAGATGCCTTGGGTCACCTTGTTTATTACTCCACCACGATGCACAATGACGCACACCCATAAATGCCAAATCCCTTTATTCATCCACCCTGAACTTTATACTGAGCAGCTACAGTATCCCAAATTCTTGTGCCCATGGTCCAAAGCCACAGTAATTGACTTTGGCTACTTAAGGAGTTGGGGAGGTAAGGGGGAGCTACCAACATGTGGTGAGACTGTCACACAATGCCTGAAATGGAGTCACAGCCAAATGGACTGCTTGTCCCAGAACAGGGAGTTATTCTAGAAGGTCACAGTATAGAGTCAAGTGCTGGTCTGCTACAGGAACGTAGGTCTGATGGAGTTCAAGGACTGCTGGCCGCTGGCTCTCAGCATGTGAGTACAAATGCATGTACACCTGGTTGACTGACCCGGATGTTGCCACTGGTGGCTTCCAAAGTGTGTTCACAGAGGCAGCTACCACTGGTCCATGGACTCACTTTAAAACTGGTCCCGTAGCTTTGTGCTACCACAGCTACAGAAACGCCCATCTGCTTCTAAGTTTATGGGAACTTTTAAACATTTTCAATGTATTATTACAGAACAAGTTGAAAGCTGCCCAAAGGAAGAGAGGAAGCCGGGCAGCACTGAGGACATTTGAACAAGTCAGATCCGGATGGGGTCTCAGCAACCTTCGAGTCCTGGCTCACACTCAGGCCCGTCCTCCTGTGTGCAGCGTCCTGAGCAAGAGCACACACCCTGGCCCACACGCTGCAAGTCAGAGACGCTTAAAAAAGAAATCTAGTTTACATACTGTCCAATAAAGAATGAAGTGCTCCAGTCAAATACTTCCTAACAAAATTTTTAAATATATTAGAAAGCTGTGGTTTTATATAAGTGAAAGCTTGCAAACTAGTAAAGGTGCCCTGTGTATGTGTCAAAGAACAAGGAATGTTTGGGTGTGTAACAAAATCCGCACATAATTAATAAATTTTGATATATTTTTCTATAAAAAGTAGTTTATTTCATTTATTTCAGCAAAATTACTAATTATGTTCATACAACCAAGCTTTTTATATTTGTTCTGTTACAATGATCTAAAAGAGTAAAAATAAAATGTAATTACATTCAAAGTATACAAACTTGATTGTGTTTTCATCAAAATGTAACTTCGTGTAAATATACAAACATCTTTAAATTATATTTCATATGTGGTTTTTAAAATTTTACTTTTAAAACTATAAAATAAAAAGAAAATACCAATTATAATCAATGAATGTAAAATTTTTAAAACAAGATCAGGCAATGATGATTTTTTTGTTTTGCATTTTAAAAAAATCTTAGTGAATAACTTATAAAAGGTAAAAAAGTAAATAATTTTAATTTTATAAAATTATTCTCTGTCCTAGAATTCAATGTCCATCTGGTTGCTAAAGGGGAGAATCATCTGTCTCATGCATCTACATGTCTGCAAGCTTCACAGTAATACACGTTGTTTGAAACTGCAAGATATTCTTTGGCCACAACGTGTGAATGGAACTTGAAGAGAAACAGGAAAATGAACACTTGGCACTAATGGAAAATGATATTTTATTGCACAGATGTATTGTATGCATGTTACATGTGAAGGAGGATGTGACAAGCTAATTACCTGGGCTTTTCTCTGACCAAAGAAGTTCGGCTGTTCAAAATGCTCTGAACATGCTCTGAAACTGTGTTCATTTCCAGTACAGTCATAGTAGACACAACCCAAAACCCTCCTGGCATTTGGACACATTTGCCTTTGTTTCCAGGGTATAGGTATAGGTAAGGAGGATTCCTCTAATTCACAGTCATTCTGCTCTATAACGTTGTCGCAAACACCAAATTAGTGAATATTCCATAGTCGCTCTCAGGAAAATACAGGTTTAAGCTCCTGCGAACCTCTGGTCACATTAGGCAGCCAACCAACTGAAACCTTGTTGTATGTGTGTTTCTTTTTAAAGACATTTTATTTGATTCCTATTGTTGCTTCATTAACAGTGAACTCATTGCCTACAGCAACTAACTTGCGCTTCTCTAAGGAAGCTGATCTAGCAAAGGAAGCTGATCTAGCAAAGTAATCCCCCTTAGACACCTCGTAGGCTGTTTGTGCTAGAAACACTAGATGGCGCTCCAGAACAGCATGCAGGGGCGGGGGGCACTTCAAACAGCACATCCCCAGCAAAAACACAGAATGTGGCACTACATAGACTGTGTAAAGGACACTTGTTTACAGTATGAGAGCTGGAAGAAAAAGGCACTGTCGTTTTGTTCCACTTGAACTGGGACCTGGTGACTCAATTTTTTTAAATCCATGGATGAATATTAAAGTGGCATGAATATTTATTTGGGGGTGGCAAATAAGTTTTAATGAGTATGTGAATTTACAAATACAGAATCTGTGACTAATGAGATCTAAATGATTCCTTTGGGATTTGAGCATCGTTTGTCAAGAGAGTAAACATTGAAGGTAATGGGTTGCAATGGACATGCCAGAGCTGAGCACCATTGCTGAGTGACAGGCATGTCCATGTACCCTGGGCCTTGTGTGCACACAGGACAGGGCCCTTCTTGCTTCAGCTATGGACAGAATTGTTCAATGTTTCAAACACAAATTTTGGTCAGTTGTGATCAACTCTCTCCTGGTGGATTTCTTTCCACCACTGGGGGGCAGCATTTCAGATAAATATGGCTAGCGATTACCTCACAAAATTCCCTGAAATGAAGCAATCATATGCAGGCCAGCCACCCAAGAGGCATTTTCTTTTATCTCTAAGATCTTATTCATGTTTTTCCAAAACTACCTGGAAATGGAAATGGAATGGGGAAGTCTGCTGTGGGAGGCTCCACATTGGTCAAAAGCAGGATACTGAAATAAAAGATACCCAAAATTAGAACAAGTGAAATGCTGCCTCAGCTTCCACTACTGGGATACACTACTTTTAATATTTAACTATTACAACATTTTCTCCCTTGGACATATAAAACATCTTCTGTTAATAATTCCAAATCCTTTAATATTTTCTCTCCTTCTGTAAATAGGCTCCCAAACCTCCCTTCAGCACACCTGATGCTGCTCACAGCAGACCGCCCAGGCTGGCACAAGAAAGTAATCTGCATGATTTCCAGCATATTAAATGCTAGCAAATATTACCTTTAGCATCAAAAATGTATATTCTGTAAAGTTGATCAGATATTTGTCCCACACCCCATATTAAATTTTAACCAAGTTCAGGAAAGGCACCTTAGGAAGAGTTCCATGTGTTGGTCATCAACCCCTCCCCCACTTCTCTCAATGGCTTGTAATATTATGTAGAACAGCTAACATTCTACTAAAATAGTTTAAGTATCTCTACATACATAATTAGCTTGCTACTCCAAATACTAAGTACAGCATATGAGAAAAGGACTATCATATTTTATTTCAAAAACAATGTGATTTCAAGTTATTAAGAAAATGTCTAAACTTATCACTAACACCTGTTTCTTAGAGTTTATTATTTTAGAATTACACTACTAAATTGGCTAACCATAAACATGTCTTGAGACGTACATGATATATATGAAAAAATATCTATTACTGTATAGTACATGTATCAGATATATAAGTAAGAGAGGGGGAGACAAAGAGAAAATGTGTGCTTTAAAAGCTTTTATTAGAATGAATAGATATGGGACATATCACGAGGAAATCATCATCTCTAGTGAATAATGATTTCAAACATAAAAATGAGCAGGTTCCCCCTGCTTTTTAGCCAGCCTGCCCACACACAGGCCAGCCAAAACAAATCTCCATTCAGAGCGCAATCCTCCTTCACTTCCCGAGGTGACGGAGCCCTTTCCACCGGCCCGCTGATTTCCCAGAAGAAATCAGAAAGAAGCAGTACAGGGAGTGTAATCTCATTCTAGAAATTTCTTTTAAGAAAACGCTGAGGTCTGTACGGAACCTCCCGTCTTCCACCTGGCAGGCCGGCCGTTTCCCCGTGACATACGCTCACAGCGCCTTCTGGAATGGACTTGGCCTCCAGTTGAAGTGTTACTTTGTGGGGTCAGATGACCAAATGACTACGGAAATTCACAGGAGGAAGGACTTTTAGAAGCGTGTAATCACTGGAGTGAAATATGAGAATGTGGTAATACTAATGGTTATTTGCAGAAGAAAGGAAAGAGGCACTTTAGGATCTAAATTAAAAGTGGTAAATTTTATATGTTCAATAATTAATTGAAATCACTGCAAATTGTTGGGCCTTGACATTTTCAAAGCCATCGTGCCTGTGTGACCAGTACACTGTGCTAGAACCTGTACATAGAAAGAAACTGTACATAGAATGGTTACAATTTTTAAAACATTTTCTTCATTCCAAAAAAATGGTTTAAATGATAAATTTTATGTTATATGTATTTTGACACTATTTTAAAAGTCCTTTTATGAAAATGACCCACATGCACACACACTGCATTTTAGCTACATAAACAAACAGCGTTTCCCAAGTCACCAGAGTGAGTCCAGTGTCCGGTGTCTGCCAGTAGAGGGCAGGCTACAGGTGTGGTGAATGGGCCCAGTCCCCACCCTGAGAAGCCCTGCTGGTCTTGTGTCTCTGAGAAGAAATGCAACTACTGTACCGAGGTGTAGTATGTAACAGATAGAAACTTGGGTAAGCAATTGTTCCCAGGGGGCTGCAGTGCTCCTTCCCCCACTTTCTCAGCAGTGATGTAAGCAACCTCATGACACTGAATGAGGCTCCAAGGCCGAGGGCTTGTCCCTGGAGGGTGATCAGAGCGGGAGTCTGCACAACGCATCACTGTTGCTCAAACAGAAGCCAAGAAATCAAAGATGTTACGCATTGGCACTCGCATTTAAAATGCCCTGTTGGTTTGCACAGCAGTTTTCAAAGTGGCCTTTGGTGCCATCCTCTCCCTCCATGCCTTCCCACACTCGACACCTGTCCATTCCACACTCTGTGCTTTCCATGATTTCGCTCTCTGGCAGGTGTTGGAAACAGGTCAGGGACTGAGCCCCTGCTGTTAAATTGGGGAGCAGATATGTTACACCTTTCAGGGAGCAATACGGATCAACCCTGAACGTCACAAGGCATTGCCACATGCACACAGCAAAGCTCAGATGTGGCAGTGCCTTTGAGAAAAACTTTGAAGCACAAGGATTTTTTTATTTTGATAAAGTGTAATTTATTTATTTATTTTTCTTTTGTTGTGTATGCTTTTGGTGTATCTGAGAATTCTTGGAAAAACTCCAATGTCATGAAGATTAACCTCAATTTTCTTTTTTTTTAAGATTTCATTTATTTATTTTTAGAGAGGGAAGGGAAGGAGATAGAGAGAGAGAGAGAAACATCAATGTGCGGTTGCTGGGGGCCATGGCCTGCAACCCAGGCATATACCCTGACTGGGAATCGAACCTGCGACACTTGGGTTTGCAGCCCGAGCTCAATCCACTGAGCTACGTCAGCCAGGACCAAAACCTCTATATTTTCTTTTACAAGTTTTATAGATTTTGCTCTTGCAGTTAGGTCTTTGGTACATTTTGAGTTAATTTTTTTATATCAGGTCTGTCTGGAAAAAGTCCAACTACTGTTAATATAGCGAGAATGTTCTGCGTGACATCCATGTAACCTGGCAGCCCAGGAGAGTGGACTGGAATGCGTGTGTGTGAACAATGACAACATCACTGTACTAGTCAGTGGGGGTGGTAGACACTGTTGAGTGAGCATGTGTACTGTGTGGCCTTTGCATTCAAAATGACTGAGTAAGTAGAACAACGGATCTGCATCAAATTTTTCATTAAGCTTGAACATTCCTTTTTGGAAACTATTCCAATGATTCAGAAGGCCACAGCTATGGGCAACTGGTGATTGGCAGCTTCATCACAACAATGTGTCCGCTTATGCATAACATCTCCTGCAGAATTTTTGGTGAAACATCAAATCACCCAGGTGATTCAGCAGCCCCTAGAGCCCAGATTTGGTGCTCTATGACTTCTGGCTTTTCCCAAAACTAAAATCACTTTTGAAAGGAAAGAGCTTTCAGACTGTTGATGAGATTCAGAAAAATATGGCAGGAAAGCTGATGGCAATTTGGAGAACTGTGTGAGGTCTCAAGGTACCTACTTTGAAGGGGACTGAGGTGTCATTGTCCTATGTGCAATGTTTCTTGTATCTTGCCTCTTTTTCATTAAATGTCTCCATTTTTTTGTATTACATGGCTGGATACTTTCTGGACAGAACTCATATAGTATGAGGTAAGGGTCTAACTTTATTCTTTATCGTGTAACTATCCAATTGTCTCAGCACCATTTGTTGAAAAGACTACATTTTCCCCATTCAGTGGTCTTGTCATTTTTGTTGAAAATCAATTGACCATAGAAGTGAGGATTGACTTATAGACTCAATTCTATTCTGCTGATCAATCTATCCTTGTGCTGATACTACAGTGTCTTCACTACCAGTGATTTTTAGTAAGTTTTAGCAAGTTTTGAAATGTGAATCTTCCTATTTTGTCCTTTTTCAGGATTGTTTTGGCTATTCTGGATATCTTTCAATTCCATATGGATTTTTGGATCAGCTTGTCCGTTTCTACAGAGGAGAGAGCAGCATCCTGACAGATGGTGCTGAGTCTCCAAGGCCGATGTGGGGACTATGGCCATCTTAACAATGTCAAATCTTCCAGTCCAAGAACATGAGAGATTTTCCCATTTAGTTTCACTTTCTTGAATGTCTTTTAGCATTGGTATTTCCATTTTCAAATCCTGAGTTTTGCATTTCTTTTGTAAAATTTATTCCTGCGCTGACAGGCATGGCTTAGTTGGTTGAGCGTCACCCAGCAAAGCGAAAGGTCGCTGACTCAATTCCTGATCAGGGCACATGCCTGGGTTGCAGGCCAGGTCCCTGGTTGGGGGTGTGCGAGAGGCAACCAAGTGATGTTTCTCTCACATCAATGTTTCTTTCCCTCTCCTTCTCCCTCCCTTCCCCTTTCTCTAAAACTAAATAAGTAAAATCTTTTTAAAAATGTATTCTTAGGTATATTATTCTTTTGATGCTATTATCAGTGAAATTGTTTTCTTAATTTCCTTTTCAGATTGTTCATTGCAAGTGCTTAGAAACCCAATTGATTTTTAAATATCGATCTTGTATCCTTCCACCTTGCTAAGCTCATTTATTACCTCTAGTAATTTTTAGTGGATTCCCTGGGATTTTCTATACACAAATCACTGATTTTTATTATTATTTTTTATTTAAACAAGCATTTCTATTGTGTATACTATTTACCAGGCACTGTTTTAAGCTCTCTGCAAATATGAGCTCATTCAATCTCCTTCACAATCCTCTGAGGCAGGATTATTTTTATCCTTTCTTTGCAGATGACGAAGCTATCGCCTGTCTATCCGAGGTCAGGGCACAGGACCGTGAAGCTAATTTCCAGTCCATCCTCTCCTTCAGCCCTGTGCTCACCGAGCAGAACTCAGCCCGCTGTAGTGGCTGCATCTGGGGTGTTCAGCCTTTGTTCACCTTCCTGCCCTCCCACAGTTGAAATGTCTGCCCTTTAGCCCTGCAGGATTTGTCCTCCTCTAGAAAACCAAGCCCTGTGCAGCTTGGTGAAAAGAGCTTCGTGTTGACAGAGGCATGTGTGTTCTAAAACAGGCTGGGTTTTTGCAGCATCACTTTAGAGTTGTTACTTCTTGGGGCCTCTCTGCCTTCATCTATAAACCAGTGACAGTTTTGCTCTTCTGTGATCTCAGAGGAGTGATGTGAGCTGCCGGGACACAGGACAAAGTAATTTGGAAGGTGACCTAACCACTTTCCGGCCATGCACAAACCACACTAGGACCCTATTTTGGCCCATCAGGAGCATAAAAACTCTCTGTATTGTCAAGATGAACCAACATATTTGGAGATATTATGCAACCTGCCATAGGCTGCCCAGCTAGGGCTTGGCAGAGCTAGGCATGAGCCCTTTCCTCCAACACCCAACACCCCTGTGAAATACTTATGATTCTTGTTCACCATTCATTTCCATTTTCTAATTAGTTCTCATGCTGAGCCCAGCTTGCAGGGAGCCAGAGGCTAAGACTTGGGCCAGCATCCTGCTCAGGAGGCACTGGGAAGGACTCATCAGAGGCAGCTTCTGCTGCAGGTACAGTGTCCGGACTCCCTCTGGTGGCCTCTCCGCTCCACGCAAACCTGCATCTCCAAGAGACAGGTGGAGAGATACTGCAGGTAAAACATTCCAGTTGCCTTGTGTATCAAACAGCACTTGACACTGAAGGGTTTTGTGATAGCACAGAATTCCTCATGCTCCTGAGGTGAGTGAACCTCAGGAGCATAGGGGACAGGGGAGAGGTGGGGGGGAGGAGTGTGGGGGGGGTGGTTGAGGTGGGGAGACATTGTTTTCCTCTGAAAGCTGCCTGCCGTGGAGGATTAAAGGGCAGTGTTGGCATTAGTGCAAGACTTAAAAAGTTGAGGAGGATCATATCAGTCCGTCATAACCACCAATGCTACACACGTGTTTATTCATGTTGCATCCATACACTCACCATGCACGGAGCAGGGAATCCAGAGGAAGCACAGGCTGCCTGGTGTGGCCACACACCCGGCACTGTTGGAAGCCCTGACGTCATTGAGCCCCATTTCATCCTCACAGGAGCTCTCTGTGATGTGGGCATCATCACCCTCCCCAGTCGCCAACGCAGCCGGAGCCACAAAGCAGGCAGGTGTTCACACTCGGGCAGTCGTCTTTGGGGCCTCTGTCCCAGCCAGCTGAATACGAGCGGCTTCCAGTGAGACAAGGACACACAGGAAGGAGTACGACAGGGCAACCTGGAGACCACAGTCCCTTGAAGAGTACTTGTCTCCTTTTAGTTTATCAGATCTAATGAGAGACACCGTGAAGTTTCCAGATTAAAAACAGTTTTATACTTAGGCACACACAGGGGGCACTCAGAACCTGATGTGGTGGATTGAACGTCTATGTCCCCCAAATTAATATGTTGACACCTAACCCCCAGTGTCAGGGTTGGGAGGTGGGACCTTTAGAAGGTGATGAGGTCACGAGTGGGGAGCCCCCATGATGGGATTAGTACCCTTATAAAAGATACCCCAGGGAGTTCCCTGACCTCTTCCTCCAGGTGCGGGCACAGGAAGAAAACGCCGGCTGTCTATGAAGGAGGAAGAAGGCTTCACCAGATGCTGACCTGCTGCAGCCTCGATCTCAGACTTCCAGGCTGTGAGAGATAAATATCTGTCGTTTGTGAGACCCCCAGTCTACGGCCGTCTGTACTGCCAGCCCAATGGACTCAGACACCAGTCAATGCGTACGGAACAGGCTTCACGAATGTCAGGTTACCACAGCTTGCCATCTATAACGTGCACCTATGCTTTTGGCCCAAACTTTCAGGAAAAAAATCTTTTGTTTTAATTTTTGTAATTCAATTATTTATTTATTTATATTTAGATACTTGTTTTTTGTATTATAAAGGAATTTTTGCATTTATTTTTGAACATAATATGATATATTTTATGTAACAAATAATTACAAAACACGAGAACAGATACAAGGTATTTCAGGTACTACCCATGTCAAATGTGCACCCTTATTTTCCCTTCAAAAATTTGGGCAAAAAAGTGATCATTATACATGGCAAAATATGGGTAACTAGAAAAGTTGGCAGAATTCAGAGAACTAAAGTTTCTACAATCTACTTTGACTGTTTTCAAAGCACAGATTGTCTCCACGTTCATTCACTTGCGCCTCTGTCTTCCGTGCACGTGACTGGTGGACGAGCCCTCACTTCGCCAGAGCCGACTCCTCACGAGGCTGATGCAGGGCAAATATCCAACAGGAATGGTGTCGGAAGGTCTCCGTGCCTGTAATTCCTCAGTGTTCCGGTGGGTTGGGGCCTTATCTGCTTTGCCTGGGGCTCAAGATTGAGTGTAGGATTGTACACAAAGTCACTGTATATTCAAAAAAGGAAAGAGCAAGCCCTGGCCGGGTTAGTTGGAGCACCTCCCCACACAACAAAGAGGTTGTGGGCTCGACTCCCAGTCAGGGCGCATGCCTAGGTTGCAGGTTCCGTCCTCAGCTGGAGCACCTATGGAAGCAACCAGTCGATGTTTCTTTCTCACATAAATTTTTCCCTCTATCACCCATCCTCTCTCTCTAAAAGTAATAAAAACATATCTTCATGTGAGGATTTAAAAAAATCAAAGAACAAAACCAAAATACTGTAGGAGGACAGTGGGCCTCACAGTAGCACCCAAGGACCAGGGAAGTGGTTAGAGATCCAGGTTCCTGCGAGCCCCACACCCACAGAATGGCAGTGTCTGGGGTGGGTGTTCAAACGGCCCCCGAGTGATGTGGGTGCAGTGACAGCTCGAGGACCACTCCCCTGAAGACGGGAGCGTGAAGGCACAGGGGCCCAGCGAGGCCTCTCCATCGTGGTCGGATCAGAGGTGACCCCAGGGACAAGTGGGGAGACCCTGACAAGAGTTCAGGGTGGATTCTGAGAGTGTGAGTGTGGAGCTCAGGTAGAGGAAAGTCCATCAGGACATTTTAACAGCAGGGGTCGGGACACCAATGAGTCCTCACTGTAGTGACCAGTCTCCAGCCGTTCTCCCCGCAGCTCCAGGGGCAGGGCTTCTCCACCTGCCTTCTCCATCAGTCCTTCCTCGCTTTCTCTCCGTCAGCAACAGAGCATTACACTAGGTTTACCCTGTATTTCATTATTCTGTCCAGGTTCTCTCCTTCTGAGACCCCATTCGTCTCCTCGCTGCCATCGTCTCCTCCGTGAGAAAGGTAACGACCTCCTTCCCCAGCCCTCGCTCACTGAAGGTGCACCTGGCCTTGTTTTCCTGCTGACATTTCCACTTCCATTCAATCCGTATTTTTAAGCTTTGTGGCGATGGCTGCTACTTATTCCTAACTACCCATGTTTCCTTTCTTTTTATAAAAAGAGCCCATGATGTGTAGCTGGGCACCTGGCCAGAATAAGTAGTACATTCTTAGCCTCTATCGCTGGTTGGTGTGGAATGAGACTAAATTCAGGCCAGTGAGATAAAAGCAGAGATAGCAACTTCTCAGAACCACCTTTAAAAGGCAGTTTATATATACCCTTTACCCCATTTTCTTCATCCTTTTCTTCTTTTTGCTAGATAGAATGCAGATGTGATGGCTAGATCTGCAGCAATCATTGGGGGTTATGAGGTAACCATGGGACTGGAGACTAAAGATGGTTGGGCAGGTAGACAGAAGGAGGACCATTCAGCTCTGGACTAACTACTGGGGTTTCTTGTTCTTTTCTGCCAAACATCAGTGTGATCAATGCATGTTTCAGCTGTGCGCAAGACACTGTGACATCACAAGGGAGATGCCATGAGCAGATAGACACAGACCCCTCATCTGTTACTCTGAGGCTGTTGTGCGTACTGTTTGCCCAAAGGAGAGTAATGAGTAAAAGTCTAATCCCGGCATTCCCACATCTTGAAGCTCAGTCCCACAGCTGGGCCTCCGATCAAGTTGTGAGGATTACAGATTAGATACTGTAGTTAATAGGAGATATGGAATATCCGCCTTTTTAGCAAAAGGGTCCCAAATTATTTTGAGCAATGTTGGATAATAATTGAATGGCTCATGAGTGAAAGCTGACAGAAAACTAGAAATGTGCAAAGTGACAAACTGGCACGAAGCCCCGTGTACTCACATTCAAGTCATTCTCGAGGGGAACCTGGTACCTCTCAAGTCTAATGAACAGGCCCAGCCACTATCCTGGGTGGCAATGAAGACGGACTCATTGCCAAGATTGATTGCACCGGAGACTCTGTGTTGATTGCACAAAGACCTCAATCATTGTCTCAAGATGTGTGAGTACCTGCTTACAACATTTAGAACAGTAGAAAGTGCTTAGCCCACAAGACATCTAAAAGGCCAAGGCAATTTTCTCTGTGTGGCAAGTGGAGAAGCTGAGAGGCAGAGAGTGTCCAGTGGCTTCCCGCAGGCCATGCCTGCCTTAGCCTCGCAAATGGAACACTCACTTGGGGGTGCTGAGCGCACTGCAATAAAGTGAAACCTTCCTCGTCGGAACCTCCACTTCCGGGCTGCGCTCTCAGCCCAACTGTGGCTTCTGGGGTTAAAACCAGAGGGTGCAGTATCTCTTCTGTTCCCGTGGCTGCAGGTTTCGTTTCCAATTCTCTGGGCTCTAGGAGAATGGGATGGCTTCTTTTTCCTGATTTTACTTTCCCTCCTTAACATAATGTTCCATTCTCTGGGTTTTTTTCTTTCTGAATTTTAAATTTTATTTTATGCATCTTAGGCCAGTGTCAGTGGCAATAACTATTGGATAGTGGAGATCTGGAAACTCATCTAGACCTAGGACTTTAATTCTTAGAGAAATAATTCCCTTTTATATGTGCTTTTGCTATAAGCTCTGTATTTTTAGATTCAACATTATAATGTGAAAAAAAAACCCCAAAACGTTGATCATGCAAGATGGACTCTGCAAAGGGCCTTGGTGATCCTTTCCTGGGTGCAGAGAGCTGGTGGCTTGACCCTTCCGTGCGGGAGGCTGCAGGCCTGAGGCAGGAGGGCGGCCTGGCTGCATCCTGGTGAGAACCCTCTTCCAGGCTGCAGACAGCCATCTGCTGACTATGTTTTCACATGGTGGGAAGAGCTAATGTTCCATTCTCTTCATGACAGTTTACAGCTGTCTTTTACATTTTGCCCACACAGCTTTGTCATATAATCCATATTTTCCTCTCTTATGGGCAGAAGGTTTTTCGTGCTCACATACACAAAACCACACCTAGCCAAAAGGTCTCTGCAAGTACACGTCTGGGGTGCTACCCTAACAAAACCATACATTTTCACTTAAGTAGGGGTTAAGAAGAGGAGAGATCTGTATTAAAGTATTTTGTAATGTCTGGGCAATCTACCAAAATTTTTTATTAAGTTGTAGCATCTTACAGTACAGAAGTAACAACACATGGGTTTGTCCCCATTTGAGAGTGACATGGTTTACTCTGGCATTAAGGTTACCTGCCCACCCATTAAGCAATTCTAGTATCAGAGCACATGCAAGAAAAAAAATGTACAAAGATCCAAAAGGAGACGTGTAGAATTATTCACTGAAGCAGTGTTCATGAGAGTGAAGAAGTGGAAACAACTTAAATAAATCCATCAACAAAAATAATGAGAACAAAATTTGGTGTGAACGTGTAAGAGGCCATTTCAGAGTCACCTGAGAGAACTGAATGTGTGTGTGTGCATGCACATACACACACACATTCACACAGTGATTCGAATTAACTTGGGATCCCTCTGAGGAAACCCAGGTGAGGTCACTGGGACCAGAAATGGTCCCAGGAAGCAGGTCCTCAGGCCTGGGCCTATGGATGAGCCTACTCACCCAAAAAATGCAACTAGAACTCAGCTGCTGGTGGCTAGGACCACGGAGACCTTTTAATTTTCCCCCCTGCACCTTCTAGACAAATACCTGAATCAATGATGGGTGTTTCACTTTTGAAGAAGCTGTGTGGGCCTTATAAATACACTATACTTTCTTCTGAAACTTATACATTGTTTTCCTCTAGTCAATTAAATCTAAGATTTATTTCTTAAATGGTAACCTTAGAGGCACTGTGCCAGCTAGGTAACCTTTGCTTTTGTTTTGTTGCAAGTAACAAAATGCTCAAGTGAGTGTGGCTGAAACAATAAGGCCATGCAACTAGTTTCTATAACAACATGTTGGGAGGCCAGGCTGTTCCAGAAGGTTGCCCAGCATCTCCACATTGCCAATGTCCTAGGTCAGTGTCTCTGAGATGCTCTTGGTTTTTGGCTTATGGTCACAAATTGTCAAGAGCAGCTCCAGACATCACATCATTAAACAGTATCTCCTTGGCAGAAAAGGAGGTCAAGGGCTCCCAAATAGTCTTCTATTTCATCATGGAAGAAAATCTTTCTCCACAGACCTCCCACAGGAATCGTTGACCAGAAAGGGTAGTTCACCCATCCCTAAGACAAAAACTGGCCAAGGGAAACTAAACTGATATGACTGGTGTAAACTAATCGTAGCACAGTCCCTGGAATGGCAATGGGGCCCATTATCTTCAAATACACTGTCACTTCTCCTCATACTCAAGCAAAACCAAGGTCCTAATAGGAAGAAAGGAGTTATGGGGAGATAGCTTCAGGTGTACAGCCAACAGAGTCTGTGCAGGCAGCCTTGGTGCAGAGATACCTACCTACTACCTTGGTTCAGGTCCATCCACACCTGGAACATGCTGAGGGCTAACCATCTCATCACCAACAGGAGAGGACAGAGGGGGCAATTCTGCCCCCTCCAACATCTCCTGAAACTCATCAGCCTAGGACTTGTTTATTTCTGTTAAACATGCCTCAAAACAAAGGAGATGCACTTTCTCTCTCCCTCGTGAAGGATTCATAGTGACAGAATGGTTCCTTCTGGCTCTAGGAGGAAGTTGAGAGTTATCCAATTCTGCAGAGTCAGCTCCAATTAACTCATGAACTTAAAGGGGCTCCTGTGTCAGTTTTCAAGAAGCGTTATTTTACCTCTGACGAGACATCACAGTAATAGCCACAACTATGTGTCAACCAACTGTATTTGAACCACCCAGAGAGCCTTGGCTTGGATTTCACTTAATTGTAAATCCTTATTTCCTTCTTGAAACAGTGAATCTGAAATTTCCAGGTTACTTTCCATTCACTTACACACAACCGTCAGGGAACAACAGCCTCAGAGATCTTGTCAAAGGAAACGCAGGAGCCAGGGCTGCTGCTCCCCAGGGTCCATGTTTCAGATAAGACCCCAATGCTCTCATTGGTGAGACCCTCAAGAGTGGACCAAAGTGTCCCAGCTACAGGGTGATTCCAGGTCCCTGCAAGGCCGTCCCCTATGTCCTGGGTCTACACTGAGTGTCCAGCCAACTTCAAGTCCAGGCTCTTGTCACTCTTGACATCCACATGTGCAGCCCAGACTGAGGTTCACATGAGCTCAGGAAATCTTTGAAAGAATAAATTTAACATGTCTTCAAGATTAATTCACTCAGGAATGGCTTTGAAAGGATGTTCAATGATTCATTGACCAAATGTTAATTTTACACTGCCAAGGGCCAAGTCCCAGGTGTATAAGAGATACTGAGAGAGCCATTGGGCAGCTTCCTCCCCGGGCACATCGGGGGCAGTATGGTGTAAAGCTTGAGGCCAACACCCCTGATCACAAGCAGTGTGAACAAGCTACACTTTGCCTTCCTGGAACTTCAACCAAACAAGACAATTGTTTTTCAATGACCACAAACTCAACTTGATCTAGCAATTATAGACTTCCTGGAAAGTGTTGCAGAGAAATGCCTTGTAGCATTAGTGGGGATGATTAACAAATTGGGAAATTATCTTATGAGGTCAGTTGATGAAGAAATGCTGCTTACTTTCAGGAACTGTAAGAATGGTGTTGGCATAATCTAAAATAAATATTTACGAAAGGACAAAAAGGCTGAGTGAAAGAAATAAGGCCAACTTCTTTTTATTGTTGTGGCAAAATATACATGACATGAAATTTACCTTTTTAACTGCTTTTTAAGGGTAGAATGCAATGGGATTAAGTACATTCACGTTGTTTTGCAACCATCATCCATCTCCAGATCATTCTCACCTTCCTCAAACTAAAACTCTATCCCCATTAAATACTACCCCCCACCCCCCTTCTCCCCTGCCCCTGGTAACCACCATTCGACTTCCTGTCACTATTAGTTTGACAACTTTAGGTACTTCATATAGTGAAACCATACAGTATTGTCTTTTTGTGTCTGTCAATGTGATGTTCTCAAGGCCCATCCATGTGTCAAGATTCCCTCTCTTTTTTAAGCTGAATAATATTCCACTGCGGGCATAGACCACATTTTGCTACCCACTCACCCCTCGATGGTCACTTGGGTTGCTTCCATGTGTTAGCTGCTGTGAACAGTGCTGCTGTGAACATAGGTGTGCAAATACCTGTTTGAGCCTCTGCTTCCAATCATTCTGGATAACTACCCAGTAGTGGACTTAATAAATCATGTGGTATTCTTACTTTCAAATTTTTGAGATGCCACCATACGGTTTTCCACAGCCCCCCCCCCCCCCCGTCACATTCCCAGCAGTGCATGAGGGAGGGCTCCAGTGTCTCCACATCCTCGCCCACACTTATTTTCCGGGTTTTTTCACCTTCGTGTGTGTTGAGTGTTTTTGTCACTGTGGTTTTGATTTGCATTTCCGTAGTAATTAGTGACACTGAGCATATTTCCATATGCTTATTGTTCATCTGCATATCTTCTTTGAGAAACGTCTATTAAGTATACTTTCTCCTATTTTTAACCTGGGTTTGTTTTTTGTGTTCAGTTAGTAATGTTAACCTCTTAACATATATCAAGAATCTATTACAACATTCCAAATATTCAGTCATGAAAGATTTTTATTTAAAAAAATCTCCCAAAAAGTTTAACTCACAGATGTGAGTTATGAATGCTAATTTTATCCAGTGGGAATCATGTAACCCCAGGCAGGAGCAAATGAGGCAATTTAGCACTGAGTCCATTAAACACTTAATTCCCTGTGTAGGAGGTCACACGTATCAAACAATATTCCTGAGACCAAAAATGCTCTGTTTTATAATATAGTCACAACACAGCAAGGCATCAATGCCATTGTCTATAGTTCTTTCTTCAGATCCCTGAAAAGGCACATTTTCTCAAGTAAAACCTGGTAGAATTTTTTTCCCAGTTATTCTAATAATGGTACATCATTTCTGTCATGCTGTGTCACAGTCAAAATCCAGGCTTATACCATCTCCCGTAGTCTGTTCCAAGACGGGCTGTGTGAGCCGCCCACACTCCCCCAGCCAGAAAACAGCAGGGTGGTGGCTGAGCCCTGGCCAGCCTGACTGCAGGTCCTCTGCCTGTTCCACTGCTTCTAGCCATCATTCCTGGCCCCTTCCAACCCCCAAACACTGCCCACCCTGTTTTCCTAAGCATGTTAAATGTTTGAGGAAAAGCCAGTTTATTAGTCAGGGTTCCCAGGAGAAACAGAACCAACAGGATGTGTGTATATGTGTTATATATACATATGTATGTGTGTATATTTGGAAAGATTTATTTTGAGGAATTGGCTCATGTGACGGTGGAGGTTCGGTAAGTCTCCCACGGGGTGGGGGAGGCCGCCAGCCTGGGGCCCTGGGAAGAGCTGCGACAGAGCTCCTACATGCTCAGGGGGTGTCAGCCTTGCTCCAGTCAGGCCTTCACCTGATCGAATGAGTCCCACCACATTAGGGAGGATGATGTGCTTTCTTCAAAGTCTGCTGATTTAAATATTAATCTCATGTAAAAACTCCCTCACAGGAAGTGTTGGGGACCGCCCTGCCTGGTCTCAAGGAGCTGTAATCCCCCGTGACTTAGGCTGAGTGAAAGACCTCCAGACCAGGAGCCACTAAGGAGACAAAACTTATTTCTCTGGCATGATCGATAGTCAATGATGGGTAACAATTCTCTAAGAAAGAGGGTGAATCTAAGACAGACTTGATCACGTGGGAATGCCCTAAGGGAAGAGACTCGGGGCCGTGGATATGAAAGCATGATGGACATCAACCCCTGCCCCCTCGGCTTTGTCAAAGCCTGAGTCCTTGTGAGAAATCCAAGTCTCCTGGCTGCCTTTGTCTTCTCTGTTAACTCAGATGTGCAGGGGTGGTACAGCCCAGACCAGAAATGGCAGACCCCCGGGGTAATCAGGCCTGGGACTTAGAATATGCAAGATCCTGTGAGATCTGTTTGCTGGAGGATGTTATTAGATTAGAATTTGAAGGCACAGACAGGAAACCAAAACTGCCCTTTGAGCCCTGTTAGATAAAACCGCAATCTCTGCCCAGAATCACAGCAGGGGTTCTGTCTGCACCTTTGTAAGTCACCTACTTCTTTTGAACTTTTCTGCCAGACTGTGAATCCACAAACTCAGTCTGTATTCTCAATAAAAATCTGCTTGGGAATAGATACAGGGTGCACTCCACTAGAGAGAGTGGCCCTTCTGTCCCTATTTCCCCACAGGACCTGGTTGTCTCTGTGTATGTTTTTTCTTGTGTTTTGACGAGCATCCGCAGCTGAGATGGCTACTGCTGGCCGGTATCCTCCACAAGGAAGATCCACAATAATGTTTTCCCTAACATCTCAGCACTGTGGCCCAGCCAAGGGGATACATGAAATGAACCTTCATAGCCAGCTAGAAGAACAGTCCCATCAGGGAAATCACTAACCAAAGAGGGAAATGGCATATAAGGGGAATTCACCCACAAACAGGAATACATTGTATTGCTGTCTTTCATTTATTCGCTATGTCTGTGGCCTCTGATTTTCTTGGCTGTGCTGAATCATCACAGGGAGACAAGCAGAAGTGCATTTGAAAAGAGAAAAACAGAGAATTGGAAACAACCAAAACACCACACCCTTCAAAGTGTGAACTGAGATGGTTTTCCCAGCCCACGGGTCTTTCCTTGCCTCCAGCCCCCTCATCTGGTGCAATTTTCCTTAGAATCAGGAAGGTGGACTTCAAAATGAAAGAATAAATATGGTACTGGTCTTATTCCAGTGGGCTGGGACAAGAGAGTAAAGGGCTCAGTTTCTGCTCCCAGCTTCTGTGAGAGGTTTAGTAAGATCTGCAGGAACTGGGTAACCCCAGTTCCAAGAATGGGAGGAAATTGCTGGCAATGCCACATGAGGACACTATTTGACTCTTTGTGAAAGCATTTCTACCTGTGCAGGTGGGGGGGGGGGAGGGGAAATGCACTAGGAAACAGCAGAAAGAGAGGGCTGCACACTCCACACCGTCATGCCCACATCAGCCAAGAAACACACAAAGTAAACCTGGACTTGGCCTTTTGTAACATTCGGAGGTGAGAGGAAATAGTTTTCAGCCCCCTGAACAGAGCCGCCCAGGCTGCACCTTGAGCAGCAGGGATCAGCACTGCGGTCCTCCACTCCACATACCACACATGCGTGTCTCGGACACAAAGACACACACACTCAGCTTTCACCTCTCACTTGAATGTTTATTTTTAATAACCGAGTAAGCCATTTCTTTTATTTCCCCATCAGCTGCTCTAAAGGGAGAGGAAATGAGAAGGACATCCACAATTTACAGCAAAAGAAAACAAGGAAATTTAATATGGACAGAACATCTGTGGTCTTGCACATTTGGTGCAAGACCTCGGCTCTCTGCAAACCTTATCAAAGATAGAATAATGTACTCCCCGACCCCCCAAAATACCCATGTCCTAATCCCTGGAACCTGTGAATACATGACCTGAAAGGACTTTATCGATGTGATTGTACTAAGGACTCTGTGATGGCGAAATTACCCGGGTATCAGGATGGGCCCGGTGTGATCAGAAGGTTCCTGGTGGCTGGGAGGGCAGAGAGGAGAGACACTGCCCTCCAGGCTTTGATGGTGAGAGGGCCCACAGGACAAGGAATCCAGCTGCTTCTAGAAGCTGGAAAAGCAAAGAAAACAGATTCCCCCAGAAGCCTGGGAAGCAGCCAGCCATGCCAACACCCTGGTTTAAGTAAGCCCCGTGAGACCCATTTTGGACTTCTGGCCCCCAGAACTGCAAGCTCTGTGTGTTCTTTTAAGCCAGTTCATTTGTGGCCATTTGTTGAGCAGCTTCAGGAAACCAATTTACTCACGTGAGGCCACGAAGGCATCAAACAGCTTCCCACAGTCCCACAGACGAGGCGAGAGCAAGGACTGCAAAGCCCCCTGAGCGAGCCTGGCTCTAACCTCCAACCCAAGGAGGCTAAAATACATTTTAAATGATCTCAAGTATCTTCCCAATAACTGACTGATTTAAGGGGTACAAAAGGAAGTAACAGGTATACGTCTTCTTAAATTCTCCCACACAGGGGCTAGAGCAAGGTGGCCCTGTCCTTCTGGCCTGTGGGAGCTTGTCTGGCCATCAGGCCCAGGGACACCCAGGGCCTCTCAGTGTCGTCCCCAGGGAGGAGGGGTGACATTCACTGTTGTCACATCGAGGGGGGTGTTGTCACACCCACCCTCAAAAATGGGGTGGGTGGCACTCAGTCAAGAGAAACTGCTTCTCTTAGGAAGTCATGTTTATTCTGCATTTTGATTCTAGAACGTAAATTGTTTGGGAATCTATCTTTGAAACTAATTTTAAAATACCAAAAATAATTGTAATAAAGGGACACATAGAGAAATTTTGTTCTTGCCACCAGATCTTAGTTGGCTGTAGATGGCCACTGTGCTACATTCAAACTGTAGAAGTGGTGAGTTGTTATAGTCAACCCTAAACAAAGGCCAACCACACATTTCCCATTAAGCCAGGCAGGTAAGATTTGCTAGGCTGTTCAGTATAGACTGCTGAGTAATACCAGTGAACAATTACCCATTACATCAGCAATTTTAAATAGCTGAAACCTAAGTGATTATTTACAGAAGTGGCCATTTTATTTTCTGTATAAATATGAAAGAAGTGCTTCTTAGCTTAAAATGTAACTGACTGTTTCCTTCTCTTTATTGTTCTTTTTTTCAAGTCCAGAGGAGAGGTTTCCATGTTGGCCTGGAACAGGGCTGGAGCCATGGACCCAACAAAGCAATGCCATTGAGGTTAAGGTTCATAAGAAAATCTAAGTATTATTATTATTTCCATGGCCCCATGGGTTGGCTTACTTTTACTTCCTAAATAAGAAGACACAGAAGCAAAGGCAGTTAAATCTACTTGTGAAGTTCACTATCCAGCTAGTACGTGGCTGAGCTAGATCTGAACCAAAACCTGAGTACAAAGTTTATCAAGAAGTCACTTTGGGTTCTATTTTAAAGCACAAAACTGCTTGCTTACCAGGAGGTCCCTGAGAAATGCAGTGGAGCCTGCGGCCCAGTGCACAGGCCAGGCTGCTCGGACCAGCCCCTCCAGGGTGAGATTGTGGGCAAGTCACCAAAGGGCTTGTCACTCGGTTTCCTTGTCTAGTTATTGGGACCACTAATAGGACTTTCCTCGTAAGGTTGTTAGGATGATTACATGAGTCAAAAATGCTTGGAGGGCTTAAAATAGTGCCTGGCATATAGCAGAAGCCCACTGAAAAGTCTAGTCAGTAGGACGGATGTGCTCAACCCCAGATCGTGTTACTGAGGCCCAGGACTGGCCAGTGTGAGCTTCTTTAATGCAAGATCCGCCCCCACCACTGCCCTGTGTTATTCTGGATGACATTATACAGGATCCACGTTGCATTTGTTAGATGTGATTT
This sequence comes from Phyllostomus hastatus, assembly GCF_019186645.2. Lineage (NCBI taxonomy): Eukaryota > Metazoa > Chordata > Mammalia > Chiroptera > Phyllostomidae > Phyllostomus > Phyllostomus hastatus. Next base: position 35,526,941 of record NW_025334028.1, read on the forward strand.
ATAAATGTGACCATTGTGGGAGAAAATAAAAGGGTGCCAAAGAGAGGGAATTCATGAATTTATGATTCCTGATGAAAAGATATTTTAAGGATAAAAATTGTTTCTTGGATCGACTGAGTATGACATGTATGGAGGAACAATGTCAATTATCTCAAGGTCAAAAGGTTGAGGCATCTTTGCTCAACAAAGTGAAAACTAAGATACATCTGAGTTGTATTTGGAAGTTCCTCTTGGTTACTGAATAATTGTAAAAATAGCTTTGCTTAAACAAGAAATGTTGAGGAACCTGAAGGAGTCGAGTGAGTCAAAATTACCCCATTACTCTGAGGATTAGGAAAATGTGAAGATATGACTGTCCAGTCTTTTGGTCAACACTGAATCCCATTTTCTCACTGTGACTAAAATAGCTAAAGCTGAGCACACCCTTTCTTAAAAAATAAAGTAACCTACAATTACTAAATAGCCAAATCCCCAATGTCCTCAGTGGTGACATTGGAGGCCAATCACTCCTTTAACTGTCACAGTGATTCCCAAAGGTTTTGGACATTTTCTGTGTGTATTGTTTTAAATCAAATCATCCTTTTAGAAACCCTTAGGAGTCTTTTTTTTCTTCTCCCATATCAATATTTAACAGGCCAAATTTTTCTATAAACCTGGGAACTTCATGTCCAGAGGAAGCACTCAGCATCAAGAAATATTCCTCATGATTCAGCATCACTCAAAGAGTCTATTCAAAGGGCTCGAAGTAATAATTAATTCATCTCTCTCTAAAGCAAATATGGCCTTTATTAAATCCAGAGAAACACTGAGAACTGGGTCCTGACAGCATGAAAAAAGATGCAGCAAACTTGTGTAACACAGCACTCTCCATCAGAAGGCATCTTTCTAAAGTCCACATTGTTTTTTAAATGATTATTTTCTTTTTAAAATTTAATATAGTTGGTATACAATATCATATTAGTTATATTAGTTACAGATGTACAATAGAGTGACTTGACATTCTTATACCTTACAGTGGGACCCCCACACTAATCGAGCAATCACCTGTCACTGTGCAAACCCATCACAGTATCATTGACTCTATTCCCCTTCATTGTTTGTATCCACCCCCACCCTCTCTCTCCAGCAGCCATCTTTTTGGTCTGTTTCTAACAGCCTGTTTTCGTTTTGTTTTGCTTATTTGTGTTGTTTTAGGTTCTACATAGAAATGAAATCATACAGTATTTGTCTTTCTCTGTTTCACTTATGTCATTTAATGTCATACCCCCTAGGTCCATCCATGTAGTGGCAAATGGTGAGATTTCATTCTTTCTTATGGCTGCATAACATTCCCTTGTGTATACATACTACATTATCTTTATCCATTGGAGTATTTATAGACACCTAGTTTGTTCCTACCTTGGCTATTATAAACAATGCTGCAATGAACAAAGGGCACATGTGTGTTTTTGAATTAGAGGATCTTCACCTGATGTTTTACATTGTTTGGCACCACATTCTTCACTGTAAGGAAATGTCAACTCAGCATACCTAAAGCAATTCATGAAAATGAATATCAACAAATTATTCAGAGTACTCAGCAGAACCTGAGACATTCAATAAACTGATTCCGGTCATTCACTCCTCAATAAGGAATTGGTGATTACCTACTATTTCCCCAGGGACTTTCTCTGCTGGTCAAGACTATGTTTCCTCTGGGTCCCACTTCACTGTCAGAACTTATCCAACAGAGATGGCCACTCCTCCTTTCAAGGCTTCTATCCCAAAGTTCAGTCTTTACTTATGAACCTGTTCTAAGTATAGTATGTGCATCCAGTTGATCTGTGCTAAATGGTGCTTCTCTTCCAGATGTTCTAGAAGATACGGGACATGGCTTATAGGAATCATGCATCTCTTATCTGGGTGTTTTTCCTCCATTTCCCTTAGGGAATCTGTTTTCATCTTTCAGCTGTGGCAATGAGGGTGGGGTTTTGAGGCCATTTCTTACCAAGAAACCACTTCCTACCCAGAAGGGGAACCGAAAACAAGCATTTGAGTAGCACTGTGGCACATTCTATGGACCTGGGTCTGTGTCTCTTTGTCTCCCCCTATGTCTCTCTCTCTCTCATACACCAGTATGCAAGAACATCACTGTTTCATCATTTCAAGCTCAATGTCATGTGTGTTAAACACAAATTTAAACCCCTGAGACTCGATGATTATGCTGCCATACTGGCTAACCAGATGTATACTGAGAACCATTCAACAGAGGGCCCAGTGTGGCATCGTTTCTACTTCTACCCCCACCCTGATGGGTAGTTGACTTGTCTTAATAGGACAACACTGTGTGTGCTGGGAAGCAGTCCACTCCAGAGCAGGGAGAATGTTCAGCTCATCTTGGAATCCTACAAGAGAAACAAATCGTCAGAGTTGGTTATTATTTGTACTAAAGCCGTGCTACCTTGAGAAAGTGTATTGTATTGAAAGGAAGAACAGCCATGCCACCTTCCTGGGACCTGTAAGTCATCAGACAGGTGGCAAAGAACCTCCTTTGGACAAAGATGTCCAAATCTATTCTACAGGGAACTTATTCATCGTCTTCTAACTTTTTTTTACTGAGGTATGATTGGTCAAGATGTTGGTCAAAGGGCACAGAGTTTCAGGTACAAGATGAGTAAGTTCTGAGGATCTGATGTCCAGTATGGTGACTCTACCTAAAAATGCTGCGTTGTCCACTTAAACATGGCTAAGCATCGATATTAAGGGTTCTCCTAATTTTTCAGTCTGGGAATAAAAATTACTTGTTAACTGCCCAGAAATGAATAAAATCACAAATTGGATTGGACAGGATTATGCGTCATCAGTATTGCATTCATGGTAACATATAAAACTTATTTATTTAAAATTACTTTTTAGATATGTGTTTTCTACATTGCAACATTAGCTAGCTAGGGAAAAAAACAGAGCAAATGATTTTGTAACAGCTTCGCTGAGATATAATTTACTCAGACTATTCCAGTGAACACGTAATGTGACCTGCACATGGCAGAAATCAGGTTCAGAGAGCTCCAGCCGCTCTCACTAAATGCGATGCATTCAGACATTTCCTATTTTCACTGTATTAAAGGAATCATGCTGGTCACTGCCTACAAAGCTTATGTCACTACCGGAACCCCCAGGACTTACAAATGCCCCAAACTTGTCAAGCCCCGCTACTAAGAGGCCCCAGAGTGTCCTGCTTTGTGACCGCAGGGACTGCAGCTGAGCCTGTGTGAGGGCCTGTCTCCCTCCCTGCCCTCTCTGGCCTTTGGGATCTGCCCAACAGCCCAGAGAGTCCAGGGCCAGCTCACGGCCCCTTCGCTCACCCTTCCTGTTCCAGGGCTTGGCTGTATAAGGAAGTCCCCTCCAGCCAGGGTGACTAAGCCCCTGGCCCACAGTGGCAGGGGGGAGAGGAAGGACAGCCTTGCTGTCAGCACACACCATGTTTGCTCTGACACATCCTTTGGCAGAAGCCACAGGTCCTCACTCAGTGACCACTTGCTATTCCACCTCCCTGGAACCAGTAAAGCGGGACCTAAGATCTAGGAGAAGGAGTAAGTTGTGAACTAATTTCAGCACGTAACCTTTGACACTGAGGGGTGAGTAGTCCAGCTCCATCCAATAGGGCTTAGGGACAACTCCACGTCCACTGCGAAGCGCTGGGTCTGCAGTGCACAGTGCCAGGGCAGCCTCTCATCTCCAACTTACCCTCCATCTCCCGTGGACTCACAATGAGTCTCAACTTCAAATCCTCAGGGTCCCTCCTCATCCAGCACCTGCCGGCTGTCAGCCAGCTCTTTCCCCCTGCTCTCTCTCTCCCTGCTCTTTCTCCACCACTGCTCTCCCTACCTCCCTAACCCCACTTTCACTCCCCCTGTTCTTCCCCTGCTGTCTCTCCTCCCTCTCTCTCCCCACTTAGCTGTAGCTTCTCCCCAAACTCCCAGGCCCCTTTACAGGCTACTAGGCAGCAGTGTCCACAAGTACCTTGCTTTTGTCCTGTACACATCCTTCTTTCTCAAAGCCTCTGCTCAGAATATTTCAACCCCCTTGTCTGTCCTTCTAGTGACAGATCACACCACTCTTTCCAGAATTGGGCTTTAAGCCCCAGGGGACTTTGGTTGACCCCTCCAATGTTCTGACACACTTTGCGTTCATCACCCCCAAAGAGGAGGGACATCAGACGGTTGCAGAACCAGTGCTGGCCCAGGACCTCCAGCAGAGAGATGGTATGTCAGGTGTACAACAGGGGAGTACAGGAGATGGAGGAAGCTGAGCTGGGGATGAGGTGGAAGTCCCTGAAGAGTGTCCCAGATCCTGGGACACAAGCTGGTCTGTGGCTGGAAGCTGAATGTTCACTGAACAAAAATGCAGGCTGGAGCTCCCACTGCTTGTCCTCATAAAGGCTGGGAATACAAATGAAGCTCGTTTCACGTCCTGCCTACAGTGTGCGCGCATGTGTCTGCCCGCATACCTAGTGACGAGGAGGACAAGAACAGGCAGGGAAGAGACTGAACCTGAATGAAGTTCAGGCATTTATAAACACTATCTAAAATTAGCCATCTCTAGGGAGGATTCCAGAAGCATGTTTCACAGAGAAAAATGAGGACCCATTTGCTAATAAAATTGAAGCTGTTTTCCCAGGACATAGATAACAAGAAGGGAAAACAAGCTCGAACCACAAGAGCCTCATTTTTAAAAAATGGATGTAAAGAACAGAACCAGAACAACCAGAGATGGTTATATTCTAGAAAAAGAGCTACTGGCTTACTTGCAGCAGACTCTCCAAAATGTGCAAGGGGAGGCTCTGGAACGTTGGCCAGGATCTCTGGGCAAAAGTGGTAAATTATTCGCTTGCTCACTCTCTCTCTCTCCATTTAACACTTTGGTAGAAAACTCCCTTAAGATAATCCAACAACCTCCTCCGTACTCCCTCCACATACACTAAACTGATCTCTTATCTGTACATTGGTTCCTTATTATTTGTCCCACCAGGAAAAGCCTGTACTCCTAAGAGATTCTGTTGTGTTATTTCTATGATTCCAAATCACTAGAAGTTAAGGGGGAAAAACTTCACAAAACCCATTCACCAAAAAGTAGGACCTTACAGAAAATCTTAGCATTTCCCTTTTTAAATTTTTTTTTCTTTTTGGTTTGGGTGATAGGAAGCTCAGAGTGGAACCTGATCTGAGTATAGAGCCCATGCTGACTGTTAGTATATGTTCCTATGACACCTCATCACCTAAACTTCCAACTTGCACTTTATTCACCTAGTTTAGATGTGTCCTTTAATTTGAGGGGGTTGTTTGACTTTACAAAAGTCTGAAAGTAAGTTTAAAAAGAAACTTTCTGAAACCCCCACTGAGGTCAAAGTGCTGGCGTGGAGGCAGAAGACCAGTAGCCAAGCAGCCTGAGGAGAGGGGCGCCTCCTGAGCCAGAACCAGGCAGCCGGGGGGCGGGGGGTGGGGGACGATGAATGGTTCTACGTCAGCTCCACAGTCAAGAGCCTTGGAAAGCAGTGTGTTTTAGCCAAAGAAGCAGAGGTCAAGAGAGGCAATGACACACAACAGGCTTCTTTCTCCCAGGCCTGTGGGACTGTTTATGTGGCCCATGGGTTCGGGGGATTAAGCTGGAATTCATCGGATTCTCTTCATGGGAAAATTCAGACTCAGTACCCACAGAGCCAACCTGTCTCCCTATGTCTGAGAGGACTGTAGCCATTAAAGTTGTTGATGACATTGAATATTGCCATTTAACTGAATCTTTGATAATTCCTATAGCTAGATGAATTATCTTTATGTTTCTAATGACCAGTTACATTGTTTCCAGAGTAATTTAGCTTCCTTGCTAATAGTAATACTGCTTTGGTTTATAACATGCCCTCTTGCCGGCTCTAAACTCAAGTATTTTTAATATCAGATGTAAGACTAGAAGGTGGAAGCAGAATAAACAAGTAAGAAGTTATTGCTGTATCATCATCACAGAGTAAAGACAGTGGGGATCACAGCACTAAGACCCAAGAAAGCGGGAGATATTGTAAGAGATATTCTACTAAAGTAGTGGCCAGAGCTTCCATTTTTGACCAGCAGAGCTGGGTTCAAAATCAGGTCTTGGCCTCAGAATCCTGGGTTCTTTCCCTTACTCATCAGACACGCCATTAATGGGGAAGGGGTTGTTAACAAAAGAAGATTTCATTTTTTACTATTGACAGTTTGCTAAACCAAAAATAAACAAAAACTGCTGTGCATGGAGAAGAAAGGAAAAGCAAGTGGGCATCCACAGTATTGACAGAGAATACATGTGAGGACCTGGGTGCTGACCGCCAGGCACTGGTGCCTGCTGTCCTGTTCCTGCTCACTGCGCAGGAGGCATGGGTTGAAGGCAGCATTCCTGGTCTAGCAAATGGTTTCATTTATTCTTGGACTTTCCAAAATCTGGGGGAGAAGGAGAGGGAAGGGGAGACATGAGAAAAAGGGAGATGGAAATGTAGCTGGGCTTGCAGATTAGCTGAAAGCTAGCTCCTGCTCAGAACCTAGGGAAAATGCCAAGGTGAGAGGCGAGTTTAAGCCTGCAGCTGATGAAGGACTAATGCCCTCTGTCCAGCAGCCCTCAGATGATGAATCCTACCACAGCACCATCGCACTGTGCTCAGACCTTCCCTTCCTGTGGTGAGTTTCAGACCAGGACTCACACCTGTGAAACCTTGAGGAGGGTCCAGTGAAGCACACCTGAACTCTGACCCTTGGAATAATTGTTCCTGTGATACGTGTGGGTTGGCAAAGGCCAGAAAAGCTGGGAGGAATTTGTGAGGCAGAAACAGAGAATAAAGCACATATGCCCTACTGGATGGGGAGCTGTACAGTCAATAGGACATGCAATTCTGCCCTTGGGTATCAGAGAGCTCTCTTCTAAGGCCGAAGCTAAAGCATAATACTTCCAGTTGAACCATTAAAATACATGTATTGCAAAAGAAAAAGGAAGAAGAGATGGCCTTGTCTTTCCAGGTTAGCTGAGATCTATATATTATTCTCTGAGAAACTGAGCCATGGATCAGAGCTCATGAGCTTAGCCAGGGCAGAATGACACATTTCCTGTCACTCTGTGTAATTAGCTTTTTTTTAGCCTTTGCAAAAACAGTCATAATCTTAGCTGACAACTCTAAACTTTATTATTTTTATCTAACTGTACTATTTTTATTCCATAAACAATACTAGTTCACTGGAGGAAAAAACAATACTCACAATATGCAAAAGAAATAAAAACATCTAGATTTATTTATTCATCCTCACACACATGCACACACAGGCCTCCATTATTTTTCACTCTGCCTCTTATTAGTATTTCCTGAATGTATATTACAGGACAATAGATATTTCCCTTCATAACTGAAACAGCACATGAAAATTGTGTGTATATTTTTATCATAATTCACATAATCCACTGTTGTGTTTGAACTCTTAGCTTGTATCTATCATTTTCTATATTACAAACAATTGGATGACAAATGACCAGCCCTCTAAATTATTAAAAACATCAATTTTTAAGAAGACTAAACTCAGTGTGCATCAACTTTTCCAAGTGTAGGATGCTCTAGAAAGGGATGGATGATTCTAGAACACAAATCCTAGGCTAGGGGCACCGACGGCCTCTGAGTGGAGGTGCTTAGAGCCTGGCTCTCCTCCTGTCCTTGGAGAGTGAAGGTCACTTGCATGCCACCATCAAAACACCCAGTGTCCTTTTCAGCATCGCTGGCTCTGCTGGGCTCAATACATCGGTCACTTGCTCTCAGACTCTGGAATCATCAGAACAGCTGGGAGCTTGTTAAAAATACATACTCCCTGGCATTATTCCAGGAAACTGGACTTCAGTGGTTCCAGTGGAACCAGAAAAAATTGGCCAGGTGATTCTCATAATCATGGAGGTTCAGGAATTTCTTCATTAATCCTAGCTGAGGGCAGAGATCAGACCTCCAGATTTGTCCACAGCAGTCATTTCCCCCTATCTTTTACAATAAAATTTTGATTCTCAGAGAGATGAGAGGAGAGATGAGGAGAGTGTTTACTGCAAGCACCCAACTTAAGTCTGTTTACCCTGCCACCCTTCTGTCTGGGCTGGCCCTATAGCAAATACCTTGATTGTGTTGCTCTCACCAGCTTCTTTGGGTGGACAGAAGGAGCCTTTCTTAGACTCCTTCCCCTCTTGTAACCACTTGACAAACATTTACTGTGCATCTAGCAGTCTCAGGGACTGTGCCATCCCCACCGTGAACTTGGGATGGATGGTGCCCTGTATGAAACTCTTGAGGTCACTGTACCCCAGTACAGTGCCTCCTGAGACAACACCCTGAAGGGGTCCGTCTGGGTGTCTGTGGCAGGGGACTGGCAAGTGTTAAGCTCCACAGTCACCTTGTTCACTAATCCCCCCTCCCCCTTGCGAGTGACACCCCTTTAGACCAGAGGTGTCAAACTCATTTTCACGGGGGTGGGGGGGGGTGGGTGGGGGGGTGGGGGGGGTGGGCCCACATCAGCCTGGCTGTTGCCTTCAAAGGGCCGAGTGTAATTTTAGGCCTGTATAAATGTAACTACTCCTTAACTAGGGACAAGGAGCTAGGCGCTGCTGCTGGGTAGAAAGGAGGTGCCAGACGGATAAAACCAGGTGGAGGGCCGGATTGGGCCCATAGGCCTTGGGTTTGCCACCTGTTGTTTGGAGCTCCCAGCAGGGCTGAGAGCACCTGACTGACAGCGCAGGAACTCTGTTTCCTTAAGTAGGAACTTGGGTCTTATCTCCACCGCCAGCCTTTCCTGCCCTCCTCCCTCTCCATCCCACGCTAAACTCCCAGGCTGGGCGCTAGGGTGTCCCTAAGGTCACGTTACTTCTCACCCCAACCCAGTAAGCAAGGTCGTGGGGGGAGGGGCTCCCGGGGCCCCCGTGAAGACAGAGGTCAGGGCTTCATCACTACCGACAGCGTTGCCCGAGTTGGCCCATCAACTTGAACATCATCCTCCCCGAGTCCACCCTCCCGACTTGAGGCCAGAGGGGAAACCTGGGGCAGCCGGGGTAACTGCTGGGGTTCCCGTAGCACTGAGCGCCGCATGGGGAGGAATCCTGAGGGAAACAGGGCGCATACCTCGGCTGAGGTTCTGTTTCCGAACTGCCGCGGCCGGACTCCCCATCTTGTGGCGACGCCCTCCATCCAATGCTCTCACCCACCAGCGGGTAGCGCCTCAAATTTGGTGGTCCGTCCAGCCCACCTGCAGTGGTCCACTGCCCCTCTCCCCATGGTGCTCTCTCCCACCTACATTGCTCTGCCTATGGTGTTACCTCTCAACCCACCGTGCTGCCCACTCCTGACACTCAGCGTACTTGCCGCGCTCCCGCAACGGGAAGCTGCTATGCACCAGGAGGCTTCCACAATTGCGATCATCCCACCCACTTATGCTTCTCTGGTCCACCCGGGAACTCCTCTCCTCATAAAGTAACGACCTCCCACTTAGTTCCCTTCCCCCAGAGCTTTGTTTCCGCACCTGAGAAGCCCTCGCACCAGCTGGGCGCTCTGCCCCTCCCCCACCTAAGAAGCGCAGTGCTTCGCTATTCGCCCCGCCCGCAGGCTCCGCCCCGCGTGCCCGCCCCCGGCTTCCGATTGGCGCGCGCCAAGAGGGCGGAGCTAGCAGTTCCAAGCGTCGGCTCCGGCGGGGAGCGAGGACAGCCTAACACCCGGCCCACGGTCTCGGGTCTTGGGTCTCGGATCTCTTCGACCAGCTCGCCATGGACCACGACGAGGTTCCCTCGACGCCCAGGGCCAACTTCCGCAAGTTCCTGGAGCATCTCTCCGGGGTTGGCAAAGCCATCGGCGTACTGACCAGCGGCGGGGATGCCCAAGGTGCGCGACCGCCTTCCCCAGCCCAGGCGGAGGGGGACACCGGGAAGAAGGGATGGAGGAACCAGTGGGAAAATGTGGGGACCCAGGACAAGCGATGAGGGCTCGGGGAGAAGCTAGGCGTGGGAGAGCAGCCCGGTGCCGGGGAACCCGGGTGGTACCTTCCGGGTACCGAGCGGTCGTGCAACCTCCAGAGCCACTTCGGGGACGCGGAAGGGAGGGGTCTAGTGGCAGAATCCTTCATCAGGAAGATCAATTAATTTTCTACCTTCACGTTTATTTTTTAATTTGAGACTAGGGACAGACAGGTCGTCTGCACCGCCTTCGTAGGTCATCTGTCATCTGAGTCGTAAGATGGGAAGGGAGGCCCCCATCGCGGCCGCCTCCGATGCCACACGGCTCCCGCCCCGTGTTGTGGAGAAACCACCGGTCCCCACAGCGCGTCCTGAGGACCCTTGCCCGGAGCGCAGCGCGGGCGGGGTTCCCGGCTGCTGTTTGCGGGACGTGACGTGGGGCGCATGGCTACCCGACAGGGGTTGCCAGACGTCCGGCACGCTTTACATTTCCGCTGGGAGATTTTAAAAAAGGTTTTCCGCCACTCTGATCTCCTGTCCGTTCCGGCTCGTTACCGAACCGAAAACTAAAATGGGTCACTAGGCCTTCCCGCCAGCCTCCCTGGAAGGGAGGGATCAGGAAGCGGGGACTCCGGGAAGTCACCGCACCCGGCGCAGGCTCCGGGTTCCCCACACCCAACGTGGAGGCAGATTTTGGGGAGACAGGGACTCGAGACCCGGTCCCGTGGACGCCTCACGAAAATATTTCAATTTAATGGGGGAACAGAGTGACACAGCCACGCCCAGGACGTCGCGCTGGGTGCACGTGAGGGCGCAGGGATTCCCAAAGGGTGGGTTTTCCCGATTCAGGCAAATCTCTGGGTAGTGCAAGCCAACCGCTAGAAAGTGGATTGGTGTTTTCCAGGCGGATGCGTCCTCGGATTCTTAAGAATCGCGTAGGCTCCAGACGCATCCCGGAGCTGGCATTTGGCTTTTGTTTTCTCCCCATCCCCCACTACCCCCCCCCCAAAAAAAAAATTAATTCAAAGGCCCAGAGGCCTCACTGTCACCTGTTTCGGGGCCTCCCACGGTAGAGGGATGCTTGGCTGCTGAGTCTGGCGACCTCATCTGTGCCTACCCTTCCACGACCTTCCCTTTGCCCTTGAGCGAGGCGGGGCGGGCGCGGGTGCGGCAGGTTGGCGCCCGCGGCGCGTGCCTACGTGATGCCCGGCCTGTCGCTGTCCCCGTGCACGTGGCCCTAGGTACTTGGTCCCCTGAGCGTGGGTCCCCAGCAAGACCCTCCCGGCCCTCTTGAAGGTGCCTATCGCAGCGTCAATCACCGCCCCCCTCCTCACAGGCCCGTGCCTCTGCATCACAGGGAAGCAAGACTGTGTGATTTGGTATTGTAGTAACGGCAGAGGCCGCGATTGGGGAAATGGCAGAGTGAAATAGATGGCATTACCTACATCACTTAAATAAACACCAGAAGGTGAGCCAAGTGGGGTCGCTGTGGGGCTGAGAGCGGCTTCTCTGTCAAAGCCTTCAAAAGCACATGTGTCTGGAGATGCTAGCACAAATGAGGAAGTATCTTAAATGAATGGCATTCTGACCCTTGAAAGATAATAAAGCGTTAGCGCAGGAAGGGGAACTGGTCTTAAGCCTCCAGGCTTCAAGTTCAGAGTATCAAGGTTATTTTACAATTAAGGTGCTATGTCTGTTGAAAAAACATATGGGTCATTCTTTTGAATCCTTGTTCAAAATTTTGCTCAACTACCTGGTAGTTGGCATTCAAGTACTCTGGATAATGGTGTAATAGAACCAGCATTTTCTCTGTTACTTTTCATCGCTCTGCACTTGTGAGCAATTATAAAGGGTTCATTCAGTAAGTCCACACCTCTTCTCAGTGGAAAGGATACCTTGAGAACAAAAATTCTAGGAGGAGATTGCTTGGTTGGTGTCATGTCAGGTGGCTAACATCACATTTGATGGTCCGATGCTCTCAACTGGCACATCTGAGCTGTCCTACGTTCCTGAGAACCCTCCATGGCCAGGTTGTCTGGGGCCCCCAGGCAGAGCTGAGCCTGTTGACCGTTTTTTCTTGGACTTCATGCAAAATGTCATATCTCCTGTTTTGATTCCATGTTGCATTTGTCTGAGCATTTGGATGCATTTCTTTCCCTCACCCTGAGACATGCTCATAGGGGCTGGTCTTGGCAGCAGCATATTTACAGACCCTAAGAGTAAATTATCCCTAGAATGTTTTCTATTGCCCACCTCTCTTTCACCACTTTACCTTCATTCTAAATTAGATCAATGTTGGTTTTCCTCTGAGACAGAAGAATTTGCTCATAGCTATAAATGAAAAAGTATACTCACACTTACATACCCACAAAAAGAAACTTACTCATGTGTTCATTTCCTGGTAATTTCTAATCACATGTGAAATTATGGTAAAATTTCATTTTCAGGTGACTACAGCTGCTGTGTATTGGTACATTTTATGTACTAGGAGTTTTACAGGTCTTGTCTCCAGGCTTGATTACTATACATGGCTCCAAGATGTGTGCATCTTTGTTTTGGAGGTGGGGACAAAGATCCACAGTGAGATAAGTGACTTAGCTAAGGTTGTGCAGCTCGGAAGTGGCAGTGGCAAGATTTAAACTAAGTTTTATGACATCTCAATGTAGTTGCCAGTCAGCCGTGCTCTTAAGGGACCTTTCTCAGGAAAGGTTATAAAGTCTAGTTAATGCTCCAAAGTGAGCAAAACCCAGCTTGCTTAAAATTATACAAATGATTTTTAAGCAGCTTGTTAATGGAACAGTAAGTGACTTTTCACAGTGATGGCAATCACCTAAAATACAGTAAGCATGGCTAAAGTGGTGTAACACTTAATTCCAAAGTGATGAAATTCTTTTTTCCCTCCAATGGAATTTATATTATATATTTATTTTTAAAAAAACCCATAAATTCCCCATCCATATTTCTGACCTCTTAGCCCCGCCAATTAGGGAGCAGTATTTTAAGGCTAATTATTTTTCCTCATTTTTTTTTTTTGCGTTTCTTTTTGTCACAGACAATCTGCAAATTTAAACTGGCTTTCATTTTTAACCCAAATAGACAGGCTTAATCATGACTAGGTGCCCATCCTCAGGCAGGATTGTGTCACACACCAAAAATGACTCATCACCTTAGTCACCACTGTGGGCTTCTGGAGAGCCTCGTGGGGCTGAGAGTTCTCAGCAATGGAGTGGACCCTAAAAGCAGAGTGAATGTGAAGGCTGAGTCCTTTTTTGCCCTTTTTTTTTTGTTTGCAGCAAAGTAAACAGAGTTTACACAAATTGAGTTTGTATGTCTTCCCAATAATAGTGAGAATAATTAACATTTAATGACCATTGCTATGTGGCAGGCGCTAATGCTGCATGCATTAACTCATCCTCATTTGACAAGTGAGCAAGGGAGCTCTGAGATGAAACAAATGCCTTTGTATCTCTCAGAACTTTGAGACGTCATCTGCTAAGAGTTAGGGTAGCAGTGGAAATGAGGGACCAGGGCACAGGTGCCATTTCCCTGTGCATTTCTGGCACCCAGCACAGGAGTTGGCAACTCACTAAGGAGTGTGGACCAATTCATTCCTCCAGGCATTCTAGTTGTTTTCTTTTCTCATGAAGTCATGTCATTGAATTAAATCTCTTCTTATCCGAAGCACTCTCATCTCCTGAGTAATGTCTGGAGATGATGAGAGCGTGGAGATTAGTAGTCAGGAGTGTGAGGTACTGTGGACAGGGCTCAGGTACCTGGTTGGTCCTTCACTGAATGAGTGTTTCTTGAATATTGCTTCAGGGCTCTGTTTGGGTGGGTTCCTTATGCTCTGCTGGCATAAGGTGCAATTGGCAACTGAGAACAGTGGGCATCTTGCCTCACAGTGCCAGCCCCATATGGTCCTGGAACTCTGTACCTACACATTCTGTTATGGGATCTTTTCTGTTTAAAGTGTATAATTTAGCAAAAGTGATTAGGTCTAGGAGGCAGTGTATTAAAATGATAGTGTTAACCTCATGTACACTGTGGGAAGTCTGTGCAATTGCATCTCTGTTTACACATGCAAACACTGTTGTGTGACATTTTGTCATATTTCAAAAAAGCTTGTTTTTCCCCTTGGTTACAGAAAACTAAAAGCTTTGCTATAGAACTCAAACCTTTTATCAGGGAGAATTGGGGTCACTTGAATATGCTGTACCGATCCTGTAGGCTGTCAGGGGTAATTATAATTAGAAACATGAAGATAGAGCAGTGCCATTCTAAAGGCAGACATCAGAACACAAAACTGTCTATCCACTGTGATTGTGATTGGCTGAAAAGGTGTCTCTGGATAAAGAACAGACAGCCATATGTTAAGAAAGTAGTTGAGTCACTTTTCCAGTTACTTTTTCCAGCCAGCTTCCTTGGGTGCTGTGATTTTATCTGTTGCAGTGTCTGCCAGCAAGCCTCTTTGTCCCAGGTGTCTTCCCACCTCACACTTAGCGCGTGTGTTGGGGATTGTAGCCCTTGTGCTTGAAGGAACAGGCATCTAAGCCTCAGACTCCAATATGAAGGACCCATGTCTTGACCCTGGTCTTGTATGTAAGAGGCCATGGGTGAAAATTGGCTTTTCCTCTGTTCTTTAGTGTTTGGGTTCCTTCTCCTCAGAAGGCAGCCACCTGCAGGGCCCAGCCACTGCAGCAGTTTGGGTCCTAGCTGTGCACAAGTTGAAAAGGAGAGCTGGTAATGGAATAGGCCCCACCCCAAACAACAAGGAATGGGGACCTGCAGGCTTTTTTTTCTTAAAATCGCCCTTTGGTGATTCTAGTGCACAACCATTGACCTAGAGGGAATTAGGACATCTTTTAAAATAAAATAAAGCAAAACAAGACAAAATAAAATAAAATAAAAATTTAAATGAAGACCAAGGTTTATACACCAACATTGCCATTTATTAATTTTGCTTTTGACTTTCAATTTATCTGCTCAGAGCCCAACTTCTCCATCTCCTTGGGAGCACCCAGGACCCTGCGGGTTGCCTTGTGCATCAGCTTAGGTGCTAGGACACTAACTAACCTCAGTTATTCTGTGCTATGTGCTGAGGACGCCCCTCAGGCCCAATTAGGAGGCTGCTAGCTCCCAGCTGGGGAAAGGCCAGCTGGTTTTACTAAATCACAGGAACTGGCAAGTGAAAAAAGCCTGTGAGGCTGGGGCCTGGTTCTCAGACTGTGGTTTACCCTAGGAGCTTGGTGAGGAGGCAGTGTTCAGGGCCCTCCCCTGCCTGGGAAACCCCAGGGGTTGGGGGACCTTGGTCCCCTCCACCTGGGGCCTGCTGCAGGCCAGGGGTGACAGGCCATTTTCTCAGTGAGTACAGGCTCACCCCAGGAGGCAGGGTGAGACTGAGGCCAAGGGGTGGGTGTGAAGGGAGTTCAGACTTCCTGGGACAGAGGTCAGAGCTGGGGCAGGCTTTCGCTGCACAGGGGCCTCCTGGGCTCACCTCTGGATCATGTTCCCCTTGTCACAGTTTTACCCCTGCCATTTCTTATCCACTTCTTCTTTATTGTTGTTCAAGTACAGATGTCTCCATTTCCCCCTACCCATCCCTGCCTCCCACCCTCAGTACTACTCCTCTTTGCCTTTGTCCATGTGTCCTTTTTACATGTTCCTTGACGGCCCTTCCCCTATGTTCCCCATTATCCCTCCCACCCCCTCCTCTGGTTACTGTCAGTTTGTTCTTTATTTCAGTGTCTCTGGTTATATTTTGCTTGCTTGTTTGTTTTGTTGATTTGGTTCCACTTAATCATAAGGTATTTTTCTTTCACTGCCTGGCTTATTTCACTTAGCATAATGCTCCCCAGTTCCTTCCATGCTGTTACAAAGAGTAGGAATGTCTTCTTTCTTTCTGCTGAGTAGATTTCCATTGTGTAAATGTACCACAGTTTTTGATCCACTCATTTACTGATGGGCAGGCACTTAGGTTGCTTCCAGTACTTGGCTATTGTAAATTGTGCTGCTATGAACATTGGGGTGCATAGGTTCTTTTGAATAGGTGTTTCAGGATTCTTAGAGTATAATCCCAGCAGTGGAATTGCTGGGTCAAAAGGCAGTTCCACTTTTAGTTTTCTAAGGAAATTCCATACTGTTTTCCATAGTGGCTGTACCAGTCTGCAGTCCCACCAACAGTGCACGAGGGTTCCCGTTCTCCACCTCATCGGCACTTGTTTTTGTTGATTTGGTTATGATGGCCATTCTGACTGGTGTGTCTTATCCACCTCTAAAATCCCCCTATTTGTCTTCTTTTACCCTGCCTGCCTTTATGAAGACCCCCTCCCTCACTTCCCCCAGGAACAGGGGCTTCAGGAAGTGGAATTTTCGCCTTTCGAATTTCCTGGTGACAAAGCTTTGGTGTGGTTCAGCATTTGATGATTAATTTACCAGTTACAGTGGCCATAGAATAGAGGCCTAGACTCATGGAGTCTGTCAGAAGGGACCGTGAGGAGCTCATTTATCAGTTAAAGTCTGAGGGTGCAGGAGGCTCTATGCACCCCTGACCCTGTGAGCTTGGTCAGATGCCATCAACCGCCACAGGTGTGAGCCTGGGGCAGCGCACCTCTTCCCATCCTGGAACAAGAGGAGTCAGGTGGGGAAGTGCCAGGAGCCCTCCCTGTGGATGCAGGGGCCCAGTCCTGGAGTTTCAAAGAGGGCACTGGGTGGCCCTGGCGCTGGGACACAGGGAAGCCCTGGGGCACTGTGGGCTGTGCAGTGTTGATGAAGCATGAGGTTCAAGGAGTAGTATCCCCGTGGGCTGAGCAGGTAGGAATAGTTCTTGTGGTAGGAGCTCCCTCCCTGAGGAATCTGGTTTTCTGCATCCAGACCTTGGGGGAGGAGCATGGGCACATTCATGTTTTAGAGACAGAACATCAAAGCTGATGCAGAAAACAACTCAAAAAAAGTGGGGGCGGGTGGAGTACAGATGGCTTAGGGACAACACAACTCTTACAGAGTTTTTTGTAGGGCTCGTGAGCTGTCTCCCAAGGGGCAGGTGGGCAAGTGGGGGAGAAGGACATCTACCTGAGCTGTAATAGTTGTTTTAAGACCTTGTTTTTTAGAGCAGTGTTATTTTATTTTATTTTTAAAAGATTTTATTTATTTATTTTAGACAGATGGGGAGGGAGGGAGAGAGGGAAACATCAATGTGTGGCCCCTACTGGGGACCTGACCTGGCCAGCAACCCAGGCATGTGTCCTGACTGGGAATTGAACCAGTGACCATTTGGTTCGCAGGCTGGCGCTCAATGCACTGAGCCACACCAGCCAGGGCTAGAGCAGTTTTAAGTTCATGGAAAAGCTGAAAGGAAGATTCAGAGGGTTTCCATGTCCCTCTTGTCCTTCCATACACACAGCCTCCCCATAACACTAGATGGAACATTTGCTACAGCTGATGAGCCTCCATTGTCACGTTGTCGTCACTCAGAGTCCATAGTTGACATTAGGGTCAGTCTTCTACATTCTGTGGTTTTGGACAAATGTCTAATGAGGCATAGCCACCATTATAGTGTCACACAGAGCAGCTTCACTGCCTAAAAACCCCGTATTCTGCCTGTTTATCCCTCCCACCCCCCAACCCCTGGAAACCATAGGTCTTTTACCTTTTCCAGAATCTGTAAATTTTTCTAACAAAAGAATGTGGTGCTTATAAATTACTTGTATAGTAATAAACAAGAGAGAAAAGGCTGTTTTAATCATTCTGACTATAGTGAGGATAATGATAGAGAAAGGTGGCAAGATTCGGGGGAAATGTTGAGAGAAAATGTCTGTTTTATGGGCATGAGTTATCTAGGGCATTAGTAATATCCAGCTTGAGCAACAGGGGAGAAAGTTGTGCTCTTCAGCAAGAGAGAGAGAATAAAGGAGAAGGAGAAAATAATGGTAAAATAACTTACTGCATCGTAAAATGCTGAACTTGAGGTTCTAGAGAGATGGCCACCAATTAATAGGCAAGTTATTAAAATTCTTTGTGTGATGAACTAGGTTTGAACATGAAGGAATGAGCCTACCAAATATAACTATGTCCACATATACATGGGTATTAGATAGATATTAAACATGGATGTATTTCTAAGTTATGTACCCCACCACACTTTATCAGCTACATGAATATTGTAGCCTTTCAAAATTGTCACCTTTCAGAGGCAACAGTCTTACTACAGCATTTTCAGAATGGACTCAATATACACCTGGAATTTGGAAATTTTTAACTGTCTTCTGAGCAGGTTTGCCATTCAACTGTGATGTATAAATTCAGTCTCCGTGTTTGTTGAGTGGACTCCTGGAGCCACAGTGCCTTGCTTTTGTTTTCTTTCTTCACCAAAAGTGTCACTCACTTGATGGTCCATGTTCTCCAACAGCCTTCATCCTGACTTCTGTTTCCAAAATTTAAATTTATGAAGGCAGCAGATTGGAATTGTTGGGTGTCCAGGAACCACTTGGCTGAAATAAGCTTTGCTTCTCCTTCTGAGGCACCGAACTGTGTCATCTCTGAAAGAAATGGCCCTCATCCCTTGTCACTTCTTTCTGCCTGGCCTTAACTCATCAGCTGAGGTGATGGTACAGGATTTGTCTGACCTGAGATCCAGACTATTCACTGAGCTCTAGACAGCAGTTCCGTGAGGGAAGCAGGAGGGAGTGAGCAGACTCGGGCATCACACAGAGTTGCTTTTAATTTCTTCGAAGTCCTCTGAGAAAATGCGGGGAATGTCCTAGGTTTAGCTTGATTGGGTATTACTCATAGTATATTGGTTTAGTTTTTCTTTTTATAAAATTGTGTGACTTGTTTTATATTTAAGGCCATTGGTAACTGATAATTGTCTATTTTTCACCTCCTCAAATCACAGACCGATGGTCCTTTTCAGCACTATTTTCTTTGAATTTGGCTAACGATAAATAAACAACTGTCCTTTGGGTTGTTTGATAATTGGAGGAGTTGCCTGAAAATTTATAGGGAATCGAGGCAGTTTGAGCCCCGAGCCTGTGAGCAAAGCCATTCTAAATTAAATGTGCGCCAGGCCCGCCTCGGAGGATGTTCATCTGCGGATGAGCCCACAAATGCTGGGCCCTCTCTTTGCGCTTTCCCTCAATCCTGATGCTACTCCTGGGCGCATGCGTCCTGCCACCTTTCACCTGAGGCGCCTTCGGAGAGGTCACTGTTTCCCTGTGGTCATGGCCAGTTGTGTGCCTGGTCTCTTCTATAACTTCTGTCCTGTCTTTTCCAGGTATGAATGCCGCCGTCCGTGCAGTCGTGCGCATGGGGATCTACGCGGGGGCCAAGGTGTACTTCATCTATGAGGTCAGTGTCGTTCTTTCCCTGATCCTCTGGTATCCCTGCCTGGCACTGGCCCGGAGCTCTCATGCCTGCCAGGGTCGAGCCCTGCTGAGCGCAACCCAGGGTCAGCAGTGGTAGCATGCTCAGGGGGCCAGCAGAGGAGCCCAGGTCCCACCAGAGCTTACCTGGGAGAATGTTGTGGCAGATACCGGCCAGCAATATCCATCGCTGCAGGTGCTCATTGAAACACGAGAAAAACATACACACAGACAACCGAGTCCTGTGGGGAAATAGGG
Organism: Phyllostomus hastatus; assembly: GCF_019186645.2. NCBI lineage: Eukaryota > Metazoa > Chordata > Mammalia > Chiroptera > Phyllostomidae > Phyllostomus > Phyllostomus hastatus. The sequence goes on from NW_025334028.1 coordinate 35,546,521, forward strand.
ACGAAACAGCTACTCTCTCTAGTGGAGAGCGCCTTGTTCTCCCGCCCAAGCAGGCTTTTATTAAGAATACAGATACAGTTCATGAATTACAAGTTGACAGGGAAGATAAAACAAGTAGTTAGCTTTCAAAGGGGCTGGCAGATCTCCCGCTGGGATTCTGGGCTGAGATTTTGGGGTTTTATCATTTAAAAAGACTAGAGGACCTAAAAGCTTAGTTTCGTTTCCTGCCTGTGCCTTCATATTCTAATTCAAGAGCATCCTCCAGCAAGCAGATCTCACAGGATTTTTCATATTCTATGTCCCAGGCCTGATTACTCTGGGGGTCTGCCGACTCTGGTCTGGAATGCACTGCCCCTGTTATTTCTGCAGGCCTGAGTTGGGCAGAGGAGACAAAGGCAGCCGGGAGACTTGGATTTCTCACAACTAAGAACAAGGACTCAGGCTTTGACAAAGCCGAGGGGGCAGGGGGCAGTGTCGATCACCCCTTCATTTCCACAGCCCCCCAAGTCCTTCCCTGAGGCCTCCACATGATCATGCCCGTCTTAGGCGATTCCCCTTGTGGGAAATCTTACCCGTCATTGGCTAACTGATCAAGCACTGGGGGCCAGCACAGATCAGGCAGTGTTCATGCCAGGGAAATAAGTTTTGCCTCCTTAGTGTCTCCTGGTGCAGAGGTCTCTTACTCAGCCTTAGCCACAGGTGGTTACAGCTTCCTAAGACCAGGCAGGGCGGACCCCAACAGAATGTGCTCCCTGTCCAGATGTACCTCTGAGATGGGCATTAGGGGTGGAGGGAGTGGAAGGAGGTGAGACAGGCACCAAATGCTATTTTGATATCAACTGGTCTTGTAGGATTAATGACCTCAAACTGGTTGTATTTATTTGCAGTTCTCATTCCTTATAATGTGATTTATTCACTTAAAATGGGGTTGAATTTGAACAAATATTAAGATAAATGGGAAAAATCAGCCACTTTGAGCTTTTCATTATTAATGTAACACCCAGACCACCTCCCTAGTGTCTGTTTATCTGTTCGAATGAGGAGTCTCAGCTCCAGCAGCAGTTGCGGCCCATTGTCTTCTGCGTTTGAGGTCTGGGCGACATGGAAGTGAGTCAAGTTTGGGGGTGGGCGCCAATGCAGTTTGGACCACGTGATTTATTTCAAAAACTGCTGGGAAAAATAATTTATATTTAGATTTTCAATTTGTGAAACATAATAAAGCTTATAAAGAGGAAATAAGAGAATATATTTTTAAGTGACTTAATTCCTTCAAGACCACTGTCAGTATTTTATGCTGACTCCTCCCAGTATTACATATGTGGAATATTGGAATATAATATGTACATTTTTTTAAATTACAGCAAATGTATTTGATATAGTACGTTTTCTACCAACCATTACGTTATGGTGATTTTCTATATGTTACACACATTCCACAACTGTTGCTTTAAATGTTTGTTTAATATTCCATCACACTGATGCCTTAACATGTACCTGACCATTTATTTACTCTGTCATTCCATTGCCACACCACTGGACTATTTAGGTCACTGCCCATTTCTCAACTACCATTGGCACAGCAAGATCCACATTAATATGTGAGGCTCTTTCATGCTTTGTATTATTATTACTGTGATCCCAAGGCATCGACTGGGGTAGAAGACATGGCCCTTGAAATGGGTCTCTATGGGTCTCATCAGTGATTTCTGAGACTTGCCCCAGCCCACTCTGCACCCCCATGCCACACCCAAAAGTGGCGCCAAATCCACTGGTTCTGTGTGCACAGCCCTCACTGACTCACCAGAGCTGGTGCAGGTTACAGGACTGTTAACTAAAGGCATTTTCTCCTTTCGTGATGTGGCTACTCATGGTCTTTGTTCATTGGTCTGAATAACCATTTTTTTTTTATTGTTTGCTGCAAAGGTGTTTTTTTTTCTGGTGCTTTGGTTTGCTTTTCAAAATTGTGGTTCTGTGGATTTTGGGTTGTATCCATCTGATTTGGGCAATGTTAAAATAATGGGTCTAATCAAAGCAGTCCTAGACCATTGTCCTGTCATTTTCTATTTGGATGTACTTAGGGTCAAATTGCCCTTGTGGATGTCTGTCCTGGACCTGACCCTGCAGCCACTGTCCCCTGTGCACTGATGCTGAATGAGCCTATGAGATGCAGGGTCGCGCTCCTTTCTTTCATGTCTCTCCTCCCTTTGATGTTTGAGTTTGCACTCAGACGACTGTTCTGCTTCTGCTGAGGAGTGTGCATGCATGAGCACAGCTTCCTCTGCCTTTTAATTTTATTTTGGGGAGAAGAGGGGATTGCGTTCTGCCTTTGAACTTGAGAGAAGACACCATACCTGGCCTGATGGCAGTTCCTAACACATGGTTTTCAAAATCTTTCAGGGTTTGGTCCACCCTCAGGTCAGGTTCTGTTATAATTAACAAAATGATTTCAGCTTCTCTGAAGACAAATTTATTTAGACTTGTGGTTTACGGCATGTTCTCTTGGAAACCTTTGATTTCATTGGCTGCTGTTTCCGATGGTTTGTGTAACCCTCCAGGTGATGCTGCAGCTGTACTGAGCTGAAGATCTCTCATTACAGAGGTGCACTTTGTCTTCATGTTGACTTTGCGGTGTGTGGGGGGAAGGGAAGGAAGTCATTTCAGTTATTTCATAGTTAAAGGAACTGACTCGTCCTTGTGGACAGTTCACTTCTCCGTGTCACTCACTATTCATCACTAGCAGGGCTGGGAAGAGAACTAGAATCCCACATCAATCCCCCAAGAATATTCGTTGATATCTGGAGACATTTTGATTGTCCCACTATGGGGAGAGGTGCTGCTGGCATCTGTGGGGTGGAGGCCAGGGGTCCTGCTCAGCATCCCTCGATGCACAGCAGCTCCCAGCAAGGGATTGTCTTGCCTATATGGCAGTAATGCGGAGGTCTGGCAACCTGCATTAACCCAAGGGGACTATGTTCTTCAAGTCCTTTCTGAAGGGAAGTGAGCTCTTCTTCTTGCTCCTTCCAGCAGGCAGGCAGGGAGGCATCCGAGTCTGAGTAGATCCGTCTCCATTAGGGAAAGACAGGAAATTTCTACAGCCACTGGGAAGATGCCACAGAGAATCCTTGTGTGGAATGGGGTTAGGATGATTCTAATTTTCATAATAACTCTTTTATTGGTAATCGGCACCTCTGATGGATGGCAACTCAGGGCGTATAGCGGATTGCAGGGTGTGTGATTTGGCACTAGGAGTGATCAGGCCTTGGCATTCCTGGATATGGAGGGAAAAGGCAACGGCTTGCAGACAGAGGCATTGGAACTGAAACCTCCTATCTGGAGATGATGTAGTCCTTCTCATGACACCCCTCCCTCACCCCCCAAAAGACAGAAATATTGTATCAGTGATCGGAAGGAGGTTTTTCATGTCTGCCCTACCTGGGGTTTGCCCAGTGTCCTCTTAGACACACGGTGACACTGCATGCAATCCTTTCTCGCCCACCCCAGGTGACAGTCCCTCAAAGGGGAGGAGGTGGCTCCTGCTCTTGCCAGTGCCAGCTCACATAGGCTCCCTGTGTGTCCATGGTGCTCAGGGCCCCAGCCTTCTCCATTCTGTCCCCTCTCCCGCCCCATGGGTTTGGGGAAGTGATTGTGTACCTATGTACATAGCCCAGTGACGGGGGATAAATAAATTAACCTTTCTGGCCCTGTTTCCTCATCTGTCCAGTGAAAATCATATCTGCCCTTCCTGTAGTTAGAAAGCTTTGAGCATAAACTGGGCAAGGGGCTGTGGGACTGCTGGGTGGGGGTGCAATGATGTGTATGCCTTTGGTGCTGAGAACCAGGCACAGCACTGCGGGGATGGGTGCTCTGAACTGAATTCACTTCTCTAAAGACCTTCTCAGAACTGCAGACACGTCCATGTGTTCTGCTGTGTGGGCCCTGCCCTGACGGACAGGGTTCCCTTCTACACCACACTCCACAGCACTATTGGTATTTGCAGGGGTTGATGGGAGGATGTGTGGGGTGTCCTGTGCAGTGCAGGTTGCTTAGAGAGCATCCCTGTGTCTGCCCACCAGAAGCCAGGACCACACCCCTGGCCCATAGCAGCAGCCATCAGGAATGTTTCCAGACACTGGCAGGTGTCCCTGGTGAACCAACTCTTCTTTGATTTGGGCTCAAATTTAGGAGATGTTTGGTTTTATTTTTTAGAACCTCATTCAGTAACTTATCCAACATGTTTTTCCATTTGCAGCCTAGTTTCTAAGTCTACCTAGACTTTTCAAGGTGACACACACACACCAAAACAGTGAGGATTAATTATTGAAAGAAAAGAGTTTGGGGTTTTTTTCTTGAGCAGAAAATGTGTGGGAAGTGTGTTGGTCAGAAACCGCTGGTGCTTCTGCCGGAGGTCTGGCACCAGGTTTGCTCCATCTGGCTGGGTGAGCACTGGATCTGGGGCAGCACTACGTGCACTGCCTGCTGAGGCCTTGGGTGCTGTTCAAGGATGGGCAGGGCAGGGCAAGGTGTGGTTAACCCCTTCTTTCCACTTACTGCACCAGTTGTTGATTTTTTTCGTTTTTCTTTTAGGCTAGGACTTTTTCCTGCCTTTAGCTTCTTGGAGATGGTGAGGGCAAGTACATCCCATGTTTTTGTAGCAGACTGCCTGGGGGTGGCCTGCCCTGGGTGCAGGCGGACCAGACAGACACAGGGTGGGAGAGCCCACGTCACAGCTGGTGCTGTCTTGGCTGCATGTACAGTTGGCTGGATATAATTTAGCATAATATGTGGGTTCAATGTCCTATAACCTAAAGGTTTTTCGGTTGACTTACAAACCATTATTATTACAGCTCTTTAAATATGACTCATGGAAAATCCTTCCCTCGGTGAAATGCCTGCTGACAGTTGGGCACTGCTTGGGGGCAGCGTTGGTGAGTGTCAGCAGGGCTCACCTGCTGTTGTCTTCAGAGCGCTGAAGAAAGGCTAGGGATGATGCCCATCACTTCCAGCAGCTGCTGTTTTTTGGTGTTAAAAATAAGGCATTCTTCATGTCAGAGAGTCAGGGCTTCCTGTTGTTAAAGAGTAAAGGCTTTAGAATAGCCTCAGGAGCTGACAGCCAGGTTTTCACAGGCTGGCTGCTGCAGGAGCCTGGCCTCGCTCTCTCTGGAGGTCTAGTAAGCAGCTTTCTCACTATCCATGCCCCACGCCCCCAGCCCCGACTGGTTTTCTTTCTTCCCCTCTCTCTCTGTCTCTGTCTGTCTGTCTGTCTGTCTGTTTCTCTCTCTCTCTCTCCACCGTCCTTGCCTCCTTCCCTCTTTCCTTTCTCCCTTCCTTCCGAGTTTGAATGACCACACTTAATCCAAGCTGTACTAGGATTGGAACCCTGAGCATCATGGCCTACCTAACACACTAATAAATTAGCTCTAATTGTCATTTAATAGCTTGGTGTTGTTTTCCCCTTCCTAACAGAAACCCTCTCTTTACCATGGGGTTCATTATTTTCCTTCTCGGATGTGATGAAACACCTGCTGTCAGTTTTTAAAGTTAGATATGTTGTGTCCAAACAAAAAATGGCCACAAGAAAAACCTCCGCTGTTTCCAAGGAGGGCAGCACCAGGAGACAGACGTAGCTCACTTCTCCCCGTGGGTGTTGGAGGTCTGGGTGCCACTTGTGTTTTGGACCGTGTGGCCAGGTGGATGCTGATGGTCCCTGAAGGGACCAAGAACAGGTTAAAATGTCAGTGTTGATATTTGGAAACTCCTCAGGCTGATCCTTTTCTCCCCCCTCCCGTCACTAACTCCACCTCCCCCTACAGTTATTTCCCTGAGGGCCAAGCAAAGTGACCAGAATCACACTGTCTCCTTTCTTGGAGGTTTTACACATAACTGTTTCTGCATTTTAACTTCCTTAAAGGCAAAGCTACTTAATCACTAAATGTCTGCCTAAAAATGGTCATAGTGATGCTCCAATGTACAGTTCAGTGTCTTTCTCTGCAGCTGGTGGGTAAATGTTTATGTTAAACTACTGTGCATGAACATTACAAGGGTGGTCAAGTTTCTTAAGTTAATTAATGGAAGACAGGTGACCTGGGTCCCTGCATTCCCTCCCTCTCCACAGGAGCGTTGGCTGGTGCATTGAACAGTAGAGATGGCAGCACTGAGCTCCCAGCTGGGCGCTTCCTGTGGGATCTGTGACTTGGTCCTGACACCATCAGCACAGTGCTCTTGACTTCAGATGAAATCTAGTGACTGTCAGCATTTTAGTGTTCAAATCACGGAAGTGATCTTCTCTATCCCCTGCCTTTGCCTGCCCGCCACCCCCCCTGCTCCCCCCCCCCCCCGCCCCCTCCACCCCACCCCACCCCACCCCGCCCCGCCCCGCCCCACCCCACCCACTGTTATCACCGTGGGGCTGATTAAATAATTTACTGTGAGGTGATAGGATCTCTCCACCTGGAGATTGGGTACTGGCTTTGTCCTGCTGTGGCTTTCAGTTGTGTGACTTCCCTGGAATTATGCATTGTTAGCTGTAGCTTCAAGATAACCAGGAATGCCAGCGGGATAAGTAAGTCATGTCAGTGTATTATGAAGTATCCACCAAGGATCAGGGCTGCACAAAGACCTGTCGTGTTCTAACCTGTTTTAGGATTTTGGAGTTGATGAATCTTGCCAAGGACAAATCCAAAGGCAATACAGGCATTTTCCTTGAAGTCATGAAATCGATGAGCATGGTGACTTAGTTCCCTACAGTGCCGCGTTTGTGCCCTCCAAATCTGGGGGGGGGGATGTCAGCAGGCTCTGGGTGGGGGGAGGGGAAATGCGTGATCAGAGGTTCTGCATATCAGTTTCCCTTGGGCAAAGTAAACTCATAATTCCTAAACTTTGAAAACTATTGACATGGAGAACCTTGGCCTGCCTGTTTTCACGTACACCTACTTTTGCACGGTGGCGTTTACTGAATCTGACACATGAGAGCAGTTCAGAGGTGACCTTTCCACATAATTGCTCTCAAGCTCTGTAAGTGAAATGCTGCAATTTACTATGGAATAAACCAGGAAAACCTTAACCATATAGGAAACAAAAATACATATTTACTCAGAAGCAGCAGAAACCCTAGAGAAGTCTCTGAATGCCAGTGATAACAATATCTAGAAAGTAGTTGTGAAGTGTGTTCTCTTTAGTAGGTGTTTGGAGTGATTATTGCCATTGAAACAGTGAGGCATTGCCTGAAGCATGCAGGAAATCTGATGGAGAAAGCACTGCAGAATTGACAAGACATGTGGACACCTAGAACAAAAACACCCTAAAAGAAAAGCCTACTGTGCTGTGGCACAAGGCTGCATTTTCCCTCTGGGTCTCCAATTAAAAAAAAAAACAAAACAGAAACATAGATCTCTCATAAGAGAACGCCACCCACAGATGGACTAGCTCTGCTGTTAACAGATGTCTAAAAACACAAGTCAAAATGTGACCCAATGACTCCATGTCAAAAATTCTGTGGGACAATGGCTTTAATGTATCTGCCTAAGGGACTCTTGGGTTCATCCTATGAATTAGGACCGACAAGACCGAGAGTGCTACTTGAGCTGAAAAACTAAGTGTGGCTCTAAAATTTGTGTGGTTTGTTTTTCTTACATGAGTCACTGAACTGGCTCTGAAGGCAAATTCCACAGGAGAATTTTAGAACATGTTTTGGGCTCTGGCAGTATTGGAATAAGTATTCAGACTTCAAGGAGGCTTCATTAGAGTTGCCTGCATGTATAAGTGATGGTACATTTGTGTAAAATCAGGCTTCTTAATTTGGTAATACCTTTCTTATAAAAGACAGCCCAAAACTGCAGTTGTTGGTTGTTTTTCAAATGTTACACGAGTTTAACAACCTTGCCAATTAAAGAGTGAGTCATTTCCTATAACTTAGCCCACGTGTGCGGTAAGGCGGCTGCTGTGAATGCAATCACCACAAAGTCATCGTCTTTATTCTTCATTGCTGGTTTCACCATAGGTATCTATGCCACATGGAATAATCAAATATGTCTGGAGAACAATTTTACTTTTCAAAATATGTATTACATTTTGTGAAACTGTTTTTCCATGTTCTAACTCTGGACACAAAAAGGATTTATAAATGTTTTTATTAAATCAATATTTCAGTTCCGAGGCATAATGAAGGGAAAGGATTTTTTCCACTCTCAGTGTGGCAGGCGCTGAGCGTCAGGTCAGATGTGGTGTCTGATGGGGGAGCACGCGCTGCAGGGACAATCTGGAGCTTGATTCCCTCGGGCCCCCAGGATCTGTCAGCCTCCTCTGTGTCAGACCCTACAGGTGACACTGTGGACGGAGTGCTTCTTTCCCTTGTCTGTTTAGTTACCTCATGAGTGAACGTGCAGAAATTAGGTGCCCTGGCCATTGTGGCTCAGTTGGTTGGAGCATCGTCCCATGGACGGAAAGGTCCTGAGTTTGATTCCCTGTCAGGGCACATGCCCAGGTTGCAGGTTTGGTTCCCGGTTTCGATGCCTATGAGAAGCAACTGATTGATGTTTCTTTTTTCCATTGATGTTTGTCTCTCTTTCCCCTGCTATCCTCTCTCTCTAAAAGCAAGGGGAAAAAAGTCCTCTGGTGAGGATTAAAAAAAAAGAAAAATTACTGGAGTGGCTGTCAGCGAAGGCTGGGAGGTTTTCTCTCTCTTTTCTGTCAAAACCTGTGGTTAGTGCAGTTAGTTGGTTTTCCCTCCGCCTCTGCCCAGAATGGTCTTGATTGATGCCTGCTCTTCTGGCCTAATTAATGGTAATGTTTTCTCTCCTCAGAAGTATGCAGATTTGGATGATAAAACATCATCTTTTTCTGTAGGGTGTGTTTCAGCACAGGGGCTGAGCATCTGAAACTTGGAGGTGGGCCACAGGCCTGCTTGTGGGCACCTCCCAAGCTTCACAGCCATGAGGCCCGAAAGCACTGCCCCTGACTGCAGTCTGTTCCTAACAGTCTCCTCTCTTTCGAATGGTGTGCTGTGCCGTGCTGCAGTGATGGCATTCTTAGCAGAGACCTGGAGTGCGCACTGGCAGAAATAACTCAAACCGCGGCCCTAAAACTGGGTGTGCTCTCTTTCCCTCTCTCTTTCCTCTCTCTCTCTCTCTATTTTCTATCATCTATCTCACCTGTTATCTGTCCATCCACGATCTGTCTCTCTCTGTCACCTATCCATCAGTCCATCATCTATCTACCCACCTATCATCTATTATCTGTCTGTCTGTCTGTCTATCTATCTATCTATTTTTAATATTCTGTTGAAATAAGATCCCTGGGGATCACTTAGAAGGAGGGAGCTTGGTTTTGCATTTGGTCCTGGGGCCACGGGATAACTTGTGTTTGGCCCAGCCTCTGCCCCTGAGGTCTCTCACGTACTAGGGTGTAGCATCAATATTGGCTCTGATAAGGGCTCCCCTGCCAGAGGCAGCCTGGATCCAGTCATTCTCTTATCACCCCGCTGTCCACAGTGACAGCCACGCTAGGTTCCATACTTTAAATGGAGTAGGCTACAAGTGTGCACCCTGTAAGCTCGCACAAGAAGGGAGATGGGACAAAGAGATAGAAGGGATCCTTAAAGTCAGGCGGAGTGTGTTTGGAAAAATCTCCATGGCTTCCCCACATGGACAGTGGGTGGGCAGTGAGCCATCCTGGACCAGCCCGTTCTGGGGCTTAGGACAGAAGGGTGAGCAAGCGGCCAGGGGCTGGGGCCTCAGTGACCACAGCCTGCAGAGATGCCTGCCCCTCTAAGGCAAACCTGCTCTCACCTTCTCTCTGTTCTGTGTCATTTCATGCTGGCCTTCCTGTTCCTGTTTGTCACAGATGTGACATATCTGTATATATAACACTAGACTGTGCACACATGCACATATGCATGTGTATTTATGTATTAAAATATATGTATGTGTTATACATGTGTATTTATATATGAAAACATATGTATGTATTATATAGAATATAGTATATTATCTAATACTATATCATAATGTACATTAATAATAGTATAGTAATAATTAGATATACATGCATATTTAATAACTGAACATAAGCATATAGTATTTTATATTATAGATATATAAATATGAATACATATTCATATTAATCATCAAGGTCCCTGTACTATTGGTTAATTTATGTACAAGGCTCTATACTCAGTGGGAGTTTCATTATTTAAAATCTTTATCCCTTTTTTATTTTTCTTAGCCTTCATTAGGTGTAGTGGGCATGAATTCATAGTAATAATCTATTATGATGAACCTTGGTAAAAGGTTAAGGCTTATTCCTTTTTCAGGGTAGATGCCCTGGAAAGTGAGTCCCTTATATAAAGATGCAAATGAATGTTTCTGTATTTCTCAATCTTGTATATTCTGTAGGTAAAAAGAGATATGCTTTTTAGTGTTGAAAGGTGATTATTTTGGGGTCGTAGGCAAAAGTGTGCACTTGTATCCTAATTCACTCACAGGCTGTATAGTAAGAGGTCACTAATCGGAAGGAAGGCAGTGGAGTTATTGGGGTGATGTTCAGCTGTGCTTGTAAACGATACTTCATGTGTATCAAAAGTGGCGTGGATTGGCCTGGACAGAGGGAGGCCCTGACAGGAATGCTTTCATGTCTGCTTTGTGATTGACACCAAGTACGTTTGTGTTGAATGACAAACAGTTTCAGGGTAAGTTTGTCCCTTTTCAGTCTCTCAGGCACCATCAGGCAACAGAGCCATGGAGGAGTCTGGGCTGGCATTCCCACTCTTATAGGTTCAACTGAAGGGGCTTTCCCACCATCCCTGCTGTGCGCGACACTCATACAAACTGTGTCTGCAAAACACTGGGCTCCTAGGCACTCAGCTTCATTGTCACTTGTACCTACATTTCATGTAGTTTGGGATTAATTAATGCCACAACATTTACCCAGTTTAAAAAGAGTTTGATCCTCTCCCTCAGGGCTACCAAGGCATGGTGGACGGCGGCAGCAACATCGTGGAAGCAGACTGGGAGAGCGTGTCCAGCATCCTGCAAGTGGTAGGTGCCGAGTTCAACAGACTGTTCCCTCTGTCAGCAAGTTTCCCTCTTCGTTTGAAACCTTTGATCCTCGTGCTCCCGTCAGACTTAAAACAGATTAGTGTGCTGCCTGGCCTTATTTTTACCTGCTTGACAAGAGAGAAAACATTCTTTTTTTTTTATTTTTAAAAACTTTTTAAAAGATTTTATTTATTTATTTTTAGAGAGGGAAGAGAGGGGGGAGAGAGAGAGAGAGAGAGAGAGAGAGAGAAACATCAATGTGCAGTTACTGGGGGTCATGACCTGCAACCCAGGCATGTACCCTGACTGGGAATCGAACCTGCGACACTTTGATTCGCAGCCCGCGCTCAATCCACTGAGCTACACCAGCCAGGAAGAAAACATTCTTAATGTATCACTTAATTCAATTTTATAAAAACACTTTACATCATGCAAATGGAGGAATTATCCTTGCAATAAAAAAGTCATACATACTAGCTAGCATTCCTGGTGGTACTTGCAGCAGATTTTTTTGTGTGTGTTTTTTACACCAGATTAATGTTGAGGCAGTTCTGTTTGTCGATGTTTAGTGGCGAATATCTGTGTTTAGTGGCGAATATCTGCAACTGCTGGGTTTTCTCAAGTTCCTTGGCTTCAGGGTATCACAGCCTGGGAGAGACCCGGGCCAGCGGCTCCAAGGGCTGTGGGTTTAGAGGGTGCATAGTACCTTGCCCTGCCTGCTTCAGGCTGCATGGATTTCCTCAATGTGCCCAAGGGTGAGGTAATCACCACTTAAGGAACTTAAGCAGCAAAGAAACAGCTGCTTAGTTTGAATTTAAAAGACACCTGCCCTGTTATTTTATGTTTATGTTTTATTATGCCTAAAAAAATTTCCAGAACCCTGTATAGATTAGCAAAGGCTCCAAAGAGTTGAGAAATAAAGAGATCACATGGAGGGAGTGGACTTCATGAAATGTTCCTGTGGTTTTATCTTTTGTAATGTATATGTTAATCTGTGATGCCTGTTGAGTACTTTTTCACTGAAAGAACCAAATGGGTACATTCCCTGTGAAGATGCTAGTGCAATGGATGAATGGATGAAAAATTTATGGAAAAAATATATTAAAAAATAAATGGAATATTATTTAGTCATATAAAAGAAGGAACTCCTGCAATATGGGCCAACATGGGTGGATCTTGAGGACATTATGCTAAATATAAAATATGCCAGACTGACAAGGACAAATTCTGTTATCATCTCACTTACAAAGAATAAATTGGTGTTTGCCAGGGGCTGGAGAGTCAGGGAGATGGGTAGATGACCGCCAAAGTGTACAGACTTTCAGTTATAAGGTGAATACATTCTGGATCTAATGTACAGCATGGTGACTCTAGCTAATAACACTGTGTCATATACTTGAAATTTGTTAAGACAAGAGATCTTAAGTGTTCTTGCAGCACACACACAAAAGGTGACTACTCGAGGTGATAAATGTGCTCATTTATTTGATTGTGGTAATTATTTCACAGTGTATACATACATTAAGTCATCATGTCACATACCTTAAACATGTTAACAACACTGTATTCTATACTTAAAAGTTGCTAAGAGAGTAAATCTTAAAACTTGTCACCACAAAAAAGAAAGGTAACTATGCAAACTGATAGATGTATAAACTAATCTTATTGCGGTAATCATTTCATGATGTGTGCTCCTCACACTGTGCCCTTGAGCTGACACCACGCTGCACATCAGTTATATCTCCCAAACCCCGGGGGAGATGACAGCAGCGTGCATGTTTGATGCCGGTCACAGACCCATAGGTCTACAAGTGAACCTTTACTCCCTCTCTCCCAGAAAGAGACCAAAGAAAGTTTGGCACCCATCAATACTTAGTAGAGTGATATTTGGAAAAAATCAGGACAGCATTGTTTGAATTTGAGACAGCAAACCGTGTGTGCAAAAGAGCATTTCCTTCCTGCTGGTGTGACTGAGCAGAAGACAGGAGGTACACAAGTGGTTGTGGAGAGTGTGTGTGTGTACACGTGCGCCCGGCCTGCCTGTCTGCATTTTAGTCAATTCTGATTTCCTCCCTGAGGCCCTGGACGTGTTATCTCCTCACTGTTTATGGGCTGCTGACTTAGCTTCCAGTTGTTAGAAATCACATGACCCTGTAATTAATGGCTCTTGGTCAAATCAAAGGGCAGAGAACCAGCTTACCTTTGCTCTGTGCTCTGCACTTGCCACCCAGGCTTACCTGTGCTGTGGCAAGTCATAACGTTGTCCCGCCACACTGACTGTTATTAACCCAGAATCACTGATGAGTGAGCTTTCTAAAGGGAGCATGCATTTGAAGGATCGCATGCAGATTCCGGTTGTACGAGTGCATCCCTGACGTGTGCAAGGGAACCTTGTGCTTTCTAAATACAACTGGAAATTCATTTCTGAAGCACCCAGGGAGAAAGGCCATTACTTATCTCTATGGAAGTTGGGATGGCCCAACTTAAGATTTTTTTTTAAGATTTAACCTTTAAGAAGGGTTAGGACTGGGGAAATGTAGTCAAAAAAAATCTCTTTGTCACAGATTCCTATTTTGCCTGCATGCATGGTGATTTCTGAGTAACAGAAGGAGCCACCAGACATGGTGCTTCTCTGACCTAGGCTGATGCCAGCACTGGGCCTGTCTGAGGCTCAGGGAGCTCGGGGTCCAGGGGTCCTGCTGCCCCACGCTGCACAGCCTCTGGCGTGGCTGTCATCACCTTGCAAACTCTCCTCTGCATGTTCAGCTGACAGTGGCCCTTGTTTCCATACCCTACTTGGCTTCCCCTGGGCATGAAGCCACTGTCTCTATTGCATTCCAGGATGGAGCTAAAAATGGGAAAACAGACGTCCACAGTGGACCAACTGAAGAGATTAAAATGAGGGAGCCCTTACTTTGGAAAGTCCCGTGTCTACATCAGCACTCACATGTGCTCATCTATCCCTCCTTCCACCAGGTTGTTAGGAGACAGATAAATAGGATTTCATTTCTTTTTCAGGGTGGGACCATTATTGGCAGTGCCCGGTGCACAGCCTTCCGTAGCCGGGAAGGCCGCTTGAAAGCCGCTCACAACCTGGTGCAGCGGGGCATCACCAACCTGTGTGTGATTGGTGGGGACGGTAGTCTCACCGGGGCCAACATCTTCCGGGAGGAGTGGAGCGGGCTGCTGGAGGAGCTGGCCCAGAATGGTGCGTGTCTGCATCCCCTGCATCCCTCTCCTGGTTTCTCCCCGCAACCCTGGTTGTCTTCTTTTCCAGCAGAGAGCTTTCACCTCATCCATTCTGCCTGTTTAACTGTCACCAAGGTATTTGTCTCAGATTTTATAGCCACAACCTCAGGACCTACGTTGGACCTCAAATAATAGCAATAATCAGAATCAATTATTTCAGTGTACTGTGGTAAACATGTTGCTACATGATTCCAATTTAATACAAAATAGGATCAGCAGAGTTGTGTTGCTGGAACTAACAGCCCTTCATGAAAGGCGTAAACTTGCCCTGAAGCACTTGCCCTGAGTTCTGTAAAATCTATCCAGGAAGGTGAGTGGTTGCCAGATGCCGGCAGCAGGGGTCTCAGAGCAGCTCCTGTCCACCGTACTCTGGTCTGACGCAGGCTGGGTTGCAACAAAGAAGAGGAATAGCTGCCTGAGTCCCTGCCTGAGCTGCCCCCAACCCTGACCACTCTGATTCCGTTTGGGCAGATCCGCTCACTCCTCAGTCTTTTCTGAGGGCGTTAAGTGAACAGCACCAGCTGACTAGTCCCCCATAGGCCTATAAGAAATCAATTCCATGGTTATATATTATTCTTATGTACTTAATGCTGGGATCGTGATGTTTCCTTATTGAAAGCTACGCTATTCACTCCGTTTGTTACCAAACAGAAGTCAGATTTCACCCACAGACTGCATTGTGCAGACTCTCCCTGCTTTGATAGTTTTACAGCCCCATACTCTCGTTTGTAAAAGGTCCTGTCTTGTCGTCACCTCCACTGACATCTGGCATTTATTTCCATGAGTGTGGAGAATTAGGTCATGGACAGTTCTGGGAAAACAGAACAATAGATGGAAACCGTGTTCGGAGTCGTGGGTTTCTGTACGCATGGCCCTCCCGTCTCCCCCTCACGTGCCCCAGGTCCGTGGGCTGCTCCCAGTGACGGAGCATGTGGCGGTGTCCCCCGCAGGCAAGATCAACAAGGAGGAGGTAAAGAAGCACGGGTACCTCAACGTCGTGGGCATGGTGGGCTCCATCGACAACGACTTCTGCGGGACCGACATGACCATCGGCACGGACTCGGCCTTGCACCGGATCATTGAAGTCGTCGATGCCATCATGACTACAGCCCAGAGGTAGGCCCGGAGGAGCCAGAGGGCGGGCGGGTGGCATAGAGCACCCAGGGCACTGCGGCTAGACGCTTGTGCTGGTTCTGGAACGTTCCACAGAGGGTGTTCTGGTGCAGCTCTTGTCACTTGAGTATTAGAAACGGGGCAAGAAAATTGTTCTCAGGTTGACATTTTACTTTCAGTTTTATAAAGTTACCTCTCCCCGCATTAAAGAGGAAAAATGTGTTTATTGGAGAAAATTTAGAAGATAAAAATCATCATTGTCTAAAGTCCTGCCCAGAGTTCTGCAGGAATGGCGGAAAGTAAAGCTGTGTGTGAGTGTCCCCACAGCCCGTGTCAGAGTTGTGGGGAGGCGTCCGAGTCCCCCTCCCTGCAGGGCGACATTTGTAGCCGGCCACGCCCTGAAGTGTGGATAAAGTGGTGGCGCTTTCTTTATCCACGGAGGTACAGACTCCAACAGATGCTGTAAAATGTGGACCTGGAAAGTGCACTCACCCCCGGTGCCCCTTTACTCACAAAAGTTTGAAAAACTCCTGTGATAGCATCTGCCTCTGTAGAAAAAGGGTCCTTTTTTGGAGGCCTGGGCACCTGCCATAACCACAGAGCAGCCTTTCTGTCTGACTTGGCTGTGCCAGCACTTGTCTCTGTGTGCCCTGTTCTCTTCCCAGCAGTGGTAAGTGGGTGCTCCTTTGTCTTTTCCAGCCACCAGAGGACCTTCGTTCTCGAGGTCATGGGGAGACACTGCGGGTACGTATGTGCAGACACGATTCAGGCGGAAAGGACCCTCCCACGGCCCCCTGGAGAGCCCTGTGCCCCAGTGCACATGCTGCAGGGGGTGGTCCACTGGCCCCCACACAGGTTCAGCATTCCATCTGTCCAAGGCCATTGCTGAGTTCTGGGTACCCAGCAGCAGCCTAATGGGGTCCTTGCTATTTCCATGTAGGTACCTTGCCCTGGTGAGCGCCTTGGCCTGTGGGGCGGACTGGGTGTTCCTTCCAGAATCTCCTCCAGAAGACGGTTGGCAGGAGACCATGTGCACCAAGCTGTCAGAGGTAAGTCGCTCTCTGCTTCCCTCAGCTTCCAACCACCCTCCCTGCCCTGCGCTGGCCGTGCTCTGTGAGTACCCTTAGGGCTTTCAGTTTGGACAGAATTTTAGACAGGTGAACACTGTCGGATTCTAAAGTGAACCTGGGTGTGTGGGACCTGCATGTATTGGCTGATTGGCTGTTCCCATGGGGATTTACTTCCCAATGCTGCAAAGAGTGAGGTGATAGAGAAACAGCGATGTCAGCTCTGTTTTCCATGCAAAGCAGTTGGTTTGGGAGGAGGTACCATGAGATCGCAGCTATGGAAAGCAATCGGTGTTGGGCAGAAACCTGTCTCTGTTTCAGCCCCACATGACAGTATGAACAGACCTGCGTTCTGACTCTAATCTGAACATCCTGCGACACTGACACGTGTTACGAGGGTTCCCTCAGCCGTGTGTTCCCAGTGTGCTGGGCCTGACATCAGGTTGATGAATTACTTTGAAGCAGGCTTTCCCCTCAGGTCTGTAGGTTGTGGTGTGACCGTGTTTCACACTATGGGTTATTCACGTGAGGCAAATTTCCCTCTAACGAAGGCGTGTGAGGTCTCACTTAAAACAGCACCTTTTGGGACAGGAACCCTAGTGTGAGGGGGAGTTCCCCACACTTTATTTTTATAACCCTCTTATCACTGGTCTATGGGGAAAGGATGTGAGCCTGTGGCATAGGCTAGTTACAGCTGTATACAGCAAACACATAAGCACAACCCACAGCAGGGACACAGGTGCCAGTAAGACCTTGCCATCACCTTCATGGTAACAGATTTGAAGACAGGAATTCCTTACTTGGAAGAGTCAGGCCCCTGTTTGCAGTTGGAGCTCTTAGCTGGAAATAGACCTGTGATCACAGGGAATGTCCAAAGTACACATACTGGCATGGAAGCGATGGACAAGTTCACTGTTTCTTGGCCTCGCCTGGACACATGGCACCGTTCTCCACCAACCAGCTGGTACTGGGGGAGCTGTGGCTGGTTGCATGAGATGAGGGCCGCACCCCACCTAGATGTGTACTCCTGTGTGCCCCCGGGGATGTTATTAATTACCATCTCATGAGACGTTGTATAAGATCACAGCCCCCAAGGGCCCATGCCTGTTTCTGTGAGCTGTCCTCCACCTCCCTGACAGTATCTGGCCTGACCCAGGACACCACCATCACAGGCCAGGGTCTACTGGCAGCTGTTGGAGACGGAAACAAACACCCCTGTCAGGAAGTGCGCACACAGCCGGTCGGAGGTCAGTGCTGAGTCTGCAGCACTGACTGGAACTGGAACCATGTGGTCTTGTCTGCAAGTCCCCTGGGCTTCAGACTCTATAAGCTGCACTGTCAGCCAGGACCTGAGTCAGCGTATGTTGGCCCCTGAGTGTTGACAGTGAGGACTGATGCTCACCTCTCACCTTTAAACTCACCTGTGTGTGAAAACACTTGATGTTGTTACATCTGTAGTGCATTTTTAGTGGTTGTTAATGTGGCACTGGGAGGACTTTTCCAAATACCTTTCTGCATAAATTGGCCCAAGATGCAGGCCCCAGGGCACCCCTACCACAGGCATTTCAGCATCAAATTGGGAAAGACTCCGTGGAATTAGAAGGCCTGGGTTATATCCTGGTTCCACCATCCCCAGGGGGACACTGGGCACCTCGCCTTCCCGTGTCCGAAGCTCCTGGGCTGTAGTGTGGGGAGTATGCTGCTCCTTAGCAATTTCGTGACAAGTGAGTGAGTGAGTCAGTCCAGCTGGGGATCCCCAGGCATCCCGTGACCTGTACAAACAAGGCCATGTCCCCAACGTAAGTGTGCGGACAACTCCATTATTTCTCACCACCTTGGGGACATTGTTTTATGGGTGAAGAATGGCTGTTTGGCTGAGCCCCTATTTATGGACATGTCATTCCTTTCGATTTTGCTTTTTCAAATGTTGCTACAGTAATCACTCTTGAAGTCACATCTTTACACCTTTTAGAAAATTTCCAATTAATATATTCTCTGAAGTGTAGTATATCTATTAATAATCTATTTTAAAAAATGACCAAAGGGCATATGTATTTGTGGCCTCGGTTGCGGCATGGGGCAGCCTCATGAGGACAGCCCACTCTGAGCAATGTCCCTGGGCGCCCGGCAGGCACAGCTCCAGCACTTCGCACTCAGGGCCTCACTACCCCACAGCGCTTACACCCCCTGCCGGAGGGTCCTTAATGGGGGGCCTTTATAGAGAGCACCTCCGGGGAATGACCTCAGGGCATCCTTGCAGGACTGCCCGGAGCCTGTGAGGACAGCAGCAGCCCAGGTCTCACAACGGCGCCCGCCTGCCTGTTCCTACTTAGGGCAGCTTCTGACTCGGCTGGGCTCTGAGTCCTTCCACTTTCTCCCCTGTGCCCACCTGCCCCCTGCTTGGGCCTGGAACCCTGTCACTTGATCCCAATGGCATAGAATTTCTGGACTGGGATAGGAATCCTGAGAGGTGGTTGGGAGTCTGGCTTCCAACGGAGATGGGCAGCGTGGTTAGCAGTGGAGACTGCTGGGGAAGCCAGGCTGTGGGTTCGTTGGTGTGTGGGGGTCACAGTCCAAGGTCAGTCAGCACAGCCTCCCAACCTGGGGCTGTGTGGGTGCCAACCGCTGTGGTGACATCACCAGACCTCGAGTTCCTTCCGCCCCACCCTCCTGCACCTGCTCGCAGAGCACCTTCACCTTCTTCCTGTGTCCTTTGTAAATAGTGTTCGTTAAATTAGGTCACAGTTTCTACCTGGCAAGAGGCCAGCTCAATGGGGACAAACTGGCCCTGGTTTTGTTAAGAACGTTACAGGCATTAGAGGATTTTCACTTTCTGTTTCCTTAGAACCGGGCCCGGAAAAAACGGCTGAATATCATCATTGTTGCTGAAGGAGCAATCGATACCCAAAATAAGCCCATTACCTCGGAGCAAATCAAGGACGTGAGTGTGTCCAGTTTCTCCCCTCTCCACCACCACCTGCCTGGAAAGGGGAGATGGTAACATGACTGGCGGGGGGTGGATTTGGCATTATTATTCTAAAAACACTTTTTGTTATTCCTGATAGTAAAAATTATTTTCCTAATGACTCATAGCTTCAGTGACATGAGAATTGTACAGCTCCCAGCTTCTGGAGAGATAGTGGCACTCATGTTATTTTTGGGGATATCCCTGAGGTCCAGAGCTTCCACACAGAGAGAGAGGACATGGGGAAGGGTGGGAATGGAGGGTCCAGCTCTGGGCGCCAGCTGTCCTGAGCGCCATGAGGGTCAGCCCCCAAGAGCGAGCCCTGCCTCTCCCCGGGAGCATCAGCTGAGCTTGCTCTTGCAAAGAAAGCTGAGTGTTGGACATGAGTCACTGCCCCTCCCTGCCTGCAGAGGGACTGACACCACAGTCCTGTTGCCACAGGGCTCAACCACGGGTGCGGCTTGTCAGGCCTGTGGCAGGATTGGCAGGGCCTCCTGTCTCCCTGGTGTAGTGGGCACACCAGGGAGACAGACAGGCAGGCTCTGGTTGAAGCCACCCATCAGGGCAAAGGATGTTATCAGCTTGGCTCTGAAAGTTGGTTTCTCTGTTTTGCCTTCTTTATTTCCATAGCAGCTGTGCACCTAAATTTTAAAATATTGAGAGATAGCTGTGAAAGATATCAGCCAATATTTCCAGGTGTTAGTGGTGAACAGCACCAGATGTTAGACCTCCGTTCTTGAGTTTTGGCTAAGAAAGAATCCAAAGCCAAGACTCAAATACAAGCAAAAGTTTATTTAGAAAGTTACAGAGGTGGAAGTGGGCTGTGGAAGAAGTGAGCCAGCTGGGCTGCATGAGCCCAAGAGAGGGGGACAGTTGAGGGTGTGCTACAGAGAGAGAAGGAGAGAGAGAGACAGGGAGAGAGGGAGAGAGAGAGAGAGTACTGGGGAAAGTAGGGGGTGAGGAAAGGTGCAGATGTGCTCAAGAGAGAGAGGGAGCCTTGCTGGGTCCTTTGTTTTGAGGGCTGTTATCCGGAGGCCTTGGAGGATCTGTGTAGAATATTCATCAGCTTTCCAGATGTGTCACCTCAGGGTCCACTGACTGGTCAGCACCAGGGCAGGGGGTCATTGTCATCACAGGTGGTTCTGACATCAGCCTCAGTGTCACCCTGCCTGGCCATGCTGCTTTTCTGGGCCAGGGGCTGAAATGCAGCTGAGGTCCAGATGTTATCTTTAGCTGGACCAAAGTCTGTCTCTGTGGTCCACAGACTCGAGGCTTTGTTCCTGAGATTATTTGATGTGAGTCATTGTCTTGAGGGCTTAATGCTTAAGGGAGTGGTCGTGCAAGGGCTGGTATGAAGGTTAGATGAGGTTTTTCTCAGACCCCCTTGTTCCTCCACTAAAGGGGTCTGCTGCATGACCAGCGATATGGAAGGTCAGGGTGCCTAAACTGCATGACCAGTGATAGGTTAGGGGAGGAAGGGTTACCCTGGAAGTGAGGTCTCACCCTACAATCGTCCGCTGCTGGGCATCTGGGGCTTTCCGCCCTTTTGTACCTGGCCTGCTCCTCCTCTGCTCATGACTTTCTGACTGCGTAGTGTGTCATAAGAAGTAATCTGCAAAGTCAGAGCAAAGGGTTTGCTTTCCCACTTAATCAAAGTTGAGATTGAACCATGGACCATTTGAGCAAGAAGGACGGTGGAATTCAGAGCCCAACCCCACTAGTTTGACAGGAGTGAACAAGGTCCGGATACATGGCCTGTCCCAGCCGCCCAGCCCTGCTCCTGGGGAGCAGGAGCCCGGGCCTGGGGGCACTTTGAGACTGTTGTGTTTTTCTAACTCAGCCACACAAATGTAGGGTGATGCAGGAGACATTCACAGCTTTATAAAGTACTAACCATGCTTTCAACACAAGCTATACAAACTTTTTTTTAAAAATCATGTTATGTATGGTCATTTGTGAGGTAGGAAAAATAGAAATTCTATTTGATAATGAAGCATCATCTTAAAATTTTTCAGCTAGACATTAAACTAAGTATTCCTTCAAGAACCAAAATTCAGGAATCAGAACGTTTCCCATATAGATCTGAAGAAAGAGTAGAAAACTATTTCTCAGATCCAGCACCTGTCCCCCAGTGGGAGCCGAGCTGCCTGCATGTGTCCTGTGTCCCCTGACGGAGTTATTTCCCGCAGTTGGTGGTGACACGGCTGGGATACGACACACGAGTGACCATACTCGGACACGTGCAGAGGGGTGGGACCCCGTCGGCCTTTGACAGGATTTTGGTAAGTAAGAGTGGAAAATGTCCAGCAAATCACAAGGAAAGGAGCATTTCTGGAGTGTAAAGGGAGCATCTGGCTGCAAAGACTGATAGTGGTTCAGTGGTGCAACCCAGTGAAAGCGTCTGTCCACCATGTGGCTCGTCTCCGAGGTGCCCGGGCCCTTGCTCTCATTGTGAGACTCAGACTATATGGGTTTCCAGGACCCCAGTGGCCCAGACTCTGAGAGACCCTAGCCCACGTGGACCCTAGCTGTGGATGACAGGGACTCCAGGACCAGGCTCAGAATGCGGGGGCCTGGCATTCATTGCAGGCTTCTAGAAACAGATCCGGGAGACAGCAGAGCCCAGAGTCCAGGTCCTGGATTGTGAATCTTCACAGCTCTTCGTATAGCAGACCCTCCCCGCCTCTCCTCTTCTCTCTCCTCTCCTTCCCCTCCTGGCTAGTTCTTAGTGGAGACTAAATCTCTTTGTTGGATGTGCCTTAAGCAGGAAGGACTTTGCTACCTAATTGGGCCTCAATTCCAGAGAACAGAAGGGAAGTTGAGGCTGGATGTATTTAGGACACCACAGGGCTGTCTCAGTAAGAGGGGCCTGGGCCCGTGAATGCACGTGCCTGGGGGAACCTCAGGGATCTCCGGGGGGAGTGCGGCCTTGGCCAGGTGGTGGACTGTCTGACCCTCGGGAATGTCTTTTCCAGGCCAGCCGCATGGGTGTGGAGGCTGTCGTCGCCCTTCTGCAGGCCACTCCAGAGACCCCGGCCTGCGTGGTGTCGCTGAGTGGGAACCAGGCGGTGCGCCTGCCGCTGATGGAGTGCGTGCAGATGGTGAGCTGGCTCAGGGGAAGGGGCATCCAGCCCCACAGGTACCTTTGTCCCCTTGTCTGTAGCCAACAAGCCACACAGGGAATTAAGTGACCTTAATCAGGACTTCGGAGCTGCCTGTGGGTGTGGCAGCAAGCTCTGTGTCTTCTGGACCAGTTCCCTAAGGCAGATTGTACTGTTAGGGAGGATCCTGCTGGGAGGATCTCGAGGGTTTCTGCCAAAAGCTGATGAGGAAGTGCAGGAAAAGGGCTGCTAGAGGTCTTGGGGTGGGTGGTGGCGCAGGGCGTCCTTGGCCTCTCAGATCTCAGCCGCTCCTTCTGTCCTGTCCCAATATGTTCAAGTCTGTGATGTGGCCCTGGCATGGCCCCTTCAGGTGGCCTTCCAGCACGCACCCGCCTCCTCCAGGCCCCGGGCTGTGATTCCCACCTCACTGTCCACCAGGGGAGGCAGCAAGGAGTTGCACTAGAAACTGTTCTTACCTTTTATTTTTCAAAGTCTGTTGATGACTGTTGTCCTACTTGGTCTTTCTCAGTGGCTCTAAAGTACATGCATTTTATAACATACAGAGAGGTGATTAACTAATTAAGTCATGGGACATGTTGGAAGTTACTTAGACACATCCCTTCTAAAACCCTATGGGAGGGAATTAAACCTCTGTGTGTGTGCTTGTCCACATGTGTTTTATGTAAGCGTGTGTGTGCCTGCATGTGCTTGCATGTGTGTTCATGTGTCTGTGTGTATGCATACATGAGTATGTGTGTCTGTGTGTGTGCATGTGTTTGTGAGAGAATGAGGTGACAGGTTCCAGAGAATCAGGACATTGAACTATGTGCAGTCATCCATTCTGAGCCTATTTCTTATGTCTAGTGTCTGTTCCTTCAGACAAACATGTAGGTGTGATCTGGCTTGTTCTTCAAACAGCCACATGTTATGGCAATTCAGCCAGATGGCTCACAGCGGGCCCTTCACTGGCACCTGCCCTTTGCCAGGTGTTTCCCTGAGTCCAGTGTGTCTTATAACCAAAGACAGCCCTACAGGTGGGGGTGTTCTCCTTATTGAACAGCTGGGGAAACTAAACCTGCCCATGGTCTGCAGGTGGACGGGGCAGAGGCCAGGTCCTAGTCAGGCGCGTTGTCTCTAAGCTGCTCTCCTTTGCTTGTTGAGACCCCATCTGGCTCCCCCAGCTTCCAGGGCACGTGGTCCTGTTTTCTTTTTTGTCACCAGACTCCGACTGGGAGTTTGTCAGACTGAGAGATGACCTTCCTTCTGGCTCTGTTCTCGTGGAGCCGAATTCCTAAGATTCAGGACTTGCTGCTCTGGATTGGTTAGCAGGGCCACCTCATCCTTTTCTACGTAGCGGCCTGAATGGGTCACCACAGTGACAGGCCGGCTGCAGCCCAGGGAGGACTGCTGACCCCAGGCTGCCTGCCTGCAAAGGCGGGAGGCAAGGGGAGCGAGGTGGAAGCACCGAAGTGGGTCTGAGGCTGCACTGAGTCTGCATCTGGCTTTCTTCCTCTTGTCATCTCTTTAAAGACCCAGGATGTCCAAAAGGCAATGGATGAGAGGAAGTTCAAGGATGCTGTGAAGCTCCGAGGAAGGTGAGTATTTTGAAGGAGACTCTGGTGTGGCAACGCGTGCTCGACAGCCTGGCCCCTCCCGAGGCCCTGCGAGGCTGTGCTTGTTCTGTCTCACTGTGCGCAGTTGCAACAAAGATGGCAGGCCAGCGCCGGTTCTGCAGGTGGAGGGCCGAGATGATTGGTCAGGGGAAACAGTTTATACCTTTGTTTATTTGAGGTGGTGGGGGTGAGGATCGTCAGAATGTAATGAGATTAAGACAGCAAGGACAAGTGGCTAGTGTGTTGGCAAAGAAACCACGGAAGCACTGGATGCCTTTGTCCCTTAGCCCAGTTACACAATGTGTGTCCTATGTACCTATGTCCCCGAGAGGGCAGGCAGGACACGGGGTAACACCAGGGCCCCCTGCCCCCGAGGGACAGAGCAGCATTTGCAGACCCTCTGCCCCCAGCACCATTGTTTTCTGCTCCCCACCTCTTGTGAGTCCTGCCTGTGCACACACATTCTAGGTTTGGTCCAACAGTGTCATTTTCTTCTAGGAGCTTTGAGGGCAACCTCAACACCTACAAGCGGCTCTCCATCATGATGCCGGGCTCCGAGATCCTAAAGGTAGGAGACGATGCTGCATGTCAGCTTCCAGAGGTGTCCCTGACGCTCCCCACGCGCCCTGTCCCTGGGCCGCCTCCCGCCCTGCACAGTGCCCTCACCTCCCTGCACTAGGCCACGCACTCCTGGCACCTGGTGGTGGGCAGGGCTCCCTCCCGGGTGAACATGGAGCGCTGACCCACCTGTGACAGGTGCCACGTGTCTCCCATCTTGCAGAGTGGCTTCAACGTGGCTGTGATCAATGTGGGTGCCCCGGCTGCTGGCATGAACGCGGCTGTGCGCTCGGCTGTGCGGTTCGGCATCTCCGAAGGACACAAGATGTACGCCGTCTACGACGGCTTTGAGGGCTTCGCCAAAGGCCAGGTGGGTCCCCCAGGAGGCAGCCGGTGAAGGGATGTCTTGGACGGGGACATTGAGGGGAAACGGGGACCTTGGGCTCTATCAGGAACACAACGGCTGTTTTTTAAGGACGTCTTCTGCTTCAGGATCCCACCCTAAGGAAGGGCCTCACTACTCCTATGGGATTGACATGTGTCATCCTGTTTACATCTCACATCCATCCGTCATGTCATCCCCATTTCCCTTATGAGAGAACTGCACACAGACACATTAACTTGGCTGCGGTCACACGATGCAGGGTTGCAAACAGCCTGATGAGGATGCAAGCCCTACACTCTTGACTAAGCGCGTCCTGGTCCACAGTGTTGCTCTACCAGGTTACTCAGCAAGTACCGTAATTTTTGGAGCATAAGATGCACCTAGGTTTTAAAGGAGGAAAATAGGGAAAAAAATTTGAAGCAAAAAATGTGGTAAAATATTTAATAACATAAATAACATAATATTTCACCAATGTAAATGTAAACAGATCTCAAAAGCAGCATTAACAACCATTATTCTTCCCAAATTTTGGGGTGGGGGGTGGTGCATCTTACAGTCTGAAAAATACGGTATTTACTGAGTTCTCAGGTTGTGGAATTAAACTAATGAAGAAGGCAGACAAAACTACTGCCTCCGTGGAGATCTCATCTGAAGGAGGGAAATGAGAGTAAATAAAAATTGATGAACTGTAGAGCATATTAGGAAGTGCCCTGTGCTAGAGAGGCACCCAGGGAAAGGCCCGGTGAGCCCTGTGTGGGGGAGTTCTGCACTGAGACGCTAAAGGCAGATGCTGCTGGGAGGTCATTTCAGACTCAAGGTCAAAGGGCTGAGTGAATGGCCTGTGGGGACATTGAGATGCTATTTCAGGCAGACGAAGGACCATGCAAAGGCCTAGGGTCGTCAGAGATGGAAGGGGCTGGTGTAACTGCAGCAGGGCGTGGGGAGATGGAGAAGGAGACAGGGCAGGTCCTTCATAGGAATTGTGGTGACTCTGACTTTTATTCTGAGAAGACAGATATGAGCAGGGGTCTAGCACAAACAGATTGTGAAGGGCAGAAGTGGGACATAGGGAACTAGTCAGGCTAACCCAGACAGGGGGTGTGGGGCGCTTGGTCCAGTCTAGCAACAGTGGAGTCGTTGAGACGTCTTCTAGGGTCTTGGATGTATTTTGAAGGCAGAGACAATAGAATGTGGTCACTAAATGTGCACAGGGGTAAAAAAAAGGAGGTGATAAAGGAGGAGAAGGGCCTGCTTCTGGCCTGAGTTGCAGCTGATGGACACAAGGGAATAAAAGATGCTGAGAGTCCAAGATGTTAATGGGGTGTCTGGTGGGCATCCTAGGGGAGGTGTCCAGTGAGCAGATAGAGATCGTGTTCTGGGTCAAGATGCACAGGCTAAAGATGCAGATTTAGGGGACGTGAGATTACAGATGGTGTTCCAAATTATGCCGTAGAGAGGTCCCCGGGCTGTGACAAGGAAGGGCTTTGCTGTTAGGAGGTGAGAGGGGGGCCCTAGCCCAGGGGACTGAGGCATGCTGAGGGGAGGGTGCACACTCCTAGCTGGTATCATCTATCCTTTTAGTTTTTTAAATTCTAATTAAAGAAGTTTTCTTTTAACCTTATGTCCATTTAAAAAATAATAATGTTAAGTTTTACTTTAATTCCCCATTGTAGAGTTTGGCCAACTAAAGAATTCATCTGTGCCGCTGACTGGGGACTAAGAGGCAGAGAGGCAGGCGGCGGGGTTCTCTGTCTGGTGGTTGGATCTTAGCATCCGGTCTGTGCCTTGCCTCCCTCAGTGTGTGATGGAAGCCGGTTCCTACCGCACACAAACCCTGTTGTCAGGCAGCTCTTGGGGTGCCGGGCTCCGAGCTTTTTATAATACTTCCAGTTCCCTCCCTTTCTCACTTGGGCCATCTCATTCCCTGTTTGCACTTTAGATAAAAGAAATCGGATGGTCGGATGTCGGAGGCTGGACTGGACAAGGTGGCTCCATTCTTGGGACAAAGCGGTAATTTCCTTCCTTGACTCTGACCTGCTTTGAGGAGGAAGAAAGGCCATATTCTAGAGGAGTAGCTGGTGCACAGGCTGTAAGGGGTCCCAAAGGAGGGTGATCCTGGCCCCACCTGGGCTAGGTTAGGGTCCGAGGCTGAACCGTGCCCTTGAAAGGCGATGTAGCAGGTAACTTGTGCACTATTTCCTCCCCAAACCTCATGTATCCACTGACTTGGAGAACCAGAAGGTGGGCAGAAATCCTCCAGCTCATCTGAGGGGATGCAGATGAGTGACGTCCCTGAGCCACGGGGACCGTGCTGTGTGAACCGGGATTGGAGCATGTTTGACAGTGGCTTAGTGTCAGTGGGAACGGGCCTGAGTCGCACCGGCCTGGAGGCCAGTTCCCGCTACCGCAGGTGTGGCCCCAGGGATTCTAGCACAAAATGCCGCTTCCTGAATCATAGTGAGCTTCCGTTTTCCAGCATAGGTGGTGGTGGAATATGTATTTTAACCAGGCGCTGTTATTTAATATTAAGTTTGAGTCTTTTCATCTTCAGTCTCGGGAGTGCAAGTTAATATTCATCACATTTTATATGGAAGGAAAACAACTTGTATGTAAGTCTAGTAAATATTGGATCCCATATGAGTGTCAGCTCACTGTCTCCCGGATACTGCCCCACCCTCCATTCTGCTTCGAAACCAGGGCACTCGTGTCCCCCGCTGCTGGTGTGTCTGCAGGGCTGGCTCTCCCCAGTGACTGCTGCCCCGTGCCCCTGATGCCCTGATCAGGGGCAGCCCCTGCAGCCCGTTGGTGAACCTCTGGCAGGCGCCGTTCGCTCCACTGCGCCATCCTGGCATGGCTCTGGGAGAGCTGGCAGCGGCTCCTGACGATGCTGCAGGGGCTCTCCTCTAGATGCTGGGAGGGACCTTGTCGTTGACGTCGTGCCCACTGTGTGCCCTGACGGCCTGCGTATGTTCACCCTACGGCTTCTTGTGAGTCTGCCAACAGGGCGGACACTCTGTTTCCTCCAGTCTGCACGTCAGACGGTTGGGTGGCCGTCAGGTGGCCCTTAGAGCTAACGTTTGTCTGACTTCACTTGTTGGCTATGTTTGCAACAGGTGATAAAACAGAACAGCAAATAGGAGTGGGGGTGACTTTAAAGATTAGGTTGGATAAAGCACAAACTGGATGTTTCTATTTAAATGATATCTGTTGTGAATGTTTGCAAGTTATTGTGGTTCATTTTTTTTTTAACTAATGAGGCTGTAGGATTCCTTTGAGGTGAAGGTGTTGGAGAGCTGGAAAGCTTCTCCCTGTTTCTTTTTGAAACTACACTCCTTCGGGCCTTGATCCCTGGCTACTCCTGCCGTGGGTGGTCCCTGGCCCTGCTGTCCACCAGCCACTCGCAGGAGGGGGCAGACCTCCCACTGCTCAGTGCCACCCAGCTCTGCCACAGACGTGGTGATTCATCCACCGTGTGAGGCCTGTCTGACCTCCCGTCTCTTTAACTATTTTTAGGACACTCCCCATGAAGTACTTGGAGGAAATTGCGGCACAGATGCGCACCCACAGCATCAGCGCGCTGCTGATCATCGGGGGGTTTGAGGTACGTCGCTGTGTCTGTTCCCTGGTGGGCTCATCCATGCAGCAGGCTTCAGTGGTGTGGCCTGTGCCGGCTCCACCAAGCTCCTTGTGAACTGGGGTCACAGAGCCCCAAACCCAACTGCCGCTGGACAGCTGTGACACAGAGCGTAACCGGTGGCGAGACTCTCCCAGAGGAAAGTGACACTTGTCCCCGTGACCGGGGCGCAGCAGTTCAGTGAGTTACGGTGTTTTCCGAGTCTGTAGAAATGAGTCCCTCTCTTGAATTTGAAGCCCATTTACTATTTAGAGATGAAGGAAGTTGTATGGCCAGATCATGTTTTTAATCCCATATCGGACTATAGACCTTAATTTTTTTTCTATTCAACCAAGATCAGTCCCATGAAAACCTCATGATTTCCCTGCAAGAAAATGCAAGAGTCTCAGACTACTCAGCTTGCCAACGAGACACTCAGTCTTGTCTCTATGTGACGATATCCCATGGGCCCCTTTGTGCTTCAAAAACTGCTCCCCCTGTTGTGACATTAACATGTTTCCACCTTGACTTTCCAGCAGCTTTTTGGTGCCCCTCTGCTGCATCCCCTCACCCCAACTGTGCACGCTTGTCCCATAGGCCTACCTGGGACTGCTGGAACTCTCCGCCGCCCGGGGGAAACACGAGGAGCTCTGTGTCCCTATGGTTATGGTTCCCGCCACCGTGTCCAACAATGTGCCGGGGTCTGATTTCAGCATCGGTGCTGACACTGCCCTGAACACCATCACCGACGTAAGTCTGTGTGGCAGCAAAGCAGGCTGATGGAGCGGCACTAACTGAGGGCGCCTGGCCCATTTTTATCTACCAGCACACTGGACACCCGAGCCAGGTCTTGGGTGGCTGTTCATTTCCACAAAAGTATTTTTAAAAAGTCTGACCGTCTCTGCTCCAGCTCCCAAACTTTCGTACCTCTTCTTTTCCTGTGCTGCGGCCAGGGTGACGTGTCCCGCAAAATTTACTTCTAGCCTCTGTCACCTTGCTATGATGAATCCGGGGTCTGAAGGCCCTGCTGTGATGTTTGAGGATGGAACCTGAGCTAAATATTTAGTAATTTTATTCATCCACCTGAATCCACCTTTAGTGTTCGTCATTCTTCTGGCTGAGCCTGCCAGCATCATTGTCCCTTGTAGACCGCGGACGTTAAATCACACCTGTGCAACACTGGTGCTGTGTGAGGGCTGTTCTTTCTTGGCTGAATGGCAGCAGCAGAGAGATGCATCATATTTGCAAGTCACACTTGGGAACCCGAGTGGGAGCTTGGAGATCAGTACCTGACATAGAATGCATTTTTTTTAAATTTGGTTCCTAAATTTTTCCAGACAATTCTGAAGTTTTATTTTCCTTCTGAGACCTAGATCTCATAAATGATTTTCTAAGATTATTTTTCCTTAAGCCTACAACATCAGTTTTGTTTCCAGTGCTGGTAAATAAAAAAAAATGCTTTTAAAATAAAAGTCAATGGTAAGTAATGCTTACTGCTTGTTTGTTGTTTTCTGAGCTTCCTAAACTTTCTGCGATTGTTTTCACTAAAAAGCCGTGTCCCGTGTCACCGTGTCCCCACACTGGAGGCCCATCCCGTGTGCACCCCTAACTGCTTGCTGGCACTGCTCCTGCCGTCCTGTGACTGCCATCCCTGCTTCCCCTGCTCCGGACTAACTCCTCTCCCGACGGATCTTCAACTGTGAATTGCAAGGTCCTGTCTGTTGCAAAATGAACTTCATCTTTGCTTGTATTGCTCTTTTCTTTGCCTTTGTTGGAATTTGGATCTGATTATGCTGAGCTTGCAGTAAACGCAGCTGGAAGTTCATTTTTCTTAATTGTTACCACAACAGAACGCTGGTGGGGTCGGGGGGGCAGGGGAGGGGGGCTCTGAGAGGTGTCACCTGCAGGTCCTGTCATGGCCGTTTGTTCCTCGCGGTGTCTGATACGTGTGTTCAGGCATGGAGATGGGGCTCTCCTACTGTGTGATTCCAGGCTCCTCTGCTACAAATATTTTTTTCCAAGATTATAAAGATCTAATAACTATACGTGTGTTCATAAAAATTGGGAAACTAAAATATACAGGGAAGATTACCCATCTCCAAATTACCCATCTTGCTTCCTTTGGGAAAGAGTCTTTGAGGTTTATTACTTGGCCTTTTAAATTCGGTGCTGTATTCATTCTGTTTCTTGAAGACAATGTAATCACTCATGATGTTGGTGGTTTTCCGTTGGTGACAGGCCAGGCCACATTTGCTGCGTGAACCAGGTGGTCTTGGTGGCGCCATGGTTCTGGTTCTGGTTGGTGGTCTGGGGCAGTGGGAAGTCAGGGGGACCTCCTTGTGGGCCTGTTCCGTGTCCCCTGAGGCTGCAGGGGGTGAGGTATGGGTGCGGCGTGTAGAAACTGCTCTTTCTTCCAGAGTTCTGTCTTTTAAAGCCAAAACGAAGTTGAATGCTTCTCAGGAGGTTGAGATTCAGACCGCAACTCGGCTGGGCTGGCAGCCATGACAGGGGAAGGGTATGTGCTGGCGGCAGGGGCCTGAGCCAGTGGAACATGGTGCTCTGCATCCTTCCTGATCTACAATGGAGGATCCGGGAGCCCTTGGCGATCCCTGGCCAGAGCAAGTGCGGCACCAGTGGGTCCACCTTGCTCACTTGCTCTTTCCCAGACAGGTCACCTGCAGGCCTGTATCCTGGTGCCCTGACAACAGTAGTGCCAACAGCTTGGCCCTGGAAACACTTGGGGTGCAGACCTGGGGCATCTCCACTACCAATGGCTCCTTTTGGTCAGGGAGCTGGGTGGTTCTCACCTGGTGGAACTTTTGCCCCCAGGGACATTTTTGGTCCTCAAAACTGTTCAAGGTTGGTGTCTCTGGCATCTCATGGGTGGCACCCCCATGGTATAAGGACACACCCCAAACAAGGAGCCATTGGCCCAGAATGTCAAAGGTGCTGAGGGTGAGGAACGCTGACATAGTCTCAGGCCAGCAGCTCTCATGTCTTTGCGTGTTTAGTCGCCGTCCTCCAATCATTCGTTCTCGCCAGCACTTAGCTCACAGGTGCCGTGCGGGAAGCAGGTCCCAGTGCACTTCCGGCATCAGGTGTTTGGAGTTGCTTCAGATGGATGCCATCCACACCGCAGGACCAGATGCCACTGAGTCAATCACAGTGCTGTGCATGCGGCTCTGTTACCGGGAAGATGCAAGGGGCCAGGGTCACAGCCCTGCTGTCAGCCAAGTTTACAATAGAAGAGATTGGAAACCAGAACTGTTGCCTATAAATCCACCCAGTCTTTCTTGGGTGGACAGTTCCAATGTCCAGTGTCACTTCATGACATGGTGACTTGTCTCCACTCGGACCCTGAGGCAGGACATGGGTGGGGTGAGTGACCCCCTCCTTGCCTCCTTGGCTCCCTGGACTAACCCACCACAGGTCCACCACCCACACGCTCTCAGGCCCCAGGTGTCCTGGAACCTGATGGCCAGCAGGGGCAGCCACCCTTCCCGGAGGCCTGGGTCCCAGCCTGCCTCCCATGTGACCTTCCTGCAGCAGGGTGCACAGTGGTCACGTTAGCGGGATGAAGAAAGACAATACATGGACCTGTTTGCCCACAAATGCCCACCAAACTGTGGCTGTGCTTAGAGCTTCGGGGGCCTGAGGATGGTGGAGAGTGGGCCTGTGTACTAATGCGTTACTTTAACACTTGAGGCAGGCGATCCGAATCTCTGCCGTGTCCCCAAGAACAGCTGGCTTTTTCAACACCAGAGCCGAATGATTTCACCATGGGGTTCCAAAGCATCTTGGGGCTCTGTCTCCTCTATGCTGCTTCGCAAAGGGGCATGCAGGGAGGGGCTCCTCCTAGCACAGAGCAGAGCCTTCTAGACATGTGACTGTGGGTCTCCAGCGGGGCCACATGGTGGCTGCATCGCTAATGTGGGGTCATTTGTTGAGTCCTGGCAGGCAGATCCTAGCTCTGCTTACTGTGAGAAGTCACCAGATTGGGTAGCCCTTAGATTCTTCACTTAATTGGCTTGCATCACCTCGGAGAGCCGAGAAAGGCCAGCTGTTCAGCCATCACTAACCTCGATGCCACTTCCGGCCTTGCTTTGCTGCCTCCTGCTTGCATCCCCTTGTGCTGGGTGGTGAGTGCCCTGCTAAGGCCCGCACCCATGCCCCCTACCCTGACGATCCCCACGCCAAGGCCTACAATCCTGAGGCCTGCACCAGGGCCCCATCAGGTCACCTTACTCCCACATAGCACTAGCTCACAGCTTCCTCTCCCCACTGACAATGCTCAGAGGAGCTCAGCCTGCCTGCTGATGGCAAGTGAAGTGCCAGACACCAGCTGACCACCCACACTGCTGCTTCAGGCTTTCCGGAGCTCAATCATGTTCGCCCAGGCTCGTGGCGACCACCAGGAGTTTTGCATCCCTATTTGCGTCCTGCCTGCGAACATTAGCAACAATGTCCCTGGCACAGAGCTGAGTGTGGGCTGTGACACCGCCCTAAATGCAGTTGTAGAGGTAAGGATGCCCCCTTGTGTCTGCCTTCCCATGTGTTTCTCCTGCCCCAGGAGCACAGCTCGCAGGATGAACCTGGATGGTCTTTCTCTCCTCCGCAAGGGGAAACTGAACAGGGAAACCTGGCTGGCCCTCCAGAATGAATGAGCCAAAGTTATTATTACTCCTTTTTTTCCCCATTAGTGGGAGATTATATCACACTTTCCATGACATGGTAGTTTTTCCCAGCTTCTGTCCCACTTGGATGAGAAGCTGAGAGCCCATAGGCCTGTGCTAGTGCCCGAGGCCAGAAGCAAGGACTGTTAGGGATCTCAGAGTGAGTCAAGGATATGAGACAGTGTTAAGTGATGGGTGAGTAAGAACATTCCATAAGAGCAGGAGGCATCTTTCCTTGTGAAGTAGGCAGAGCTTCAGGGGCCAAGACAGCGTTCTCCTAGAGGTCAGGGGCCCGGCAGGCCCTGCCCCTGGGCTGGCATCCCTGTTCTGTCACGGGAGCTGATGCCTCTCTCTGAGCCACCAGCCCACCTGGTGTCCACTCAAGGCCAGGCTCTGGTCGTTGTCACGTCTGTGTGGTCAGTGAGTGGACCTGAGGCCTCTGCTGTGGGGTTTGACCCTCCCCACTCAGGGAAGGGAAAGGTGGCCCAGCAGGGGGCTGTCACAGAGAGCGCCCAGCAGAGACGCGGAGCCTCTGTTAGTCACGGCTCGTACAAAGCCCCGACGGTCACAGAGATCTCCTTTCAGGGTGGCACAGCCTCTCAGAAGTCTGCCGTTTTGGTCCAAGTCTATTGTTTGGAGTTAAATAAGGTTGCAGAGAGAGGCCAGGAAGGGCTGGTGCTAGGCCCACTTGCCTGAGTTTCTTGCCCTTAAACTGATGGCCACATCTGAGATTCTCACTCCTTTTCTCAGTGAAGTTACTGGCTGGAGGTGGGCTTGCTCTCAGCCTCCCAGTAGAGTGATGGCCTTGTTCCAAGTTGGAGGCTCCCATGAGCCCCGAACTTCACTTTCTTGTAGTTCTGCTTCTTTGCAGGTAAAATACAGTCATAGACCCTTAAAGCAGCCACCAGCCACTGGGTGCTGGAGGTTCCAAGTGTCCCTCTTTGCGCCTCTGCATGCACAGTCAGCATCTCCCACCTGCTCACCCTGCTTCTGCCCTTGGCTTGTGCCTGGCATGTCATCCCATTGGTTTGAGCTTTGCTGGGGTGGGTGGGACCTCTCCTGGCCCTGACCAGCCTGGTCCAGCCCTAGCTCAGCCTAGGTCCATGTCCCAGGAACACCAGTCATGGGAGGCTGACCTCCTAGCCTGTTAACAGGGAGGGACTGACCATGTCTCTGCAAGTCCACAGGTTTTTTTCTAACTTCATACCATTCTCAGTGCCACTTTATCTTTTCACATTTGACTTATATATTTAAAACACCAGTCTGGCAAAAAATTAGCAGTATTAGAACTCTCACTTGAGGTTTTTCCTCCAGTGGGACAATGCCCAAAGATTTTTTTTCAAAGAATCACCTGCCAGCCACTGGAGGGCATCAGCGTTCACGGGAGGAGACATTCCCACAGTGAACAGAACCAGTGGGGCTGGCAGGGGGTCCAGGCCAAGCAGGGGCATCTGCCCTCCTTTATTCCTTCCTCTCACCCTAGTCCGAGCCACTCCCCGCCATGTGCCACCAGCTAGGGGCAGGGGCGCATTTGCTGCTGTGGCCTCTCACTTGCTGGTACTGCTTTTAGCAACTGAATAAGACAGGCTGAAGGAAGTTCTATTTATAGAAGAAAGGAATTCGGACCCTCAGGCACAACCAAGGTGATGAAGAGGGAGAAGTTAGGAATGTGTGGCCAAGCCTCCAGCAGAGGCTGAGGGTGCCAGCCAGCTCTGACAGTCAGTGGCTCACAGGGGACTGAGGCCTTGGCTCAGTAGTCAGGGCCACTTGGGCTCCTGACCTCTCCTCATTGCAGGGTTGGTGCTAAGAGACACGCACATTCATATTGGCCTCGAGGGAGAGCTGCTTTGTCGGCATGTTCTTCTGTCATTCAGAGGTTTTAACACTGTGCTCTGCACTGGTGACAATAATCTCCACCTTAGGCGACCTGCTGGGGAGAGCCCTGTGACTCTACAGCCCTGGGGGTACCTGGGAATCCCACCCCTGTGTGCAGCCGTGTCCTGTCCCTGCAGCCCCCAGAATTCTTCTGAGAGAGAGACTGTGCGGAGCAGTGTAAGTGCCAGAATGCCACATCAGAGACCCAGCACAAACACCCCGCACAAGCCCTCCGGAGTTCCGTGCCTGGCCCTGCAGCAGGCAGGCTCTTCAGGTGCCTGTCTAGTTCCATCCCCCACCCACAGCAGAACCGGGGAGGCAAGGATCACCCACAGTGGTGTCTGTTTCCTCCTCCCACATCAGCGGCTAGAGATTGCAAAGGGGCCCACCAGCTAAAGCACATGATGAATTTAGAATAAATCAATCTAGTTATTGGGGAAACATGAGCCTCCATTCAAGAAATCGACAGCCTAGTTAGCAATGATAGCAGTTGGCCCTGTGTGTGAAAATAAAAATGTTCTCACACATGACCCCAAGTACTCAAGTGAAAATCTCTGAATTGATGTTATGGTTTTGTGCACAAGCCTTTTCTTCTTGCCCCCAGAGACACAGGAACCCTAGCCATGGCCTTTTCCGGCTGATGGGTGGGCGGGATGCTGTTACTTTGTTCATGGCCATGTATTTATTGAGTGCCACCTGTGTTCCAGGCGTGGTTGAATGTGAGCCCAACCTGTGGCAGGTGAGGGAGACACCCCAAATCAAACAATGACACAGGAAGTTGCAGGAAGATGGGTTGGGGCTGTTTCTTTGAAGAAAGATCACGAAGTGTCAGTGGAGCCCCCACAGAGGGCACTGTCTTGTCCCAGTCATCAGGTGCTTTTCCTGAGGAAATGACACTTAAGTCTGTGTCAGGCAGGTGATGGGGGCAGGAAGGGGCCTGCACTAGTTCCTTTGCTGCCAGACTTCTCAGGTGATTTAACTGGGCAGAGGTCAGAGAGTTGGCATTCTGTCGCCCTCTGTCGGCTCTGGGAGAAACTGCTCTGCTCTTCAGGTTCCTGGAGCTGCCTTATTGCATGCTTGACTGCTGGCCCCTTCCTTATTTGCAAGATCTGCAGGCAGCCTCCTGGTCCATCTGTCCCTGGGTCAGGCCTTCCTCTGCGTGCCTCTGGGGGCTACTGTGCAGCGTACCATGGGCAGTACATGTTAGGGCCCTGAAGAGGTCTGGGGTATGCTGTCCAGGTGCAGGACAGCACTGGGGTGTTGGGGGAAGTGGGCAGGCCCCAGGGACCCAAGGAAAGGTTTTGATATACTTGAGGAAGGGGGTGAAGTTATTCAATGCTGAGCAAGGCAAGGGTGGAATCAGAGCATTTCATAGAGCTGGTAGAGGCTTTTCAGGACTTGAGAAGAGAGGGCAGTGGCCTGGACGGCAGCGTGTGGCTTTCTTTGTGTCCTGAAGAGGGTGATGGCCGACATCTCCTTAGGAGGCCGCTGTGTGTGTCTGGAAGATTCGTGCAGCCTTTGTCTAGGAGCCACTGTCCAGCTCAGTAGAGGTGCCCTGATGTGAGTGCACATGCAGAGATCAGTTAAGGGTGACCAAGCCCAAAGTCACAGGGAGCCTTTCAGAGGAAAACCAAATAGAATTTCACAGTGGCTAAGGTCAGGGCCAAGGCCAGCCCTCTCTGCCCCTGTGCATGCAGCTGGGTGTGACACTCAGGGCCATACACTCACGACCTGCTGGGCTCTTGGTTGCTCTTGTCCCAGCACTGGCTGGCCATGCATTGGAATGACCTGTGTCCTTCTCTGTGGCCAGACCTGTGACCGCATCAAGCAGTCGGCCAGTGGGACCAAGCGCCGTGTGTTCATCATCGAGACCATGGGTGGCTACTGCGGCTACCTGGCTAACATGGGGGGCCTGGCGGCTGGTGCCGATGCTGCCTACATCTTTGAGGAGCCCTTTGACATCAGGGACCTGCAGGTACGTCGGTGTGCTCATCACTGAGAGTCCTTCAGTGCTGCTGCCCAACCCTCTCATTTGTTTTTTATGGTATCATGAGGCATTCTGGGTTTTAGGCACTTCCAGTGACTCACCACCTCAAATCCAGGTCGTGTGCGGATGCACTAACACTGGTGCTGGGGCCCTGTGCACAGTGTCAGCATGAGCACACTGCTCAGAGCAGCTTTCTCTCTTCACCCAGGCTTATACGACTTTGTCTCCTACCCTATTTTGTCCACTAAGCAGTTACCATTCCCTTTGGTGGGTCATCAGCCATTTAACAAGGGCATGTAGTGTTTCACGGGATGGGCACTCGGGCTCCCGAGGCCTCCAGTGCCCTGTGGTCTGAGCGTGGGAAGGTCGGCGGTAGTTGGAGAACACCCTTCCTGGAGCCCCGAGGCCGCCCAGGACAAGCAGCTCTGCCCACTGTGAACGCAGGATTTAATGAGGGAAATCGTGGCAGGCCTCCAGCCCCCACTGCCGGGCACACCCGCTGGGGACACAGCAGTGGGCTTCACGCACTTGTGGGCTCTGCCAACTGTGCACGAAATGGGACCCACTCTTTCCTCCTGCCCTTCCCTTCAGCTTGCTTTGTTTTTAATTAGTAGGTTTTGTTTTTTTAGGGCACTTTCAGGTTCACACCCTCACACACACACACACACACACACAGCCTCCTCACTCTCAGCTCCCTGCCAGAGGTTAGCGTCGATGGGCTCACACGGACATGCCCTCCACACCCTCATTCCGAATTGGGACTGACCTGAGGGTTCACTTGGGTGTCACTGCTTCTTTTAAATCTTAACATCGTGATGCCTGTTCTTCTAAATCGACAAGGGTTTCTCTGGAGCCCCGGCTTTTTAGGTGGAGGGCTAGTGGGGCAAGTACGGGTTGGTTGGGTCGCTCGGCCCAGGCACGGATTAGAGGTCAGCCTATTCAGGACACGCATTAGCCAATGAAACACAACTGAATACACAAAACATAAATAAAATATAACTTAGTAGAAGTTATGATTTTGTTATGTTTCTGAACCAAGTAAGTCATTTAGAGAGATACTTGATTTTTTACTTATCTGTGATTTTTTTATCCTGACCTATGAATTTCTCTACAATACTGAATTTTAAATACTTGTACTTCAAACACCTGCCTTGAGCTAGTGCCCTGCCAGCCCACTTCAGCACCCAGCGTGTAGCAGGTGCTTGATACATGTAATTACAACTGGGATTTGTTCATGTGTAAATGTCTCCTTTTTTTGCATATTTTCTCTCAAGATATAGTATTCCTTTTCTTACAGAATCTATGCACAGATTTGAGTCTATAAAAATTTCTCTTGGCCTGAAAATGCTTGTTAGGCATTTGTATACATTAGAGTCCATATAAAGTGAGGTGACAGATATTTCCCTCTGAGATAAGAAATATTGTCATGAAAATAGGTAAGAAGTAATGGGTAAATTTATAAGCTTTAGGCACAGACACAGAATATAAAAATTAATGTTTTAGGGTGGAAACCTATTTATTTTGGAAAGTGTTTCCCATGGAAGCTACGTTCTACTCACCAAATACGCCCAGTGACATGATCTTGTCATCCTCACTGCTGGCCCTGTACCTGATGCATTTTCTGTTGTCCTCACCACCAAAATGTAAAGTCCGAGAGCTGCTGCTAGGTTAAGCTCTTAGGATCTTATGGTGTCTGGCACACAGTAGGTACTAAATAAGTCTCCTGCATGACTAACACAACACTCCTTCCTAGGCCAACGTGGAGCACCTGACAGAGAAGATGAAGACCACCATTCAGAGGGGACTCGTGCTCAGGTGACAGGCTCTCTCGAGTTTTCCTTTAAGACCTGGCTTCTCAGCCAGAACCCATTTCATGACCTCAAGTGCCAGGACCCTCACTCTGAACACTGAGGGGCAAAGCTGCAGAGTAACTGCTTTGTATGAGAAATTTATACATACTTAAATAACTAAAGGATAATTTCTAAAATTTCATTTTTGCTTTGTCATTTTAAAAAATATATCTCTAAGACATTTAATTAAGCTACTGACATTTATAAGGAGAAGAAAATGTGGGGATCCATGTACAGGATTAGGACTCAGGCAAATGTGGGCCAGTGGGTCAGCACACGCAGGGCGACACGTACCCTCCCCGCCCCAGCCCTGAGCCCGATGCTTTCTGTGTTTCAGAAACGAGAGCTGCAGTGAAAACTACACCACCGACTTCATCTATCAGCTCTATTCAGAAGAAGGCAAAGGGGTGTTTGACTGCAGGAAGAACGTGCTGGGTCACATGCAGCAGGTAGGCGCCCGGCATCCCATCCGTCACGTGTGGCCCCCAGGGTCCCACAAAAAAGAAAGGGAGGCTGTTCTTCATGTGACTTCTTTTTAGATGGATGTCTTATGGTGGCCATTGTGGGGAAAACAATGTGTATCCATAAATAAATTCCAAGATGATTAAAAACTTCTGAACTCTGTTATAGTTCAATTTAGAAGGCATACCAGATATCACCAGCTTTAGGAATTCCATTGTGTTATCTGAGTAGATGAGCACTTTAGGGAAATGTTCAACTTTCATATAGTGGCACCAGTAAATAGGAAAAGCGTGTTCAAATTAAGTATCTTATTTATATTGGGCCTTAATAATCATTCAAATTGGAATATCAAACAAATGATACTTGAGATTTGCACAAAGTCAGAACGAGGTGGAAAGAATCTCTATAAGCGGAAGGTGGGTCAGAGTCACACATCCCGCCTCCTGGCCACATGTGCATCCTCGTTCCGTCACCACTGGCACTCCTGTGCCTTCAGAGCTGCCGGCCTTGGGCCCAGCATCCACTCCAGAGGGTCCCGAGTCTCCTGAATCTGTGATGAACTGCTAGGCAGGTGTGTATTTTGTGAAAGGCCCAGAGTTGATTGGATTTTTAAGGGAACTGGAACCCCTTCTGCATCCCAAAATACGATGCTGAAATAATGAAGATGCTAAAACAACGAAGACCGCTAGGTGACGGAAGCACTGTGATGCTCGCCTCACAGGCTCAGCTCTGGCCGCAGAAGCCCCTGGGCTAACTTTTGACTGGTCCCAGCTGTACACAAGGAGATAAAATTTGCAAAAACAAAACAAAACAAACCCCTCAAAGCCCATATTTATAAATTTGATCTGAGTTTTGTTAAATAATAGTAATTTTATTTCTATTTCTAACCAACAGGGTGGAGCACCTTCCCCATTTGACAGAAACTTTGGAACCAAAATCTCTGCCCGAGCCATGCAGTGGATCACGATGAAACTGAAGGAGGCTCAGGGAAAAGGTACCAAGGAACATGTGGGAGGTGGCCTGGGCTGGAGAGGGGTCTGCACTCCCGATGCTGGGCGTCGGTTTTCGCTCTGCTTAAATTCAGCCTTGAGCTGCACCTGACAAAATGGTTTCTCTTACCAAACTCTGCATTTGCCATTTCTGATGTTCAAGGTTAGTAACTAATACAAAGGGCTTTATTCTTGCATATTAGTGATAGAGGTATCAAGTGAAAGTGACATTCTTAAAAAATAGAAGATTGCTATTCACATATTGGGTTCCTCTGCAAGATCTTAAGATGTGATCGATCTTTCCTTGTTTTCTTTGCTGCATGGGACACTTTGGATTGGCTTTTACCTAAGATACTTGAAGAGCTACTCATTGGTTCACTCATGACTCTGTTTTAGAGATAGCAAGGAAGGATTGCAGATGTCTAGACTGTTTCCTCCTTCACTAGCGAAGAGTGTGCTTCTCCCACACTTCACTCCTCACCAGCAGAACCTCGGAATTGTGATAAATCAATCATCCCATTGCTTCGAGCTTACTGCCTGACTACACATTCCAGGATGTTACTTAATCTAGTTTTGTTTTTGTGGTTTCTGTGAATGGACGCACAGTGTGCATCTCCTGGGATGGGTGTTGTTGATGCGGTATTAGGTTTTGAGAGGTGGCTGTCTTGATACTCATCCACTGACATCTGCCAGTCCTGGCCTTGCCTTGAGTGTTCTGACTGACAGGCAGTGGTTCAGTGCCCAGGGCCATGCGGACCCTGGGGCAGGACATTGGCCTCTGGCTAGTTCTCCAGACTAGTCTCACAACACCTGTGTGGTGCTCCAGTCCCTCTTCCCCCTTCAGGTGAACTGATCTGATCCATCACTGTTGAACTATTGCTATGCTGTGGGCCTCACAATCTCATTGGGATTTTGAGAGGGCGGGTTCTTCAGCTTATATAACATCGTTGCTTCTGTGGACTCTTCAAGCTATTTTGACTGTTTTCCTAAGGGATGGATATGTTTACAGGTGTTTTTAAATATCTTGTTAATAGGAAATTTGTTCTGTCAGTTGCGTTGCAGACACCAGTTCCCCTAATCTGTGCATGGCTTGTCACTTTCTACAAGGCATCGTTTAATGAAGTGCTCTTAATTTTATTTATTTTTTAAAGATTTTACCTATTTAATTTTTAGAGAGAGGGGAAGGGAGGGAGGAAGGGAAGGAAAGAGACATCTATGTGCTAGAGAAACATCAACTGGTTGCCTCTAGTGCACCCCCAACTGGGAACCTGGCCCACAACCCAGGCATGTGCCCTGACTGGGAATTGAACTGACAACCTTTGGTTTGCAGGCCAGCACTCAATCCACTGAGCTACACCAGCCGGGGCATAAAGTGCTCTTAATTTTAGTGCAGCCAATTTACCTTTCCCTTTACAGTTTGAGCTTTTGGTTACTAAACTATTCTCCTTTCACATTTAGTTCTTAAACTCATTTGAGCTGATAATGAAGTTTGAAGTCTACTTTCATTTTCTACTGCGTGGGTAAATCAATTATTTGGGGACAATTTATTGAGAAAGCCATTCTTTTCTCCTTGCTCTGCAGTGTAATCTCCATCATAGACCAGGTATCTGTAAACATATGGGACTACTTCTCAGTTATCTGATTCATTTTGGGGCATGTAATTATCAATCTCTGCCAATATTCCAGCTTTACAAACAATTACTGACACCTGGTAGTAAAGAGCCTACCCGGGCCTTCCAGTATGGCAGTTTTTGGCCCTTCTTGCCATTATAGAAACAGTAGAATCAGACCATCCAAGTCCACCACAAATTCTGTTGGAGTTTTTGGAGGGGATTACATTTCATCAATAAATCATTTGGATAGAGAAATAACATTTTTTAAAAGCCAAATTCTAATAAACATTGAATATCTCTCCATATACTTAGATACTTTGTAGTCTTATTAAAGCACTATCTTCCTTAAAGATCTTGCAAATTTATTGGTATGTTTATTCCTGACTCTTGGATATTTACAAAATACATTACTGTAAGTGGTATTAAATTCTTTTTGTATTGCTCATGTACGGAAATACAATTAATTGCCCTGACTGGTGTGGCTCCATTGGTTGGGCATTGTCCCACAAAATGAAAATTTGCTGGTTTGATTCCCAGTCAGGGCACATGCATGGGTGGCAGGTTCTGTCCCAGGCTGGGGCACATGCAAGGGGCAACTGGTCAATGTTTCTCTCTCACATCAGTGTTTCTCTCCCTCTTTTTATCCCTCCCTTCCCCTCTCTCTAAAAATAGTCTTAAGGAAAAAAAAGAAATACAATTTTGCCAAGCTGATTTGCAATTAGCAACTTTTTATGCGCATTCTTAATTCTAATAATTATTTGTAGATTCATCTTTTCTTTTGGATTTTACATCCACACATACATTATCTCTGTGTATGAGCTTTTGATTTTTTCCCTTGATAACTTTTTGTGTGTATCCCTCCAGAGACATCCTGAATAGATGTAGTGGTGGCAGAACTCCTGTCTTCTCTAGACCCAAATAAATAGGGAATGCCTTCAGTGCTTTGTGACTATGAATTCTTAATAACATCACACTGAAGTCTTTCTTCTATTTGTTATTTGCTGTTCATTACATACACAGTCTGGCACAAATAATGCCCATTTTTTATTACAAAATTGTAAGCATGTAATTCTGGAACATAATGATATCACACAAGCACACCGTTTGACATTTTAAGTGAAATGTTCAAATTAAAACTATAAATTATTACACCCACATTATTACCCTGCCAACCATAGGCAGCAGGCATTACTTCTGCTGGACCCTGTATTTCAGTGTTTTTCAGTAATGAAAGGGTCTTATATACTTTTTTGCATCGAATGAGACGGTTGTTTAAGTCTTCTTTAATGGATTTCCCAGTGCTGAGCCCACTTTGCCTTCCTGGTGGACAACCCCCTCCCTTCCAGCACAGCTGGGTGTCTTTCTGGTATTCACTGGTTGGCTTTTTGCTTTGGCCATTTCCTGCTCATCACATCCCTGTCAGGTGCTGGGGAGGGCTTGCGGGCTTGTTCTAGCTTTCTAAGAAGTCTGG
The DNA here is from genome assembly GCF_019186645.2 of Phyllostomus hastatus. Lineage (NCBI taxonomy): Eukaryota > Metazoa > Chordata > Mammalia > Chiroptera > Phyllostomidae > Phyllostomus > Phyllostomus hastatus. Next base: position 35,590,135 of record NW_025334028.1, read on the forward strand.
ATTTCCCCCTCAGAAATAATGTGTAAGATGTTTTGATGTATGGATATTTGGTAAAACTTCCCTGACCCCCCCCATCAAAGGTCCTCCATCCCCACACTGTTTTCTTTGTAGGGAGAGCTGACTCATTGCTGAATTTCTTTACTGTTTATAGAACTACTTATTTCTTGAATCCCTTTTGTTATGTTTTCTAGGAAATTTCCAAATGCATCTAAATTTTCAAAAAATTTGACATGAAAAATATTTCATAGTATCTTTTCTTTTTAATGCTGGCAGCATTTCTAGTCCACATTCATTCCAAGTTTAGGTTATTTGTGTCCATTCCTGTATTTTATGCCCCTCGGCTTTCTCGATCGATCTTACTAGATAGGTGCACGTAATTTTATTCTCAGTGTTTGACTTATGCAGACACAGTGATGTAAATTTTCAACCTACTTTTAGCTTTCAACCAACTGGCTTTGAGTTTTTTCTGAGTTTGTTTCCTACATCAACTTCTACTTTTATGTTTGTTCCTGTGTTTCTAGTTTATTTCCTTCTTTCTACAGGCCATCTAAGGATGATCACCGCACTAATTCCCAGCTGCCCACAGTGTGTGCAGTCATCCGCACGCCTTATTAATATGTAAATGAAATCTTTCCGCAGTTTAGGCCAATTTTCCTGTTCCACTATTTGGTGAGATGTGCATTCACCACTTTACTCCCGTGGGGTGTCTCACTGCCAAGGACAAGTAGCAGCTCCTCTCAGGGTGAATGTGCAGTGAAGGCACCCTGTCATCCATCTCTGCCTCTCTCTTCCCCTCACCCTGAAGGGGACTCACAGGGTGTTCTCCACCTGCCTCCTCACAGCCCCAGGGGATCCTGGGAGTCTGGCCCTTGCTCAGGGAGACTGAGAGGACTCTGTTCCCTTCCATCAGCAAACCTCTCTCCCCCTTCCTGTCCTCGCTGGTCATTTCACCTGACCGCTCAGCATGATCCAGTACCCACTCTTAGGTCATTATTGTTCTGTTTTTTATAGGAAAAAGGTTTATAACTGATGATTCTATCTGTGTGTTGGGAATATGCAAAAGAAACCTTGTTTTCCAACCGGTGGCAGAGCTGAAGAAGGAGACAGACTTTGAGTAAGTGAAACATGGCACGTCTAAGCCTGACTGCATTAGAAGGAATGGAGGACAGGAGTCAAGGACAGGGATGCCGCTGTCATGATCACTGTACTCACCCCTCCCACCTCCTGTCCGCAGGCACAGAATTCCCAAAGAGCAATGGTGGCTGAAGCTGCGGCCCCTCATGAAGATCCTGGCCAAGTACAAGGCCAGCCTCGATGTGTCCGAGTCAGGCCAGCTGGAGCACGTGCACCGCGGCCACGAGGAGCCTGCCGCCATCTAGACGCCACTGCCCACCAGCGATGCTTCCGACTTCCTGTTTACCACCCGATTTTGTAACATTTAAGTTATTTATCAGCACTTTATGTGAGTACTGTTGACATTAATCCCTAATCACAGCACACCCGTCCTGTACCCTTCGCACCCCAGTGGAACCCGAGACTCCAGTGAGTTGTCTGCTGTATTGAGTATTCTGTCCCTTGCTTTAAAATGTGCGTTTCCAGTGCAATTAAACATTTTGCTAAAACTCCAACCATAATACTGCGGCTCTTTAATTTTTTGAAGTAGACATTCAAACTTTAGGATCTGTGAGCAGCTTCCAAATGTTTGTGTGGCAGTTTTGTGGGCAGGTACTAGCAACATATTTGTGTAGAGATCAGTGAACTAGGCCACGCAGAAGCAGTCATAAAGGAGAAAGGCAGCGCTGTGACACACAGACCCGGGACATGTCAAGTGTGCAGAGAAGGCCCAGACCAGGACACCAGGTCACCTCCAACACCACGGGCTCCTTCCAAAGTGTAGAACTGAAAACACCATGAGTGCACGTGTCAGAACACGATGAGCGTACACACTTGACCTCAGTCCTTCCTGTGCCCCGAGGAACGTAAGACACAAGGAAGGGAAGACGTGTGACTTAGTGTCTGGAGTGAAAAGCATTTCTGCCTCTTTTCTCCAGCTTCTGATCTCAAGGTGAGAGGAACCAGCAAGTCCACCAGCTGTGGAAGAAGGAGTTGTGTGCAGAGGGTAGATGATGAGAAATACGGGCAGACCTCACAGCTATAAGGGCTTGGTTCCAGACCACTGCAGCAGAGCAAGCGTCCCAACAAAACGAGGCACACGGAGTTTTGGTTTCCCAGGGCATGTAAAAGTTATGTTTATACTATCCTGCAGTCTACTGAGTGCGTGATAGCAGTGTGTTCCTCAATTAAAAAATAGTTAGTTGCTTAAAAATGCTAAAAATCACCTGAGACCATTGAAAACTGGCACTAACAGACATGCTCGACCACAGAGTGACCTCCACCCCCTAAGACAGGAGCACCCGCGGGACGCAGCAGAGCCAGGCCTGCCTGTGGGGTGTGCCCAGGAATTGAGGATCAAACGATAAAGGCAGGACTAGTGCTGAGAAGTTTACTTTCTGTCTGAAAAACATAAAGTGAGTAACAGATGAGCCAGAGCCTTTCAGTCAAAACGATACTGGGACAAATTAACGCTTTACAACTCCACACGCACCAGGTCTCGGAAGGGGATCCGCCAGGCTGCCCTGCTTGGGGTCCATTTGTTCAGACTTTCCCAGGTCCTTGGTGTGACCACACTTTTTTATAAATCAAGGCACATGCTGGAATACCTTCATTCATTTCACTCATACTTTAGTAAAGGTCCTAAGAACTCCTTAGAAAATGTCATTTGAAAATGACTAATGCACAGGTAGGTCAGAGTTGCCTTTTATTTTTAAACATTTAAATAAATATTCTAGGGTTAATAAGGTGAAATAAGCATTTCTACCATCATTAAAAAGTCTTAATAATATGTTCATCTCTGGCACTTAATGCATAATTATGGCACTTAATGCATAATTATGCAATTAATTTTTTCATGATTGCCCATTTCCTTTAAGATAGGAGAGTCTCACTTGCCAGGCAAGTACGTGCCTTTGGCAAGTGCACAGTGATAAGTGATCAAGGTATTTGGAGAAAACTATCACTGCTCTAACCTTTCAAATTAAACTTGGCTCCAGCTTACTGCTCAGGGGCCCGAGAACCTGCCCTAGCTGAGTGCCTGTGCGAAGCGGAGCTCCTCGTCATCTGATGATCCAGGACGGGTCCTTGGCGACTTTGGAGTTTTCTGGTCCCAGCAGAGCCAGCCCGTGAGTGCTCCTCCCAACGCCAAGGTACCTGCAAAGGCAGGTGGGGGGAGTCAGGGCTGTTTCCATGTCAGGGGCCGTCGGGGTCAAAGGAAGTCTCTGAACACTTCGGGCCACGTGGCTGGACTCACTTGTTGCTCACGTCAATGAGACCTTCGCGGTGGACAGCGAAGAGCTGCTCCCTGTGCGCCTGCTTCAGCTCATCCGAGAGGCCGTACAGGAAGTGGTCCAGCCCTGAAGGGAACACAGGTGACTGAGAGGCGATAGCATGCAGTGGCCCGTTCCTTGGGTGCTGACGCTGACCCACTCCCCTTCGGAGAAGATGGAGAGGAGTGAGGGCCAAGTCAGGACGGTCTCCGCCCCACTCCGATCACACTGCCCGGGCCCTCACAGCCCACTGAAGCTGGGAGGTGATGGAATGGGACCCCTTTCAAGTGGCAAACACTGAGATGCTCACTCTCGAGGTGGGTATTTGTGCATCGGCAAGGAGGTGGCGGCGGGAGTGGGGTGAGATGGGCACACAACTCAGGAACTCCACCTGGGAGTGCCTGGTCACGCCACACATCAGGGTGCTTGTTTTTCACTCCACATACCTTTGTCCGAAGGAGCCAGGGGAGCGTCCACGGCAGAGAACACGGAGAGCTTGGCCTCATCGATGTCCTGCTGTGAGAAACTCCCCGACTTGGCCCACTCGACGGCCTTTGCAAATGACTGGAGCGTTTCTGTTGAATGTGGATCCCTAGGAGACCCAAAGAGTCAGCCACCCACGCATTTACCAATGGAAAAACAAGCAGCAGTTGTGGGCTGACATTACAACTTCAACACTTAATAGTTGTAAATGGCTCTACTTTAATGCACAGTCCAAACATCAATGCTCTGGAAATCTGTGCCTGGCCGCGCAGGCCACCCGACCGTCTGCTTCCCCTTGGAGACGTGGCCATTCACCCAGCCTCACCACCAGGTTCCCTGGGAGCAGAAGCAGGCGGATGAAGGAAGTCAGACTGAATGGAGGAAGACTTGTGGAGAAACGCCAAGATGGGTTCAATGAAAACTCTCACTTCCAAAGGATGCACTCAGAATAGCTGAATAACCACCCACATCTGGGCCAACTTCCGAGAGCCTTCCCTGTCTGAGTGGGAAGAGCTGCAGAGGCCTTTGCTCATGCAACAGACCCAGCACTGCACGGTTTGGCAGATGTGGAGGGTGGGGCTTGGGGGCAGTTTTCTGTCCTCCCACAGCTCCCAACACCCACACGGGGAAGTGCTCAGAGTTCGCAGCCATCAGGGGCAAAGAGAGAGCCTCAGAAGAACCAACGATTCGTCCTTTCCCTGGACTACTGGAGTGCGTGTCCTCAGGTAGAGGGCCGCGGCACATGGAAAGGGCGAAAGCAGCCTGCGCAGCCCAGGAGCCCAGCTCTGCAACTACGCCAGCCGGGCAGCTCAGCCACCTTCTACTAAAATACACTTGTCACCAAATGTCAGGACTCATTTAAGGCAAAATGTTTCTTCATCTCTCCTGCTGTTGTCCCTAAAACCGAAAGGATAGTGCTGGGTATGGTTAAGTGCCGAAGAGGCGGGAAAAAGTGGTAACAGTTTTCCTCCAGTTCACTCCAATGTATGAAAGGACGACACTGGTGCCTGAACAGAGCCAGCGACTGTCCGGGACATGAGGCTGTGTCCACATGCATGATACGGTCAGAGAGAAACCCACCTATACGAGTAAAAAGTGAATATTCCATTACGGCTGAGCTTAGCGCCGCCACCATAAGCACCGCCTTTTTCTCGAATTTCTGTGTGCAAGAACTTAGCAGTCATCAAACGTGCCAGGATCTTAAGACTGAAATAAATGAGTAAAAAGTACAAGTTAAAATCATGGCCAGCAGGGAAGTATATAATAAAAAGCAGTAATCTAAAAGACTGTCAAGTGTGTAATTAAGTGCAAACACAAATGAAGAAGCAATGGCTTGGATGACAGGGGAAGGGGACACCTTCCCTCACTCGCTTCCACCTCCCTCTTAACTGCTGTGTGTATCTGCACGTGGAGAGCTCTTGACTAGCTTTCCACAGGCATCTTCCCTAAGGGTTCATTCCGTTGGAATGCATGTTTCCTACATTCCCACTAACTTCCATCATGAATGCTAACAGATGATGCCTGGGAAGGGAAAAGGAAGATTCTAGAAAGCACCTTGCCAGGACAGAGTGAGCAGGGCCACACCTCAGTGAGGCTGCCATCCGCAGGAGGCACAGCCCTGCCCGGCTCTGTGTGAGCACTCAGCCCAGCACTTGCTCCTGAGCAGGTGACACAAGACCGATGAGAAGCTAAAGGGAGGAACAAGATGCATGGTCTTAAAGACGGCAGTGAGGTGGCTGTGTGGTCCTCACCGGGGGAGCCCCAGCCCAGGGTCTAAGGCAGGTGGGCTCTGCTTGCCCCGCAGGAGGACTGGGGTCTATCCTCCATGTGTTTTTCTTTAGAAATTGCTATTACTTCTATGTTACCTAATGAACATTCACTGTTGGAAAATGACAAAATACAAAATGAGGCAAAAATATCAATAATCATACTACCCTGGGATACCTTTTGTAATATTTTCATGATTTAACTCTACATTTTTCTATTAATAGTAGAAATACAATCCCTATTCTGATAGCCTAGCATAGAGAGTGTGTCTTTTTCCTACAAACAGGGAAATAAACCAACAAAAACACTGATCAACACACTGTGATTACATTTTCTACATAAACTTTTTCTGGAACCCAATGGCAGCCTCGGGTTTCTGAGCTTCTGTGAACCCACGACCTCTCCCTCCCTGACTCTCTCCCCCTGGCCACCCATCTCCTCCTTGGCTGTGGCTTTCACGCTTGCCTCATGCATACCTGGCGTGATCGGGGTCTGTGTAGGGGGCAGTTCTGACACACTCGCTGACGTAGTTCACAGGGAATGGAAGCAGGAAGTGCGTCTTCACCTGGCACGGCTTGAAAGTGGGCTCCTGCGGAGGGAAGGTCCGGTGAGGCTACCCCGTGGTGAGGTGGTCCACGGGTGCTACCCGTGGGGGGGCCACCTGGGCTGCGGAATGCCCTGCTTCCTGTGGGCTGCGCCAGCCACGGTCTCGTGTCTATCTGAGAGCAAGGCACAGGTGATTATGTCACTCCCCACGAGTACAATGCAATCTTCACCTGAGTCATTCCCATTTTTCTCACTGACTGTGTGAGGTTTCTTCTTCTTCCCATTTTTCTCCAGGAACATAGTCCATTGCCTTTTCTGTGATGAACCAAAGCCAATGCCCAGAGCACCCAAGCAGAGGGGGTGGAAAGGACGACACTGCCCAACTGGAGGGGAATCGGTACTGATTCGGCAGTTACATTAACACTGAGACACACTGATGAGAAGACCATGTGAGGAACAAAGGTCTTTGTGGGCACCAGGACAAGAGACGGGACCCCTTGGCCCTGCACTCTGGCAGAGTGAGGCAGCTGACTGGCAACCCAGGACAGGCCACCAGCCACCCAGGAGGTCACAGTCTAGCTGGGAACAGCTGGTTCTGAAAGGACAGAACCACGGCCGTGTTTACTTACCGTGATCAGCTTCCTGATGACTTGGCAGCCACTAACGTGTGGGCTTCCCCCAGGTCCGTTAGGTACAGGTTTCTAAAAATGTTTCCAAGAGAAACAAGAAAAATCTTAAACTCAGTTGAAACAGCTCAGAAGACACATTCCAGAAAATTCATAGAACTAGTAAGTGTTAGGACACAATTGCTTAAGTGTTTTAAGTAATACTGTTTTGACTACACATAGAATTTCCGTATGGGCTCTCAGACAGCCTGGGAGCCGAGGCACCACGCCCCTTCCACGTGGTTCCTTGGTCACAGGCAGGGATGCAGGGACGCAGGTCTGGTCACGGATAAGGGACACATCGACATCAGGAAGAAGAGAGCAGAAGTCAGTCCTCCGCAGAATGTACAAACTGCCAACCTTCGGTGTGGGAGGTCAGGCTTCTCTACTGACCTTGATGAGGTAGATTAAACCTGCTCTGTAAGTTAGTCAGATTGACTAGAACTTCCTAGATGTGATTACTCTAGAAACACACCATGTGTTACTGAGTCAGATGAAAGCCTCCCTGACAACAGGGAGACCCACCTCCCAGGTCACTGCTTAGGGCTGCTGTGAATCCCAGCCCCTGGTGTCCTTCCTCATCAGAACACCCTGCACTGCAGGCTCCAGTAACAGCAGGAGCACAGATCAAAGTCCAAACTACAGGGTTTGGATTCACTTCTACTTGGTCAGTGAGGGGCTGGACTGAATCCACTCCGCCACCTGGTCTCCTTGTCAGAGACCAGGACAGGCACCCGCACACAGGATGGTCTGGGGCCCGCCCTCCTGGATGGGCTCTCACCTCCACCACATGGGGGCGCACCGGCTTCCGCTCCTTCTTACTTCGCCCAAGGCTTCTCAGGAAGTCTCCCACGGCTCGTTCAGTCTGAAACAGCTGCTGCGGGGTTGCGTTCACTGCACACCTGATTAAAAAATCACATATGCACAGAAAACCCTTACTACATCTTGTATAAATAACAAAAATGAAAGGGGATAATGTTGTTTTGTGTAAAATAATGCTCAAAAATATTAAAAAGAAACAGCAGCCAAATATGGAAATAACATAGCCAACACTTCACCACAGTGGTTTCCAGTTATCAGAAAGCCTATCCTGCCTTTCACTGGGTTGCAGCTAATAAACAGCTGTCAAGACAAAAAGACAGCGTTTCTGATCCTAAGTTTTGTTCTTCTGTAGATGCACAGAGAATATGTCTGCCAGCACCTTCAGACTTACACAGTCATAGACTGAAAACTGCAATTCCCGTCTAGCAGAGAAATCAACAGTGTGAAGATGAAAACTGCTCATTAAAGTAGGAAATTATAAGTTGTCCCCCAAAAATAAAAAAGTATTTTTACATAAGTCTTCCAAATTCTACAGAATCACAGACAATACTATAATAGTTACTTGAATTATACAGTAAATTGACAGTGCATTTTTCTTCTTTGGCCCTAAATCCTAACTTTACTTCAGTGAAATTAATATTAAGTACCAATCCAGCTCTATACCAACTGCATGGCATTTAGTCTTTTCTTCTTTGCCATAAACCTGCTTCTGCAAAGCAGTGTTTTATGGAGGAGGAAACAGGCGGTTCCAGTCGTTAAGATGCCTAAGACACTATGTGTCCGGTCCCAGTGTCAGTGCTGGCCCAAAACTGGCAGTCAGTCCTTCCCGGGTCAAGGCCCAGCTTCAGCTGCAGGGCTCCCCTCCTGCCATCCGGGTGGTCTGGGGGAAGCTGCCAGTGATTCCTAGGAACTGACGGGCAAGGCAGAGCTACAGTTCCCCACGGAGAGCTACAAGCTATTTAAATCCAGGCCACGACACAACAACCCTCAATCATTTTTACACTCTGTTCACGCTCACAAACTTGAGGTGGTCAGGCCAACTCTATGTGAATGGCTGAGCTGCTAGGTGTCTTCCTAAACTATCATAATAATTATTCTTACAAGAACTTTTCTTTTTCACTCTGGTCTTGAGCAAGCTAACCTGTGCTGGGTCTCACCGATGGCTCATTTACAGAAGATTTGCTGTTCACTTTCAGGAGCAACACCTGAATATTTGCAGTCAATCTACCTCACAGTTCTAGGATGAGATTAGCTTTCCTTCTCCACCTCTCTCAACATTTATTGAACTTAAAATATTATTCCTTTTTTCCTATATGACATGATTTCTTAATTAGAAGTTCTGAAGTCTACAATTAATTCTGTAACCTACATCAAGCTTTCTTTCTGCGTTGTGTTAAGTCTGTAGTGTAGTAAACACAACTGCATGTAAAGAGCATCTCCACACTACACTTAATGAAATGGGATAAACCGTAAGATCTTTGCTCAGACACAAACCACGAACCCCTACCTCATACTGTCGCAGTTTAACAAATACTTCTTGATGCGGGGGAGCTTTCTCAGGATGGGTCTGATGTCTGTCATTTCTGCGATTCTCTTCATCAGCCTCACCTAAAGCAAAGGGACCCACACATAGGACCAGACACCCCAGGCAGAGAGGGGAGCCCCTGGGTCAGAGCAGGGACCAGAGACTCCTCCCCAGTCTGAAAACCAGACACCCCCAACAATGGGAACCATGACTCTGTGCTTGCGTGTGAGAGGCACCTGCCTGCCTTGGGGAGGGTGGCACTGTGGAGGGAAGAAGGAGGAGAGTACTTCCCCATGAAATCTGGTCAGTTAGAGTTAGCTTTTCTGAGATATAAACAATTTAGTGCCAGAGAAATTAGCAACTGTGCAAGACCTGGCTAACCCAGAATAAGCAATACCCCCTCAGCCTGTCACCTGATCCATCCCACTGAAGGTCTCCTGCAGGTCTCCCGCGGGCGTCAGGGTCCTGCTCGCCCTGATGGATGCGTAGAGGTGCCCCGAGTCCGGGACTCCGTTGGACAGCTCTTGAGCGGTCATCTTAACCAACACTCTGAAGTGTTCTTCTTCTTCGAAGCACGGGCTACAGACGAAGGAAAGTATACTAAGTTCCTGGAGCCGCATCAGGCCCTCTTTAATAGCTCGGAGAACATATCAAGTGTAAGTTTTCAGACACGTAGACATCTGCAGAAACTTTACAAGTCTATGGGAGTTGTAAGTAAAATCAGGCTCTGAAATCAGCCCAGCAGAGAGAGAAGCCTCCTGCCTTGAGCACACTGCAGACCAGATCTGTGATATGCCCCCAGGACTAACACCTCTGCAAATCAAGCTACCTGTTAAACATCTCACTCCACAGGTGCATCATGTCTGGTAGGTTTCTATCAAGGCAGGAAGATGAAAAAAGCACACCCTAAATCAGGAAAGAAAAGAGAACAAATAATTATGACATAATTTAAAAGAAAGAAATAGACACCAGAGAAACCAAGCTTCGAGCACCCTGTGACGGAGAAACAACCGCTACCTGTTCGTAGGTGTCCAGATGCGAGTCGTCGGGGAGCACGTGGGGAGACACACTCATCCCACCCGTTTTCAGTTCTATCTGCTGAGCCTGCTCCCTGTAGTCGAGGGTGCCGCAGCCCAGCCTGCGAATAGCACAGAGAGCTCCCAAATCAGAAACTCGATCTCTGCCCCATCATCCTGAATCACGAGCTTAACTCAGTCAAGCAGCACACAGCCTGCACAAACCTCTTCCACCCCAGACGCACACTGCAGGCCACATCTGCTCACCCAGGATGACGGGATCACAAAACCAGCTCGGCGGACGGGGCACACGACATGGCCTCTCAAGGCTACCCCAGGCCCAAGTGTCAGATTTAATTAAATTTTCTGATGTAAAGCCATCATTCCTTTGACAACCATAAAGAACTTATTGTTTATACCCAAGGTTTATAAATATTTAATGTACTATATTTTGGTAAGAAAATATAGTAGCCTTTATATACTGTAACAATGCTATGGATTTTGTACAAGTGATTCACTGAAAAGTGATTATAGAGGCATTAAAACAAAACAGATACACACAGAGAATATCCACCGATAAAACGTACAAGTGTGTGCAGAGCGGCACACACGCGAGTCTTACTTGGTGAGGACGCTGCAGAAGAGCGGCACGTAGGGCCGCAGCTCCTCGGGCAGGGTGTTCAGGCTGGAGAAGGCTCTGAAGTAGACCATGCCGTTGGTGGGCTGGGCGCAGTACTGGACGGGGACGTCTCCAGCTGCACCGACAGAGGCATTTAACTTTCATTTTTTCACCAGTACAATTTTAATCATGTGACCACTGTTTAATATTTTTTAAATGGTAATGCTTTTCAAGGATGAAGGTTTAAGATTTATGTTGGTAGAGAAATACTATTCATTTGCTGCAATTTAGACACATTCCCTATTGTATTTTTATTATGGTAAAAATTTAAACAGTCCTCAGTGTCCTCAATACTAAAGCCCCTGGGCTATCTGAAGAGTTAGGAGAGAGTAACGTTGAGCCTCAGGTTTTATCACTGCCTGGAAGTCAGGCCGGTCCCTGCTGGAGTCTGTGCACCTCAAACCTTTCTTCAGACTGGATTCTGTCACTCCTGTAACACTCTTCACCCAGCCTAATGCCACTCACCCTCCCAGACACTCCCTCCCCAGGACCCTGATGCCCACCGTGAAGCCCCTGCCACAGGGTGTCTGTGAGCTCTTGGTACCCATGACTCCCATGGTCCCGAATGCCCCAAGGGAATGTACTATGTTCTATTTTTACTTCCCTAGCACAGAGCCCTAACCCAGCAAAGGAACTAAGGCACTCTGTGATGACCGACTTGCCCTCCCTAATTTTACAATAATCACTTAATGAACTTCACAGATAAACCCAAGCTGTGGGCGGTTAGAAGAACAGTGAGACGTTAACCCCGCTCTCCAGAGGACAGGCCCTCCCTGTGTGTGCACCCCAGGCATGTAAACAACTCAGACACAGTCAGGACATGCCCTGTGACAAACAGAAGGCAAGTGACAGATGCTTCACAGATGTCCACGTGATGCTCAGATTTGCTCTACACTCCTGGAGAAGACAAGTCAAAGTGCAAGACTGCTGTCAGAAGTGCCTCAGGACGGAGCAATGAATTCAAATCACGCCATGGGGAAGTTAAACATCCACCCTGATAAGGGGCACTGTTGCAGAGGGGCCTCCTGTGCTGGCAGCCAGAAGCCAGAGGGACAGACTAGGGGGAAACTCCGGGACGAACCAGAGATGCCAGTGGCCTGCACCTCCCTGGGGCTCTCCACGCCTCAATACAAGGCACCGTGCACACTCTGGTCCCTCCACATGCTGTCTCCTCTCCTAGACTGCTGGCTGAGCTGGACAGTGTGAGCGGCAGGGGTTCAAAGGGCACCTGTGTCCTTTAAGAGCTGCATCTAAAGCAGCCACAGCACCGCTCTGACTCCTGACTCCAGACGCAGGGGTGAAAGAGCCTGCCACACCCACGGGGAGGAAAGGACAGGCCCCTCCTGAGTAGAGAAGTCTATTGTCACTGAGTGGTAACACCAATAAGGAAACATCAAGAACAGGGCTGGAAAGTTACAGGGGTGCTCCCATGGTTTATGACAAAGAAGCACACCCAACTCTATTCCTGCGACTTCACCCAGGGGCCCAGGCACTATGCCTGCCAGAGCTCACACTGACCTGCCAGGGCCACCGCCAGCTCAGTGAATGGAATCCTGGGCTCAATGTCTGACACCTTCAGTGCCGGCAGACAAGACGCATCCTGAGCTTTGCTTTGCTGAGTCTGTAACTCCAAACCTAGGGAAAAAAGGGGCAGGGTGAATATTAGGATAATAACTGAAACGTGTTACATAATTCATCTCCTCTGTCACTCAGTGGCACCCACTGCTGGGGCCATGGGCACCACCACCCCAAGCAGACAGACACAGGAGCACAGTAAGTGCACTGCCCGGCAGGTGGCTCCTTCCTAATCCTCAGTCTCAGCTGTGCTGGCGGGAGCTGGACTTGCACAGGTGGGTTCCAGCCTCCCAGGTTTTATACTAAACAAGACTGATAAAACTCATTTTGAGAGCTTTCAAACTATTTGCTGCTGGACTGAAATTTAGTAATGTTTGTACTTTATTCTTATTTCATATCACCTTAGCAAAATGTTTGTACCATCACATACACCGATCAAATTAGAAACATGCTTAAAAACACATGTTCTGGGCCTGCTCTTGCACTGATCTGATCGGAAGGGAGAGGCTCTTCCCCAGAGTCTGCACAGAACCACCCAACCGTCAGGGGAAGGACCCAACAGTATTGTGGGTGGCCAAGGGCAGAGGCGAGTGGTGCATGTGTGATGAGGCCGCACAATTCAAACACAAAACAGCGTGCATCATTTCACAAGATAACTGATCCCCCAGTGTCTGCTTCCCTGAAGTTCCCTTAGAACCAGTGACCACGAAACCAGCTCCTCAGACGGAGGTGGGTTTTGGGGCAGCTCATTACAGGTCCTGTCGAGGTGGGGTCTGGGGTCTGAGCACAGGCTGGCCCACACCTCCCTCCGAGGCCCCATCCCTAGCTCATCCCATGGCACACGGGGGGCAGGGCTCCATGCACCTTACACAGTCCTCCTGGACATTCAAGGCCCTCCTCACCTGGTGGGCACCCACCCCGATGAGCCAGGTCTTCCGACCCCTTGCCCCTCAGACTGATTCTGTGATTCTGTGCATTTGGCCTGCAAAAGCTGAGGTCTCCTGCCTCTTTGCCAGTCCAATTCTGGCAACAGTTCAAGGGCTCACCTTCTTTGTCCTCTGAAATACCCGCCGCTCTTTTCCTAATGCTGAGTGACCTCTGACACCATCTCATCCTCTCATCAGGTGAACTCCCTTCACTGTCCTTAACCATTACATATAGACACCCCAAAAACTCTAGGCCAGGTTATTTAGGGTTTTTAATTAACTAGATAACTTCCCATTCCCATTCCCATTCCCATTTTCCCTTGGTGCTTATCTGTAGATTGGACTTGGATTCCTCACACTGGAGTACACATGTAAGACTGAATGAGCTGAAACAGCTGCTAAATGTACTAGCACTGTGTCCTACTTAACAAACTCTGCAGTGATCTATAAAATAAAAGCACACTTTTGTAATATGAGCTTCCATTCATTCACACATGGGTGTGGACTGGAATAACTGTTTCCTTAAAACAGCACACCCCTCCAAGGGAGCTCTGCCCTGTGGCCTAGGTGTGGAATTATCTCCTTCACAAATGGCTTCACGCAAGAATGGAAGACGGTTGTTTCTGAGTCTTGGCTGTTGTAAATGCTGCTGTCATCAACACAGGGTGCACATGCCTTTACAAACCAGTGTTTCCTCTTTCTTCGGGTAAATATCCAGAAGACGAACTGCTGAATCACATGACAGACGTATTCTTAATCTTTTAAGTAAAATTCATACTGTTTTCCATAATGGCTGCACCAATTTAATTGCCATTTGCCACAACATGGATGGAGAGCATTATGCTAAGCAAAATAAGTTAGACAGGGAATGATCTCACTCATATGTGGAATATAAAACAAGAAAGCAACAAACTAACAAAAAAACAGAAGGACACTCACAGACAGACAACAGAATGATGGTACCAGGGGAAAGGGAGACGGGATGTTGGCAGGGCAAAGTGGGTAAAGGGTCAAACACGGGGGCAGGGTGGGGGCGAAAGCAGGTTTACAACTGTGAGTGCACAAGACAGTTTGCTCCTGTGTTATTAAATCACAACCTGCATGTCTTTTTCCACATGAACTTTTGCCCGCCCCATTTATGGTAATGAATGGAAACCAGACATTTGGTGGTGAACACAAAGAGAGTACGCAGATGCTGAATTGTAATGGTGCACACCTGGAATTTATGTTATTAACCAATGATACCACAATAAATACAATTTTAAAAAAGTCTTCTACAGCAATAGCAAAATTTAAAAAAAAACCCAAAAAACAAAAACAATGCAAGATGGGTGAGACTCCATCAAACTAAAAACCTGCACAGGAAGAAAAACCATCCACTAAATGAAAAAGCAGCCTATAGAATGGGGTAAAATATTTGTAAATCATATGTCTGTTAAAGAGTTTTACATGCAAAAATAGAAAGAATTCATGTAACTCAAGAGCAAAACAACCCCAAAAAATCCAATTAAAAAGTGGCCAGAGCACTGGATAGACATTTTTCCAGAGGACATAGAGATGGCCATCAGAAACATGAAAAGATTCACAGGACCACTAATCATCAGTGAACTACAAATCAAACCAGTGAGATACCACACCACACCCATTAGGACAGCTACTACCAAAGAACCCCCAGAAAACAGTGGTGAGGATGTCTCGTGCACTGTGGACGGGACTGTAAATTGGTGCAGCTGCTGTGGAAAACAGTATGGAGGTTCCTCAAAAATTAAAAACAAAACTATAACATAATCTAGCAATTCCACTTCTGGATACTCATCTGAAGAAAATAACAACACTAACTTGAAAATATATATATGCACCTCTACGTTCATGGCAGCATTATTCACAACAGCCCAGATACAGAAGCAACCTAAGTGCCCACCAATGGATGAATGGATAAAGATGTGGTGCATATATATAATGGAATATTACTTGGCCATAAAAGGAATGGAATGTATCATTTGTGACAACATGAATGGATCTAGGGGATATTATGCTGAGTGAAATATGTCGGGGAGAGACTAAACCACATTTCACTTACATATGCATCTAAAAAAGCAAAACAAATAAACAAGTAAAATATAAACAAACTCATAGATCCAGAGAAAGTCTGACTGTCACCTGATGGAAGGGGGTTGAGGGGCTGGAAGAAAAAGGTGAAAGGGCTTAGGAAGAACCAACTGCCAGTGATAAAAAGGGTCGCTGAGCTGTGAGGTGCAGCGCAGGAATGCAGTCAGTAAGACTGTATGAACTGTGTATGGTGCCCAGTGGGTACCTGACTCATCGGGGGTCACTCTGAAAGGCAGATAAGTGTCTAACCATTGTGAGGGACACCTGAAACTAATATAGTATTGTATGCCAGCTATAATTGAAAAATACATTTAAAAAATGTTAAATTATTAATGAAAATGTGGTATATATACCTAACGAATATCATTCACCTATAAAAAAAGAAACCTTTGCTTGTCATTAGCGACAACATGAATAAACTGAGGGCATTATTCTAAGTGAAGTAAGTTAGAAAACAAGAAACATCATATGATCTCACTTGTATGTGGAATCAAAGTACAGAAACAAAAGAAACAAAGAAAATCAAGCTCACAGACACAGAGAGAAGATTGGTGGTTCCAGAGGTAGGGGTGGGAGGTGGAAAGTATGGGTGCAAAGGGTCATGGGCACATGAAACCAGTCAGTCACGGGGAGGTGAGGCATAGCATGGCGACCGCAGTTCATGATACTACATGGCAGCCCTGGCCAGCATGGCTCACTTGGTAGGAGCATCGACCCGTGAACCGAAAGGTTTTAGGTCCGATTTCTAGTCACCACACACGCCTAGGTTGTGGGTTTGATCCCCGGTTGGGGCATGTATGAGAAGCAACTAATCGATGTTTCTCACTCACATTGGTGTTTCTCCCCCTCTCCTTCTCCCTCCCTTCCCCCTCTCTAAAATTAGTAAGCGTGTCCTTGGGTGAGGATAAAAAAATAATAATACTATGTTGCACATTTTAAAGTTACTGAGAGAGTAAATCTTCAAATTTCTCATCACAAGAAAAAAACTGCATGTGTGGTGGCAGATGCTGACTAGACTCACCATGGGGATCATCACAACATACACATATGCAAATCATTGTGTGTACACCCAAAATCAGTATGTCAAATATACTTCGATTAAAAAAACAAACAAAAAAACAGAAAAACGAAAGAGGAAATTTGTCAACTACTACTCACATAACAAAAGCTTGTGTTTATAATTCAATTAGCACATTAAATTTACGGGCAGATCTAAAATAACAGTATGTCTAAAGAATTCAGAGGTAAAGAATAGGTTGCATATTGGCACTAATTTTGCCTTTGCTAGATTAAATCACCTCAAACTGAGCTTGGTCAAAATGGAAGGGGTATATTTGTGTGTGTACTATATGTATATTTTAATAAGATATTATGAATATATAATTTTCATATGCTGAAATTCACAAGTTTGAAGATACAGTTCTGTGAGTTCTGACAAATATGTAAAGTAATGGAACTACCACGTCATGATATAGCATTTTTCCAACACCCCAGGAAGTCCCTTCTTGGCTCTCTGAAGGCTTCTCCCTGTCCCCACTTGGGCCCCACCTGCCTTCTGTCACTGTCCCTTTGCCATTTGCAGGGTTTCACATAAATGGACTCACTCAGTAGGAATTCTTTGTGCCTAGCCAATTTCCCTTAGCAAACAAAGGCTTTTGAGATTCATCAACAATGGTTGTATCTGTATTTTGTTCCTCTTTATGGCCGAGGAGTATTTCATTTTGTGGACACAGCACGTTGGTGGGATGTGAGTTGTCTCCAGTTCTGTATGGACATACACTTTCATTTCTCCTGGGTCAACAAGGGTAGGACTACTGGGCTTTAGAGTAAGTTTATGTCCAGTGCTGTAAGAAATTCTACAGCTTTCTGTCTTCACTGCGCCCGCACCACGCTGACCCGAGTGTGGCTTCACCACAGCTCACGCCTCTCCCAGCACTGAGACGAGACCCGCCTCCTCTTTCTCACAGCTCACACTGTCCACAGTGCTGGGGGGCAGTTCACCACACAGTGCAACACACCACACACGCTAGTGGCACAGCACAGCACCTGATATATGGAAGTACTTCTAAAATTTGGAAGGTGAACATACCTTCTAAAGCTGCCCCATTTCCACTACTCCTGCCTTTCCTGCCCAACTGCAGGGTGAATTTTCTTAGATCAGGGTCCATCCTACTGGGGCTAAACCCATAACACCCAACACAGAACTTGGCAGGTGCCCAACAAATGCTTGTTGGTTGAAATAAGACTTTTCTGCAACTGCTTTGTCAGTAAGAAGTTCACTGGGGTTGGGCAAAGTATAGAGAATGACTGGGAGCAAAGCTGAGCACCTGACCTTTGTCATAGATCTGCTGCTTGTCCTCCGGGGAAAGAGCGCTGACCTTTTGCCTCAGTTTTTCATTTTCCATTTGTGCTTGTTTCTCGGAATACTTGTCATCTGGTTTCATTGACAAAGTCAACTTATGCTGATTATTCTGCAACAACGACAACAACAAAAAAGCCAAATTACAGTAAGATGTTAATAAAGGCTGAGGCACTGGCTGCCCTTTCTCTGGATGTGTGCCCTTAGTCCCGAGACCCACCTTCTACTTCAAACAGTGGCCACAGCAGAACTCACCCCAAAGGCTGCCCTGCAGAAAGCACGTGAGGCAGATAAAATGCTTACAGTCATACTTGCAGGGCAGAAATGGCGTGATTCATATCTGCTGTTATTACTGTTATTAGCATGATTATGATGATGTTGTAACCATAAGTGTATCAATATGCAACATTTTCTTTACACCTTAGTTGTACAAGGAAACTATACTTATTAATATAAATTTTTGATTTCAGTCTAAATTACAGACAATACAGAAAACAATTTAATTTTTATCTAGTCTTCATTATACTATTAATCTCTCAAAGGCTCAATCTTCACTCAGTATATTACAAATTATCAGGACAAAATAGATGCAGACTAACACACTTATAGGTGACTTAATGTGCTGCCTTTATTTATTTCACAACTAAAAACACTCCCATGCAGAATGCTTATGTGTAATTCTACAGAGAAGTGGGAGAGTTAGTAAAACAAAAACTTTATTCAAAACAGCTTACAATAGCTTGGAGAGATCACAGTTCAAGTGATCAAATCATGCCCGATGTCCAAAACAATGGCCTCGGGCATAACAATCACCCTTCACAAGAGGTAGCAGTCCTACCCCACCACCCCCTGCCATGGTCAAGGTCTTAATAGAAGTTCTACCATATTGACGACTATCTACCAGGGAACATACAAGTACATACCAAGTACAAGTGCCCAGAAATCTACAGAAACAAGGAACAAGCATCAAAATATCCTTATAAAAATAACCAGAATATTCACACATGTAGGTGACTTGTTCTCATATTCTATATGTTCCATTAACAAAGGAGCACAAAAATACATGCAGGTGTTTTGTTAATACATACACACACAAATACTCATACATAAAAAATAACACACATATAGTCATGAAATAAAGCTAACTCACACCTGAACCTGGAAAACCAGATGTTTAAGTTAATACAAGCATTTACATCTTTAATAATTAAGAAATCATGTCACCTATTCATTAACAGAAATTGATTTACATATATAACATTATATTCCTAATGTTCTTCTCATTGTAAAATTCAACTTCAAAATTATAAGCGTAACTTCTCCAATTTTCTTACCTTAAAATATTGTTTTACTTTTTCTTGCAAAAACTGTGGATTTTCCTTAAGGCACTGCCTGAACTGAGCCACATGACTTCCCAGCTGCAGGAGCTCCACAGGGTCCCCGTCGTGATTCCAGCAGGAAGCTATGTACTGCAGCAGAGAATTTCAAACCCACAAAGCACATTACACGACCAACTCCACATCAGCTCACTAAACACCAACGGCATGGCATTTATTAAAATCTGCTTCTGTGTTTAAGAATACCACAGATAGCTAATAATAATGAAAATTAAATCATTCTTTGATTAAAAAGAAGAAAAACTAAACTCATTTAAAACTTTTTGTTCCTAAAAATATTAAAAAAGCACAGGTTTGAAAATTACTTTTAGAACATATAATTACCAACAAACCAACAGTTATTATATAAGCCCCTACCCATTTAAAGCATTCTGTATAAATCTAATTTACATACAGACGTAAGATACCAAAAAGCCAATGAGGCAACCTAGTAAAAAGACAAAATACTATAAAACTAAATTAAAAGTGAATTTGTATCAGATGCAAAACAACATCGCTTTCAAGGTATAGGGTGGGGCAAAAGTAGGTTTATAGTTGTTTGTATGGAAAATAGTACAGTAAATAATAACACAAGTATAAACTCTGTGTACATGCACTCATAACTGTAAACCTACTTTTGCCCCACCCTCTACTTTTAAGAAACACTAATTCCAAAGGTAACCAAAAAAAGAAAGAAGATGGCTGAGAAATTACACACAGATGTCAGGGCGAGTCCAAAGCTGACAGACTGATGCTTCATTTGTATTTCAATTTTATGAAGTAAAGCTTCAATTTGATCGTCTTCAAATCCTTTCCTAAAGAAATATTAAAAACAAAGACATAAAAGAAATAAATGTTTTTTACTACAAAGCTGCAATAATCAAAACAATAAGGTATGGGCAGAAATACAGACATACAGCCCAATGCAACAGAATTGAGAGCCCAGAAAGAAACCCACACGTATACAGGCAACTGATTTTGACCAAGGAGCCAAACATATAACAGAGAAAGAAAAGCCTCTTCAATAAATGGTGTTGGGAACACTGCACTGCCGCATGCAAAAGGATGAAACTAGAGGCCTATGTGACACCATACATAAAAATTAACTCAACGTGGATTAAAGACCTAAAGATAAGACCTGAAACAATAAAATATATAGAAGAAAACACAGGTACTAAACTTATGCACCTTGGTCTCAGAGCAGATTTTATGAACTTGACACTAATGGCAAGGGAAGGAAAAGCAAAAATAAAATAATGAATCTACATTGAACTAAAAGGCTTCTGTACATCAAGAAACTGTCAGTGAATCAAAAATGTATCCAACCGCCCTGGCTGGTGTGGCTCAGTGGATTGAGCACTGGCCTGTGAACCAAGGTGTCACGGGTTCGGTTCCCAGTCAGGGCACATGCCTGGGGTGCGGGCCGGGTCCCCGATGGGGTGAGTGTGAGGGGCAACCACACATTCACACATTGACTTTTCTCTCTCTTTCCCTCCCCCTCTGTCTAAAAATAAATAAAATCTTTAAAAAATATTTTAAAAATTTAAAAAAATGTATCCAACCAAATAGGAGAAGATATTTGCAAACCTTCAATATAGGGCTAATACCCAAAATATATAAAGAACTCTATACAACTCATACAACTCCACAATTACACATACAAGAAACCCAAACAATCCAATTAAGAAATGGGCAGAGGACCTGATCAGACACTCTTCCTAAGAAGACAAACAGCCAACAGACATGAAAAGATGGCCAACTTAACTAGCTATAAGGGAAATACAAATCAAAACCACAACGAGGTGCCACCTTACACCTGTCAGAATGGCTGTCAGCACCAAGATAAGGAATAACAAGTGTTAGACAGGATGTGGAGAGAAGGGAACCTTTGTGCACAGTTGCAAGAAATGTAAACTGGTATAGCCGCAGGAAAACAGTCTGGAGGTTGCTCAAAAATTTAAGAATAGAGCTACCATATGAGCAATCCCTCTTCTGGGTACCTACCTGAAAAACGTGAAAACATTTATTCATAAGGATATATGCACCTCTATGTTCACTGCAGCATTATTCACAATAGCCAAGGCATGGAAACAACCAAAGTGCCCTTCTATGGTTGACTGGATAGAGATGTGGTCCATATATACAATGGAATACTACTCAGCCATAAGAAAAGATAAAATGTTGCCATTTGTGACATGGATGGATCTTGAAGCATATATTGCTAAGCAGAATAAGTCAGATGGAAAAGGACGAGAACCACATGATTTCACTCACATGTGGGATATAAAACAGAAAACAACAAAGGAACAAACTTACAGACACAGGTAACAGTGTGAGGGTTACCAGAGGGGAAGGTGGGTGGAAGGGAGGATGAAAAGGGTAACTGGGGTTAAATATGGTGATGAGAGGAGACTAAACTTCGGGTGTTGAGGGCAGAATATACAGATATATTATAACCCAATTTTAGAATAAAAAGCCACACAACCCAATTAAAGAACTGATCAGGAATCTGCATAAACATTATTCCAAAGAAGACACGCAGTGGCCAATAGGCACAAGCAGCAGTGCTCAACAGCACTAACCACTGGGTGAACGCAAACCAAGACAACTTCAAATCTGCCAGAATGTCTATAATTATAAACAAAAAGTTAGATCTGTGAGGACTTGACTGTTCTAAAGATTAGACAATTTGGAGTTTTCATACATTTTGGGTGGGATTTAATATGGTGTAGTCACTTTGCAAAACAATTTAATTTGAAAATTCTTCAAAAAATTAAATACAACAGGAGACCTCCTGAAAATGGAATTATCTTCTGGAAAACAGGCCCCCTGTAGTACAGGCTTCCCCTGGTAGGTTAGTGTTCTAGAAACCCATGTGTTTCAGTGTACCAGCTGGTAGTGTTGTGAGAAACTGTGTTCAGCTTCAGTGAATTTTTCTGAAGACTTTCAATGCATTTGCCCGAGTGTCCAGCAGTTTTTGACCAAAAACAGCATGACCCCATGCTGCACCCTCCCTATTCACCTGATCTCACTCGGAGCAACTTTTTTTGTTTCCCCAGATTAAAAAGTCCTTAAAGGGAAATGTTTTGCTGATGTGGAAGAGGTGAAACAAAAAATAGCAGAAGCCTTTTAGAATCAAATTTGATGCATTCAAAGAGTGTTTTGAGCAGCATAAAAAACATCTTGATAGGTCCAGTGCATCAAATGGAGAGTACTTTGAAGGTGACCAAAGTTTAAACATGTAAGAATAAATCCACAATTTTTTATAAATAACTCTGGCTGGTTTTTTTGGGAGGGGGTAGCCCCACAAAACACTACCATCTGTCCCAGAAATTCTACTCTGGGTTGTCTAGCCAAAAGAAAAGAGAACATGTATCCACACAAACACTTGTACATAAATGTTTATAGCAGCATTATTCATCCTTGCCTCCAAAAATAGTGGAAACAATGCAAACATCTATCAAGTAATGAGTGGATAAACAATGTGGTATATTCATACATGCAGTATTATTTAGTAATGAAAAGGACTGAAATCCTAAAATAAGTGTTTTTGCAGCAAGGGATCAGAGACAATATTTAAGCAACTAAATGTGAAGAAATATGTTTTATTATGCAGAGATGGCCAAACAATGGAGGAGACCTGGCCGGCCCCCTACTATAAAGCATTCAGGAACTGGGAACTGGTGCAGAGGGCTGTACGTACGTGATGACATCATCAATCGTCCTGTCGATTATGTCTCGGACTGTCTGAATGTCCTTCTCTGCGATCCCCTGCAGGCCCACACTGAAGAAGGCCTCCCTCGTGCAGCCATTGTATCTAGAGCAGGAAAGGTGATCATGCATTGGAGTCCGTGTGGCTTCCATCACTCCCTTGCCATGTGCTTCATTTAAAGATCAAATACACTGCAGACCAGAGCTAAGAACACTGAACCCCCAAGTCCTCCAAGGCAAAGCCAATGAAAGCAGTGTCCTCACATGCCTGCTTCTCAGACATGCTTGGTCACAGAGACATCACATCTATTTAACATTTCTCAACATCGCTATAACTTATACTTCAGAATTATAGCAAATTAAATCTAAAAACTAGAGAACTGCTCAGTTTTACAAAACCTTAAGATTTCAAATATTTAATGACCTGACTTTTAACACATATAGCAGTATGCCATTCTGAGATCTTTAGAGAACTGTCTTTCTCCAAATCCCCCCTATAGGGGACATAAAGAACTTGTCCTGAAACCATACTCTAATGCACAGTTCTGTGCCAGGGCAGGAAGGGGCCACCCTGTCACTGTGTGATGTGAGGCATCCTACTGCCCGGGCCCCACCCACCAGATGGCAGTAACCCTCCCTCCCTAGTCGTGACAAAAAAAATGTGTGTAGATACTGTGAAACATCAGAACTGCCCCCAATGGTGAACAACTGATCTGATCCGACAATAACACTTACCCAACGTCAGGAGAAAAGTCTGTGCCGAGTCCAGATTCAATCAGGGCTTTGTAGAAGGGGGAGTTGGGCCCGCCGATCAAGAGTGAAGACAGAAGGTTTAATGTGAAGGCTTCAAACGTGTTGGTGATGCTTCATTTAAAGGAGATTGGTTGAGGGGTGCAAGAAAAAGAGGAAACCAATGTCCCTTATAAATGTTCTCAAAACCACTAAAATCACTAATCCATTGACACTTATTTCCAAAGAAGCTGAAGTTCTACTAGAAATTCTTGCATTTCAACCTCTATTTTAATAGTTATATCAGCAAAAGAGGTTTTTTTTAAATTTTATTTTCGAAGTTCTTCTACACTGGGGCTTTTTTGGGAGTCCCAGACCATAGAGTCAGCTTAGCTGCACATCAAATGCTATCGCAGGAGAGAGTGCCAAGCACTCCGACATAGGACTTCAGTTCTAACCACGCTGTCATTCAACGCAGAAGACAAGAAGCAGTGAGGAGATGGGGCACCGCAGTCAGCCATGCAGCTTTTGAGGGCAGATAGCCCTCAGGGATGCAGTGCGCCAGGGTTCCTTCCTACCCACTCTCCCTCCAGGTGTCCAGCTCTCGACAATTACATGGAGCTGTGTGGGCCACATGTTTTTCTGAGGCAGTGCTCACCGTGCTGTGCTCATACTTAGAGGCACCCGTGACCCCAGTGGTAACACCTACTGCTCTGACACAGTTTTTTCTCTAGGAATGAGCTTTAAAATGCAGGGAGGAATAAGTTACTTTTCTTCTGAATGGCTACCCAGAGTGATTTCCCCTCATACTATCCCAGATGTTAAAAACTCTGCAGACATCCAACACCTGCTGTAATACTGAATCCTAACCACCTGCCCACTCACACCCGACTGGAGCGATCACCACACCCTGCTTGCCTGCATTTCCCCACCTTCACACGGACACTTACTCTGGTAAGAGGAAGCTGACACTGACGGTCATTTGTTTAGAGGCATTTGCGGCCAGAGAGTCAGGGGCGCAGGTGATCTGAAACTCCCTCTGTAAAACCACGTGATGTGTGAAGTAGGCACAGCGTATGAATGAAGGGGTTTAAACCACTACAGATTATCTACACAAATAAAATGGTCCAAGAAAAGCTTTTCACCAAAATAACTTTCTTTTCAAACAAATAACCATCTTTAGGCTTGAGAAAATCTTACACATACAGCACAGCTCACAACCACTTTTAAAATCCTCTTATTAACACACACATTAATAGGTTGGTAAAACGCTGATTATCCTCTGCACGGCACTCACCGGCTCATCCCAAGGCTTCTGAGCCGGCACTGCAGTGCTTGGCTCAATTTTCTGAAATTTACTCAGAGCTTCTTCTTGAATTTGTTTCAGATGCTGTTCTAGTGGAAAATTGCCATAAGTGAAGAACCTAAAAATTTGACAGAATAGATTATTCTCTTTTAGTTTAAAAAATTAGAAATCAATACAGATGGCTTTTTGTATAAGCAGAGTGTATGCATATATGTAGCAGCTGATGACAAGCCAGCTTCCAAGTGGAAATGAACTTCATAGGAATACATTTTTTTTCACTTAGTTTAACTATAAACACTAAACAGAAGCTTTTGCTCTTTTTATAAGATAGGTGGTTCAAACAAACACAAGTTGTACAGACTGAATTAATTAAGTGTGAATTTGGCAATAGTTTCTCTTTATTTTAAATCTGTTATGAAGGTGCAATGAGACACAAATAAACTACATGTTAAGCTGCTCTGTGACCTTGGTCACAGTGACACAATAATCCATCTAAGACTGAAAGACAAAGAATCTCATGAAGTTCTATTTTAGGTTATAAATTTCAGGTTACACGTGTTTTGAAACCAACACATTTTTCAGCCGGGGGAAAAGAGTGACAATGACAGAGTTGATCTTCTCTAACATAATGATGTTTGAGCTATGGCTAAAAGCTTGAGAATGAGTGTTTTCAGCGTCCCTAAACAATGTCTGCGAGGTTTAGAAAGCGATGCCCAGAAGCAGTGGGCACCCTGGGGCTGTGCAGACACGGGCCTGTCACTGCATGTCCCCGTCAGTCACAGAGCACCTTGGGAAATGACCACCTGCTCACCTGGAGCAGTGGGAACCTGGATTTTGAGTGGGAGGACAGAAAACAAAGAAGCTACCAAAGACTAAAGTTTGTCCAAAAGACGGAATAAGCCTGAGGGAGCTCCCTTGGGCCATAGTTGGCACAACATGAGCATAAAAAATTTTAAAAATCCATTTGGTCTCTCATCTCAGATACATATATCAATATATACAAGTTAAAAAATGTGTATGAGGCTATATGGTTTTAAAAAATCAAACAAACCAAACAAAGCTAAAAAGAAAAGTGTATTTTCATTGGAGGAGCGACTGCCACCGTGTTCCCCCTAAACTGGACAGCCAAGGGAAGCAGGCACCCTGCCTTTGCCACAAAATCCTGTCCTCAGGGCGGCCCCCGGCCCTGCGGGTGGGGAAAGCTCTTCTTCACAGGAGCCCAGCTAATTCACGTAGAAGAGCTCGTTAGCAAACTTTGCTAACTCTGCTGAAGGAAGTGCTCCAGGCAACAGTCACCCACTAGTAGCAGAACAACGAACGGGTGAAAAGGAACTCAGTGTCCACAAGGTGCCAGATTACTGTCCTGGCACCGTGTCTGTCAGTACACATCTTTACGGTGGAGGGGTCGCCATCACTGTGGGAGCCTGCGAACCAGCTTTGATGTGCAGCCTCCCCACGGGGTAAGCAGGTCTGAGACGTCTGATGTGGCAGGTATGCATGCAGGCATCACCTGTGAGGTGAACCCAGTCCTTGTAGCCAAGTCCAGCTCTCAGGAAACACAGGAATATGTCCACCAGTGCCACAGGGTGGCAATCATGCATCCCAGAAGGTGACAAAATCCAGAGGCAAGCTGCCTACTCTCTTCAACTTCTATGAAAACGAGTCAGGACACTGTCCTCCACTAAAGGGCACTTAAGAGCCACACTAACAAAAGGCAATTTGTGTGCCTCACACAGGCCACAAATTTCGGGGACAACTGGAAAGTCTGATTTGGGGTAACTGGTAGGAGGCTTTAAGCAAGTCTTTTTATTTCCTTAAATATGAAAATAGTATTATCTTATGTAAGAAAACATCCTTATATTTTAGGGTCATACATACATGTATTGGGGGTAAACCCTCATATCTGTAATTTCCTTAAAATTAAGTTGGTAAAGAAAATATCCATGTGATAAGTGCATGAAAAAATCATTATTACAGTATTTTTTTGTATGCACAAAAATTTTCACAATTAAAATTTAAATGTTTTTATACTTAATCTTGCAAATTGGCTTTACATTAGTGTTTTCTTTGTCGTGTTCTCTGAAACAAGCAATTTATCAACCAACAGGTACCCAAGGTTTAATACACCTGCAGCCACCATTCTTGGAGCACTTTGGGGCCCAGGCCCTCCTCCAGGGTGTGCTGTCACCACTGTGCTGGCGGGGAAGAGTGATTGCTACTGACTCTCGGACTGAGCATCCAAGTAAAAGGCAGGCAATCTATGATGGGAAGGAGCCTGTCTAAATTCAAATGGTTCTTAAGCAAACATCTCCTTGCTAAATGTGAGAAAAGCTTATCATTTAGTGTAAGAATATACAAACAAGCCAACTCCTAACCAAGCCACCACCAAACTTTAAAGACAAAACCTCACCTGGCATTGCTGGGGTGATAATGTGTAGCATGGAACTGTTTCAGCTGCTCCCATGTGAGGTCTGGGATGCACAACGGATCACCACCAGAGATCACCGCATACGTGTGGTCAGGAAGGAGTCGGTTCTGAAGGTGCTGTGCATATAGCCTCTCGTTGTCTGTCTTCAAGTTAAAAAAATATACATATACTTAACATAACACACATTATTACAACACAGCAAGTTAATCACATTCTGGGAGCATATACCTCTAACACCTTGCGAGTAAAACTTTCCCAATGGTAGACAAGGGCACCCACACTGACATTGTTTAACAAAGCACTCAGTCCACTCATGATCTGTGCACAGGACTGAGGGACCAGCTCTCTCAGGAGGCTCATCCATGTTGCCGTGTGCACTTGGTGACGAACAAATGCACAGCGAGGGCTGAGGGACAGATGTCCTAAGCTCCCTCTGCCCACGAGCTGTGTGGGAGGTGCAGTCCCACGGGCATCCAGAAGGAAAGTGGTTACACTAACTTGAGTTTTAAGGTGCTCAGAGGAAACAATGCCCAAACCGAGGACTGAAGATGAGAAACAGCTGCCAGCTGCAGGAGCAGCCGGCAAGGGGGAAGGGCTCCAAAGTCAGGGGGCTGGGAGGACAAGGCCCAGGATAGGGACTCTCAAACTGTCTGGCCTCTGACCCCTCATACTCCCAAACAAACATTCACAAGCTCCCAAAGAGCTTCTGGTGATGTGCATTTCTTGACCACGTAGGGGAGTGTGTGTATAACTTTTCTATATTAGAAATGAAAACTGAAAACTCGTAAAACTACTTATTCATTCACTAACTTAAGCCATCATTACATGTTAACCAGTATGTTCTTAAAAATACTTTTCATAACAAAAAAAATTATTGAGAAAATTGACACTGTTTTAGATATTTTACAATTCTCTTTAACATGTGGCTTCATAAGAGACAGCTGGCTTCTATGTCTGCTTCTGTGCTGACATCACACACCATGTAACACGGCCTTGGAAAAGCCCACTGCATGCTCAGTAGGAATGAGGGTGGACGTTTTAGTGCTGCCGTGAAAAGGGTTCTTCTCTCACAGACCCCGAGCAGACCACACTCGGGGTCCCCAGCACACAGAACTGCTCTGCAAGAGTGGGGTCTAGGATGACTGGGAGCTGGGCTCCCAGCTAATTTAATAAATCCCACACAATGAGAATATTAAGCGACATAACAGAATGTCAACCACCTTCCAAACCTACTTATATTGCAATGTTTTACAGAGTACGATAATTTTAACGTAAGAAGGAAAAAACTCACAAATGCTCCTTTCATCTCATTGAAGACAACCCCTTTGAAAACCAAGGCTGTCTGCGGGTCATGGGGATTCTCGTGTTCCAGTCGCCAGCCCTCCTGCCTAAAAAATGGTGAACAATTAATTACACGATGATAGTGCCTCTGATACTGAAAAGTCTACAATCAGTCAGTCATTACGTACCAGAAGTCAAGTTCTCGCAAGCACGGGAAAAAGGCCGCATCCAAATACACAGAGAGGAGGTTCTGGAAGTCCTTGGGGTTTTGTGTGGAAAACGGGTACATGGTATAGTCACTAGCTGAGTGTAAATGAAAGGGAGGATTGTAATACATCAGATTTTCATGGGAACCATGGTCCAGCACCAAATACCACCTCACAGGCTTAGAACGGCAGCTTGTCTGTGAGGACGCCCACTGAATTTGCTCTTTAACTGCACTTGTAACAGCACTTCTGTGCACACCATCAGCCTATTCACTCTGTTCCCCAAAATGAAAACTCAACACCACAACCATCAACATGACATAATGCCACAAAGGTTGAAGTGTATAGCTATGTTCCATAAAAAAAATACCCTGTTCTGACCTTTTCCAGAAAAACCTCAGATGCCTTTTTCCTAAAATTCCCATTTTTATAATCCAATCACAATACTGCTCTCCTAAAGGATTAAATTTCTGACACCCTTCAACTAGAACTGAGCATGATATCTATTCTCACCTCCAGGGCCTGACTTCCCCGCTCATCTTAGAAATGGGCCCAACCGCAGTTTCGGGCCAGAACGTTGGTCTTACCTGTGAAGGCGTTCATAAAGGTGGACAGCGACCTGTTCAGCATTTTGAAGAAGGGGTCTCTGCATGGGTATTTCTGTGAGCCACACAGGACCGTGTGCTCGAGGACGTGTGGGACCCCAGTGCTGTCCGTGGGGGTGGTGCGAAACTGCACGCTGCGGGCAGAAGAGAGCCACGACAGGGCATGTAAGTGCACACCGCCCGACAGCCGCTGACCGTGCCGCCACCTCGGAATTCATCATTTTAACACAGTATCCCTCATGGAAATGTTTGTCAACTGTAGTGTGTAGAATCACTGACTGCAACTGTAAACTTTATGTCCCTGAGAACTTAAACTCACTTAATCTTTTCCTTGTCTTTTCAGGGCAGTGTCAGTACCATTACTTTAAACTATGGCAATGCTCTAAGGCAGGGGTGTGAAACTCATTTTCACCAGGGGCCACATCAGCCTCGCAGTTCCTTCAAAGGGCCGAAATAATTTTAGGACTGTGTAAATGTAATTACTCCTTAGCTGTTAAGGAATTGACATTGCATTCGGCCCTTTGAAGGCAACCATGAGGCTGATGTGGCCCCTGATGAAAATGAGTTTGACCCTTGCTGTAAGGAGAAACATGCAAGAATGTGCTCGCATGGTGTCTGCTCACCTGAACAGGTTATTCGTGTCTTCTCGGGCCAGGTGCAAATATTTTGCTCCTGTTTTGTCATGGCTGAGCTTCACGGCGGTCAGGAACAGTTCAGGGACAGATGTTACCTGAATCAACAACAGGAATGTGAGGCTAAACTCAATGGGAAAGGCATTCAGAATGGTTACGTTAAATCCACTGAGGGATGGTCTGCCTTCAAGTAGGACGATTTCGGAACATTGGCACGTAGGTGCTGAAGGCACATCAGGAACCACCTTGTCCAAACCTGAATCTTACAAACGAGGAAAGTAAGAGCTATGCTGACAATAATACACTCCTTACCTTTTCAGAATGCTTAGTATTTGCCAGGCATTTTCTAAACAGTTCATGGTTACCCGGTGAGGAGGTGTTCTCGCCCCTGTTAAAGATGAGAACACGGAGGCTCGGAGCAAGAGCTCCTCTCCTGTAGCTCCTTCACACCATTCTGTCACACCAGAGCCCCCGAGGAATGAGGGCTTCCCTCGGGATGTCAGAATGACTGGCACAGGGACTGGGTCCAAGAGTAGAATATACCCGGTGGCCGGGAAGCCAAGTTAAAGTCAGGGGGTCGGAAGTAATTTGGGATAAGCTGACCACAAATATGTCATCATCCCTCCACTTCCTACTCAGGTCTCAGAGGCAGCTGATTTTATCTCCCTTCTAACTGTCTGCTTAAACTGCTGAGGCACGTGCCCAGGTGATCAAGGTTGGACATGTACACAAGCTTCCTAGGGTGGCGTTAATGCGCAGTTTGCCCCTACAGTGCAGGCATGGAGAGAGCTGCCACACAGCCTGATAAAAGGAAGAAGTCTTGACTGGAAAATTCTACAAGTCAGCTTTTCTTCCAAAAAAGCCAGATTTTTCACGCAAACCCACTTTGTCCCCGGTTTACAAGAGCAGCCAAGCAGAGCCAGCCCCAGAGCCAATTCAGAGGACATTCCTTCTGCGCTGCCTCTCTGTGCTCAAGCATAAGCTTAATAAAATCTATCTGGAAATTTCTCTGGCGCTTTCTCTCAGTTTCTATCTTGGGGAAGCCAAGGACCCCAGCATAATCACAAGAACATCCCCAAGAGGAAAATGTTGAAGTGGGCCTTAGCCTGGGGCAGCTAGGATGCCTGGGGACTAGGCTTGGCCTCACCTAGTTTATGAGAAGTTCCCAGTGCTGAGCTGGGAACATCACCAGTTACTTGTTCCTAATAGGGGAGAGGGTAAGGGAGAGGGTCCAGGATGGTACAATTGTAGGAGGGTGCAGCCAAAGGGTCCCCCAAAGAAGGATTTGTAATGGGGTTCAGAACTCAAGATGTCCAGGAAATATTAGAAAAATATATAGGATGTCCTCACCCCCCACCCCAGGTGTGGGTTGGGGGAAGGGACAAATGGAGCAGGGTCATTGAGAGCTGTTTCCCATAGCAACAGCCTTGCAGCTATCCTCTGGTGTGGTCTTTTACCATATCTATGGCCTTTGGCTGGCTACATAGATATGTTAAATAGCTCTGGCCAGGGATATGGAAGTAACTTTCCCTGGTTACAGTGCCTGGGAGGCAACTCCCCCTAGTTACAGCGCCTGTAACCACCTGCCCAGACCTACAATGGCAACCCAGTAAAGCTGGAAGGCTTTGAGAGTTCTGGCATGTGAGGCCGAGTGTGGGAGGAATCGGAAATGGGGCTGCAGAGGAAGATTGGCACAAGGATTTAAAACCCAGACTTGGCGGCCATTGAAAAGAGAACCATGCGGCTTTCACAGAGTGGGGACTCTTGCAGCTGCAGCCGCCTGCAGCTCCTCTACTGCCTGGCTCCAAGCCCCAGCCAGCTCTGCAGCAGCGGCCTGGAGAAGGGGCCACCAGTAAGTGACTGGGGAGCACCGGGTCACCATTCTGCCACTGCAGCCACCGCCAGTCCTCCGCGGGCTGCGCCCGCGCTCTCACCGCTGGGGCTCAGCCAACCTCGCCGCTACCTGCTCTGGCCAGGACACGATGAGCTCCACACTAGCCCTCTTGGTGCAGCTGCTGCCGCTGCTGCCATTACTCTCCCAGAAAGGGGGATCACCCCCCAACCCAGCCATGAGAAGAATCACCTCGCCACTTTAGCTGGAGATCCTGGCAACACAACCAATGGTGCTGGGAACTAAGGAAGGCCTGCCAGCTGAGCACAAATTACTAGGAAGAACCGAGAACTGCCTAAGCCACGGACTTCTATTTCTTTCCCTGAGATAGGTACCCCAGATTGGGCAAAGAGGGGAGGGAAGGACTGTGTGTGTTTGTGGATGTTTTAAGGGACTTTGGGATTTTGACAAAAACATTAAGTCATTACTTTTAGTCTGTATAATTTGAATAAATAATTCCTTTACTTTTCACCAATCTCTAACATGGAAAGCTATAATTCTCTGGCTTAGGGAAAGGTAAACCTAGTACAGGGGGACCCCAGGAGAAACGGGGGTCAATTCTGTAGCATTGTGGGACCCTCTTCCCTGGTGGCCAATCGGGGAGGATCATGGGAAACCACATGCACAGTAGCTTTAAAGTAACACAACTACTTGTATATACTCAGTAAAAGCCCACCAAAACTAGCCAGGAAGGATCTGCCCTATAAGAATAAAGTCCCTCCAGCCCATGAGGTCAGTCTCTGCCTGGAGTTGGCCTGCTCCCGTGTTCTCTTATATTAACTCTGGGTGTTCGGTTCAATTCTTTGTCCCAATCACTAAGAACCTGGTTACCTGTGCCCACCTGTGACACAATGAAAAGGAACACACTCTCTCTGAAGGTGGCCATCTCTTTCTGCGTCAGCCTTCATGAAATCTCCACAGGCTCAGTACTGAAGGAGTTGGCTTCTTGCCTAACTTTGCCAGGGCCTCTCCCCTTCAATCACAATACCCACTGTGTCACTGACCACCAGACTGCTATCATCCCCACTTTTCAGAGGCCATGGAAGTGGCTTGTCCACACTGACTACAGCAAGTTACTGGGGGGGGCAGAGGTTAGAGCTGGGGGGAGGGGTGCTGTGTACGGAACCACTTCAAGTGGCATGGAAATGTAGCTCAGCACTCACGTGGAACAACCAGTGGAATGCGAGTGGCACACAGGACCACACCCACGGAGAGGTTTTCCTGTGGGGAATCAGGCCTGCATTGTACCTAGCCTGCTATGAGGTTCGCTTTTGCTAAAACTCCCTCACCCTGAATTGAGGCAACAAGTGCTTACTGCAACTTCCTAAAATCTGAGCTAAACCTCCCAAGTATGGACTGTGACTGGTTCAACCACTTTTCCCCTTGGTCTACAACATCCTTCTCTTTGAATTAGCAACATTCTTTCCTTTGTTACCTGTAAAAGGTAGTCCCCTGCAGTGACCCTGTGCATAGTAAATGAGGACTACCTTCTGTGTGATGTACCCAGAGAAGCAATAAAAGCTTGTGCAGCAGAGGCTGGGGCCCTCTCACCCTCTCTCTCTTAGAGAGTGGCCATGCCGTCCCTTTTTCTCACCAGGACTTCCGTTGTCCGTATGTATTTGTTCTCTAGCAGCCACAACATACACAGATCCTGCTGGCCAGGATCCACCTCAGTGCTGAGCTGTAATTTACAGCTATTAGATTGCTTACATCTCCAAACTTATTATACTTCATAAAAGATGATCAGTGTGTTAAAATCAGTACTACAGAGAGATGTCTGCCTCATCACAACTTTCATGGTAACTATTTCTCAAACAAGGATGATCACAGTTTATCATAGCTTCCATAAAACCTGAATAATAGAAGATAGGCATTAGTTGAACCTATCGTTACAATGACTTCACAGCACATGTAAATCAAACAAACCACCATACTGTATGCCTTAAACTTATACAGTGTTAGATGTCAATTATTTCTCAATAAAACTGGGGATGGCCCCTTGAAAAATAAAAGAATCCACTCCTCTGAATAAGGCGCTCATTACCACACTGTATTAGAGATCCTCATCCCTTTGCATGGCCTCTGGGGCTCACCCTGTCTTGACCTGCTGTTCTAGGCCCCGGCCTTGAGGCAGCCCCCAGCACTGCTGCGTTGCCTCGGAGAGAGGTGGTGGCTATCCTGAACTTCACTGCCACCTTCTCTACAACACCTCCTTCTCCAGGAACCTCCCCTATCCTGCCACAGAGTAGCCACCCTCTCCTCCTGTCTTCCTTTTGCTCCCCCTGCACTTCTGCCGTGAAGTTCCTCACACTATTCCTGTATTCCGACAGCAGGAGACCTCTGGACTGTGAGCTGCTTGGCTCCATACGTGTCAGCACGTCAAGCACAGCAGGAAGCCAACAGCCAGGCAATTATGGGCAGCACAGATTTCTCAATTAATTGCATTAAAGAAAAAACAATGTGAAAGTTTAAGCAAGACAAAAACAAAACTAAAATCCATTTTAACAAAGACTGAAGTAAACATAGGACCATACTCTCTTTTCCATAATTCGGAAGCCCAAATGGCTCAAAACCAGAAAGATTTTGCTAAGTTTGTAGCAAACTCATTTGATGGTAAAACCTGACCTGAATGGGTGTGGGACATCCAGAGTCTTTATGTGTCACACTCATTGTGGACTGTCAGGTGTCAGGGTGCAGAAACACTAAGGAGTTTGATTGACTGTCTAAAATCTGAAAGAGTTCCGAGGAAGGATTGGGAAGCTGTACTGAGAAAGTCCTTTCATTTGCTAACTCCACACACTTGAGCAGCTACTGTGAAGCAGAAGGACATCAGGGCCCAGAGTACAAAGATAAAAACAGAGCAGGGATCCACTCCAAAGGTCCTCACAGTCTCTCACTGAAGATGTCAGGACAGACCTTACCTGGCTCACAGTGAATCCGTGGATCTTCTCTCCGACCCTGTGCTGCAGCGCCCGCTCACAGGCTTTGGTGCTTCCACATCTCCATGCTCTGCCGTTGGCACTGCTACAGCCACAGAAAGTCATCAAAGTTAGAGGTCTTGCAGGACATTCGGCTCATGTAGTTCAGCAACATAAGAAAAATACTGTCACGTAATAGCGATAATTCCAATTAAACTCTCATCTTCCAATGACATTCCAGAAAACTAATTTCTACCAAAGTTTTTTCAATGTGAATGACCTTTTATTTCAACTCAGCTTAAGCTTCATAGCATCAACTAATAATTAAACATTGAAAACCTTTATTTGTACAGGTTCATAAATAACTATAATACAATTATGACACCAATTTCCCTTAGTTGTATTTTAAAAACTCATGTCAAAATGGTTTTTTCCATCACAGTATCTCAATGAATTCATATTACAGTGAAGTCCCATTATACACCTAATAAGTGGTGAAAATTAGGAAGCTGAGGATTACCAGAAACTCACACACTGCTCCTGGGAGTGAAAACTGGAACAGTGACTGTGGAACAGCATTTGGCATTACTTGGACCGCAGTTCACTCACCCAGACGTACAGGTAATCCATGCTTTTTAAAATCCACCCTCTAGCAGAAGGATCTTGTAACTTCACTTTAGGAAAGACCTACATTAGGATCTGTTTCACCAACCAAAAGAAATCTCAAAGGGATTTTCATGGTTTTTTAAGGCTAAAATCAGAAACAGCATCCTGCATTTGTTTCTTGGGAGCCATTACAGAGGCAGCATGCACCCAGAGAGCAGGGAGAGTGGCTCCACCAAGCTCCTTCCTGGGGAACCACACTCAGCATCTCAGCATCAAGCTACCCAAGCTCTGCACTGGATCTGTGAGCATCTATACTGTGCCTCAACTTATTCTGTGCCTTCTGGCTTTTACTATATGTTAGTGCTATTTTGGGCTTTATGCCTTAACTGGTATGATTTGATAGGTTATTTGGGGGGTTTGGGACTGTTAAAAAATTGCTTTTTGTTTTATACCATTTTGGCTTAGGAAAAGTTTCATGGGAACGTTCTAATTTAGGACCACAGGGGAAACCTGTAAATGTCGTGGAAACCAGTACCAGAGCAACAGCACACATACACAAGGCTGGTACCATTCCTCAGAGTCCACCAATAGACACCATTCAATCAATAAACTCTGCCATAAGAATAAAGGGACTACAACTACATGTAACAAAGATGTGGGTAAGGCAACGCTGAAGCAAAAAATAAATGAATAAATTAATAAAGGATACAAATGATAAACAGTATTATTTCAAACAGGTACCACTGTATTGTAGGCATGTATATAGATGGTAAAACTATAAAGGAGAGCAAGGAGGTAAGTTCTGTAAGCCAGGGGAGAGATTACATCTAAGAGGTAAGGAATATTATGACCAATTAGGGGTAATCTTAAACTGGGTAATGGTGATACAACTTATTTTTAAATAAAATTTCTCTCAGCTGTATTACATGTTTTATAGGATTTTCTACATTAACATGTCTCTCAAAAATATTTTTTTAAAGATATGTACAGAAGGGAAACACTCAGGCAATACTATGGAGATTGCTATAATCAACCAACATTTTCCTTACTGATTAAGCAAATTCTAAACTGTGGGATATTTTAAGAAGTTACTTATCATCAAGAACACAACCAGGAGAGGGTTATCAGCAGGGAGGTGGAGGGGGGAGAACAGGGAAAAGGTACAGGGAATAAGAAGCATAGATGGTAGGTAGAAAATAGACAAGGGAGGTTAAGAATAGTATAGTAAATGGAGAAGCCAAAGAACTTACATGTATGACCCATGGACATGAACTAAGGTGTGGAGGAATACTGGTGGGAGGGTGCAGGACAGAGGGGAATAAAGGGGGAGCGCATGGGACAACTGTGAGAGCATAATCAATAAAACATATATTTTTTAAAAAAGGAACCCAACCATGAAAAGCAAAACAGCCACGTGTATGAACAGCTAGTGTATGAACGGTCAGAGGCAACATGGGCTCTCCCCCATACCACTTTCTGGTACCTGGCTACACAAATGAACAATGCCCCAACACCATGAGGGTATCCCAACACACATTCCCTTCTTAGGCTAACAGCACCATAAATTAAGTAAGGTTTTGTGAATTAGCATGCAACTTAGGCTTTTTAAATAAGTAAAATGTTACACTTTACAAACGCATATGGCATGATACTTATTCACAGTTGAAAACTAAATGTAATCTTTCCCCACAAATATGGTCATTTTGAAAAGTTCAAATCCTGGAGGCTACAATTTTATAAACACAGCAGTTTAAATTCAAGTACTTCCGTGGAAACCTCAGGTCTCTTAAGGACTCTCCACCCACAAAAAAGGGAGGCAAACATATTAATGAGACCCATAAACTATCAGTTACTTTTATCACATGTATTAAAAGCCACATCAGTGACAATCCCACTCTGAATTCCCAGAGAGAAAGGAGGTCACGGGATAGCTCCATGGGCCTTGGCCCTGCTTTACTCCATGACTTATCTCGCTCGCTGCATGACCCTAACCCTGGTTCCTGGACAAGATCCCTTTGGTGGGGGTGGGGGGGGGACAGGGGGGTAGGGCACTGGGTAAGGGAGGCCTTTGGAGAGGGCTGCACTCCCATCAGGAGAGGCTAAGAGGATCTGTTACCCAGGCCGTGAAACGGTTTTCAGGCTCTTAGAGTCCAGGACCCCCAGATGAGAGGTCTAGGGGTAATGGCCCCCACAGCAAGAAGCCTCGGGGTACAAGAGCCCCAGCCAGTCGAGGAGTCTAGAAGTCCAGGAGGGAGCCCCAGGAGAGAGGTCTAAAAGTGCAGGAGCCCCCGGTGAGGGGTCTCAGGGCACTAGAACCCCGGGAAAGTAGTCTCGGGGTTAGAGGGGTTTTGGGATGTGAGAGCCACAGAAGAGGAGCCTCAAGAAACGGGAGCCCCAGGAGAGGGGCTTCAGGATACGAGAGCCCACGCAAAGGGTCCCGGGATACAGAAGCCCCAGGCGCAAGGTCTCGGGGTATGGAAGCCCCAAGAGGCAGGATCTAGGAGTCCTCGAGCCCCAAGCAAGGGATCTCAGAATAGAGCAGCCCCAGAAGAGGGGTCTCGGGGTACAAAAGTCCCAGGCGAGGGTACAAGGGTGAGCGAGTCCCCAGAGCAGAAAGCTGTGATGCAACACCTCCTGCCCGAACAAGACCTTGAAGACTCCCGCCCCTTCCCCGCCGCCAGGCTAGCGTCCGCGGCCTTCCAGCTTCCCAGTGCCCAGCCCCTCTTCTCCACCTCCTCGCCTTCTTTCCTTTGGCCCGCATCTCACCCGCAGTTCAGCTGCCGCAAAGCAACCGGTATTTGTCCGGTGCAACGCCACATGGCGTGTGACTAGCGTGTTAGTCCAGCGCTACGACCTATTTATCCCTACGCACTGAGCCGGCCGCGATCTCATTGGTTGGCACTTGGGAGCGACGCCCTCACGAACAGGCTGGCAGAAAGAGGCGGTGGAGGGGCGGGCCTGTGCTGGCGAGGGGCGGGCCTGTGTGGGTGAGGGGCGGGCCTGTGCGTTGAGGGCGGGCCTGGGTGGATGAAGGGAAAGGGTTTCGTAAATAAGGAACTGGGGTTGCTTAGGTGAGGGATATTAACTCACTCCCCCCCCCCACCTGCATTGCTCTGATAAGAAAACACACATGATTTCTAAGATTTTCAAAATACCCACGAGTCCTCCTCAAACCCTGCAGAGACAAAGACGCTTAAGGAAGGCAGAGAATGACTAGGTGGGCTTGCACTGCTGTTGTGGGTTGGGAGGGGCATCAGGGATTAACCACACGTGGACACTGCTGTGGGGGTCACTTGTCAGAAGGCGGCACCCACTTGTGACTTCACCTCAGAGCTTTGGCCTCCTCTCCCTGTCTCCCTCATTTCTTCTACTGACCTACGACTATAAATGGACTAAAATCTTCCTGCACCTTTTTCAAGGCTGTAAAGAAAGGCGGCTATTTATTTTGTTGATGGTTTCCTTTGCTGTGCACAAACTTTTTAGTTTGATGTAGCTCCATATATTTTTTCTTTTGTTTCCCTTGCCTGAGAAATAACAGAAAAAATATTGCTAAGAACAATGTTTAAGATTTTACTGCCTATGTTTTCTTGTAGGAGTTTGGTGGTTTGGAGTCTAACATTTAAATCTTTAATCCATTTTGACTTTATTCTTGTGTGTTGCCTAAGAAGGTGGTCTAGTTTCATTTTTCTGCACATATCTGTCTAATTTTCCCAATACCATTTATTGAATAAACTATCTTTAGTCCATTGTATATGCTTACCTCCTCTGTCAGATATTAATAAACTTATAGCTGATTAATAGCTGATTATAGTTGATAATAGGTGTGGGTATTTTTTTCTGGGCTCTTTCTTCTGTTCCACTGACACACACATCTAGTTTTATGCCTGTACCATGCTGGTTTGATTATTATGACCTTATAGTATAGTTTGATGTTAGGTAGCGTGATTCCTCCAACTTTGTTATTCTTTCTCAAGATTTCTGTTGCTATTCAGGGTCTTTTGCAGTTCCATACAAATTTTTGGAATATTTGTTCTAGTTCTGTGAAATACATATTGGTATCTTAATAGGAATTGCATTGACTCTATGGATTGCTTTGGGTAGTATGGGTGTTTTAATAATGTTAATTTGTCCTATCTGTGCACAGTATGTGCTTCTACCTACTTTTATCTTCCTCAGTTTATTTCTTTGGTGTCTTATAATTTTTCCAAATA
Organism: Phyllostomus hastatus; assembly: GCF_019186645.2. Classification (NCBI taxonomy): domain Eukaryota; kingdom Metazoa; phylum Chordata; class Mammalia; order Chiroptera; family Phyllostomidae; genus Phyllostomus; species Phyllostomus hastatus. The sequence continues at coordinate 35,629,890 of NW_025334028.1, forward strand.
CAGATATTTTACATTCTTGGTTAGAGTTATTCCTAGGTATTTTATTCTTTTTGAAGCATTTGTGAATGGGATTGCTTTTTAAATTTCCCTTTCTGATAGTTCATTATTGGCATATAAAATGCAACTAATTTTTGGATATTCTATATTATGCTATAACCCACAGAATGGGAGAACATATTCACTGATACATCTGACAAGGGGTTAATATCCAAAATTTATAAAGAACTTATAAAATTCAATGCCAAATAAACAAAATACCCAATTACAAAATGGGCAAAGGAACTGAATAGACACTTCTCCAAAGAGGACATATGGGTGGCCAATAGACATATGAAAAGATGTTTAACATCACTAATCATCAGAGAAATGCAAATTAAAACCACAATGAGATATCACCTCACACCTTTTAGAATGGCTATCATCAACAAATCAACAAACAGAAAGTGTTGGTGAGGATGGGCAGAAAGGGGAACCCTTTTGTACTGTTGGTGGGAATGCAGACTGGTGCAACCACTGTGGAAAGCAGTAAGGAGCTACCTCCCAAAATTAAAAATGCAACTACCTTATGACATAACTATTCTACTTCTGGGAATTTATCTGAAGAAACCTGAAACACAAATTTGAAAGAATATAAGCACACTTATGTTCATTGCAACATTATTTACAATAGCCAAGATTTGGAAGCAGCCCAAGTATCCATCAGTAGATGAGTGGATAAAACAACTATGAGACATTTATACAATGGAATACTACTCAGCCTTAAAAATGAAGAAAACTTTACCCTTTGTGACAGCATGGATGGACCTGGAGAATTTTATATCAAGTGAAATTAGCCAATCAGAGAAAGACAAACACCAAATGATTTCACTCATATGTGAAGTCTAATGAACAAACTGAACAAGAAAAAAGAGAAAGATTCGTAGAGAGCAGGCTGACAGTGCTGGCAGTGGGTGCAGGGGAGAGGGTTGGGGGTTGGAGGGATTAAACATAAAGGCAAAAGGACTTGTAGACAACAGTGTGGGGATTGCCAGGGGAGAGGGGGTGAGTGGAGGTAGAAGAGGGTATAAGAGGGATGAATAATGATGGGAAAAAAATACAATAAAAGTAAACTATTTTTTTTAAAAATGAAAGAAGGCTAAGCATCCAGGTGTGATCAGTTTGAACATATAAACACTGGCAGCAATGCAGAGGTCCATCCCCTGATGGAAAGCCACAACAAGTCTTCCAGAACTTGTCCACAGTACAGCAGGTTCTGCAGTTAACCAAGTGCCTCTTTAGTCAGAGGACAACCCAACAGAACCAGAACAAACAACAGTGATGATGAGAAGCTACAGGTACAAACACACTCCTTGCATAAACCTTCATTTTAGTGAGAATTGGGTGATAATTGTGTCTGATTCATCACAGCAGCTCTGTGATCTTGGGGGAGACAGCTGGGTGTTATTAACCCTACCGCGACTGTGCAGGAAACTGAGGTACTAGGTGGGAGGTTAGACTGTTTTGATCTCTCTAAAGAATAGATGCTGGTAAATCCAGTAATTGCCACTTACTAGTATGTTCCCACAGGATACAATCTCACTGATGGCTGGCTGACCTATGCAGAAACACGCACTCATGCATGCACACACCTACTAAATAAAAATTTATAAATAATCATTTCGAGGAACACCCAGCATTTTACCACCCCATATCATGTCCATTTATATTAACACAAATAATTGCAATGTGAAATAAAAAATTTTCTCTGCAATATCTTACATTACAAAAACATAACCTGTGTTATAATAGAACTCATTGCTTCAGGAAGATTAGCAAGTATGCACTGGTCAGAATAGATTGTGACTGGGACTTGGGCAATCAAGTGAATATTGGAGTCTTGTGGGTTGAATTATGTCTCTCCTAAGAGGTATGTTGGAGTCTTAATCCCCACAACCTCCAAGTAGGTCCTCATTTGGAAATAGGGCTTATACAGAGGTCATTGAGTTAAAATGAGGTCATTAGGATGGACCCTAATTCAATATGACTGGTGTATCTATGAAAAGGCTATTTGGACACATTAAACATGAAGACAAAGGTGGGGGTGATTTGCCTACACACCTAAGTACACCTCGGATTGCTGGCAGCAAAGGAAGCTGGAGGAGAGGCATGAACACATTCTCCCCAGTCTCAGACAGAACCAATCTGAAACACCTTCATCATGAACTTCTGGCCTCAAAAGTTATATTGTTCTAAGCCATTTGGTCTCAGTACTTATTTATACAAAGATGTGGCTTTTTAATGCAAACTTTAAATACATGTACTCTTTCACTAGAAATTTCCCTTCATGAAAATTACCCTGCAGTTATATTCTCACAAGAGCACAATGATGTATAAAGATGTTCCCACTGCAATTTTTATTACAAGGAATACCAAACAACCTAAAAGTCTACCAAGAAGAAGATTCCGTTAAAAAAAAATAACATGTTCAGCTGGGCCAGTGTGGCTCAGTTGCTTAAAGTGTTGTCCCATACACTGAAAGGTTGTGGGGTTCAATTCCTGGTCAGGGCACATGTCTAGGTAGCGGGTTTGATCCCTGATAGGGGAGCCTACAAGAGGCAACCAGTCAGTATTTCTCTCTCACATCTATGTTTCTCACACTCTCTCCCCACTTCCCCCTTCTCTAAGAGCAATGAAAAAATGTCCTCAGGTGAGGATAAAAAATAAAATATAACACTGTCATATAACTAAATACTATTCGGACATTAAAAAGATAGTGATACACACACACACACACACACACACACACACACACACATCACAAATTAGTAAAGGGAAAGGAAACCAGATGCAAGCTGAAGCTCTCACTTGAGTGGGGAAAATATACTCCCATTTGAGTGGAATGAACCAAAATGAGATTTTAATTATGAACCTAATATAGCACTTTAATGAGAGACATTCAGGAAGATCTAAATAAATGGCAAGACATTCTATGTTCATAGATAGGAAACCCAATATGATAAAGATATGATTTGCTGCTAAAAAAAAATGCAATGCATTTCCAACAAAAATACCAAACTGATTAGAAGCACAAAGTGGTCCTACAACACAGATGATTCAGAAAAGAGTCAAAAACAGGCAAAACAGTTTTGAACAAGGACAATGTGGGAAACTTATTTTAGCAGGAATGAAGACAAATCTTATTATTCAGGACTTTTGGACTTATTAAGTGTTAAAACTACAACAAATAAGACAGTGTGCATTAGCACAGAGAGAGGTAAAGAGGCTAAACAAGTGCAGAGAAAGCCAAGAACAGACACCTAGACGTAGGGCAGTCAATAATTCTTGTAATTGTGTGGGGAACAAATTGAATGGCTAGTTCAAATCACTCTGCCCCTACCCCGAGCCATAGTGAAGTTATGTTTCTTCTATGGGCTTGAAAGTTTTACTTTCCTGACTTGTGCTTTCTGCATATGGCTTGAATTTGTTTCTGCTTCCTATAGTAGAAAATCCTCAAGGTTAAAATGACCTCAGAATAACTCGTTAACTTGGACCCCCCCCCACCACCACTCATGGCACAACTCAAGGGTTGGAGTCGAAGCAGAGAAGGGACCTGCACCCACACATCACCTGTGGCATGTATTTGCTGATGCCTGAAATACTCTAGTAGGAGACAGAGTTCTGCTCTGAAGTGAGCAAAATGCTTGAAATGCAAATACTTATGTTGTAAATTTATGTTGAGCGTGAACTGAATAATGTTGTAAGGAAAATTATTAACAGGGAAAAGGATAGCAAGTATCAAAGGATATGGGCAAAGGGTGTCATCACCAGCTGGAAGTGATAAAATGAAGAGGAAAAATAAAACCTGGAAACATCCAAGGACAATATTTATTTGCTTCAAATATTTCTTTTCTAAGGCCAGCCATTACTCAAATTCTAAACATTTTGTGTGGTTCAAACATTTTTAACAGCAACTCAAACGCTGCAGCTTCCTTGTGAATGACTCAATAGTTGGTATCACTAACCCACTGCTCCTTCAGGTGGTTAAAACACACAACTATTGCATTTGACCTTGTATTTGCTCTGTAGTCATGGAACACAGCATTCATGTGATGAGTCATTTTCTAACACTCGTAATAGTTTATTCTTTTGTCATTGGTTTCCAAGGTAGGACTGCAATGTGTTCAGAATCATCCTTTGCTTGGATAAGTAAGTATTGAGATTCCAGGCCTGCTACACTTTTTGCTGCTGCTCGGTTTTGCCTAAAAGTTTGGAAGTTAATCTCTTCAGGCAGAGATAAAGACACAGTCCCGGCGTTTATGGAATCCTTGCTACAGCACAGGTTACAGAAAACTAAATGGAAAATTACCGAGCCATCTAGTGCAGTGCTCTAGGGGAGCACTGGGGCAAAGATCCTGCCCCAAAAGGGTGGCTCAGCGAAGACTTCCTGGAGAAGGAGTCAAAGGAGATGGTCCCCCAAACCGTGAATTAGTAACAGTGCGCCACGTCTGTAGTCATTTCCTGCTGATGCTGGAAAAAGTTACCGTCAATGTCATTGCTTTAAATAACACAGGTTCGTTTTCTTACCATTTGGGAGGTCAAAAGCCCCTCACAGGGCTCACTAGGCTAGAATTAAGGCGTCAGCAGGAGTGCAGTTCCTCTGGAAGCTTTGGGAGACTCTGTTCTCTCTCCTTTTCCAGCTTCCAGAGGCTGCACGCATTCCTTGGCCAGTGTCCCCTTTATCTGTCTTTCCTTCCTCCTCCATCGGCTGGATTTCTGCTGAGGCCATATTTCTGGACCTCCTGCTTCCCTATTTAATGATCCTTATAAATATAATAGCCCCGCCCAGATAATTCAAGATAATCCCCTAATTTAAAGTCATCTGATTGGCAGCCTTAATTCCATCTGCTGCCTTAATTTGTCCGTGTCTTGTAACATAACATAATCCCAGGTTCCAGGGATTGAGATGTGGACATATTTGGGGGTCATTATGCTGTCTACCATAATGTTAAATTAAATCTTCCTGCATTATGGAATCCCAGAAGAGTCTTTAAAAATAAAATATTTACTTAATAAAATTAATGTCTTGCTAATCTGTTGTTGATATTTTAGCACAAAATTGTCCGCCCTGGCTGTTGTGTCTCAGTGGACTGAGTGCCAGCCTGTGAACTGAAAGGTGGCCAGTTCAATTCCCAGTCAGGGCACATGCCTGGGCTGTGGGCCAGGTCCCCATTTGGGGGCACAGGAGAGGCAACCACACATTGATGCTTCTCTCCCTCTTTTTCTCCTTCCCTTCCCCTCTCTCTAAAAGTAAATAAATACGATCTCTTAAAAATTTGTCAGGTTTATTGTCTATTGCATTCTCTCATATACATATATTTTCTAGCTTTTTCCTTAGGCTTCTTTCTTGAGTTTCATTTACTGGTCAAAATCACTATTTCACAGAATAAATGTGAAGTTTTATTGCCAGTTGGTGTTTTTGGCAAAAAATTCTACAATATTCTAGTTTATTTGTATGAAAGAGAAATTTTAACATGACAGCAACAAAAAGAAATGAATATACAACTGGTTTTTTCAGACATCACTTTTTGGGGATTTAAAACAAATACCTGTCAGTTAGAGGAAAAATAAATGGGTACAGATTAGAGGACAGAAGAAAGGAAAAAATACCCATGATGACATTGTACGGCATTATTATGCATTATTGTTTCTTGCGGTGAAATAAATATTCATTATTGAGATGTCATTTTAGTTGAAACAAACCAGAAGCAACAGGATCCTTATATGGCATAAATCTCCATGGGGAAAGCTATTTTTGTTATTTCTCAGTTGATTATTTTTAGAATTCATAGAACATATTATTAAAGTAGATTTATTTCAACAACCTCTCAACATACTAATCATTAAAATTACTCCCTTATCGATAATATTGATAGAAAATTAGCATAGTGTCTTTTAGATAGCAAAAACTGAATAAATGGTACTTTAAAAGCTTTAAAGCCAGCCCTGGCTGGCGTAGCTCAGTGGATTGAGTGCGGGCTGCGAACCAAAGTGTTGCAGGTTCGATTCCCAGTCAGGGTACATACCTGGGTTGCAGGCCATGACCCCTAGCAACCACACATTGATGTTTCTCTCTCTTTCCCCCTCCCTTTCCTCTCTAAAAATAAATAAATAAAATCTTTTAAAAAATAAATAAATAAAAGCTTTAAAGCCTATATTACCAGTTACTACCATTATGGTGATAATTGTCCTTCTAATAATCTAATTTATTCCAAACAGATTTCTCACTGGCTCTACCACTTAGTAAAGAAATCACTATGTATATGTATGTACACATACATATATATGTGTACACACACATAAAACATATATATATATACATATAAATACATATAAACACCCTGGACAGTGTGGTTTAGTTGGCTGGCACATTGTTCGGTAGCCGAGAGATTGCAGGTTTGATTCCTGGTCAGGGCACATACCTGATTGGGGGTAATCACGTGTGTGCAATCCCCCATTTGGGCACATACAGGAGGCCGCCAATCGATGCTTCTCCCTTGCATGGATGTTTCTCTCTCGTCCTCTCTCTCTAAAAAAAGTGATGAAAAAATATATCCTCAGGTGAAGATTGAAAAAAATTTAAATTCATATAAACAGAACACAAGTGCTTATAATTGGTTGTTTCTTCATAATTTTGATAAATGATAAAAAGTTTTCTTCCTTTGGAAAGATTTGAATTTGAAATTTATATTTTAGAAGTATTTTCAATTACCCAAAGAAATAGGTTACTATAGCCTTTTCAGGACCTAGTTAACCCTTTAAACCCCATTACACAAAACTACTCTCCTTTGTAAAATAAAATAGGGCTCACCATCATAGAACTCATCTCATCATGTTTTGCTAAAATGGAAGGAGACTATGGATCTGAAACACTAGCCACAGCGCCTCACAAATAGCCCTTGTAATAATGTTTTATTTGTTACCTTGTCAGAGTCTTTTGTAATCATCCCGTCTTCTAATGTTTTAGCTTCCCTAGAGGGTTTCTACTCCATGAGTGCCTTTACCAAGGCTTCGAAACTACTCTCTGACACTAGTTATGACGTTAGCACACAGAAGGGTGTATTTAGAAAATCACCAGGATTCAATACATTGTTTCCCACTGGGATACATCTGCAACCCGTGTACTCATCTCCACTAACCACTGCATGAGTCACCACGATCGCTGTTGTGTATTTGTTTACTCATCTGTGTTAGATAATCTAAACACTGCCTTGATTCACCTCAGGTTTTTCTCTTTTTCAGTATAAATTGTATATAAACTATTTAAACACAGAGTCTGACTTATAAAAGACATTTGAATATCCAGATTCTTAGAATATTTAAAGAAGAATATGAAATCCAATATTCAGAGGAAGTATGTGTTATTGGCGAACCTGTTCAGCTATCTTGGTTGCCATTATAAGTGATTTGGACCAACTAATTGCAAACGAATCAGTTGCTTTAGGATCTTCTAAATGAATTCTAACCATTTCTTGATTACATTATAAAGGCAGCCTTTAAATCAGTATGTGGTAGGTTTATAGATCAATTTATATCATGGGAAAGCCTGATTAGGATTTCATTGCTTGTCCATGATCAATCGTTATGTGAAATGAGACTGGGTTTCAAAATTTTGACTTATTTTCATCCAATAGGTCTGGTCTCTAACACAGAAATGGGCCCCTGAGTCAATGACTGTCTCTTCACAGGCTCACCTCAGGCCGGTGACAGGATTTCATGCTAATGACTCTCCCCAAAGGTTATTAATTGGCAGTTATTAACTCAGCCTCACAGAAGCCCTTTCTCAATAACTACACTGAAAACTGAAGAGTAAGGCAGTAGGAAGTAAGAAAAAGCATGTTAGAATACACAGAGGAGCTGAATTCTGTTAATACAGAGTGGAGGCCCAGAGTCCCTCCTTGAACTCTGACACAGTTGGCTTCCATATACTCTGGCCCTGCTATGACTTTTAAAATGCATCTCTGAGATTCTATTTCATTATTGCCTCTCACACATGCTCGTGATGATCCAGCAGGAGACTCTGTCAAAGGTCAACACTGAGTCAGTCAAGGACATAAGGAGCTATCCTCATTTTTTTTAAAATAAAGGCAATGCAAATCACCGCAAATCAAAAGGCAATTAATTCATTCTCTATTATGAAATGTATGTATGCCTTCAATCACAACATGTTTAGCCCATTTTATAAAGTCGGAGATGGCAGGTCTATATGGATGGTGATCACATGTTACCTGGTTCCTTATGTTCGGTATCATTTTATTTTATTTTCCACTAATATTGTTTATACCAGGCTGTTTGCTCTCTTTTCTGAAGGAATTCTTTGTCGTGTTTCAATGATGAATATTTACACATACCATGGGATAGTTTGAAAACAATAGTTTATATAAAAATCTAACACCAGCCCTGACTGGCGTAGCTCAGTGGATTGAGCGCGGGCTGCGAACCAAAGTGTCGCAGGTTCGATTCCCAGTCAGGGCACATGCCTGGCTTGCAGGCCATGAACCCCAGCAACTGCACATTGATGTTTCTCTCTCTCTCTCTTTCTCCCTCCCTTCCTTCTCTAAAAATAAATAAATAAAATCTTTTTAAAAATCTAACACCAATGGATGTGAAATTTGAAATATTTTAACAAAACTTTTCATACAGAAAAGTTCCCCTCTGTTTGTGAACCATAAATTCCATTTCTTTCCCTAAAGAAGTAAAGCCATTTTGTGAATAGCGTTTGTGCCATTTGCTGTTTCACGGGTAACTCTTCTCTCCCAGATTTTTGGCAGTCACTTTCTAAGTGTCACAAGTCATGAGGTCACGCAAAAAAAGGTTGTGGACAGAATTCCGATATTGAACTGTGGTTGCTAGGGGGCAGCACAGAGTACTTCTACAAGCACTGGGCTCCTGGTTCAAATCCTGTGTGTCTTTGGCTAGTGCACATGCCCTCTCTGGGCTTCAGTTCCTTTTCTGCAAAATAAAGAGAATCATGCAGAAAGGTCCCTTCTGTTTTAACATTCTGTTATTCTAAGAATTCATTGGGCAGCTGTGATTAGGCTGGGGGAGAGCCCCAACATATAAACAAGCACCACTTTTATCTTTGAAACACTTAGCAGGACATGACCTCCACAATCTCTCCTGAAGCAGCTTTCATCTGTTTTAACATCAGACACAACACAAATTCTGCTGAGAAATGGACTTGATGGATAGACTTCTGTTGTACAAATACATGTCATACATTCATATTTGTTTATTTTGTATTATTTTAAAATCCTGACAATAATAATTCTTCCCTGACAATATTCCCTCACAGCCTAGCCCAAGAAAACGATTCCCTTGCTTTACTTTTTGTAAAATTACAAGTGTAATGTAAATTTAATAAATCTATTACATCTATATGACATTTTGAAATGTGTATCTTTCTTATTTTGGTTGATTTTAACTTTATTTTTTATGATGATATCACTTAAAATTGTATCACATGGTAGAAAAATTTTGGGAAATTGCCCTCTCCTTTTAATATTATGTTACTGAGAACTTTTCACTTTATAGGCTGTCAAAGTCAAATCAGTGGTGGCATTTTTGGGTCAAATAAATGTGAATGAGAAACACACCTATTAGAATCAGTTAAATGTAGTTGTTGGAGACTTTCCCAGTCATAATGGAAATTTCAGCCTCTGGTAGTAAGCCAGGGACTGGGTTTACTTTATCATAGACACAATGAAATGACATGAAAATAGTTTCTGTATAACTATCACATCAGTGAATTTTCTCATTGTTCTCAGTTACATCTCAGATTGAAATAAAGACCAAATAATGTGTATTCTTTAGTCATTTTATTTCTTTCACTGATAACAATGATTCCCCCCTCCCCCAGCGCAGAGCTGAATTCCCAAATCCTCTAATTTGATTTTCAGCCGCAATGTAAACCGATGCAGCCACTAGATGGAGCCTTTCCCTTTAACGTCCGCAACGTCCTTGGCAAAGATTCTGCTTTTGAGTAAATCTGTCCTTTACGTGGTTTATTTATTTTTACGGAAACTGCTTTTGTGATAGCAATTCAGATTTACAACTATGTCATGCTGCTTGATTGGCCTTTTAAAAAGGGGGAGTGAAACAAACAGTGGTCCCTGCAGATAAAAGTGACAGGGAGCTTGCGAACAGCCAGGAACTTGTGTTGGGCTTTGCTGTTTGATCTTCTCCAATAGTAAATAAACGTTCAGAGCCTGTGTTTCACAATGGAAAAGCCTGGACCTGAGGTCTGAAGGAAGAACCTGCTTCAATCCCTCTCAGGATGCACACCTGTCACGATGCAGATGAAAGTTGTCCATCCCCACGCCCCAGGCCTGGCTGGCCAGAGCAGTCCACCCCTCCTGTTGCAGGAATTGTGAAAGGAATCAACAAACAACTCAAGCCAAGTCAGTAGACTCATTCTTCTGGCACTGTTTCGGAGGACTGTAAAGAAAGCATTCCATTCTTTTTTTCTTTTTTTTTTAAGATTTTATTTATTTATTTTTAGAGAGGGGAGGGAGAGAGAGAGAAACATCAGTGTGCTGCATTCCATTCTTTACTTGGGTGAAGAGGACAGCTTCAGGCTCCCTCAGTCAAGCTGCTCTGACGTTCTTTATGCTCTTGCACTGAGCTGGGCCTGAGCAACCTCCATTCATGGCTTTTACAGTTTTACCATTTTAAGCCAATTTCTTTTAATGGCAACCCAAACTCCCGGAGATTCAAAATAAAAATCCATTGGCTGATTTTCTGACTACTTTCTTGCTGTGATTTTGAACAATGCCACCCCTCCTTGTCCTCCACTTCCTTGTGTTTCCAAGGTCCCTGGTGCATCCTGGGTAACGTAACGGGGAACCAAATTGTTGGGTGACAACTTCTTAGGATATTCACGGAATCAGCTCCACCAGCATCTCGGGGGCGAGCGTGTCTGCCTCCATTCCCTGGGTGCAGTCTGACCAAGGCGTGTATGTGCAGTGCTCCCTCTCATCACCCTGACCACTCCATGTCCCATAAAACATGGAGGGAAGTAAAGAGAAATGAGAGTGGAGAGGTTGAGAACATGCCTTTGCCTGTGGAGGAGCTTATTTTCTGGGGCCTCACGTCTTTATCAGATTAGCTGTTGATTTGGGTCATCTTATGGACACCTGAAAGCCATCATCAGCATTCTGAATTCTCGGTGAAAGAATAGAATCTTCAAAACACCTGCATAGGTCAATCAACATCATCGCCAAGCACCCGCCCCCCCCACCCCCAGCCCGCCCGAGGGCTTTCTGCTTGCTGTTCCCTTGGCCCAGGATAGTCTTTTCCCAGACAGCCATGCCTTACTTTTTCACTTTGTTCAGGACTCCACTGACCTGCAATGCCATCCTCAGCCAACCTGGAGATATCACTGCCCTGTTCTGCCTGTTTTTGTTGTTAATTTCATGTGGGTTTCACTAGAAAGAAAAGTATGGGAGAAGGGAGAACCAGGTGTTGAAGGCACAGTGGTTTGTTTTAGTCCATGCCTTCTGGGAACACCCCAGCATGTTTCTCCGGAGAATCGGAGAATCGAGCAGCTCTGACCAGGTCTTGCAACCCAAGCCCAGGTCTTGCAGCGTCAACAGGTGTCTTTACTAGGGGTCCCCAACCTGCGGCCACACATTTAAATTTCATTTTTAAGTTTACTTAAAACATTATGAGATTTTTTTATGATTACGTGTCACAATGTATTTAATGTGTGGCCCAAGACAACTCTTTTTCCAGTGTGGCCCAGAGATGTCAAGAATTTGGACACGCCTGCCTAGACCTTCTAGCAAAAGGACACTAGGTGGCAGCAGAGGCCCAGTTAACTGGTCACTGGCCAGTGTGAAGGCAGGTAGGTACTGGAGAAAATCTCAGAAGGGACTTTTGTGGTCTAAAAGACTAGCTTGTTCTGCCTCCTTCCTCAAAACGAAGGTTAACCCTTTGTTAACCCTTGGGGCAACTGTGGCTCAGAATTTCCCCTTCTCAAAAGCGAAGTGATTTAAGAGGCATTCTCCTATTTGGTGATTTCTTAGAGTTGTGTCCCACTGACTAACAAGGCTTATTAGGGAGAAAGATCTGTGTTTGGGGTCACTGGAGATGATAGGAAGTGAGGACAGAAGGGCCTTAAGAATGAGCCCATTCGTCTGTCACCAGGACTGGGGTGAACCTACTGGCCAGTCAATTGTTTGATTATGTGGCACAGACTTTAAACTGAGTACTGGTTGGAGGACGCACAAAGTTGTCCCCAGGTGTTTGCAGTTCTCCAGGATACCCAGGGCTGCAGTTCCCCCCTCGCCGCCTGTGGACGTGCAGCCAAATGTTTATCTGATAAAGTGAAAATCCAGCCAATTGGGTATTTGTTGGCTATCGATATAATTCAAACTTTATTTTCTTTTTATTATTATTTAAAAATTAAGTTCATGTGGTGACACTGGTTAATAAGTCATATAGGTTTCAAGTGTACATTTCTGTGATACATGGTGTGTACACCATATTGGGTGCCCACCCCTCCAAGTCAAACCTCCTTCCCTCACCATGTATCTTACCCCCTCCACCCTTTTCTACCCTCCCCACAGCCCTCCGTCTGCTAACCACCATGCTGTTGTCTGCGCCTATGCGGTTTTCTTTGTTTTTCTTGTCTCTTCATCTGCTATTTCATTTCTGTATTTATTCTTTGGCACATAAGCATGAGCTAAAGCACAGTTGACTTTCGGCTCTCTGGGAATGGACTAACCAGTTCTTCAGATGAAATGTGCTGAGGGCCGAGCTGGGCTCTGAGAAGCACTGGTTTCATCATGGAAATCATTACTTATGATTACTTACTTATGGTTATAGTCTTAGCCGGCTTAGGCTGCTCTGACAAAACACTCCCAGGCTGGACTTAAACAACAGATATTTATTTCCTGCAGCTCTGGAGGCTACAGTCCAGTCCAGGATCAAGGTACCAGCAGGGTCAGGCTCTTGAGGACCCATTTCTCGGCTTGCCAATGGCAGCCTTCTCACTGTGTGCTCACCTGGAAGAGAAGAGAGATGGGTGTCTCTTTTTATAAGGGCACTAACCCCATTATGGGGGCCCCACCTTAATGACCTCATCAGCTCCCAAAGACCCCACCTCCTGACACCATCAATGTGCAGTTCTGAGATTCAGTGCATGGATTTTGGAGGGATACAAGTGAAGAGTTCTGTTATGGGCTGAATTGCAACACCCCGTTCATATGTTGAAGCCCTAACCCCCAATGTGGCTGTATTTAGAGATGGGGCCTTTGAAAGTGACTAAAGTAAAATGAGGGGTTAGGAAGGGCCCTGATCCCATAGCACTGGTGTCCTTATATGAGGAGGAGATTAGAACAGAAACACTGGCAGAACGTACAGACGTAAACAAGCTAGTTCCTGGTTTGCACTAGCTTGCATTCCAGTGTGGGGGGTGGGGATGGGGGTAGTGCTTTGTAAAATGAGATGATAATTGAGAATCTCACTGAGAACATATTAGAGATATGTGTGAAATGCTTTGGGAGTCCAGAGAAAGTTGTCATTTACTTAGAAAAAGTCTCAAGGGCTGAGACTCCTGCAAAAAGCATCAATGACAATGAACTGCCAAGTCATGCTGATTACTACATCCCAGCGGTGATGGCACTAGCTAGCTGCCCCAGCACAGCCAGCCACGGTGACCCTGTCCCACACCAAGAACCACAGGCGACCTCCCATGCAGACAACACCAGAGTGGTAACTGTGCGGTGCAGTGCCTTCCCTGTGCTGCGCAGGTGCCTGAACACATGCCTTAGCATAGACCTGACTCAGCTGTGGGATGACAAGCTTTCAAGCCAATGTGTGGATAAAATATCTGGTATGGAAGCACAGGGGAGCCTACACATCATTTTTGAAAATGTTTGCCATGATATCTGAAGTGCAGTTATGCTTTGGTCTTCAGACAGTTCAGGTAAACAATCCCAGCAACGCTCTGGATACCGGCCGCTAGCAGCACGTCTGTGGTGGGAGAGGGTGTCACATGTTCGGAGCTTTGGTTCAGCCATGCTCTCTGTTCCCAAAGACTATGTTTACCTGCTTCTCAGAAGGCTGTTTTCTTTCTTGAATTCCTGCCATCTGTGTAGACTTCAGTTCATGGAATAGCCACTAAAATGTTAGCGAAACAAAAAGACAAAAGAGCTGAATATATCCTAGATTTCTTCCTTTGGGGAAAATTTCATTCTTTGGTGCCCCAAGTTAGGTATGAGAATGAGAATGTTCCCCTCGGGTGATGACAGTGGGACATCTGGGCACCTCCGACCTCAGTACAAACCCCGAGCGTTGCAGCCACAGGGGTGAAAATCGGGCATGATCAACGTAGCATAATTGAAAGAAATGAGCACAACCTGAACAAGGCCATCCTCAAAGGCCAGGCCAGTCTGTTGACAAAACCTCCAAGAAGTTGGCTAGTCACCTGTCCAATTTTCTCTCTGCTAATAGATGACTTTGCCTGTCCTGCCAGTCCATGAAAAGAGCATGAAGGAACCAAAGGCAGCAAAACATGAAATAATAATTTAGGGAGACGCTGAAATAGGGGTAGTTTGTTGAGTTTTATTAAAAACAAATGTTTTGTTAACTGAAGCCGCAGTCTTAAATACTTTTCTTGAAAACATGCACAGTCCTATCATTATAAAGATCCAATTACACAAGTAAGTAATGTACTAGAATTTTATTTATAGCTTCCTTCTTCGGTTAGAAAATGCCTCGAACCTCAGCTAGTTAATGATCCTCAATTTTTTTGTCTCCCCAACCTGAGGGTACCTTAAGGACAGACACAGAAGGCCTAAAACTCTGTGGTCACGGAGAAGATCTGGCATCAGAAAGTAAAACAAAATTGTTCAGGATCCCTGTACACTCAGACGGGAACTGCGCAGTAGCTGGCGGCCTTCTGGGCACTTTCGCTGGGATGCCGACCTGCTCCCACAAGCAATAAATGCCGTTAGCAGAGTGCACACACTCCAGCAGCCATGGTCAATATTCCAATAACTGTGCATGCCCACCACTATAGTTCTTGACAGCGGGTGGTTCTAAGACCTCCCAGGCAATGGTGGAAATGAGGGTTAATTAGTGGGTAGCAAGCAGCTAACAATCTATTGTAATCCACTGTTAGTCCACAAAGTACTATTTAGCAAAGCATTTTCCTAAAGTTTTGTAGGGGTTTGAAACTTATTTACTCAATTTATTTCTATGTGGAAATCTCAAAAATTATTCAAGTTTCAGTGGACTTTGAACTTCATGCAATTAGCTGCAATTCATTTTTGCATGTGTCTAAATCTACCTTTTTCTAAGAAGAGGGTCAAACAGCTTTAATCATAGTTTCTGTTATCAAAAATCAGTGCTCTAATGACTCATCTGGATAACCTAGCAAAGATGACTAGAAGGGCAGCAGCTGAGAGGCGTGTTAGCCTCTGGTTGCTGAAGTCCCAGCATGGCATTCTAACAGGTGTTCTGTTAGAACTATTCCCCTGGCCTGGAAACCTTGCTGCCCTGCTGGAGAGAGCGTGAAGAAGCTGTCCCAAGGACCAGGGCACTTCCACAGCTAAAGAGGATGAGCATATTCTCCCAGTGGACCCCTTCCCTGGAAATCCCAGTGCAGGGAGGTCCTCAGGCATTCCTCCCAGAGCTGATGTTGATCAGCTCTTCAGTGCTTTCAAATCTGGGAACATGTCTAATAAAAATATTATGAAAACGGTAGAAGGCATGTTAGAACTCCTTTGAAAGACAACAGGCATATCCAAGCTGAAGCTAAATGAGGGTATTGAAAGAAGAAGCGTTTAATAAATTCCAAATCAATCAGGAAGCCACATCGATGTGACTGCCATACGAATCAGACATGGCTCTGGAAGCCGGTTCTTTACGTCCCATGCGGTATGTGGGAGTATGCAGGTCACACACTGTGCTTTTTGCTTTGAACACGTTGGCCACATCTCGTGACACGGCTCTACTGAAAGGGGTTTGCTGTGATCTGAAGGAGCATGAGGAGTATCATGGCAACAGATCAATGGAGGACCCAGCCCAGTGTTCTCAGGGATTCCTTTCTCCTTCCATCTCCAAATCCCCACTGCAACATAACATACTGCTACAGAGCAACCTTTCATTATCTTACACAAACACACTTCCAGAACATTTGTCTTTTTAGCTTGCAGGATATCTGTGATAATGAATTTCACCATTTTCCTATGGCAAAAAAGGCATTCCTTCAATTGCCTTTTAAATCCAAAGTTCTCTCCTTTACCCAATTTATACTCTGGCCAAGTCAGAGCTTTCATTCAAATGCTTTCCCATCACTTATCTTCCCAGGCTGGTGTGGAATTCCCACTCTCCCCTTGACCACTCACTCCTGCAGGTCTGCTCTACCTGTCCTGGGTTGGGGTGGTGCAGGAGCACCTGCAATTCTCCAGACAGCAACACCTGGTCTTGTGTGAGAGGAAGAAGGCACATTGCTCTGTTTTCACTTCAGCCTTATGATGCTTTACATCCATCACTCGGTTGACTTTGATTGCCCTGCAGGCACCATTCAGCTTCAGGGTTTGTAAAACGTAGCTGTTAAGTCAGCCTGCAACAGAAAATACTGCCAAACTTCACAGTCAAGGCTAAGCATAGCTTCCGAAGGCAAGGTTCCCCCCATTATAATTTTGCCCATACCTTGCCTTTTTCATGAGTTCTGTAAATGTGCATAGGGAAGCAGCAGCATCGTGAGGTCTCTGGTGGCATGCAGGCTGGCCCCAGCACTGTCCTGCAGGTGCACTGCAGTGTGTCCAACATTTTCAGTGCAAAACGGACCTTCGCTAAATAAGTTTTTGTCTCCTCAGTGTTCATAGTGCCCCAGTTACTGGGACTAAATTCTCAAGTTAAGATCAGGTCTCTATGTTCTGAAAAAGCCTTCCATATGGCCCCATCAAGCCAGGTCGGTCAGCAAAACACAATAAAGCCATGAATGAGGCCTCTACAATGTGTCGACCTAGTTGAATACAAGGTTAAACCTCAAAGCTTCCTTGAGGTCCTGAACATTTTCTTTTAGAAATAATAGCATTGCCCTAAAGTGCTTGTAGGTTACAGGACAACCTCCATGAATTTACTAATCAATTTGTTTGTCTCCTAGGCGACTGCACCCTTCAAACATCCCATTCTCTTCTGAGGCACCCATCTGGCCACGCCCAGGCCCATGGGCACTCCTGGCTCCACTGTACCACTTTGACCAAGCTCTGTTCTCTTGTGGCTACTCTGAGATATCCACTCATGGCAATGTGAGCTTTCATTCAGCTGTGGTCTTGATATTGTTATCTACTGGGTGCTCGGCAGGTGGGGCCCACACCAAGTACATGGTGACATTTATTGCAACAAGGGTGTTCTTTGCACCCACTATCCTCTACAGAAATGAGGTCCAGCAAGGGCAGTTCAGGCTCTCTGAACGGCTGTGGAGATGATGCAGAGGCCTCACTCAACAGATCTTCCATGTGACATGCAAAGTGACCTCTACATCCAGGATTCCCGCTCTTCAAGGCACACACATATGTGAGCACCATGGTGGGTGCAGAGCTCTGTTCTCAATGAAGCTTTACATAGACAAGTAATTACCATTCTGTAAATAATTCCATTCATAAAACACTAAGAAAATACTCAGTCTACATAGTGTGTCTCCCCTCTGGATTGCCAATATTATAAACATTATAAAAAGAAGCCCCAATTGTTTTATGGTTTAACAGTTACAATAAGTATTATATAAGGTAAATAAAGCAAAAAATCAAATGACTGTATTCTAGAAACTTCTATGATGCCTGTTTTTTTTTTCCCTTGGGGTGTGGGGAAAGGAGGGAGAAAACAAGGGAGAGAAACATTCTGGTTGCCTCTGGTGTACCCCCAACTAAGGACCTGGCCCACAACCCAGGCATGTGTCCTGACTGGGAATTGAACCAGTGACCCTTTGATTTGCAAGCTGGCACTCAAACCACTGAGCCACACCAGCCAGGGCAATAATACATGTTTTTAAAAAATAATCAAACAGAGTCACCAGGGAAAAAACTTTTGATCTAAGATATGCCACATTTTTTCCTCCAAAATATATTATTTTCCTCTGATTGTGTTAATTAAAGAAGATTACCTTTAATAACATAGAATAGAGATATTTTGGGTCCCATTAACTTGTAGTTAATGCTTGCCTTAAACACTAAAGAAAAAAATATCCTTAGCTTTGCTTTTGAAGAGGGGTATACACCCCGGCCCCACAAATTTGTGCAGTGGTTAAATCTTTATTAAAACACACTCTGGAGCCCCACACTATGGTCCAAAGACACCTAGATATGACTCTGGCATATTAGAATAAAATTGGGAACACTATTTCTTCAATAAGATAAAAAATTTAATAAACGTTTAAATGCCTATTTGTGCACCATGCCACCAATTAATAGTGTCTTTTAGCTCCATGAATTTGCAGAACTGTCGAGAGCATCCCCTCCACCCCTGCCATTGCTTTCTGTCATAGAGTCATGGCATTCTTATTCATGGCCTTTTAATACACGTGTAACCCATGTCTTAGGTGGTTTGGGCTGCTATAATAGAGCACTACAAACTAGGGGCTTATAAACAGCAGGCATTTATTCTCATGGTTCTGGAAGTTGGAAGTCCAAGATCAAGGTGCCAGCAGACTAGGTGCCTGGTGGAAGCCTGCTTTCTGATTTATGGATGGTGTCTTCTTGCTGTAACCTCATACGGTGGAAGGGCAAGGAAGCTCTCTGGGAAGAGTTCTACCGAGGAACAACCAATAGGATGTGTACATGTGTATAGAAGGGGTTTGGATAAAGAATTGGCTTGTGCAATTCTGGAGTATGGTAAGTCCAAAATCTCAGGGTGGGCCGGCAAGCTGCAGACCCAGGGTAGTCGATGGTGTGGTTTGAGTCTAAAGGCATCTATCTGGTGCAGGTTTTCCTTTTGCTCAGGAAGGTCTCTGTTCTCTTCAAGCCTTCGGTTGATCGGACAAGGTCCAACCCCATTAGGGATAATAATATGCTTTATTTGTAGTCCACCAATTTAAATGTTAAACTCATCCTAAAACACCTTCACAGAAACACTCAGAACAATGTTTGACCAGATATCTGACACTGTGGCCCAGCCAAGTTCACAGATGAAATTAACCATCACAGTCCACAACCACTGTGCTTGAGAATGGATTCTTTCCAAAGCCCAGCTGACACTTCGACTTTGGCTGTGGGAGTCCCTAAGCAGAGAACCAGCCAAGCCCACCTGGACTTCTGGCTTGAGAACAAGAGCTAGTCAAGAGGCCTTGATTTAAGTCACTAAGTTTGCGGCCACACAAAGCAAATGTGCAGGCCTTTGAGGTGTCAGAAGGGTATGGGGAAGTCAGAGGGAGAAAGTTCCAGGCATAGAGAGCGGCATGAAAAGGCACAGGTCTCCACAGAGGTGAATGTTCTGTGATGGCCAAGGTGTAGGAGAAGAGGTTGAGAAGGAAGTTGAGGCCAGATTGTAAGTCTTGAAGGCTAGTTGAGAAGTTTGATGCAGGAATTCTGTGAACGTGGGCCTCCTGGGTGACAACTATGCTTTATCTTAATGAAAAGCTCTAGTGCCCCTCATGTGTCTTGTCGAGTATGGCATGTACGGTCTTTCTGGGTTCTTTTCTGTGTTACTCCATTCAACCTGCACATAGGGTATCTGTGAGTGATTCCCACTTTACAACTGGGAAAACTGAGGCTGTGAGAATCTTAGATACCTCACATCTATTCAGCTTGTTCGAGGCAGAGTGGGAAACAGACAGAGGAGGATCTGAACACTGGTGGGCCTCGCGCCTGGGAGGTGGGAGACAGCTGGGCTGGGGGGTGTCTCTGCTGCCCCAACCTTTCAGTCCTGCACGTCACAACTCTCATGTTATGAAGGGGCTCCCCAGAGCATGCATGGCCCCGAGTCGACATCTGAGGGATACTGAATCAGTGCTGTGCTTTTTATTTTCTTCACTTTCCAGATGATTAACTATATTTTAAATTTCAGTGAGTCATGGCCATCTCAAACAGAGCCAAACCAATGTAGGCCACCCTAACCTCTCTCCTTTCCTCCTTTTTCTTCTCAAAAATGCTTGTAAAAGCCTGTTTGTGATCAGAGAGAAGAGTCTTTTGGGGAGGGGTAAGTGCGACAGAATCAAAATCTAATGAAGAGCCAAGACTGTAGGCCAAAAAGTGATGTAAATTAGGCTGAGTTTGGTCATTTTAAACCAACTCCCAGACTCATCCTTCATTCTGGGCCTGGGCTGTGGGTTCTAGCATCATAAAGCAGGGTTTCAGCTGTCTCCCACTGACATGTTTATGGGTTCCCGGGGTGCTGCCCTTGGGGTATTTCACAGCCCTGCTCAGCGGTCCTCACAGCAAAGCAAAGGGCTAGATTTCTCTGAAAATGGAACTCTAACGTGGCCCTCACCACTGTGTGCTGCCAGGCCTGCCCAGAGCCCGCAACATCAAGATGTGGGCCCCCTTGTTCAAAATGTAGACGGCAGGGCCCTGTGACTGCTGAGGTCCCTGGGGCCAGGGGCCTGGTCCCTGGGCAGCCAGGCAGTGATGATGCCTCTGGCCCGCTTGCCACATAGATTTCCAAACCCCTTCACCTTCCCTCTCCGTTGGCATCTGTGTCCACAGGTCTGTCCACACTTGCTGGGGACCTGCCTGTGGGGAATCCTAGGTTTCGTAGTAACAACTTTGCTATATTTACAGTCTTTCTCGGGGTGCAGTATAAGGAAGGTCATCACATCACGCAATGTTAGTGAGCCTGGGGATGCGGCGCCTCCCTTTGTTTCCGTGATGGAGCACCTGGGGCCCCGGAGGGCTTGAGGGGCATCTCCAAACTACACAAGCAGCTGGGGAGCAGAAGCCTCCTCCCAGTGAGCTGCGACTGCATCTTATTTACTTATTTTCATTTACTTATGTTCAACACTGGTAATACCCATAACATAAAATTTACCATCTCCAGCATATTTCAGTGTGCCATCACCACCGTTCACTTCCAGAACGTTTGCACCCTCTCGAACTGAAACTCTGCACCCAGTAAACAACAGCTCCTTGTTCTCCCCAGCTCCCAGCCCCTGGCAGCTGTCACTCCACACTCTCTGCGGGTGTGAGTCCTCTGGGGACCTCATGTGAGTGGGATCATATAATATTTGTCTTTTAGTGCAGGCTTATTTCACTCAGCATAATGTCCTCCAGGTTCATCGGTGTTGTAACATGTTACAGTTCCCTTCTTCTTTTTAAGACTGAATATATTCCATCATGTGTTTATACATTTTGTTTACTCATTCATCTGGATAGACAACTCGAACTGTTTCCACATTTTTGCTATTGTGAAAAATGCTGCTTTGAACAGGGTAGGCAACTATCTGTTCAAGTTCCTGCTTTTTTTTCTTTAGGATCATAATTTATTCAATCATCCTCATTATAATTGGAAATTTGATTGCTTCTTTTTTCACAATTTGAACCAAGATGTTCACTTCTCTTTGCTGGCCTCTCTCTGTGAACTCGGCCAGATCCCTAAAGCTAGACTATTTCCTCACATTCCTGCTTTTGATTCTGTGGAGTCTTCTTTATTTTCATATGCCTAACACTGAGTGACATTACTGACATAAACACAAAATCAAGTTTTGTTGCATGATATATGAATAAATTAATGTTCCATAATAACCGGTCTTTTTTTGTCTCTTGAAAACAAAAAAAACAAAATGAGACGCTGCCTCCACTTTAAACTAGCCGAGCAGAGACATCTGTGTTTTTTTCTCCTTCACAATGTCATCCCCAGAGAAAAAGAAGAACAAATCCAGATGGCAAACTTGATCTTCCCTGAAGCTCACAGAGCAGCGGTGAGCCAGGGAGCGTGTGCGTGGGCGCCAAACGCGGGGAGACCTATGGGGGTGCTGATGGCCCGAGAGCAGGTGCCCCCTATAGAGGCCCCAGGGAGCCAGCAGCCCATGAGTTTTCTCACGTGATGCTGATAACAGCAATCAGGACTGAAGATGCGGTCTCTGTTAGGAAGAGCAGCATCTGCTGTAAAGAGGCTGCAGAGGTTCCCCTTGGCAGCACCCAGGAGCAGGAGATATTGCACAGAGAAAAAGCAATAACTGCACTCTCTGAGAATTCGCCCCGTGTCAGACATGACGCTAGCACTTTAGACGTGACTTTGACAAGTGACCTCTGTAGTGAAGCAAGGGGGTCAAGGACTTCAGACTCTGCGCAGCCCACAACCATCATTCTCTCTTAGTTGGGGAGAAGTAATGCACACACAACTCGTGTGCACACACAAACACTCACACACGTACATGTACATGCACAGAGCTGAGCCACAAGGAGCTTCATTTTGAACCAGGGGAAAACTGTGGCCTGGTATCATTTGCATCTTGTGTAAATAGCTGGTCTTTTATTAAAAGGTAAATTTAATAAGAAAGAAAAAAGCATAGGATCTATTCAAGATAAAGTAAGAAAAAAGGAGGAAAAATAGAAGAAAAAAACACAAAGCCCACCTGGCCATGAAGTAAACAGAAACAGGCCAAAGGCATTCCAGCAAACTCAATGAAATAAACTCTTTCTAAAAGGCTGCCTACTGTAGAGACACAGAACTTGAAATGATGGAAACTATGAAAGAATAATGGTTCTTACATAATTAACATGAGCTGATTGATTAATTTTTATTACCCATCCAGTATATGCTCACTGTACCAATTTTCCTCACTATCCACAGACTCAAAAATGATGTCCAGTAAAAAGCACAGGCTCTGGTGGATTAAAGTACACTGCCTTTTATTCCTTGGCTTTTTAGATAACATCAGTTAAGTACCGTTATAGTATGAACCTTCAGGCGTGGCCCTGCAGTACTACAGACAGCCTGCTGCTGGCTTGTCTGTCCAATTGTATGAGTGGGCTTGGCAGTCCAGACCATGTGTGGCAGGGGACAGCCAGCAATAGTTACAGAGACAGTCATCTTGCAAACACAAAAATTGTCTAGAGAAAGAAAAGGTGGACATTAAAAAGAGGTTCTGATTGGCTTTGAAGAAATTTGGCTGAAGTAATTCTTTCCAACTAGAGAGTTCTACCCTATTTCTTTTTTTCCTGTAGAAAGAAACACTTTATTGGATAATTTTATAGATAGCTATAGATTATTCACACTGTAAAACATTTTCACTTTTTCCCTTTGCACTTTCTTACCACATCATTGCCAAAAGTGAGATATTCTGGGATTTAGTTCCCTATCATAGTGATGTTGCTTTTTTTTAAAAAAAATAAGACTCTCTTTTTAGGAGCAGTTTGAGAGTTATAGCAAAATTGAGAGGGCGGTATAGAGATTTTCCACGTATCTCTGCTCCCACACAAGTGCAGCTTTCCCCACTATCAACATTCCCACCAGATGGCACATTTTTACAATGGATGAACCTACATTGGCTCATGCACATCATCACCACCCAGAGCCCATAGCTGGCATTACAGTTCACTCTTGGCGCTGCACATTCTCTGGGTTTGGACAAATGTCTAATGACAGGCACCCACCATTATGGTACCATACTG
Organism: Phyllostomus hastatus; assembly: GCF_019186645.2. Classification (NCBI taxonomy): domain Eukaryota; kingdom Metazoa; phylum Chordata; class Mammalia; order Chiroptera; family Phyllostomidae; genus Phyllostomus; species Phyllostomus hastatus. The sequence continues at coordinate 35,653,487 of NW_025334028.1, forward strand.
CCCTAGAAATCCTCTGTGCTCTGCCCATGCATCCCTTTTCCCTGTCTCTATTTTATCTGTTAATATAGATTTAAGAAATCATGAGGCATCTGAATTTTACCAAGAATTTTGACCATATCTGTGATAATAGCTATAGGTATGGTAATAGCTATGGTTTAATGACAGGACACATATAACAGCTCAAGGGGCTTTTGACCCAATACATTTAAAATAAGCTGTCCACATACAAACTTCAGTGTGTGGGACTGAACCTATTCATGTAGGTCGTTCAACACTCAGTGTACTACTGAAATGATCACTGAATTGACTCATCTCACCAGGATTATTACTTGAATTCCACTGTGTAGCTTCCATCCATGTACAGTGAATAACAACGCAGAGGTATGATGCACCAGCAGCAGCAGACAGCCGTGATCCCATATACCGCACTCTCAGTGCTATTTACACAGGAGAAATACACAGGGCCGTTGTGGTGGTCAGATTGAAAGCATAACTCAGCTGTGGGTTTGCTGGTGTCATGAGCCAGATACCAGTTCATATCTTTCAATCCACTGGAGAACAAATTCTAGCCTCATCAGCCCACTGAGTCGCAGGCATGGTCATTCATAATGCTATAGATTTACGAAAATGGGGCTTCCTTAACTGCAGTGAGAAATTTACCTCCTTGTCACCACCAGGGAAAATTACTGTCATGGCAAAACAGGCTTCTCATTTTTAATTTCATTGGTTTAAGAACATGAGGTCCATCCATCTGACCCTATTGTCTTGGATTTATAAAAACAATAAATTATTAAAATACATTAATTCAGATTCCAATCACATTAATGCTTCATCAGTCCTTCATTAATAATGACACATAAAATGAAATGCAAATGATAAGAAGCAAAGTTAATCATGAATTGACAAACTTTCTTTGTAAAGTAGCTTCCAGGAGTTTAATAAATTCTGATTCATACATTCAGCTGACAGCTATTTCTCTGGGCATCTATTGTGTGTCAATCACAGTACGAGATGTTGTGGATGGTAATCAAGAAGGTGTGAGGTGAACAAATAGGAAGAATTAACATTGTTAAAATATACATAAAACCCAAAGCAATCTAAAGATTCAGTGCAATGCTTATCAAAATACTAATGTCATTTTTCATAGAACTAGAACAAATAATCCTAGAATTTATATCGAAACATTAAAAAACCCCAAACAGCAAAAACAATCTTGAAAAAAAACCAAAGTTGGATGCATCACACTACTTGACTTTAAATTAAACTACAAGGCTACAGCAATCAAAACAGCATGGGCCTGGCATAAAACAGAGACATAGATCAATGAAAGAGAATAAAGAACCCAGAAATAAATCCATGCCTATATGGTCAATTAACCTATCACAAAGGAGACAAGAATATACAATGGGGTAAAGACAATCTCTTCAATTAATGGTATTGGGAAACCCAGATCACCTTCTTATACTCAAAGAATAAACTCAAAATAGGTAAAAGATTTAAATGTAATACCTGAAACCATACAACCCCTAGAAGAACTCATACAACTCAACACCAATAAATATACATACATACATACATACATACATACATACATACATACATAAGTATGTAAATAACAATCCAATTTAAAGGTGGGCAAAAGACCTGAACATACATTTCTCCAAAGAGGATATATGGATGGCCAATAGACATGAAAAGATGCCAATATCACTAATCAGGAAAGTGCAAGTCAAAACCTCAATGTGATGTCACCTCACACCTTGCAGAATGTTCATCATTATAAATCAACAAAGAGCAAGTGTTGGAGAGGATGTAGAGAAAGGGGAACCCTTGTGCACTGTTTGTGGGAATGTAGATTTGTGCAGCCACTGTGGAAAGCAGTGTGGAGAAACCCCCCAAAATTAAAAATGGATGTCTTTTGATCCAGTGATTAAACTCCTGGAAATTTCACTGAAGAAATTCAAGACACTAATTTGAAAAGATATATGTTCCTCTGTGTTCATTGCACAATTATTTACAGTAGCCAAGATATGGAAGCAACCTCAATGTCCATTGACAGACGACTGAATAAGGAAGATGTGGCACATATATGCAATGGAATATTATTCAGCAATAAAAATAATGAAATTTTGCTATTTGTTTCAACATGGATGGACCTAGAGGGCATTATGCTAAGTGAAATAAGTCTGACAAAGAAAGAGAAATGACATATAATTTCACTTATATTTGGAATATTAAAAGTAAATGAACAAACAAAGCAGAAACAGACTCATAGAGAGTATTTTGATGGCTGTCAGGTGGAAAGGGGGTTGAGAGGCTGGGTGAAAAGGGGAAGGGATTAAGCAGTACAGATTGGCAGCAACGAGAGCAGTCATGGGATGTACGGTACAGCACAGGGAACACAGTCAATAATAATGTAATAACTATGTATGGTGCCAGATGAGAGCTAGCTTATCAGGGTGATGACTTCATAAGCTATATAAATGTCTAACCATTATGCTGTATACCTGAAACTAATAGAACATTATATAATAATAGAATAGAATATTATGTCAACTATAACTTAAAAGTTAAATTAAAAATACTAAAAATACAAAAAATAGGGTGTGTGTGAGATGCTTTGGATGATTGGATACAGAGTTTGCTGATCCCCATAGTAAAAATCACTCTATACTGAATCATCATAGAGAAAGGCAGCACAGTGCTGACACAGATGTGTGTGACATGCAGAGAGAAGAAAAGCAGGGCAGGGGGCAGTGGGAAGGAGAGGATCAGCAGTTCAGACAGAAGACCTCTATCACTGCCCCCTTGCCCATTAGGCTGTGACTTCAGGATGAGCCAACCTGGCCTAGGAGGACTCCTGGCTCCCCATCTGGATGTGAAGCCCTTGGGGGATCTGTTCTAAGAGCGGGAGCTGAACGTTCAGGCTTCGGCAGTAATGACTGTATACAAGCTAACACTATAGGGAGAGAAGGGAGTCTAGTCCAGGGCCAGCTCCAGCTCCCAGGTGGCCTCCCAGCTTGTACTTAGCTAAGGGAGCCATCCTACAAGGGGCTGGAGATGACGAACTGGGAAAAGAGGCCTAGGGCATGTGGGGCAGAGAGTTTCAAAGGAAGGCACAGCAATAGGAGAGGGGACAGGTCAAAGGTATCAGCCATGTCAGGTGTTTGGCCTCCTGTCTGTGAGGGGACATGGCTGCAGACTCTGAGATGGTCTTAACTAGAGGGACACAGGGACCCAGAAAGGCCCACCCATGGGCATCATGGGCCCTTACATGACTCTCTCCAAAGACAAAGGGCAAAGGGAGGAGAAATCATATTCTAATGTAGGATGTACATGAGATGGCCCCCTAAAGATATCACTGACCTGAAGAGGGAAGATCCTACTTATGGAACTCACATGTCCACCTAACTTGGTAAATTAAACTACACCACAGTTAGCAGTGGCAAGATGTACTTTATTAGATTGTTTTCTCTTTGTGCAAGTAACCAACCTGCCCCTTTTTAGCCAATTGTTTTACTGTGCTACTGGATGTACACTGAGCCTGTAAACCACACACAGAGATGACAGCACTGATTTTCCTGGGCATGAAGTTCAAGGTGTTATGTGTTATCAAAATGAGATAGTGTGTCCAAGAGCATGGGTTTGGCTTCCCCACGTGTGCAGCATGTCCACAGGGGCTGGCATGGGGGCTTGTCCTTGGCAGTCTCCCACCTATTGACCTCTCTTGACCCATGTTCCCATGATTGCAGGGACAGAGAAAGGATGAGGTGAACCAGGTGGGTCCTAAAACTTCTGCCCATAGGAGACCCTGTGTCATTTCCACTGCCATTTAGTTAGCAAGTCACATTGCAGTGGCTGAGCTCAAATGTGCCAACATCTGGAAGGAGGCCAGACATTTGTGGGACTGCTGTGGCTTGTCTCCCTGAGACCTCCCATTCCCGTCGGTCAATTGCAGTGTGGAAGGTGGTCACAGTCTCACAGTGCGCTGGAGCCAAAGTCACCTCTCAGGAGCCTGGCAAATTCTCCCAGTTGGTGTAGGGTGACATCCCAGCTGTGCTGTATAGGTATCTTCAAAGGGGTGGTGGCTGAAGTGATTCAGCTGGGTTGGAGTCTTTTCAGTAGTTGTATTACAGTAAATACTGCTTAATTACTTATTTTGTTGAAGCATGCATGAAGACACAAACTGGAGACACTGCAGCCAAAACGTGTATCTGCTATGGACTGAATGTTTGTGCTCCCCCCAATTCATGTGCTGATATCTCATCTCGAGTGTGATGGCTTAAGGGATGCCGCCTTTGGGAGCTGATTAGGTCTGAGGTGGAGCCCTCATGCCTGGATTAGTGTCCTTATAAAAAAGGCCCCAGAGAGTACCCTTACCCCTTCCTCCAGGTGAGGACACAGCGAGAAGACCCTATCTAAACCAGGAGGAGCATCCTCAGCAGACACAGAAGCTGCTGGCATTTTGATCTTAGACTTTCAGTCTCCAGAGCTGTGAGAAATAAATGTCTGTTGTTGATAAGCTTCCCAGTTGGTGGTTATAGCAGCCTGAGCTGAGCATCTCTCAGAGTCAAGGAAAGGAAACACTCATGTCTATGTTCTCTAGGGGTTTTGGTGTGGACTCCAGACCCCTGGGAGAATAAGAGCAATGTCTGAAAAGGCTTTTAAACTGGGCTGGGTGTTTGGAAGAGCACAGCTGGGTGCAAGCTAATGGATAGTCATGGAGATGCCACTCAGAGCTTAGGCAGCGCCGGGCATGCTGGTCTGGCCCCACAGTGGAGGCAGGAGGCTGGGGGAAATGGAAAAATGGGCTGGGCATCTATCACTTCAGCCTGCCCTTGTGCAATCTCCCTGGGACTCTTGGGGACATTTAATTTGCCATGTTTTCTTAGATGTTGAGCACTCTCATCAGTCAGTGTGAGCTCATAAAACAGGAATGAGGTGAATCTACAGGTGAATAACTCTCTATGGCTTGGCCCCTATAGATATTTGGAAAAACTTATTGAGCATGTTAGGGAATATGGGATATGATGGAACCAGAAACAGGGAGGATTATAAACTTCTCAGGATCCCCCGACTATGGGTCCACATGGAACATACACAGCTGGGGCTGAGGTTGGCAGGTTCCCACCTCTGAAACTAAGGGACTTGGGGGAAGACCCACAATGGGAGGAACAGGACACCAGCCTCTCCCTCCCTCTGCATGGACAACAGAGCTCTGAGCATGCTCTGGGCTGAGGGAAATGCCTCCTTTCCCCCACAAGATATCACACCCTTGAATCAGAGTCTGCTTTCATCACCAAGGAGCTGCTCCTGACCTCCTGGTCACTCAGGATTGGGTTAATATTAAATGATTTGAAACTCCTAATATAGTCTTGCCTCTTCTATTTGGAGAACAAATTTTTCCTTTAATAATTTTCTGTAAGCTTTTGGCAGTCCATGCTATTCCTCATATTTATTTTTGCTCTTGTTCTCAGCCCACAGATGTTGTCATCGCTGAGGTAAACCCCTGGTTTAGAAATTTGGGCCAAAAAATTTATGGTTTCTCTTTCAGCTTTTAAATGTAGCTTCAGAACTGTTTATTATCTCTGAATTTCATGCTAAGATACCAATAGCTGGGGAGAAAATGGATCACTCTGAAATTAAATCACCTTTAAAATAGGTCAGTTCTGTGCTACCGTAATTGCATTTTTCTTTTAAACAAAGTCACACACTGCTAACAACTTAAATAAAGCTTACTCTTTGGAAATGAAATTGAAAAATGCACTCTGGCTCACTGTGGGTGAGGTGTGCTATTCAAGCTGGACTTTATAATAGAAAGGAGTGGAAAGGAGCTTATCAAAACAGAGCATGACTGATGTCTACAGGTGGTCACATGGATAACCCTTTGCTCAATGAGCAACTGTTGCAGGATTGCTGTGGTTAGACTCTGTCCTCTTTTTCTGAGCTCCTCCCTTCCATCACTGTTACACACACACACACACACACACACACACACACACACACACACATTTTTAGGTCCTTGTGCCATTTGTCCTGTATTTACTCATCTCCACAAAAGCAAGATCTGGGAAGACTTAATGTCTGTCAATGACAAGGTGAAGGGCTAGGCTTGGACACCACAGTCTAGTTGCTGGAGGCTCAGTCCTCTCTGCCAGTTGGTCTCACTCCTATTGGCCTTGACTGGTCATTTTCTCTTTCCTAGAGATACAGTATGTCTATATTTATTCCATCTGTTAAAGAAAAAGCTAAAAGTTTATATCAAAAATCATAATTACCAGTATAATACTATTACTAATATTTTCCTATTATTGTCTTTCTATAGAGTACTGTGCAATTTTGTGTCATAGCATCAAAGCTTATGCCTGACTCCCTCACATGTTTGATTATCGAGATGTTTTAGTCCCTGCCTCAATGCCATCAATGGTAGTGGCAATGGTGTTGGTGATGGTGATAATAGTTGGTGATTGGTGATTGGTAATAGTTGGTGATTATTGATAATGTTGATGGTGATAATGACATTAGTGATGGGGTTTCTGTTGTTATTACTGATGGTGTTGATGGTGCTGTTGGTGACAGTGTTGGTGATGGTATCCATGAGGTATTATTGATGGTGTTGATGACTGTTTTGTTGATGGTGATGTTCTTTGTGATGGGATTGGTGACAATGTTGGTGTTAGTGATGGCATTATTGATGGTAATGGTATTGGTGATGATTGTGTTATTGATGGTGACATTGTTGGTGACAGTGTTGCTTGTGGTGATGGTGAGGTCATTGGTGATGGATTGGTAGTAGGCCCTTTGGCCTAGGCCACTTCACAAAACCACACCCAGAGGCAGAAGCCAGTTGCTCAAGCACATATCAAAAGGGGTATTTCCCAGAAGGAGCCTAGAGTTTATGGTGTTTACTAAGGAAAGTAGAGCCAATGATCACCTATATGTGGTGCTATTGCAAACACCATTGTCCCCCAAAGTTTTAATCACTTAAAATTGCTTTGCAGTTTGTGTCTTTGTGTTATTAACCCTGCCCTTATCATATCCTCTCCTCCCACTGCAAAACACATTCTTTGAAAGATGAGATAGCCTTTCCCTCTCTAACAACATACTCTCAAGAGGCATTTCCCTCTGATCTTGTCCCAAGATTACTAATGTATCTCCCAAGAAGCGAGTTTAGATTTATCTTCTGTGCCCTCCATAGCCCATCAGTGGTATGTTTTCCTCCTTGGAATGTCTGTAGTCAGCTCAGAGCTCAACCTACCCCTCACCTATAAGGGATATATGAGATCTTTTGTGTGCATTTTGTGAGCTAAACACATTGCTGCTCCTTCTTTTCCTTGTGTTCTGGTTGCATCATTCACTTCATTCTGCTAAAACTATCATGTATTTTTTAAGCCTCCTTGAACTCTTCTTGCAAAAGACAAAGACTAAGCAAATAATAATACCTGGATGAAACCTAAATTCAGCCAGAATAAAGACAGAGGAATGGACATGTTAGAACCAGCATGATCCCCACTTCAAAAAGTTTTGTCTTCATCTCTGTTTCATCTGGAAATGCAGTTTTGTAACATACCAAACCTCAGCTCCCGAGAGCCATGTTTTTCCTCAGCATTTACTTTTTGCTTCCACAAAGGTAGTGGCACTGATCCTGTGTTCCTAATTTCTGTGTATGTTCAGGTATCTGCTCAACAGTTCTAAGTGATCTTATTGGCAGGAGGACTCTGGAAGGACCCATGTGTCTGGTCTTCTCCAAGAGACTGTGGTAGCTTCTGCTTCTGTAACTCGTGGCATTTTTGTCATTACAGCCTCGTCAGGCTGATGAGTAGCTCAGAAGTCACTCTATCATTAAAGTCCACTTCACTCATTCCTCTCCTTCTTAGCCATCCTGATTCCTCTCTTCTTCTCTTCATTGGGCCTCTACTGAATATAAGCATTATGAGTTTCCAAAAACCCATTTATAAAGAGAACATGGATTTGGGGTAAATTATTTACAGTAAATGTTAGTAAAAGAAACTTTTTTTGCTTTAGCTTGTCTCCTAAATTCTTTAATGACCTTGGATGTCTGAACACAGACTTCGTTTTTTAATTATTCCAGCACAGTGCTTGCAAGGTGCAATATCCTGACTATTTATGGAATTTAGATGAAATACAGTGGTCTGAAAATTTGCTCTGACACATCATGAGGGAGACAAGTGTGATGCATTGCTACTATAAAGGTGGGAGTTGCTGGCAGTACTCTGGAGACAGATGTAAATAAAACAAAACTTTTATATGGAAAATTTCAGACAAGAACATGCACAAGTAGACAGAATTTTAAGTCCCATGTACTTATCAGCCAGTTCTCTGTACTGTCAGTTCATGGCTGATTTTTGTTTCATCCATGCTCAATCTATTCTTTCCTCCCTCTGCCCATTGAGATTACTTAACAGGAAATCCCGGAGAAGTGCGCTTCTGCCAGAAAGGCACAAGCAAGTCACCCCACAGAATGACCCGTGTTACTTGTTTGGAGACCTCAGCTCCCCTCGAACCACAGTGACCATCGTGGTGGCACTGACTCATCTTTCACAGAGATGCTCCAGAATCCTGAGATTTAAAGTGTGGGCTGGTTTTTCAAAGTAGCACATTATTTCCAGAAAGTAGAGATCTGTCATTCTTTTTCTAAGTTAAACATATCTGTTGTGAGACCTCTGGGGTTTGACTTAGAGGTTTGGGGACAGAGGGTGCCTGTCTGTGTTCTACAGACGGGCTGATAGACGCCATGTTTTCTGCAAAGAGCTTCATGCCTGGAAATAAGTTTGTACGAGGTCCTACTGATCAAGCCCGGGCTTACCTTTGTGTTGGGCAGTCGCTCAACAAATGTTTATTGAGCATCTGTTGTGTCCTGGGCATAGCAGGAGACAAGACCAGCAGGGTCTCTGCGTCCCCAGGGTTGACATTCTAGTGGGAGGGGTTGCTGGGTCTGGGTTTTTAGGAAGGCCTGACCCTTACATGCACCCTGTACACGTGGTGAGGACTATTTGAGGTGAAATTCAAAGTGCTTAGGTATATGTGAATTCACCGAGTGAACGGACTTGGTTACACAGGAAGAGAAACCTGTTTTCAAGAAGGGGCTGTGAATGAATTCCATTTGCTCATGATGACCTAGAGCTACCTGGGACTTCCAGCTGGACACAGGTGACCTGTAGGTGCAGATACAGGTCTGGAAAAAGGTGAAAACAGAGGGATTAAACATTCCCTACAACTGTCATATTTAAGGTTTTTTGAAAACTGATAAAATGCAAGTGCTTGGGGAAAAAAACAGAAATGAGCAAAATGCCCATTCATCCTCTATTTTTTCCAAGTGGAGAGCAAAGGCTGAGGGAAGCAACAGAGCAGTGGAGGGAGCCCTTTGTGCAGGGGTATGCTCGCTCATGGAAAGGTGGTGGGCTGGGATTGCAGTAGGACACCCCAGATCTACCTATGTGTCAGAAGCTCTCCTTGGGGAGAAAGGGAGGAACCTGTGGCTGGGAAGATGGAGAGCAAAGCTTCCGGAGGTCAGCAGGGTGGCTGGGGCTGGAGTGGAAAAAGGGGCAGCTTTAAAAAGTGTTTTAATATTCCAAGATTTTATAGACAAGACACTACTTTCTAATGCATGTAACCCACTAGATCAGGAGACAGGCCTCATTAGACACTGATAAGCTGGCACCTTGACCTTGCACTTCCAGCCTTTTAGAACTATGAGAAATATCTGTTGTTTAACTCCACCCCATCTAAGGTATTTTTTACACACCCAAGCTGATTAAGACAAGTGGCTCTACTCACTTCCAACTCTCAAGGAGAGAGTGAGTGCAAGAGCACACTCACACTGTTTTTCTGCTCTAAGTAGGAAACCGGAGGATGAGGAGAAACAGGGGAGGTGATTGTTTGATGCTTCCTTCTAAGGCTGAGGGCTCCAAACACTCCTGTCCAGAGACAGGGTGCAGCCGGTGAGGGGCAAGTGGACCTCCTAGGGTGTGAAACACAAGGAGGCACCAAACAAATAAAAACACTCTCACGAATCAAGATAAAATTATCTTAATGCAACATGTTAAGGCAGCTAAGTTAATGCAAAAAATGAACAAAATTTCAAAATTTGACATAAAGGCAAAAAATCAGGAATAGTGATCCTGTCTTTATTTAAAATGTTGATTTTTTTTTGGTCACAGAATCTTGCATTTTGATTTTTGATTTTTAAACATATTGCATTAACATATCATTACCCTGATGACAGATTTCTGTGCTTCACTCTCCTCACCCTACTCATGGCTATCTCTGCAAGAAAAGAGTCTGTGTGTCTTGTTTGAGGGTATATCGGCTCCTCATAAGAGCCCCTCTTCCTTCTCCATTTATTTATGGTGGCTGCAAGGACCTCTGTGGGGGAGACAGCACCAGGCATTTTATTTGCATGGGGTTAGGAATCTAGGAGATTCTAAGAAAATCTAGAAAGTTGGCACAGAAATATTCATTCAGTCATCCACTCATCATCCTTTCATTCATTCTTCCATTCTTTTGTTCATTCATTTGTTTATTCACTCAATCATTCACTTTTTATTTGTTTACTCATTTGTTCATTCATTCCTTCACTGTTGTATTTATTCACTTGTTCATTTACTCATTCATTCTGTTTGTTTAACTTTATTTTTATTGTTGACACTATTACAGATGTTCCCATATTCTCTCCCTTTGGCTACCTCCACTTGGCCCCTGCCCCTTCTTCTCTCCAGCTGCCACCACACCACTGTCTGTGTCCATGAGTTATGCCTATATGTGCTTTGGCTAATCACTTCATCTTCTTTCATCCAATGTATCCCAAGCCCCTCTCCCCTGAGAGCTGTCAGTCTGTTCCATATATCCATGCCTTTGTTTCTATGTTGTTCATCAGTTTATTTTGTTCATTAGAGTATACATGTAAGTGAGATCATATGGTATTTGTCTTCCTCTGCCTGGCTTATTTCACTTAGCATAATACTCTCCAGTTCCATCCATGCTGTCACAAAAGGTAACATTTCCTCATTTTTTATGGTCTCATAGTATTCTGTTGTGTAAGTGTACCACAGTTTTTTATCCACTCATTTACTGATGGGCATTAGGGCTGTTTAGAGATCTTGGCTATTAGAAAATGCACTGCTATGAACATAAGGATGGATATACTTATTCTGATTGGTGTTTAGGGATTCTGAGGATATATTCCCATAAGTGGGATTACTGGGTCGAAAGACAGTTCCATTTTTGAGTTTTTTGAGGTAACTCCATATTATTTTCCACAGTGGCTGCACCAGTCTGCATTCCCACCAACAGTGCACTAGGGTTCCCTCTTCTCCACAACCTCGCCAACACTTGTTTGTTGATTAATTGATGATAGCCATTCTGACCGGTGTGAGGTGATATCTCATTGTGGTTTTAATGAACCACATTACATTTCTCTGATGGTTAGTGATATTGAGCATCTTTTTATATGTCTATTGGCTGTCTGTATGTCATCCTTGGAAAAGTATCTATTCAGGTCCTTTGCCCATTTTTTAATTGGATTGTTAGTCTTCTGTTGGCTTGTTTATTCACTTGTTCACTTAACACTTCATCTGTTTACTCATTCATTTGTTCACTCACTCATTCCGTCATTCACTTACTCACTTCTTTAACACGGTTTTACTGGTAAAGATCAGGACCTAGTTCCGGAAAGGTGGGTGCCATTGTTCTCCATCAGGCCCTCGGGCCAGAGCACCAAAGTGTCTGCAAACCAGGCTGCTGGCTCTGCCTTTGGAGGGGTGAGGCTTCCCTGATCCGGCTGCTGTCTGTCGGTGGGCTGGGATCCCCGAGCACAGGCTAAAAGGGGCACCTCTTTAGTCAGGGTGGGTAATGCCATGATGGAGGTCATGTGCAGGTCAAGTGCTCCCTTTTCCATGACTGTGTGACTCCCTGAGCTGGGGGGCCGCAAGCCCTGGGGAGGGCAGAGTCACTGGGGGAGACTTCCTGCCAGGGCCACTTTCCCTCTGAGGAGGAGAAAGGAATCACGGGAAGGGAGTGTCAGCTCCGGGAGGATGATCTCAGGAGGAGCCAGGCTATTCCAAGCTGAGAATGAAAAAGGGATAAAGAGGACGCTCTCTCTGTCTTGAAACCAGGGACACACGTTTTCTGATCTGAAAGGTAGAGCCAAGCTCCTGCATCATTCATGAGCCATGCCACTTCTAGGATGAGGGAGTTATTTATAGCATCTAATCTTTTTTTACCAAACGATACTGCCCAGGCTGCAGGACTAGTCACATTTAGGGCAAGTGTCCCGCTCCTGATGGGATCCCACTGATGTCCTGAGACGTGTACAACTCGTGCTTGATGAGTGTGTGAACCTGGTATCTGCTGCGTTTCTTCACCATGGAACAAGTTTTCAGCAACAAGTGCCAGTAGTGAGCTTGATGTTCTCCAGGTTTCCCAGCTGCTTCATTCAGTGGGCCACGTGTTCAGTCAATGACAAGCCGGGAGGGTCAGCGTCAGTCAGGTAAAGACCACTCCTAGGATCCAGGGCCACCTGCAGCCCCCACACATCCTTACCACTGGGTGCAGAAAAATTCTGTGTACAGCAACATGATTAGAGGGGACCACTCATAGGAGGCCAAGTTAGAATGCAGTAGATAAAGAGCTGCACTCAGGGCTGAGAGGTGACCCAGAGCAGATGGAGGGTTGAGTCCAGATCCAGTCCAGGGCAGCTACATCCCAGAAACCACCATTAGGAGTGGGCAGAGGGGACACTGGTGGAGGTGTGGCACTGTGGATTCTATGTGAATTCTGGATTCTGTGCAGAGAATGGTTATAATGCTTTTGTTTAGTTTGTTTTTTGTTTTAGTACCAATTGAGAGTGCCTTCATTCTGCTGCAGACAGCCTCCCATCAAACAACATGGTCATAGTCCATTTTTGAAATGGAAAAATAGTGCTTGCATGACTTTCATCTTGACTGGAGAATTATAGAGACATGAGGGACTCCAGTAGATACCTCCAGCCCTACCTTAGGCCAGAACTGGTGTCTGTGAATGGACTTGGCAGCAACTCTGAGCTCCAGAGGATGGAAGTTCTGGCCATGCCTGGGGATATGCTGGTGAGTCTGCAGCAGAGCAGGCACCTGAGATGCAACCAGCATATGGCCAGAGCTGGACTCCACAATGCTCATTGTCACTGCTGACCTGAGCACAGGAAGTGACCATCGCACAGAAACCCCTGGTTTGGAAGTGGAATCTTGGCCTTACAGAAGGAAAGTGCATTTCCAAAAGAAACCCTGTGCAGTGGGGTAATCCTTCAGCACCCTTTTCCTCCCATTGGCAGGGACTGTGGGAAGAGCATCTGTCCTTTCAGGAATGGCCAGAGCAGAGGGGCTGCATGTGACACCTGCTGTTCCCAGCTATGGTCCTTGTCCTCGGATGGCTTTGTACCTAAGTACAGGTCTCCTGACTGCAGGCATGGATTTCACCACCAGTGAGGATCCCCTGAACTTCACCAATAAGATAGTCCCCAAAGCGCATAGGGCCTGTGGAGCTAAGGGCACAGTGTCTGCCTGAGCAGGTGATCTGGGACCTAACTGCCCAACCCTGTAGGGAGAGGACTGGGAAAGAGAAGTGATCAGTAGGTCATCCCACAGGAGTTCTTCCTTAGAGCAAAGCAGATGCCACTGCTGGAAAAACAAGGCTGGCCCCCAGGAAAATACAGAAGGTGTCATTTCTGTGCTTGGGGACCTATGCTTCCTGGCATTCTCCTGCACACACAGAGACTGCCCTGCCCAAGCACCTACCACAGTCCCAAGGCTGCGCAGGAGGGCCTCCCGCTCTGCAGCTTCACCATCTCAGCCAGACACCCATCCGGGCCTTTTCATCACAAGATATCAGTTTATTTTTCCTTTTTCTTGGATGGAGGGAAAATGGACTCAACATATCAACACTTGTCATTTAGAGAAATGTTGAAACATAAAATTCATTCTTTCCTCTACAGTGAGAATTCCAGAACACACACAGAAAAACTCTTTTTCTATTTCCGAGCTGGAGGGGGAACCACGAGCAGTTTCCTCTCTGCCTTGGGATGCTGTGTGGTTCCCTCTCATCCAGGACAGGCAAAGAGAATGAGGACATGGGCCAGGCTGTGGCGCAATTGCGCGTGGAGAGGGTCTGCATAGGACAGCCAAGTTTCCAGGACATGGGGGCTTGTTGTCCTCTCTGCCATGCACATTTGCATCTAGATGCTCACCTGCCATAATTAAATAATGTAGCACGTGTCTCAGGTAACTACAAGGACAGGGCCCGTGTGCCTTGCTCCTTGAGGCAACTCCAGCCACCAGAGGTGTGACATGTTCCCCACTGATCCAGGAGGTGTCGCTGTCGTCCCCAGAATGGAAGCCACCGCCTTCCTATGCACCTGTGAACACACACAGGAGAGATTTACTAGATTGCAAGGAGGCCATCCTTTCTAATAGTGAAAAGATACCAATTAGTAGGGGAAATAGAATAAAGCGATTCCATCATTTAAGAAAACTGATTCTGAACAGCAAACACTGCTCTTTTCAAGCTCCTTCAGCACACACATGAAAACGTGCAGCCTTCTGTCCCTGCTTTCCTTTGTGACCATGCCCAATGACTGTGTCCTTTCTCCTAGCCATCCTTATCTCTTATGGTGCATCTGGGCACAGGCAGGCAGGTTCACCCCTCCTGTGCAGCCCGTCCCACTGTCCCATTAATTCTCGACTCTTGGGGGTAGCTTGGGGCAGATAAGAAGTCACCAAAGAATAAAACAAGGATGGACAGAATCAGGCAGGCAGGCACACGATCTGGGGACTTTGTGGTGTGGTTAGGAGGCCACATGCTTTTCTTGTATCTCCCAGTCGCTTCTCGGACAACCTATTTGTGTTTCACTGGTGAAAAAGTGGGGGCTCAGAGCAATTCTCTGTCTCACTAACAACCAAGCTACAAGTCAACATCATTTTTAAACATGGTGTCTGTTTGGCTCCAAGACCCACACTCTTTGCCCTTCACTCAGACTCCCCCAACCCCCAGTCCCTGTCCTTCAGGTGACCAGAGTTGCTGGAATGAGAGGGGCCGCTGGAGAAACAGGAAGAATTGTTCCTAGGAAACAGCCAACGTGAGGGCCAGGCTCAGCAGTTGCTCCCACTGCCTGTGTTGGCTCCACTGTTGGTGGAGGAGTAGGATTCTGCACTTATGACAGAAGGAAGCCAGTGGGGCTTCACTGACTAGGGTGCTTTCTGACCCAACCCGGATGAAATGAAAATGAGTTTGGGACAAAGGGCCACAGCCGGAGGAAAGTGGGGTGCTTCCCTCCCAGGAGGCGTGAATCAGCTGGGAGTGAATGTGGAGTCAGTGTGGGCGAGACTGACTTTTGTTGTTTCTAAGCTGCCCCTCGTGGGGGCTTCAGGTCACCCATACACAGGTACACAGCCTCTGTCTCACCCTCCTGCCTCCTCACGTGCAGAAATGATGGTCCGGGGTGACTGAAACAGGACGGCCTGTGTGATTTACCGGCCACAGTTCTTCGATCAGCTTGTGAGGCGGAGACACCTGACCCAGGTCTGGAGAATTGCCACCAAAGGCCACAAACGTGATATGCCAAATAGCTTCTTATTAAGAGTGATTACAAACAACTGTGGGCTGACTGGCGCATGGTGGAAACCAAGCCACTCTGCACAATAAATGGAGATTCCTTTTCTGTCATTTCATTCTGCAGTTTGGCCCCATATTTCTAGGAACCACAGCCCAACGTCAGTAAGGGAAGCATCATTTTGTGTTTAGTAGAGCACTAAATTGGTGATGTATCCTTGTGATGCTGGCGGTGAGCCCCCATGTTACCATGGTAACGAGAGTCTTACATGGTCTGTTGTCCTGCTGTTTCTGAGACCAGCCAGTCTCCAGCAGTCCTCATTTATTTGGAGACCCTACCAGCCCATGCCTCTGTGTGTGGAATAAAACCAGGCTTGTTAGGGCTCCAAATGGCATGTGTGCTGAGAATGCCTCCGACTCTGTTATTATGTCAATTTACTGCATGTTCCTGAAGCATTAGCATTAAAATAAAATAGACAATTAGTGAGCTGCAAATGACTCATGCACTGATATTGTACAAATTTGTCTTTTCATATTCAAAGTGCTCGTGAGAGCCTCAAGTTCTATGTACTCAGCCACTAACCTTGGGATCTGCCTGTGAGACTCACACACACACACACACACACAAAGGCTCACACATGCTCGTTCCCATAGGCACATGCACACACAGATTTGTGAGAATCAGTTTTACACAAAACAGTCTGGCTCTGTGAGCTATGACTTTCTGTATAAAGAGAACACTGTGGAACAACCTGTGTTGTCTGGGAAGAGGAAATGAGGGAGAGAGCCTAATGTGTGGAGGAAGGAAGAGGCTGGAGGGAGAGAGCCAGGCCATCATTCTGAGCCAGGATTCACTGCTACCCCCCTCCTCTTCCAGTCCAGCGAGTCAGCCATCCCAGCATTCTTTGAAAAGGATGGCAGCCCAGTTTGCAGAGAGCCTAACGTGTGTGTGGGTATTATATGGGTGTATGTGGGTATGGTGTGTGTTTTGTATGTTGCATGTGTGTGCTTCGGGAGAGGTGGGGAGGGAGGGAGACAACGTGCAGAGGGGAGGAGAGTCAAGGAGACATGAAGGAGGAGGAGTGGGTGCTCAGATGGGTGGGTGGGTGGGTTTCCCAGGATCCCGAGAGGAGGGCACACGGATGTGCGCAAGGAGAGCCCTGTGCTGCCCTCACCACATTTCATCACAGGCTCAGAGGGCCATTTTTGAACCATAAAACTTACTGGCTGACTTCCCATTCGATTTGGTCACTGACCAGAGTTCTGTTGGGTTGGGATAGGATGGTCTACCAGGGGTGGCCTGGGAGGGCTGTGAATGTGGCCCAACACAAAATCGTAAATTTACTTAAAACATTATGAATTTTTTTTTACTGCGTGTCACAATGTATTTAATGTGTTGCCTGAGACAACTCTTCTTCCAGTGTGGCCCAGAGATGCCAGAAGTTTGGACACCCCCGACAGTGAGTTTAAGTTACAGTCTTGCAGGAAAAACCCATCCCGGGTAATCTTCCGCACCAGGCCTGGGGACCCCAGGGGGGTTTCCTACACAGGGACCTTCTGCAGGAGTCCTTTAGTCTGCCTACCACTATTTCCTGCAGACCCTAGTCGATGCCCTCACCTAAAGAAGCCAAATGAAGTGAGCCATTTCCTCACCACTAACTTCAACATCAGTGAAAAATGATTGAGACACTGTGAACTTTGAAGTAGCACACTAACAGCAGGCAGCATGTCTTCTAGTTTAAA
This sequence comes from Phyllostomus hastatus, assembly GCF_019186645.2. NCBI lineage: Eukaryota > Metazoa > Chordata > Mammalia > Chiroptera > Phyllostomidae > Phyllostomus > Phyllostomus hastatus. Next base: position 35,670,830 of record NW_025334028.1, read on the forward strand.
AAACACACATTTATAACTTTTTAAAATCCTTTTTAAGGTTTTTATTTTATTTTTAGAGAGGGGGGAAAGGAGGGAGAAAGACAGGGAGAGAAACATCAATGTGTAGTTGACTCTTGCTTGCCCCCTCCTGGGGACCTGACCCGCAACCCAGGCTTGTGCCCTGACTGGGAATCGAACTGGTGACCCTTTGGTTCACAGCCCAAGCTCAACCCACTGAGCTACAGCAGCCAGGGCTATTTATAACTTTTTAATATAATCATGCCAGTGACCCAGGCTGGAAACTTCCTCACAAGCATCCTCCACCCTCCGCCCCTCAATGCCATTGAGTGAATTAATGAAAGTACCGATGCTTTACCCCTCATGGTTCCACCAGACATGAGGAAGCTGATGAAATATCCATACTGCTTACCTGTTAAACTGATTTATGGAGAGACTTCCTGATGTCTTAGTTAATAAACTAAGAGGGAAACATGTGAAAGGAAAAGTTAAAGGAATGAATAATTTGCTAAGATGATATAGTACAACTGTGTCTATAACAATATTTCAAGTGAAAACAGGAAACTCATCTTTCAAATATCAATATTTTGTCCACATAGCACCAAACACCTCCTGTACTTAGAATCACAGAACTTTACCCAAGAAGTTGGCCTGAGTGTGAGTCGCTACCCAGCATAGCCAGAAACACACTTCCAGGTCTATTCCTGATCCAGCATCTTGTCACGTGCCCTGGTGCCTCGATCAGTCGGACACCTGGAACACACTCACCTCATGCGGATCCACAATGTCGTCCGTTAGTGCAGCTCATGGCACTTTCACCTGTTCTGTATGACACTGTTTTTGGAGTGGGACAAGAAGTAGCAGTGGTCCTGGTGAATGTCTGGTGCTCTTCTAGCTGATAGAAGATGCTGAAGCCAGTAGATACTCCAAGGGCATCTCAGGATTCCTTGTGGTGGCCAAGAAGGCAAGAATCCTAACAGATCCCCAGCTCTTTACGTGCTCTGCTCCTTCCTAAGTGTGACATTTAGGAAAACCACCAGCTGCCTTATGTGTTTAACAAAGGCCCTTTCAAATAACACATATGGACCCAGTTCCTGGGTTAACCACCCTCCTTTGTTTGATGAGGTTTTATATGCACACGTCCTTGTTATTACTTCCTTTAATATCTGTAAATGAAAGCGTATCCTCTCTTTATGTGTGGGTTAGGTTACTGCCTGCAGGGTACTTTCTGTAAGCTTGATGATTACTGGCTTCACCCTGCTCTCCACTTGTTTTATTTGGTGATTATGGGCAATCTCACCATTCCTGCAGGGCACAAGTACCTTGTTTATTTTAGCAAATGTTCCTAATAGCCTTAATCTGCTGTCAGGTCCAGTAATGTGTTCCTCAACTTTCATGATAAATAAGATCTTTCGACAGAATCTTGATGAAGTGCTGGTCTCTAAGGACTTTGAGTTTACAAGTTTGTTTTTTTTTAACCTTTTAATCTTGTTATGATGCCTAGAACTAGGTCACTCTCAACCACTCAGTTTTGAAAAGCTTTTCCATTTGTTGACCTAATTCTTATACCCTGTTTAAGAGGAGGGACCTAACGGCAGAAGTACTGGACTCTACAGAGCTAACCTTAGATGTACCAACAGGTACATTGATTACTGTTGAAAATCTATCTGCCAGACAGTTCCACTAGATAATTTACTCCTTTGAACCAAAACATTAAGTCTTTAGAAACTACGGTCCACAGCACAAATTGCTCACTAGATAATAGCAGCTACTCAGGGATGGCATTATAATCTTCCCTCCTTCCATGGGGACTGGAAGGGGGCTGGGATGCTGCAGCGTGGGAACTGGGGCGTGAAATTCCCCATCAGTCACTGTGTGATGGGAAAACCTGGGAAAAGCACCCAAACTGTGGAGCGCCAAGCCACACGGAACACAGAGGTCAAGTCTTCAAGAGGCACATAAGGACATGTGGGGTTGGATTAAGTGACCAAGAGAAAAGGAATCCCAAGGAAACATTGGGGACTAAAAGTCACAGTTGGGGTGATGGCTCTGAAGACCTACTGCTGTTTGTAGCCGAATGTGAGTAGCTGTCTGGCTTTGATGGTAATGAGCATAATGGTGGGTATGGACCTGGGAGAAGTCAGCTTGGAGAACAAGGGTCAGGACTTGGCTCAAAAATTGCAGAGCTGGAGGGGCTTTCAGATATCACCAAGCACAGAAAGGCATTAGGTGAGGAGCATGGTGGTGGGTGTCAAGGTTAATCCAGCAGGCTTCGTAATTTCTCTAGGGCCTCTTTTGCTACCATAGACAGGATAAGTCTGACAGGCAGAGGTGCACCCAAAAGTGACGGCAGGTGACCAGTGAGTGGTGATGCAAGGGTTTATATGTGTATCAGCCAGGGATCTCCAGAGGAATATAACCAATAGGACAGATAGATATTGGAGGAGATTTATGATAGAAATTGACTTACATGGTTATAGAGGCTGAGAAGTCCCATCATCTGCCGCCTGTAGCCAGAGATGTAGGAAGCCTGCAGGGTAGTTCAGTCTGAACCAGGACCACTGATGTCCAAGGGCAGGAAAGATGGACATCCCAGCTCAGAGAGAACAAATCTTCCCTTTCTCTGCTGTTTTATTCTGTTCAGGCCCTCAAGGGCTGGATGAGGCCCACTGCAAGTGGGAGCACTATCTCCTTTATTCAGTCCACTGATTCAAATGCTAATCTCTTTCAGAAACACCATCCTGGACACTCCCAGAAACACTTTTAGCAGCTCTCTGAACATCCCTTAGCCTCATCAAGGTGACACATAAAATTAAGCATGACAATACGAGGTCAGTCCATAAAGTATCCAGCCACATGCAAAGAAAAATAGATGCATTTGTTAAAGAAGAAACAAGATACAAAAAAAATACATTGTACATAGGACAACGACACATCATCCCCCTTCAAAGTAGGTACCTTGGGACCTCACACAGTTCTCCCATTTGCCATCAGCTGCCCCATCACATTTTCCCGAATCTCATTAATGGTCTGAAATCTCTTCCCTTTCAAAGGTGATTTTAGTTTTGGGAAAAGCCAGAAGGCACAGGACACCAAATCTGGGCTGTCGGAAGACTGAGTCACCTGGGTGATTTGATGTTTCACCAAAAACCTCTGCAGGAGGCGTGATGCATGAGTGGGCCCATTGTCATGATGAAGCTGCCAATCACCAGTTGCCCACAGCTGTGGCCTTCTGAATCATCTCAATAGTTTCTGAGGAGGAATGTTCAAACCTAACACGAAATTTGATGCAGATTCGTTGCTCTGCTCTCTCAGTCATTTTGAATGCAATAGTTACACAGTACACATGCTCACTCAACAATAACTACCACCCCCACTGACGAGTACAGTGAAGTCATCATTGTTCACACATGCTCATTCCAATCCACTCTCCTTGGCTGCCAGGTTACATCGACATCATGCAAACCATGCTTGTTATACTAACAATGGCTGGACCTTTTCTGGACAGACCTCATTATGTTAAAATCTTAATGCAAATTACGATAGACATGTAATACTCTGCAGTACAATGAGAGCATGATGTGGAGAGATATTAGTTGCTTTATTTCTAATGAATTCCTTAATTTCTAATGAATTTAACACATCTATGAAGGGCTCCTGTTTTATAAACCATATCTTATTCACAAAGAGAAAAGAAGCCAAACATCACAGGTGTGTGCTGTGATGGGGATAGTCCTTTGTGCTCTGTGGCTAGCTGAATCTTGATTTGACCTTTCTGATGTAAAAGGCAGTTTTATTATTCATCTGAATGTCCAGTAAACTCAATAAGTAAAGGTCAGAATTCTGGTGACTGTGGCTTAGATGAGAAACAGAAGTGCACAGCCTCATTCCTGTCCCCCAGCAACAGGGACCATTCAGAGCTGGTGTGCTGGCCTTCCTTCTGATTTAGTGTTCTGTGATAATGAGGGGATGGGACAGGCAGGACAGGAGGGACAAGAGCAGCTTCAGAAAGTAACCACACCTGTCCTCCGGGGTGTTGGAAACAGAATCTGTCTTCACATGTGAGAAGCATCCAGGTGTCTTCCCAGATCACCATCAGCTTCACACTGAATTTTAGCTCCTTAAGTCAGGGCTGTGTAAAACCTACAAACAGTTTTTTCTCTGGTCTCAATTCTCAATGAACAGGATGTGGGAGTTTTAAAAGTGTCATCTCCATGTAGTTGTTACAGTAACAAAATGCAAACATACCTAATGGTTTTCCTTCTGACCATTTCAATCAAAAGAACAGAAACAAATGGTTTTTCCAGGTTTACTGAGGTACAAGTGACAAATAAAATTTTATATATTTGAAGCACACAATGTGATGATTTGATATATGTATTATTATGAAATGATTACCACTTTTTCTGAGTCTTTTTTCTTGATATCTTTCTGTATTTTATTTTTTTACTTTAAATTGGATATTAACAGGGATATATGCATAGATGTGTTTGCAGCTGGATACAAAAAGGGTCATAATAAAATTTGATATACTTTTGCTAGAATTATAAATAGTTTTATACAGTAATGAAAGGCTAATACTATGGTTTAATTTGTAGAATACTTGGTCCATTTAATGGGATATATTTTCCTTATAAAAAGTGAAGTACTATTTTTTGAAGTACTATTTTAATAGTTAGAAAAAAACTATAGCGGTTACCATGTTTTTTTAAATGATGAGAACATTTTAGATCTACTCTTAGCAAGTTTCAAGTAAACAATGTAGTATTAACTATTGTCACCATGCTGTGCATTGGATCCCCAGAACTTATTCATTGGGTAACTGGAAGTTTGCTCCCCTTTTATAACATGTCCCCATGTCCCCCTCCCACAACCCCTGGTGACCACCATTCTCCTCTGGTTCTGTGAGTTCCCTGCTTTAGATCCTCCTGTGAGTGAGATTACACAGTGTTTTCCTTCTGTGTCTGGCTTATTTCACTTAGCGTGCCATCCTCCCTATCCATGAAGAAACAAATGTTTTAGAAAAGCATGCTCACATACGTGTTTTTGCTCCATGGAAAGTTTTGTGGCTGTGTTCTCTGTATGCCTGTGTGCCTGTGCTGTGGAGACAGAAATGTGAGCGTGGGGTGACCCCTCCAGTCCCTGGAGGACATACCTGGGCCTGAAGGCTGAGGCCCACAGGACTCAAGTGCTGAAGTGTTCCCCCTCGGGCCGTGGAACCTTTACCTTGACTTTCTATCTCAGATGGAGGTTGGGAGGGGACATTGCAGTCTGAATGCAGACATGAATGCATCTCCATGCTCTGACGTTGCTTTTCTGAAATAAGGCCCATTACTAACTTCTGAATGTCCTATATACAAGACAAAGATTTGCCAAGTACAGTTGCCCTAAAAATGCAGGGCTACTGATGTGCCAGGAGGAAGTCAGTGGGGATGCATCCTGCCTGAATACCAAAGACTCTCAAAGTCTGGGTTTGCAAGGGTGCAAGTCTATCTGGGGCCCTTCCAGATGCCTACTAAGCCACTGACAGCCTAATAAACATCCATTCCATCTTCTCTGCTTCTAGTCTGTCTACCTTCTCCACATGAACTGAGTTTTCCTAGTTCACTCAGGGTAGACTAGACATCCAAAGAGCCTTGCAGAGAGTCAGAGGAGGCCTATGCCTTCCTGCTGGCATGCATTCCACCACCAACCACAGCAATGAAAAATCTACGTGCAGCCTCCTTCCAGTCAATGTTTCATTTAGTGATGCATTCCTCAAATTGTGGGTCATGACCTATTAAGTTCATGAAATTGATTTAGTGGGCCTCTATAGAAGCTGAGGAAGAGAGAAGAGGTAGGGGAGACAGAGGGAGGGAGGAAGGAAGAAAGCAGGATAGAAAATATTTATGTGCAACAACATAATAAAGTATTGTCTCATGAATTTTTAAAAAAAAATTCTCACCTGAGGATGTCATTGATTTCAGGGAGAGAAGAAGGGAGAGAGAAAGAGAGAAATATCAATTGGTTGCTTCCCATACGTGTTACAGCTGGGGATGGAACTCACAAACTAGGTAGGTGCCCTGACCAGGGATTAAACTGCAGCCTTTCAGTGCACAGGATGATGCTCCAACCAACCAAGTCACCTGGCCAGGGATCTCATGAACTTTTATATAGTTGTGTGTGTGTATACTAATCATGATATAAAATCTAATCAAAAGAGTTTCACAGACACTGATAATAATGCAATATTTTCCAAGCAACATATACATAGGGTTCTTACATCTGAGTTATTTTCTCTAAAAATAAAAAGTGATCAAATCACAAATATTGTTAAAAATTTATGTAAAATATATATTTACTTGAGTACTTTTTAAAATTTCAATGGGATTTTTTATCATCTTCCTTCTTCTTCTATCTTTGTGTGTGTGTGAAAAAATGTACCATCTAATATGAGTAGTGTTTTTAATGGTAAGTGCTACCTAAAATTAGCAGCTGCCCAGGGAGCATCTTCCTATGAAGACTCATGTGGGCATGTATGGATTTTATTCTATTATGATGAAGTGGACAAGACACCAGAGAGAGAGAGAGAGAGAGAAAGAGAGAGAGAGAGAAAGCAAGAGAGAGAGAGTGCAGTGAGTCAGGCACCAGAGGTGAATCTCGGATTCTCTCTTGTGTGATGTTTCAGGAATCCGAGCTGCTGCGTTGGTGAGTGGATAAATTAATGACATTTCTGTTTTCTTTTGTTAGGTTAAATTGTATCTTCTTAGTATATTCATCCCAGTTATGGGCTGTAAATTTATTCCTACTTTAAGAAGGAACCTATTTCACAATATAGTCATTTGTCATAAGCCTGTGATTAGGGCAGTTTGCAAAGATCTGTTCTTTGATTTTGTTTTCCCCTGGAAGTGAAGTGGCAATCTGGAGAAGAGTGGAAGGAAACTGTGACTCAGCTGCCTTTTGCTGTGGTTTGTGTTCTGTAATCGGCCGGGGAGGCTGGTGTTTTCATAGAAACCAAGGAAAGTGCTGGAAAAAGTGATGAGGTGGGTGTGGTGCCCCAACCTGAGGTGTGCCAGGTCCAGCTGTGGTTTAGGATTATTGTACCTTGACAGCAGCTCGCATGAGAAACAGTTTTTGATTCCCAAAGTTTCGATGTTTAGTTCAAAATTAAGATCTAGTTGGAGGAGTAAACATTTCCTTTCATAATTCTTTAATTCAATTCTGTTTCTTGTGTTTGTGTATAAAGGCCCCAGAACAAAATAGTTTATCAGAAAAACGCAAAATCAGGTTTGTGGTTGCAATAATAAAATTTGTAAAGGACACAGTTTCATAGTGGATAATAAGGAGATGATGATGATGATGATTATAATGATGATGATAGTGATAATGATCAAAATGATCATTTATTTGATTGACTGATTCCACACAAGTTCCTTGAAATAGTAAACCTGACTCAATTCATGTTAAGTGGAATACATTTGGCCTGAGACTTCTCAGAAATATGCATATTTTGTAAGGTGAGGTCCAGCCTAGCAAATTTGTCTTTCATGGATTGTGTTCATTTAAAAAATAGAATGTCAGTTATATACAAGGATCAAGTAATTTAGGATGAAACTAAAACAACATAAACTAAAAAAACAGAGGTCTTTTCTAGAGATACAGTGACATCAGATTTGATCATTCTGTAAAATGACTTGCATTTTCTGGTTACATTTAATTTTCCAGAACAACTCAGTGATGCATAATTAGTAGTCATATGTTTCTTAAAGACAGTTAGCAAGTACAACTGAGTTCTTTCTCTTCACTGTTATTTTCAGTTAAGAACTTCTTCCAGGCCCAGTCTGTATCAGTGCAGGTACAGCACACCTCTGGAGATCAGGAACAGTTCAGTGACTGGCCAAGCTTGGGAAATTACTAAAGTGACTATGTTAGCATTACAAATCTAAAGACCTTCTTAGCTGTGAATGTCTGATTACAGGAGTTCACAGTTTAATCCTTTTGAGGCTCGGGACCTTGTGGATGTAGTAACCAACTTAATGCCCATTATTGATGTTCCATGTACTGTTAAGTATGCCATAGATCCATATGTAAAACAGAACTCTTGGTTTTTGCATTGAGGCAAAGATCAGGTTATGCTCTGTGATGTGGATGTTTCATTATCATTTTGTTACCTTTGTCTGAAGCCGGGTTGCCTCCAAGGTGATAAGCTTATTGGCAAGAATTCAGGTCTCACTGACTTTCTGCTCCATGCTGGGCAAGGGCCAAAACCTCCAATATCACATGCTGGGGCCACAGACAGAGTGAAGACAGTGTCAATTGACTTTGTGAAGGTATCTCTGCCCAGAAAATAGCAATAAGGAAGTTCTACATAAGTCAAATTTCATGGAGCTGCCAGATTCAGAGTGTTTTTTGCCCATTTGATCCTCAGCAAAACCTCATGAGAAGGACAGGTATATGACTCCATTTGAGAGATGAGGAACCTGACTTTGCCAAAAGTGCAGAAAGGGAATGAGGCCTGTTCTGTGGCTTTGAAAAGTCCCGGTCCTGCACTGGCCCCCACCAGTGGGAGCAATGGTGTTTCTGGGTGTCATGAGGCATCTCAGTCAGGCAGCATGACCCCTGGCACCAGGGAGCAGATAAAGGGCAGATGGCAATGCGATAGTCCATTTCCACTGAACCCTCTGGTGCTGGAGCTGTGCCTGTGAATGTAATTAGGGGGAGCAGACAAAGAGAAAATAAGCATCATGTACCATTATTTCCCTGCCTGAACTAATTGCAGCACTGTAGGGACAACGGAGTCAGTCAGTCTCCCTCACCCCAATGTCCGATGCAACTATGACCCAGCAGCATTCACATAACCTTGAGCAAGGGCCCGCATGTGCAGAATTAAGCTCTGTTACACAACCAGAGGGTCAGGTATACCCTGCTGGCTTTGTGTTCACCTAGTATAGAAGGGAGCTGGGACTGTCCACCTGCATGTGTGGATTGCCCCACCCCAGATTAAAGACACGTCGGATATCCCCATGGTTTTGCGTATTTTATCCCAGCTACCCAAATCCCAAGTTAACCTGCCTGGCCTTGAATCCTTGTACGACACTTGACATCATCAGCAGGATTTGTCTGTCTATTATGGAGCCATTGGCACCCCCAGAGCGGGGTTTAGAGAGATGGCCTGTCACCAGCACGTTGTGTTCAGTGGCAAGTCTCCTGTGGCTTGGGCCACTCCCTTGCCCCCTCAGAGCTGGCCCAATGTTAGTGGCACTGCTGACATGGTAGAGAGGGCTCTGCGGGTAGTAAGGGAGAGCCTGGAAAAGCCCAGTGCCCAGGCGGCCACAGGGGCTGTGGGCTGGGTGTTTCTTACAGTTTTGCAAGCTGTGATGGAGACTGCACTTTGTGATTCAGCGAAGTTACGGGAACTCTGAGAGGCAAGAAGCTTTGGAAGCTTGGGTCTACTCCCTCAAGGTAGACATCAGGACAGTAGAGTTGCAGCAGTCCCCCTCCCCTGAGTGTAGTGGAACATTAGGAGGAGGGGGGGGAACCAAGTCCCCTGCAGACCTACCCAGCAGTGATACAGAAGATGAAATCACAGCAGCCTATGGTGCCTGGGGGGATCAGTCTGGCCCCACCCAGATGGTTGAGCACGCTACATATAGTCCCTACATGCAGGCCAGGCTAGTAGATATGGGAAAGGAGTTCAGGTAGTGGTCAGGGGAGCCCTTGGCAGCATTGCTCCTCTCCACCTTTGGGATTTAGGGGTGGATAGTATTATGTGCATTGATAATGGGATGGAAATTTGGCTTCCATTATGAATCACCCCTCCCTGCACCAGTGGCTGCAAAATAGCCAGCAGAATGGAAGGGGGCAAGGATCTCATTCTCTGTTACAATGGGTCATGGCTGCTATCCATATGGTCTGGGCTGATACAGGAGACATGTGGGACACTATGAGTAAATGACAGTCCTATGTGGACTTTGTGTAGATCTCATGGAAGTTGGGCATGTGCCAGGCCCTGTTTAATCCCAGTACTCATGGCCCCTATGATGAATGCTTCATGGCAGGAATGTGGGATGTAGTGCCATGGCATGCCTCCTCTACCTCTTTTGGATTCCTCAAGGCTATTTTGGCCCCATATGTCAAGTGCCATATTAATGATGTCACCACAGTGGTGGCAAGTCTGGGGGTACAGAGACTCCACAGCAGCAAAAAGGAGTTTGGACAGTGTCTTGAGCCCTCTCTGTCTCTCAGGCAAAAAACAACCCCGTGTGGGTGACTAGGACACAGATGTGGGTGGATATTTTGGGGGCTGGAGTAGATTGAGATAAGATTGATAGGAGGCCAAACACCTACTTTTTAGAAGTGTGGGAACAGTTGAAAGCTGACCCTTTCCCGTGGCCCCAGAAGAAGGAGGCTAAGGGAAACCCAGGGGTGCGACCTGGGAGGCCTGTCCTGTGTGTATGGAAGACCATCTGGCTGTGCCAACCTCCCAGGAAGAAGAAGAAGGAAATATCTCTTGGCAATTTGAATAGGGGAAGGCCAAGGGACCCATTTACAGGAGCCGAGAGGAGACCAGAGGCTACATGTGGAATTGACTATCCATTGGTCCCCTATAAATGTCCAGCAGTCCTGGCTCTAGTAGACACAAGGGCAGAGTATATGCTCGCCCGTGTGGAAACCCTGAGAAGTTTCTGGGGCCTCAGGCCTTTATGGATGGTTACAGGGGGTACAGTGTGGGAGTGAAGCCTGTGTAGCTCTCCCTGGGTATCGGGCGATTTCTCTCCCACCGCCCTGCTGTAAATACACTGTTTGTGTGTCTCCTGTTTCTGATTATATTCTGGGCATTGATGTGCTCCAAGGACTGTGGCTGCAAACCACTGTGGGGGTTTTCCACTTGTGAGTGCAACTGGTAAAAGCTATTTTGTGAGGACGTGTTCAGCATCCCCCCATTCAGTTGCTGTCCCCTTGGCAGATGACAGCAGTGAAACAGTACTAGTTGCCTGAGGGCCTGGAGCAAGGGCAAATGGCCACTTGGATGTGGCCTTGAGAGATAAAAGCCCCCCACAAATGTTGGGTGGCCCTGGTTGTCCCTTGTGGACAAGGGGTAGACAGACACTTGCAGATAGTGCCCTGGGTGATTGGGGCATGGCTCCCAATATTGCAGGTAACATACCCAGGGCCAGCAGGCCATGGAGCATGTCTCCATGGCTCTTTTTCCCTTTGTGATTTCCCTATGGCCTATTATGAGTTGTCTGCTCTTGTGGCAAGTAGATGCTGAGCCCTCAGTTATGGTGTGAAAGGCACGGTATTCGTGCCCAGGGAGGCCTTCTCTGCCAGCCACCATCTTATCGACTGACCAGAAACTTGCTTGTATATTGTCTGAGGGTCATGATTTGCCATTGTTAGTTCCAATTACTGCTCTGTCTTTTTGTCCCTAGGTTACAAACTAATACCTTAGTTGACTGGGAACATACCTACACCTCAGTGACTAACCAATCAGTGTGCTGGATATGCATAGAAATCCCCCTTAGCATGGCTACCGGCCTCCCATGGTGCATCTCTCTGGCTTCCATTGCAAACTGGACTTGGTTACAGCACCAGTGGAACAATGCATATTCCTTATGGAACATGACCTGAACTGACATCTACACTGGTGAGGAGCAACGGTTTGACCAGCCCCAACCGTTAGTCAGCTACTCCATGTGGGATGACTCAAGGTGGCTCATGGCTGAGGCCATAGAGTTGGCTGGACCAGCCCCTCCACCCCCACATTGAGAACCTCAAAGGACAAGCCCCAGTGGGCTGGATTCCAATAGATCTGCCAGAAGCATACTCTTAAGCATTACTGGGAGGCATGGGGCAATTCGTGGGCTGCAGTTCCCACTGGGACCCTCTGGGTGTGTGGTTCACATGGGCGGCCTTATTTGCCCAGAAATTTGACTGGCCATTGTACCTGGGGATGGCCTTACTTGGCTGCCTGAGTTCAGAAAACTCTCAGGATCTGGCTAGTGAATTGGGAAGTGTTTAAGGTGCAACACAGGGTAAAGTGTACCCCCAGGTGGTACTACTCAGTAGCCATTTTTTCTTCTCAAGCTACTTCTATAGTAACTGCTTCTAAAGTGACTGCTTTGGCTTTGCACACTGCTTGTGTGTTGAATGCAACACTTGATTCCTTGAGCTTCTTAAATGAGGAAGTATATCAATTGATAAAAGTAGCCTTACAAAATCGTGTGGCCTTAGACATGCTTACTGTATCACAAGGTGGGGTGTGTGCCCTAGCTGGGGCCAAATGCTCTGTGTACATTCCAGATGTCTGTCACAATGTTAGCCAAGCTCTACGGGCACTAGCTTCTGAGAGCCATGCTATTGAATGCGTAACAGGTGATCCCTTGCCGGAATGGTGAGCATCCTTAACTACTGAATGGCAGTTGCTCCTTGCTGTTTGGAGTGGTAATGCTTGTGTTTTGGTCACTTGCTGCTGCAGCTTTTGTACTGCTGTTGTGGCATTTGGGTGCAGGGCTCTGCCCTCCTTGCCAAGGGACCCTTGAGAAAGACATCTTCACATAGATTGTACGGTGAGGAAGCCTGAAGGGGTGGAATGTAGGGATGATGGAGTCAGACTCCTCCACCCAGATGTCTGGGTGACTGTGATTCAGCAGTACTCATATAACCTTGAGCAAGGGCCCTCATGTGCAGAATTAAGCTCTGTTATGTAACCAGAAGGTCAGATATTGGCACCTTGCTGGCTTTGTGTTCACTTAGCATATAAGGGAGTTTGGACTTTCCACTTGTGCGTCTGTCTCTCCCCACCCCAGAGTAAATGCATGTCAGACATCCCTGTGGCTCTACATGTTTTCTTCCAGTTGCCTGAATCCCATGTTAATCTGCCTGGCTTTGAACGCTTGCAGGACAACCACCGTTTTTGAAGATTCTAGAACTTCCACAAACACCTGTGCTAAAATTCCATTTCTCTAGTTTCATCCTGAGGTGACATTTCATCTCCAGGTTCCCTCTGTCATCCACCTCTGGGCTTGGTTGTGGTCTCCTACACAGTTAGGTGGCCCCATGGCTTCCTTTGCTCTTGATTCCAACCCTCAAACCATGATGGATATGGAGAATATTTAAAACGGACAGTCACACAGCCTTTATTGGAAGGTTTGGAAGCAGTTAGTCTTTACCCAGTTCTGCTGAGTCTGAAACAGGAATGGCTGGTAGGGAGGTGCAATGGATCTCAGCCTGTCTCTGTCAGACACAAAGTCAGCTGAGAAGGGATGCCTCTAGTGCAGCGATGTCTAAAGCCTGGGGAGGCCAGCTGGTTATCTTCTCTTTCAGACTTTTATGTAATTCAGGCTTTCAGTCCAGGGCCCACTGGCATCTGCAATTCAAACCCCACTTCCCAAGACTGAAGCATTTGTTTAGATGGCGGCATAAAATTGGCCACCACATCAAGAGTCCACATGCCTGAGTAACACGAAGGGCACGTGTACAAAAGTCACCTCCAACACAGCCTAAATTGCTAAATGGCTTTTATTTTCTTAGTCTTACTTGGAAAGTTGATGACATTGTTAATAGTAACAGTTTGTCCTGCTTTGATCAACTTAAAGTTCCCATAAGCGCTGAAATTTTGTTTTCATAGGTATTTATGAAAGATTACAAAATGTGTCAATTCAATTCCCTAAATATTAGTCTCTTGAGTGCACAAACTAAATTGATCTTCACGTGCTACCAGAATTTAAATCTTCTATTTCTTCTAAATAATGAAAACGTATTTGTCAATTCATAGTTTCACCTTTGTATAGAACTGAGTGCCATGTCTTTGGAAAAAATATGCAAAATAGAAAATAAAATCTATATTCCTAACTTCTAGTGAAAGAAATATGAAAAAAAGAATTTCCAGTGTAATGGAAATCTCAGCCTCTGTCGCCAGCTTGTGGCTCCTGACTGCGTGGGTTTGGTGGTATTCACCCACAGTACAGTCCCTTGCAAAGTCAGAAAATAATTTTGATGGAAAATGCACATTTTCCTTTCTCCTTTCTAAGTGTTCAATTCTGTCTATGATCAAGAAACTCAGATCTTTCAAATGGTCAAATATTACTACTGAAATCCAGTCTTTAAGTTATCCCTGAAAAATAGTTCTCCATTCTAGTTCTACTGAAAGCACGTACCACCTTCCTCAGGCTGAGTGTAGTCATTCTCCATTGGGAAACCAGTGCACAGACTAAGAGACTGACCCAGACAGCACACATGACAAGAGAAATATTTCCTGTTCCTGCTGGGATGTTTACAAACCTTTTATTAGAAATGGTCACATCTGGAATGGTGGAAGTGAAGTAGAGCACTTTCACATGTGTGGTGACCTTTCAGACAAAAATAAATGCTTTGACATCCATGAAAACTTGGTTAAAAATATCTGTAGTTTAAAAAGACATAATATTTCAAAGAGAATTATTGGCCTGTTTTTTTTTTTGCATCAGCTTATAATTAGGGATAATAGCCTTGACATTTGGGATTTACCTGATACTGAAGACTTGCAACATCTTCAAGGGTGTTACGTCTTGAAGAAGGATTGCTGACAGCTTGCATTACAAAAGTCTGTCGTCATGCCATGGAGCTCACTGCCTGTCTCTCTCTCTCTCTCTCTCTCTCTCTCTCTCTCTCTCTCTCTCTCTCTCTCTCTCTCTCCGCCCCCTCTAACTATCTATCTATCAATCATCTATCTATACATCTGCCTACTTACCTACCCACCTATCATCTACCTATCATCTCTATCTAATCCATCATTTTCCTGTTTTTCAATCAACCCATGCACGCAGCTCTTCCACTTTTTTTGTGTCACAGAGCTTTTGATTTCTTTATATCTGCATTTACAACAAGGAAGCACAACCTGAAAGAGGTATCGCAGATAAGTGCTGAAGGTTAGAGAGCTAGAATTAGAATCAAGTTCTTTTAACTAAATTATGCTACTTTGCATAACATCTAATAAAAATTATTAGAGTACTTCTGCTTTTCAGAAACAAACAAGCATTTGATTTTCAGTGAGCTGCATGTAGACAATGAAGCTCTTAGATCCTCTTTCCATATTAAAACAATGTGATTTGAAATGGGAAAGCAATGGTCAACTCTTATATTTTCACATCAAGAAAAATAGTTTTTTAAAAAAATCCTGGCCCAAGGATACGTTTTTATTGATTTTAGAAAGAGAGAGAGGAAAGGGAGAGGGAAGGTGAGAGAAAGAGAAAAACACTGATGTGAGAAAGAAACACTGATTGGTTGCCTCCCATGCTCACCCCACCTGGGGATCTAACCCACAACATTTTGGTGTGCAGGACGACACTCCAACCAACTGAGCCACCTGGCCAGGGCCAGAAAAGCAGTTTTTTAGATGCTAAAAGAACAGCACTGTTTAGTTGTTCCAGGTGTGTACTTTTATCTAGTAGCCTATCTACTGTTTGCTGGTTACATAGATTAATCCTTCTTGCCTTTTTTATTATCTTCAGCTACTTCTCTTAATTTTCAAGGGGTCAAAAGCTGTTTAGCAAATTTGTTCTTTGGAAGGGATTTTCACTGTATTTTATTGTCACTGACTTTTGTAATGATTCCGTACTATTTCATATAGCCTATGGATTAGCAGCCAGAGTCAACAAACAGGCATGCCTCCCACAGGATGAGACTAGATTAACACTTCATTTAATTAACCAAAGGATGCAAATATTTACAGAAGACACCTGACCTTGCAGAGGGGAACAGATGCCACCTATTTCTAGGCAGCTTCCTGTGGCTTCAGTATTTAGAGCGGAGACCTACGGACTCAGGACTGCCTGGAACACAAGGTGAACAGGCCAGCTCTGAGCTCTGTTCTTGTGGTGAAAATGCCTTGGATGTGCAGGCCTTGCTGAAACATTCAGGGGAGTAATGTGTCATGTATCTGCTCCTCCTAAAGGTGTGCTGATAAACACAGCATTCTCTGCTTTCTTAATTCACCCGAGCCTGTTCGGCACCCAAGAGAGAGAGGCCTGGTCCACAGAGGAGGATCTGGTCTTCTATTGCAGCACTCCAGCACTCCATCCTCAAACTCCACCCTGGCCCTTTCTCATGTCCTTTCAGTGAGCTGTCCTGAGGAGTAAATCCCTTTCCTGCAACCTGAAATGTCTCTCCTCCTTCATGAAATACAGTCAGCAAAACATATTTCCCAACATTTTATAGTTTTTAAAAAGCCCCGTCTACGAAGGGGGCCTTGGGAAGGGCGGGTTTCCTGAGATCTCCCCTGGAGAAGCCTGCCTAGCCCAGGAGAGACGGCACGGCCAGGCTGTGGTGGGCAGGTGCCTGCACAGTGCCCACATCCGTGCCCATGTCCGTGCCCATGTCCACGGGCAGTCTTCTGTGAACTGACACTGTCATTGGTGCCACAATGAGAGAGCCTTTTTGAAAATAATTCCAGTGGCCTGATTTTTATTTCTGATCCTTTTGGAAGTACTCGTAGCTATTACTATTTTTAGCAAACTTTAATTCTATTTTCAAAACTGAGGTTATTCTTTCAATCTGGTGTGTGTGTGTGTGTGTGTGTGTGTGTGTGTGTGTGTGTGTTATAAGGAATGTTTTATCTTTTCCCTGTCTTCATTTCATTTTTCTATTCAATATACTATTTGTAAGGTGGTTTCTGTTTCTATTTCTCTTCCTGGTAACTCTGGAAAAAAAGAAAAAATCTTCCACCAAAATCTAGGTGAGAAAAAGAGGTACACGCAGCTTTCTAGACTGGCCTGTAGACACAGGGTCCCTGGGCCAAGGGGGTCTCTTTCTTAGTTTTTATTCTCCCTCACCAGTTTTCTAGGCATCCTGTTACTATGGTTACTCGTTGCTGATGGTACAGGGAGATAGGAGAATTTTAATTTCTGTTTCACCTTTCTTTTCATTTTAATAAGGCATGAGTGAGCTTCCTTCATTGTTACCAACTCAGCCACATCTACTTGGGATCTGGGCTCTGCCTTCGAAGTTGGATTCCTGTGGCCAGAGTGAACTCATTTCCAGAGGGTTTGAAATGAGCCCTTTCAAATTATATCTTCTGGAAGGAGAGGTGGGAGGGATGGGAGAGACTCTATCTGCAGCATGGCTTTGCCAGAAGAATGTTAAAAATAAATTTGTACCAGAAGAGACTGACATTACCACATTGTACAATGACTTTTATAATTTTATTTTGTCATCTGTGTGTCAAGCAACAGCGTGTTTTCTGGCAGGAGGACACCTCCCTGGCCCAGCCTGGACTCAGTGTGGCCCCTCTCTTGGGGACAAGATGAAGTCTAGGTGACTTTCATCCTGGGTTACTGGTATGAATTCCTTCATCGGGTGCAGGTTGTTCAAATAAAATTTGAGTTGCCCTCTGTACACATGGTCCTCTCATTAAATTTCTACTCTAGTGCACAGCAAAGGAACGCCAGAGCCCAGAACCTATGTGGGTGACAGCAAAGTAGACACATCCAACCATTTTGCTCAGCCTCAGGTTTAACCACTTCTGTTCCAGCCTACTTTTCCTAGTCACACACTCTTCAGTTTGATTAGTGTTCCACAAAGAACAATTAAAATGATCCTCTTAGAACTGGAAGGAATTCCTTAGAGATAACTGAGTCAAGCAGATTACTTTATGGATGGGAATAACCGAGAGGCCAGAATTCCCGTGATTTGCAGAGAGAATCAGTGATGGTGTTGGCTCTGGGTCTGAGCTTGTTCCCTTAATCCACAGCCTCCTCCCCACTGCAGATGTCAAGGGAAGTCCCTGTTAGGGACCAGAGGTTTCAGAAGGTGGTTAGCTCCACTGAGGTGACTAGTCCTCTTATAAGTTATGTGTCTTGAGTGGACCATAAATTTGCAATAAAAAGACTCTCTTCTCTGTAAAATCCATCCCTTAGACCCAATGGCTATAAAATGAATTCATATTCATATACTTTTTTATTCAATTAAAGTGACTAGCAACTCCATAGGACTGCCAGGATAACGTGGGCACAGGACAGGCTGGGCTTAGGGATGTTATTCTTTTCTCCAAACTATAGCAGATCTAGGAAAGGAATCTGAAAGAAACCAGTATTGTTGGTCCCGAGTATCCACATCGCACAGCAAGATGTTCTCAGCCTATCAGAACATTGGTGAGTAGAGCAGAGCTGTGCAGAGGACTCAGAGTAATGCTCCATTTCCTTTTCCTCTGTCTGGATGGCTTCAGTTCTATTTTCATTCCTAATTTCTACTGAATTCAGTAATCAATGGAGATGCGCCCAAAATTTTTCAATGAATTTGCCTCCAAATTTTTAAAAGTCCTAGTTAAAGGGGTCTTTCTATGGAACATAATGGGAAGTTAAACTCTGTTGTGGTGTGAGGTCCCCTGGGATCTTACTGAAGTCATAAGGAGCCTGTTTTATGGAGCACTAGCTCACTGGTGGTGTCATTAGCCAGGAGCGGACAAACCTAGTCCGTCCCAAGCTACACTGCTCCATTAATGAGTCTCAAGTAATGCTTCTCCTTTCCTGAGCTGTCTGCATGACGCTATAATTAATCTTCAGCAGCTAGATGGAGGAGATCATGGGGGTTTAGAAAAGTCCTGGGTGTCTTCTGCTCTTCAACCCACATCCTTTTTTAAGTCAAAGGATAGATAAACTCACAGTGCACCTTTAAAAAGGTTGAATCCTACATATCCAGGCCAATATTTAAATAAAGGATGATTTGGCTGAGGAACCAGGGAGAGTCCTTTTATTTTATCTAATTTTACAAAAATGTTTCTGCTCCCAGAGAGGGAGAGATGGTTCCAGAGCTTTATCATAACCATCGTTAGATGTCTACTCAGGTATTGTTCATCTTTGCTCTGAGTGTCCTTTCTTAGATGCTGACTTAGGGCCCATGGTGATGACCCAGGCTTGTTCTGTGTCAGATGCACACAGCTGGGCACATTCCAGAGAACTGCTGACAGAGCGAGCTGACTGTTCAAACAAAAGTTTGAAAATAGAAAACATGTCGATCAAAGCTCTCTGCAGTGGAGGGGATACTAGAGATTATTTATAGTTATCTAAAGAGAAAAGTAGCAGCTGGAAGAAGCCATCTGTCTTGTATGTCCTTCCTTTGGCATCGGCTGGGTGCAAAGCCGCATGAAAAATTGTCCTGCTCTGAGTAAGGGCTCTTCAGCAAGTGGCTCTTACATGTGTTTAAGGGCCAAGATGAAATGGACACCTGTTCAAATAAACCAGACTCAACCGATCAGAATGATCAATTAGCCCCAGTGTTTGCTGGTTTGTTGCATTCTATAATTAGAAACAAGAGCAAAATCTTCCTCCCTCCTATGCTGTGGGCTGATCTCGGAAACCTCATCCAGTGTACATCCTCAGGTTGGTTCTTCCCAGAATAAACTCCTACTCTCTATTTAATTTAAAGGTTTATGAGATTTATATTAGGAATGATGATCCGAGGTATCAGATAGTCGGTAACCATTAAAGGAATATTTGATTAGGCTCACTGACTTCTGTTTATTGAGACAGAACAGAGACATAAGCTTACATTTTACAAAGGATTTCCCAAGTAAAAGCAAACAATTCAGTGACAATTAAGCAAGATTCTATGACCATCTAGAACACCCCACTCTATTAACCTTGTATGAAATCAACTCTTGAGACAAGGCATAACTTTGAGTCCCTAGGGTATTTTGTTAGAAGGAGGAGAGACCTGCCTAAGTTAGTAAGTTATGGAGTGTGGATTTGAACTAGAGAAAGGCCACAGCATGTGCTGGACTTACCCATTCAAAAGAAGAAGGAAGAAGAGAAACTAAAGGTAAAATACAGAGTGAGTAAGGAATCTTTAATACGCAAGTGCCTAGGGTTGTGATTTGACCCTTACAATTTGTGTAATCTGTGGATAAGCTTCAGGCACTTAACAGTGGGAAGGTTTAGGTGCATCTCTGGTCAGTTCCAGGTCTGCTGTCAAATCCATATGAAAATCATATGAGAACAGTGATGGCTTCGGAGTGAGATGCACCTAAACTAAACTGAGACACACACTGTAAACTGAGACTGTTTACATCAGCAGCATGCTGCTAACCCTGGCAAGTTACCTAAACTAAGCCTACTTCTCTCCTAGGTTTGTATGAGGATTAAACAGTCATGGACATGAATCACTTAATATAGTGCCTGGCTCATGCACACACACAGAAGATGTTAATTTATCAGTTAAGAGACACTGAAAGTTGAAGAAAGTAAGGAAAAAGGAGTTTGTCAGCGATTACAGATTGCTTTACAGAATGCATTTTCTCTTTCTTCTTAGTAAAATACAGCATTTCCAAACCCTACTTGTAGCTAGCATGGCATAAAACTAAATCCTAACCAATGCATGAGACTTCTTTAAAAGAGAATGTGAAAACCTCCCCTTCCACCTAATTCCTGTCTGCAATGTGGAGGTGATGGCTGGCTCCTGGGCAATCATTTTTGACCATGAGGCAGAGGGTGAAGAATGGCCGAACAGCATGATGAAAGAGCCTGGGGCTCTTTTCTGTCCAAAAATCCATCATCCCAGCCTTCATGAGCTACCTCTGGACTGGTTAGCTATGAGAGGGAAATAATTTTCCATCTTGTGAAAGTAATCTTTTTTTTCTGTTTGTCTTTTAACTTAATCTTATATTAACTGATATTAAAGATCTTTAAATTAGGGAGTTCAAGTAACTTCAGGTTGATAAGGTGGCTAGGTGGAGGTTGAACTCAGAAGAGTAGAGAAACCTCAAAAGGATCCAACAGGAAGCTTTCTGAACCCCATCTTCTTGGGTTTTTATGGAGGATTTATCACTTAGATGGGATTGATTAAATCATTGATCATTGGTGATTCAACCTCTAGCCCCTCTGCCCTCCCAGAAGACGAGGGGCTTGGGGGTGAGAATGTAAATTCCTACCCTCTAATCACTAATCCATGGTTGCTTTTTTTGGCAGCCAGGCTCTATTCTCAGTCACATCAGCAAAACTCAGCAGAGGCTGAAAAGGGCTTGTTTAATTAACAAAAGACACTTCTTCAACTTTATCTGTCTTACTGCTTAGGAAATTCCAAGGGTTTTAGGAACTCTGTGCAAGGAATAGGGGCAAAGACCAAACACTGTCACAGGTTATTCTATCACAACAGCACAACCCGATGTAGCAGAGAAGAGAAGGCTGTGTGTCAGGAGGGTGAAGACACCCATAAAGTCATGACTGTGTAGGCCAGGGGTGTCCAACCTGCGGTTGCATGTGGCCTAGGATGGCTATGAATGAGGCCCAACACAAAACTGTAAATTTACTTAAAACATTACTTAGTTTTATTACTTAGATATGCACTTTTTCTATATCAGTGATCACAAACTTGGGACCTGCTCAATGATGTTAAAAGATTATCGAAAGGGCTACTGCATGATTGGGGTTATTATGTGAGGACTTTTTGCTTATCTTCAGTGGCAGATATCATGAAAATTAAACTTGGACCTTTTTTTTGCTTATCAGTTTTCATTAGTATTTGTGTATTTAATGTGCGACCCAAGACAACTCTTTCTTTAATGTGGTCCAGAGACACCAAAAGGTCAGACATCCCTGGTGCAGGCCGTCCAAACATCAACATCTTTACCCTCTCCCAGAATTCAGTTGCTTTCCTAGTCCTCCACCTGATCTCCTTTGTCTTTCCTCATCTTGAATCTGAGAACCTTGCCACTTGTTAAGGTATGGTTGTGATTAGTGCTAAATGACTATCACAGTCATAGCACTATGTACCTTGACGTCACACCCTACAATTCTGGTGTTTTATATATAAACATTTGCCATGTGATCTTAAAACAGCATGACTGTCCTTGCAGCAACCTATCAAGTCAATGAAAGATGTGTCCCGAGGACACAGGCACAGCCTGTCACCCTGCAGGGGAAGGGACGAGCTGGCAGGTAGGAAAGGTTAACCAGAAGGAGAGAGGAATGAATTAACTTATACAAACTTTCATCACTGGTCCCCACCACACAAAGGAAACCAGGGAGGAGCCAAGGATTATATAAGCAGAGAGCACACGTGACTCATCCCTGGGAAAGATCAGGGTATGTGGCCATCAGAAAAAGGGGTCATGCGAAGCCACTCAGAACAGTCATTATTGATTTAGGTCTGCAGTATTGATCCTGATCAGCAGTATTGGTCCAGGTCTGCAGTATTGATCCTGATCTGCACTGTTGATCCAGGTCTGCAGTATTGATCTTGATCTGCAGTATTGACCCTAGTCCATGTATTGATACTGGTCTACAGTATTGATCCTGGTCTGTAGTATTGACTGTGGTCTGCAGTATTGATCTTGGTCTGCAGTTATATGTGGTACTTACACAGTAAACCATGCCCCTGGCTAACTGACTAGGAGCTTTGTATATGTTTCTTGCTTTGTCCCTGAAACTTCTATTGTTCTCAATACTTCCATAGTCTATTCAGGAAAAAAAAAAGGGCTTCCACAAACATCACCAGAACCTATATCTGCAGACCTGGGACACCTCTGGCCCTTGGTGGAGTTTGTGAGTTCTGGTAGGTGGGTGGGCTGTTAGTTCTGTGATATTATAAACCTGGGGTGCAAGAGAAGAAGCAACTGGCTGGCAGGTAGAGCACCTTCCTAAGAACTCAATATTGAGAAGGGTGGGCTCAGTTTTCATGCTTCAATTCCAGCAAAATTAAGCCATTGGGTACATTGTGGACTCACTTCTGGTAAAATCAAGTCATTAAATGAATCCTCTAACTCCCAGCTCGCCAAACCTTTTGTTTCTGTGTTTTCCAAATAGATTCCTACAAAACATGTAGACTATTTGGTCCCAGTGGCCTTTCACTTTGCTGCCTGTAAGGGATTAGAATGTGGCTTTGGCGTCTCTTTTACCACTTGCACTTTTTTTCTTTTCTATTTTGCAACTTGTGGCTGCTACACACAACACAGAAATGACTCATGGGGATAGTGGTACCACCTCCTTCTGACCCATTGCTTTAATTGCTTCCTCAGGCAACTCACACTTTTACGAACACACACTCAAAGCCTCCAACAAGGCCCCTTCATGACATGTTTTTTGTGGGGGAGTTTGGTGCAGTCACAGAACAGTAACAGGATATGGAGTATTGATCTTTCTCAGAACCTTTCCTTTATTTAATATTACAACTCTTTTTCTCCTACAAAGCTTTTCCCAACAGAACCAACCCATAAAACACAGTCTTCCACAATAAGGTGATGTCAGTTTTCTAGATGGGGCGTAAATGGAAATGATCCACGTTAATGATATGCAGCATGATTCTCCTAGGCTGCGTTAATCCTGGTCATCATTCTTTGCCACATGAAGGACGGTTCCTTTACCTGCCAGCAGCTGTGGGCTTCAGGCCTGGTGTGAGGCTGGTAGCTTCACTTTCACTGTGTCCTTACCATCTGTCTCTGGTCACGTCAGCCATGAACACCTGAGGAAGCCTGGGGTCAGCAACTCCCAGGGTCGGAAGGTCACAGGCTAGGTGGCCTCCAGGAAGACACCTGCAAGTACAAACTCAAATCCTTCCAGTTGGTATGTATCTATCTCTCCTTCTTGCTTTGAAGGAAAGAGATGTTTTAAGATCCATGTCAGGATTCAGTGTGGGTTTGGCTACGTTTCTGGGAGGACCGAGGACCGAGGGGCACAGCTGGAAGTTCCTGAAGCCATCTCAGTCTCCTTTGTCAGCCCAAGGCCCCTAAAGATGCTTTCAGTAAGGTTCACCTTTTAGATTTAGGGTTATTGACTCCCAGAATTTGTCATTTTTAAAGTTTTAAAACTCATGATATACCTACTATAGATTTAGAAAAATCAAACTTTATAGAATTCAAAGAGAAAAGTAAAGAATTTATTTTCTTGATTTCTTTTTTTTTGTTTTGCTCAGTGTAACCATTGCAAATATCCATACATTCATTCAACAGTAGTTATTGAATTCCTACTATATGCCAAGAGGGCAGAGGCTATTGGAGATGCAGTGAACATGTAAGGCTTTGTCCTGGTGGGGCTTGCAATCTTAGAGATGGTGGTAGGGTGGGCACTGAATTGAAACCAGCAATCCAACAGATAGACCAGGTCTGTGAGGTCAGATGTGGTGGCTGGGGTAGCAAGTGAAGGAGGGAGATGCTGTGTAGAGCAGACAGCCTCTCTGACAGGTTGACATTGACAGTGTGTCCTCTGAGAAAACTCTCTTTGCATTGTGTATGTGTATCTCAAAACTGGGACTCCCTTGAGAACAGAAACAGGACTAGAAAGCATCTATGTTTTATAAGTGTGTGTTTATGTTTGGCCTTTACAGACTTGAACTGGGGATGTGTAGGAGATGCACCTCTAGGCCAAGAGGTGAAGATTGGGTAGGCTCTCGCTGGTGCTAAAGAACTTTTATTTTCTGTGCTTATTTGGAAAGTAAAACTACAGAGACACACTCAGCATACACGAGCACAGCCCTCACAGAGGCTTCTGAAAAATCAGCTTTGAATAAAAGGCTGTTTCTCTTATGGGGTATTTCCTTCTTTCCTACATTAAGCAGCATTCCCTAAATTCTGAATACGAACAGTAAATATACAGAAGTGGGAGGTCAGGTTTTAAGCAGTTTAGACATCACCTTTCTGAGGTGCCCTGACGTCGGTCTCTCTGCTTCCAGTCTCAGCCTGATGAAGGGAAGCCTGTGCAGCTGTACTCCCCTCACTGAGCATCCTGACTTACAGATTTCTGTGTCCGCATCCATGCCGTGCTTCTGCAGGGCTGCAGGATGACTGACCAACATCCCAACTTGTAAAAATGTCCTATGTCTAAGAAGTTTCTCCAAGATCCTGAGAAATCTCTGAAGTGGCATTAGTTTTCCCTTATCATTCTGATTTCTATTTTTGTACATTTTTCTTACACAAATGAACCATGATTTAAGGGGAGAGGACTGTGGTAGGGATGGATGGTGCTGGACACCACTTCCAACACTCTGTTCCTCCCAGCCCAGGTTGCATGTGCTGGTGACAAAGGGTTTGCAGCTGGAAGTCCCCTGTGTCACTTCAGGGTCCAAAGCCATTTTCTGCTTTTTAGGACCCAGTGGCTGAGAACATCTGTGGCAAATATGTGCTCTTCCCTGGACCGGATATTGAAGGAGCCACCTGTAGGCCATCAGAGTGCACCATGAGGAAGAGCACATTCCAAAGCTGCCTGCTGAATGTTTGTGTTCCCCTAGAATTCCTATGCTGACACCTAACCCCCAAAGTGATGGTGTTAGGAGGTAGGGTTTTGGGAGGTGATTTGGACCTGAGGGTGTAGGACCCCTCCTGATGGGATCAGTGTCATTCTAAAAGAGACCCCAAAGAGCCCCCTTGCCCTTTCCACCATGCGAGGTCATAGCAAGAAGATGCCATCTATAACCTGGAAGAGGGTCCTCACCGGACACTGAATCTGCTGGGACCCTGATCTGGCACTTCTAGCCTCTAAAACTGAGCAATCAATGATTACCCCCCATCCAAGCTGTGGTGTTCTGTTACAGCATCTGAAACACTGCTTCAGTAGTATCTGAAATGCACAGCAAACCCTACTGGATTCATGGAAGGAGGTTGGCAAATAAAAATAATATAAAACTTTAGAATTGAGAAAACCCATTCTGTGACTCTCAAAGAGCTAACAATATTAAATATGAAACAAAGTTTCAATCACTCTGGATTCTTATACATGAGGTAATAAGAAGAGCAGAATAAGGATTAGAATGAATAAAATCCTGAGAATTCCAAGTGAGGGAAGATTTTCTTGGCTTGCCTGGTGTGAACAATATTTCATTCATGCAGCTTTTCTCTTGTCACTCCAGTTAATTTTTTAAAATTTCAATAATACTTGTGCCTGCATGTCACCTGTTTGACCCCGAGAGGGTACAAATTGAAGCTTTTTCTTCCCTTGTCTAAAGTAAGGGCCTAGACTTTGTGTTCTGGAGGTAAAAGTAGAAATATTCTTATTGTGTTAACATATACTTCAACGGCAATTTGGTGAGGTTGGGTCAGATATTTCTGATCTAAATTACTGAGCTGCATGTTATGTCCCAGGACAGTAAGCTATTCCTGAATTACAGATGGATTCACATCTGCTTTTCATTCCTGCTTCACAGATTCACATTTGACCTGGTTCTGATCAGAGCTCTGGGCTTCAGATGAACCCAAACACCACAAAAAGTGAGGATATGACCACTCACAGGAATGTTTTGCCCGTCTATACTTGCCAAGTGAACATGGGAGGCACAGTGCACGTGAATGGAGATGTACTGTGTAATTAACAATTCTAGTCCGCTCATCTAACGTGTGGAGCCCTGGAACCTTGAGAGATGTTTTAATGTGAAATGCTTGAAAATTCTCATCTGGCATCTTGTTCCAGTGCCTGCTGCATAGCACAGAAAACAGGAAGTTGTTGACTGAAGGTATTAGTCTGATCTGACTCTCCAAAGCACCTGAAATAAATACGTACATGTTCTGACATTAAATAGACACATAAATTCAATTTTCTTACTAATTTTTAAGCTTACTAGAGAAATGCAGCCTTGCACCATGAAAAATGAAGAAAATATCCTTAGATGTGATGTAACCAGCAATCCCAAGGTAAATCTCTTGTCGGTTGAACCTGGCACGTCATTCAGCAGAGTCTGCGTTGCCCTGGGCTCAGCAAGGGTTCCGTGCAAGCCTTCCAGGGGTGGCTGCTTGTGGGGATTGGGACTCACAGTTCAGTCAGGGAATCCCTGAGCATATCACTTTTGCTATGAAATAATTTATTCCCAAGAAGATCACAGTTCTGATTTATTCATTCTTATGACAATAATCTGGTGTCAGCATCACCTACTTGAAAAGCTCAGGAGCAATTTTGACTCTCACACAAGGATGCTGGCCTTGTATGGTCAAGGAGCTCATCTGCCCACCAACTGGTTTTTCCCATCTTTCTGTTGATTTGGGTCACACCACTAATGATCTGATCTATTAGGGGATTGCTGTCATCTAAGACAGCTTTTTAAAAATTGAACCAACTGGGAGAGTCAGTGGTTTTAGATAGATGTCATCTGCAGATGACTTTGTGTTTCAGCAAACAGACAGATTTTCTGGGAGAGAGCATTAGGCTTAACAGGGAAAACTGGGAAAAAGTTTTGGCAGCTGGTCCCCAGTTGAGGCATCAGATTTGACCTCTCAGTTGTGGGTTACGGGCAGCATTTGTAACTCCTAGCCCCACAACGACGTTGTCTTCTTCATCGGCAATGAACGGGGCTCCCAAGGCACCCCAGAATGGAAAACCTGTGGACATGGAGATGAGTCGATGGGCCAGGACCACAGTTAGATAAAGTAATTAGCATTTCAGCTGCAGGAAAAGAATATTGCATTCATCATGGAACAATTTTTACTTTTTGGTATTTCAGAGGCTTATATATGAGGAGACTCTGGAAATGCTTTTGGCAATGAGAGAAGGCATATGTAGGATATTGAAATAGCATGGGGAATAAGCACTGTTTTATTGCATTTGCCTATTTGCCAGTTATGAAAACAATTTTCGCTAATTTAAAATGGGCCTTCTCCTAAGATTCCCAGCCTTTTCTATTTGAAGCAGTTAATACTCAACCTGGATTCAAAATAAGGATGAATATTCAAAACTTCATTATATAGTAAAATGCTATTAAGCTGATATTGGCTTATTCAAAAGACAGTATAATTGGAAGCAATGGTTACTTCCTAGCTGAGTAGACACCTTCGTATTTCTTAATTAGTACACTGAATAGTCTACATGTCTTTCATTCAAAGACCATTTCCTTCCTGCATTTTAAGTCACTGGGATTTTACTGTCATGGCACAAGCCACTATCTAACAAAAGATATGCTTCGAAACTATTTCTTGTATGGCAACCTGGTATAGCCTGATTAAGAAATTTAAACATTGCTTACTGAGTTACGCTTTGGGGCGAAACATCTCATGTTAACGAGCCTCTTGGGAGTCGTGGGGATCTTGCTGCCTAACTTAAGATTTTATGTCATGCTTCATGCTAAAAATAACACACAGAACACCGGCTACCATTATCTTCTAATGCAAGTGTGGCAATCACAGTGTGGTGTTCATTAGGTTAAAGTAAAATCCACATTTCTTCTTAAGTGCCCACATTCTGTGATTATGTGAGAAGTGACATATCCCTGTGGCTCTGGAAAATCAGTTCTCCCTCATTCCTGCTTTTACTGTGGTTGCTACTAATTCTGTGTCCTCACCTTCTCCACCTTCCATTTAACCATGATGGAGGAAAGAAAGACTTTGGCCAGTCTTATTAGCTTGGAGCCAGTTCAGAGAAATGGCTAATTAAGTTAATAGTCTGGGTAAAAGGGCCTTTTATTTGCATAGGAGCAGAGGTTTGGCGAGCACTGCATAATGTAACTAGTCTCTGGGGTACAATTCCAATCTATATGGCTTTAAATATTCAAAGCTCTCAGGCCACAGTGACTAAGGGTGGAGGTCTCGGTGACACGGAAACCTGTCAGATTTTCCTGGAGCTATGCAATCCTTCTGATTCTGACTTGAGAGAGGCTATAATCTACTTGAAAGACAAAGGTATGAAAAGCACACAGCTAAATCCCAACGTATTTGAGTTGATTAAGAGGAGCATCACCTTACTCCTGCAGTAGGAATTTTTTTCCCCTCTCCATTTTTTCCTGGAGAAATGACACCCATGACTTTGAAGCTTATGGAAACATGCAGAGCAAAATCCATCCCCAGAGGCTCCCTGGCATGAGCATTACAATGTCAATCAGATCATTTGTGGTTACATCTCATGCAGATTTCACTCACAAACAAACAGTTTCATGAATAAAAAACTGAAATACTGTTGGTGCTTGTTAATGGCGAGGTCCTTGCAGATGGAGGCAGGGCCAATCACCGTGCCATTTGCAATGTTTCTGAGGTTTCTTGGCTAACTCATAGGTACAAATGTTTATGGGCATCTTGGGACAGGCTGCAGAAGGGAAGAGGGAAAGAAATGTACACACTAGAAAGGACCATTTGTGTAAAAGCAAACGACTGATTGATTGGAGGCCAGAATCAATCAGAGGAATTATTCTAATGTGACTGGCATTGCTTCCCCTTCCTACTTGACTGCTCATGATTATCGTAAAAGGGTTGATGGCCCACATTCCTCCATTATTTTAATATTGTCACAGTACAATGCTATTTGCACAATTTTTATTCTCTTACATTAACATTTTAAGAATTAGACAATAGGATGAGAGGGAATGAAAGTGAAGTCTTTTGAATTATTAATGGATGCTCTTTGCTTAATGCATATGTGATATCTGAAGGATAGTGACAGGCATAATATTTGCTGGTAATAAATTCCCATTTAAAGGAATTATTGTTAAAAACAGGCACAAGAGACTCAACTCACTTAAATGATATTATTTTATATTTGATATAAAATAAAAAACAATTTCTTAAGGCTCATCTTTATTACATTTTGATCATCTCCCTCTCTCTCATACACACATGAAAAATCCTAGTGTCAGAATACTCCATTCATTAGTGCAAGCAAAATCGAAGGTGTATAAAGCTGATAACAGCTTTTCTTTGGTATAAAGCTCCTATGAAGTCTTTTGCTTCAAGTTGGCCTTGGGAGGTGATCACAGAGTAATAAAATTCTTTGGTGCTTCGCTGATTACAATCTCTTTTGCTAGAATCCTGCAACTCAAACCATGTTTTGCTTCATATTCTCCTAATCTCATGAGTTTCATATACATTTATCTGCAGGTGTTTCTTAGGCACCTTGTGTTATCCTTCTCTGTTGGTGGACAGTTGAGGACACTTCAGTTTTAAATAAAGAAGCTATAACTCTCCCACAGATAAGTACACAAAGAGAGACACTCTTGCATCTCCCATGTTCTTATTTTAAAGAATTTATTTGCAGAATTCCTTTTGGAATCAGTCTTTTATTAAATACATTTTATTAACTCTTCAGGAATAACATTTAGCTTTACAGCGGGCCTTTCTCCCCCAGTGGATACAAAAAACAAAATTGTATAGACTGAATACATTATGCAAATGAACCAATGATAGCTCCAAAATCTGTAACATTACTTCACTTGCTCTATGAATCTCTCAACACCAAACTGTCCCAGCAGAAAAGTAACCGGTATAATGTCCCGTCTTTGTACAGCACCTCATCTTTGCCGAGGCTCTTTGTAATGCTACTTCATTGTGGCTTTACAACAGCCAGATAACATAGTTAGGGTGTTGTTAAGCCTAATTCACAAATGAGGAAGTTGAAGTTCAACAAGAAGCTGCGTGAGTCCGTGGCAGGACAGGAGGGAGCCACTGTGGGAACATCTTCATCCAGGTTCTTGAAAACAAGCAGGAAGGGGATAACAGATGTGTTTCAGGGTCCCCAGAGAAATGAATCAGTATATATATATATATCCATATGGATATATATGTGAATATATATGTACATACACACACGTCTGGAGATTTCATATGTATAATACATATTATATACAGATAGATTATCTGTAAAAGGAGATTTATTATGAGAAATTGGGTACACAATTATAGAGGCTGAGAAGTCCCACTATCTGATGTCTGCCGGTGGAGACCCAGGAGAGCTGGTGGTGCCATCAAATCCAATTCTGAGGTCTGGGGAAGGAGGGAGCGATGGTGTAAATCCTGGTCCCATGGTAAGAGAAAACAAGACATCTCAGCTTAGACAAACAGAAAATTTCTCCCTGCTCAGCGCTTTGGTTCTGTCCAGTCCTGAAGGGATGAGATGGGAGCCACCTGCACTGGGCCGGGCTGTTTCCTGAGTCCAGTGCCCGTTCTCTGCTTTCCTCCAGTGCTACCTGAGGACAGTCAGAGACTGACTCAGGATCTTCGTCCTTCTTGTTTTCTCAAAGACTTAGTTTTTGAAATTACGCCCTTTCTCTTCTTTACGACGTGCTATATAGTATGTGCTATCTCACCAAAAAAGTGTCCTCCTTTGACCCACATTTCCCTAGAAGTAGTGCATCATTTCTCCTCTTGGTTTGTGACACAATAAATCACAATACAGATTTTGTGTCAAAATATCTGTATTCAGTGTCTCTGGTTCCTCTCTCCTCATTTACCCTGAGCTCATCATCAGGCAGCCATCCCCAGAATTTCATAGAAACTGCATGTCAGGTCCCTGGGCACCCCCTGTTGCTGAATCTTTGTGGGTGCTGCCGTCCTCTTCTGGCGGTCCAGTAGCAGTGTTGACAGGAGTGGACCAGTGCACCTGCCTCACCATGTTTTCACTGGGGTCCCCTACCAACTGGATGCTCCATGGTAGTTCTTTTTGTGAGATCTTCCCCCTCTCCCCAAAACTGAGGGTGGCTTGTACAGATTAAACTCTTCAATTCCTTGCTTCTTTTCTACATATTTTCCCAGAGAGAACTTACCTAAGTCTATGACCTTAATTACCAACTACACGATGAAAAATCTCAAAGGTGTGTGTGTCCCTAGTCCAGACCCCTCTCCTGACTTTGGGGCTCAGTTACACAACTTCTTACTCAACACCCACCTAATTTTAGTGGGTGGCTCAGACAAAACAGGCGCCTTGGTATTTCCTGCCTCACTACCTTTTTATCCCAATCTCGGCTTCTGTAAGTAGTGTTGTTATCTAACTTTTCATTGAAGACATACTCTTAAAAATCACTCTTGATTTCTCTGAGGCCCAGCATCCAATCAGGTCGCAGTAGGCTCCACGGCTCTCTGCACCCCATCACCGAACCCACCATGCCTGGGCTGCAACCCCACTCCCTCTGCTCTCCTGTGAGAGCAGCTGCTACCCTCACCATCCTCCCAGCTTCCTCACTTGCCTTCTGGGAAAAAGGAAGTGATTTACTTTTTAAAAAGACGTGAGTCAAGTGACACCACTCCTTATCTCAAGATCCTTTACTCTCTTTCCTTCAAACTAGGGACTAAGCCAGATTCCTACACAACAGCATCTGCATCATCTCTTCCTGCCACTGTCCCCTCACTCATTCTGCTTGTGCTTTTGTATTCACACACTCCTGAGACTCTCTTATTGTTAATTCTAGTATTTAAAACATTTTTTTACGTGCACAGTCAGACCATCAGAAGAGGCAAACAGTTTCATCCTCTTTCTAGTCCTCATGCTAACAAGTATGTCTCCTTCACTGCTGCTGGTGCCTTGGCATGACTTTGAGCAGAGGGTGGGCAGCAATGCTCCTGATCTGAAGGGGACAGATTTCAACACTTAACACTAAGTACGATTTTGCTGCAGGTTTTTGGTTTTGCCTTTGTGTTGTTTTATTTTGTGTCTGCCCTGCATCAGTTTTAGGGCACCCTCTTTCATTCCAAGTACAGAAATTGATTCTGAGTTTAGGGGTCAGGTTTATTTCTGATTCATTTTTCTGTTGAGAATGTGGCCCTTCCTGACCCCAGACTTATGAGGGCATGGCTTCCTGTGAAGACCTCACTTTTGCATGTCTCCAAACTTGAAATTGCAGTTCATTTTCACTTGGTTTAGTTGGGACAAAAGCTGTTCTGTTCTTGGCCAAACCCTCTGGGTTCCAGGGACCTTGTCTGTTCTGATAATAACTTATTATCTTGTCAGCTTGTCAATAACTTTAAAATAAGCTTCTTTAAAGTTCAATCTTCATTTTATTACTTTCAAAGGGGGAGAGGATCTTCATAATATGGTATCCCTGGCTTCTGGAAGCAGAACTCTTTCTACAATACTTAGCTTCCAAAATGTAACTTCCTTAAAAAAATTATTGTGACTTTATATCTTCTATAAAATCTTTTTCCACATTTTGTAGTAGGAGTTCAAGAAAAGGCCAAAATAAATGTGTGTGTTATCCACTCTCTTTACATAAAAGTACACCCGTGTTTTTTCATTGCACCACAATGTTCTCTGGGCCAACGAAAGCAGTTGAAGCTCCAAAAATAATACGGGGCTGGGGTGAAGGAAATCTCTAGCTGAAATGGAACCTGGAAAGAAGACTTTTTTTTAAAAAATAAATAAAATAACTAGGTAAATTTCCCCAAGTATGTTTAATGAAATATCACCACTTTTCAATAAAAATCAAATAAAGCAATGTTTACAGATTTTAAAGGAAAATACACAAACTAAAAAGTGGTGGCCTACTTCAAAACAACCCCATTGGAAGGGTAGGTATGCCCAAGATGAGGTAGCCTTGTCACAAAACGTATTTTTGGAGTTAGTTTTTTTCCTTCCTTCTTTCTCCTCTCCCTTTATTAAAGCCCAATTTCTTACAATTTTTAACTCCAGCAGTGTGTTATATAAAAATGGAGTTGATTTTTTTAAAATAGCCAAAAGTCAGATTCAGTCAATTATTATAAACAAGGAATATTGTAAACTAGCACGTTGGCATTTTTGATAGCCATGCATGTGTCTGTGGGTGTGTGTGTCTATGTATGCAACTTAAAAGAAAAACAATCACTGGTAGTTTCTTATATGACTGGGGGCCATTCTAAAAGGGTTCTGATAGTCATTAAGAGAATGTTTGGGAACCCAATGGAGATAATTGGCTTCACCTTCAGAGATGACTAATGCAAACTATGTACGCCTCAAGTTTTCTTAGGAAGTGAGCCACTATTTTTACATCAGCCCCCTCCATCCCCCGCTGTTCTGATTATTCTTAACTATGGTTTCACTACCTCCTGGATGTCACATGAACTTCCTATATGTTAAAAGAGTCCCTCCCCCCCTTATATATTGCTCTGTTCCAGAAACATTTTCCTAATAAATAAGTAAAAAAACCCACTCATGACTCTTTGGATTTGATGGGAGTTGTAGTTTCCTAATGCTGCATCAGATCAACTCCTGGACAATGAAAACTATTAAAAATTCACTGGGTTAATGTGAATTTCTAAAGCTGCATTAGTCAGAGTCATTAAACAAAAGTTAAAAATAAAAGCTCCACACAGGTATTTATTTTTAGATGTTCAAATTTCACTAGCCCTTACATTTATTGTCACAAGAGATATTATACATCTCTCAAAAATAAGGGGAAAATGATTTATTTAATGTTAGAGCAAAATAATGTAAATTTTTTTAAAAATGAAGAAATTATCTATAGCCAAAAAAAGGAAATTCAACCTCATGCTTCATACAAAAATTGACTAAAAATGGATCATAGATTTAAATATAAAACATAAAACTATACAATCCTTAGAAAATAACATAAGAAGTCTTCTGGACCTCGGATTTGGTGACAGGTTCTTAGATCCAACATCAATAGCACAATCTATAAATAAATAATATTTGATAAATTAGACTTTATCAAATTAAAAAAAAACTTGCTCTCTGAAGGACTCTGTTAAGAGCCTTCAAACCCTGTTAAGAGAAAGACCCCATTTAGAGAAGCTACAGACTGGAGAAAATATTTGCAAACCACACGTCTGACAAAGGACTAGTATCTAGAATATACAAAGAACTCTTAAACTGAACATTAAAACACACAATCTAATTAGAAAATGGGCAAAATACATGAAGAGACATTTCACTGTAAAGGAGATATGAATAGCAAACAAGGCATATGGAAAGATATACAACATCACTAGCTTTAGGGAAATGCAAGTTTAAACACCATGAGTTATTATTAACACACCAATTAGATCAGCTAAAATCAAAGATAGTGTTGACATCGAGTGCTGGCAAGGATGTGGAGAATCTGGATCTCTCACACGTTGCAGGTGGCAATGCAAAATGGTGTGACCAACTCTGAAACACAGTGTGGTAGTTTCTCAAAAAAACTAAGCACACACTATATAACCTAGCAATTGCTGTTCTGGGCATTTATTCCAAGAAATTAAAACTTATTCCTGCACAAATGAGGGTAGGTAACTGTTCAAAACAGCTTGATTTGTAATAGCTCAAACTGGAAACAACCAAAATACCCCTAAGTAGATGAATGGTTACACAGACCATGGTACATACATACTAGGGAAGATTACTCAACTAAAAAAACTAACAAACTATGAGTGCATGCAACTTAGGTGAGTCTCAAGGGCACTACACTGAGTAAAACAGTGACAATCTCAAAACATCACTTATTGTTAATCTATTTAAATTACAGTTTCAAGATGACAAAATTAGAAGAATGGAAAACAGATTAGTAGTTGCTAGGGGTTAGGTAGCAACCACTTGGGGAGGTGGGTGTAACTTTAAAGAGATACACATTCATTTTCTAAAGCTATCATAACAAATAACCACACCCTGAGGAACTTGAACCAATGGGAATTTATTCTCTCACGTTACTGGGGGCTGAGTCTAAGATCATGATGTGGGAAGCACTGTGATCCCTCTGAAGGCTCCAGAGGACAATCAGAAGCTTGTGTTGCCTCTTCCAGCTTCTGGTGGTTGCTAGCAATCCTTGGCGTTCTTTGGCTTGTAGATGCATCATTTCAATTTCTTTCTCTAACTTCATATGGTCTTCTCCTTGTGCATGAGTATGTTTCTCTTCTTACAAGATGACCAGTCGTTGGATTTAGGGTTGACTCCAATTTAGTATGACCTCATCTCATTAGATCTGCAAAGACCTTATTTCTAAATAAGGTCACATTCACAGGTACAAGAGTGAAGAATTAGACGTATCTCTTAGGAAGACCCAAATCAACAAGGTAGCACCAAAGACATCTTTATGGTGATGAGATATCCTGGTTATCTACAATAGTGGTTGCACAGATGTGCACAAATAATAATATGAGATAGAATTAGGCAAACATTGTACCCATGTCATTCTCCTTGGTTTGATATTGTTCTGTAATTATATAAGATGCAACTGTTGGGAGAAACTGGGTGAAGGTTACACAGGACCCCCTTGCATTATCATTGCAACTTCCTGTGAATCTACAACTATTTCAAAATAAGAAGTTAAAAAAGTAAACAAGTCCACAAAAAAACCTGCACACAGATATTTATAGAACTTTGTTCAAAATTGCCAAAAATTTGGAGGTAACCAAGATTTTGTTCAAGAGGTGAGTGGGTAAATAAACTGTGGTCCTTGCAGAC
Organism: Phyllostomus hastatus; assembly: GCF_019186645.2. NCBI lineage: Eukaryota > Metazoa > Chordata > Mammalia > Chiroptera > Phyllostomidae > Phyllostomus > Phyllostomus hastatus. Next base: position 35,706,820 of record NW_025334028.1, read on the forward strand.
AATGTACATCATTCGGCACTAAAACGAAATGTTCTATCAAGTCATGAAAAAAAATGGAGAAATCTTAAATGCATATTATTAATGTTTACATATTGTATGATTCCAATGCTATGGCATTCTGGAGAAGGCAAAACTATGGAGACAGTAAAATGATCAGTAGTTGCCATGGGTAGGAGAAGAAAAGGGTAAAGAGCGGGAGCATAGAGAATTTTTACGGTAGTGAAACTACCTTGTATGAGGCTATTAAGGTGGCTATTATGGTGGCTATACATCATTAGACATTTGTCCAAATCCATAGAATGTACACCACCAAAGGTGAACCCTAATGTCAACTATGGACTTTGGGTGATGATAATATGTCAACACTCGTTCATCAATTGTAACAAAGGTACTGCCTTGGGGGGGCGGGTAGTGGGGAGGCTGTGCACTTGTGGGTGCAGGGAAATCTTTTATTTTTCCTTCACTGTTGCTAGGAACCTAAAACTGCTCTAAAAATAAAGTCTTTAATAAATAAAAACGTAAATAAACATCTCATTTCTACCTTACCCTTCTCATGCATCCACAGGTTGAATTCAGTTTATAATCTTTGTTGTGTGGAACACACACATACCCTTACGTTATTTGAGGGTTGACATGAATGTTGGATATGTGGGTACCTCTGTAGAAGAACACAATTCTTCCTGTCAAGGAATTCACAGCTCAGCTGAGGAAATGGTGAATGTTGGCTAGAAAACAATTCCTTAGTACTTTCCAAAACAGAAGCATTTTTGTGGTTTCTCACTCACATATCATATACCTTTTTATTTTAGTATCTGGTCAGTGGTCATTGGCCATTCACCTGATTGATCAAGAACTGGTGCCCTGGCTGGCGTAGCTCAGTGGATTGAGCATGGGCTGTGAACCAAAGTGTTGCGGTTCGATTCCCAGTCAGGGTACATGCCTGGGTTGCAGGCCATGACCCCCAGCAACCGCACATTGATGTTTCTCTCTCTCTTTCTCCCTTCCTTCCCTCTCTAAAAATAAATAAATAAAGTCTTAAAAAAAAAGAACTGGTTACAAGCTGTATCCTTGACTGATGAGCATCAAGATTCTCTTGACTCTGTCAAGAGTGAAAAATGTAATGTCGGTGTTTTTGGAGACCCCAAACACCAGACTCTTTTATAATCTGGTTTTCCTTCAAAGGCACCCACATTTATTTTATTTAGAAATCCAAAGAAAAGTTGGAAGTTTTAGCATTGATGTGCCACTGATAATTAGTGGTGTCACTTTGTTTCTGATGTTGATGTTCTCTGGAATGAATTGAGCTGCTGGTTCATTCTGGATAGAAAATAATAACCAACACATTTATATGCCAAATATTTTTTCCTCATATGATGAGTCAGTCACTTTTAATGTGGATCTAATAAAGAGTCTTTTCAAGCCTTATCATGTGGAAATTAAAAATATAATTTTAGCAATAAGTGTGAAACCCCTCCTTGGAAAAAGTAACTGAAGTTGGGTTTTACATGGTATGTAAGGTGCCATGGTCTGCACTGACTCTAAGGTGGTATATTTATTTCCTGTCCCCTTATTGATCAATATGCTATATGGCAAACACCTTATTCTTTGTTAGTATTATACAAACAGGCATAAAGGGCTGAGGCCTTAATAGTAGTTTCCCTGAGCTGCGATGATCTGATTGTGCAGCCAAACTCACAATGTGGAAAATGGGATATTTTATGAAGTTCATACATTTTCAAAATTGCTCCCGCAATGATGCTTTCATTTTGTGTTAGGACTGGAATGATGGCCTCTATGTGTTCCAGAAAACTTCAGTATTGCCTCAAGTGAAAAAGGAAACCTCATATTTCAAGGCCACAGACTGTAAGCCATTCACATTTCACAAGGGAACATATGCCAGCTCCTTTTATGGTAAAGAAAACAGTGATGTATTAGAATCTCTGCCCATGTGTCTCCATCAGTCTTCTTGGTTTGAAGATCAGCCAGCCTGGCTTCTGCAGCAGGATTAAAATGTAATGTGTCCCAGTGAGCTAGTGAATACCAACACTTTTTCAGTTTCTGTATGGAAACTGCCCTTTTAGTGGATAAAGCTATTAGCAGACAAAAGTATTGACATTTTTATGGGATTGTTTTTGGAAAAGACTAACATGTAACTCTAAATTCAACATATGGTCGTGGTCAAATTGTGCTCCTACTGTGTAAAATGCTTGAATAATCACCTACTGCCTTCTCTTGGCCAGTGCACAGAGAGAAACATGATTAATTTCAGCCGTATCCCTTAATCTCCTTCCTTGGCTCTCCTCCCATTCTGCAAGGGTTGATAAATCTTACAGCCCTGAAGATTATTACAGTTCCTAATAGTCTTATGACATTAGAAAGAAGCAAGGCTCGATGGCACAAAATGCATCCAACAAATGAAATCACATAAATAATTTAGGTTTTACAATTTAATTTTTATGGCGTGGTTTTTGTTGTTGTTGCTGTTGTTTATGAGGCATAATAAGGACTGCTGGCTTAGCCTGCAGTCAGTAAAGAGGGAACATTTTTGGCACGAAAGATTTCAATGCTGTTGTTGTCTGTCACTGCTGGCAATCTCCAACTATCCAATTCTAGCCTTACAGTCATGCTTATGTTCATAAAAAATTCCATCAGAGAGGCAAATTCTCCCCCCCCCCCTCTCTCTCTCTCTCTCACACACACACATACACATATCTACCATCTACTTTTTAAAATAAAATTAGCTTATCTCTTCCTTTTTCTTGTGTTAAAAATATTTTCTTCTCTTGAGCCTAGAGCAAACCTTACATATCTTTGCTTTAAAATAACTTGTGCTAACTTGTGACCACCAGTAAATATTCCTTAAATCCTCAGCTCTTAATACATCTATTGAGCTCCTTCTACATGCCAAGGACTCAGCTAAGTACTATGATGGGTGTCAAGAAATCATGATTCACGTTCTTGTTCTCAAGGAGTTAGTCCTTCATATGCACATGAGCATTTAAGGGGAAAACATTAAAGCTTCTGAATCATGCAAGCACTGATGTAAGACAGTACATAATTGACAAAGGAATACAGAAGTCTGTTCTGACACCATAGATGTAGAGATTGGTTCAGGGTTTTTCTTTAGCAAAACTGTCCATGAGTCCAAATAAAAATATTTATGGTGAGCAACATATAAAATTGGACATTGCATTTACAACATAATTAATGGACAAGTAATGCTCAAAGTTATGTTTGTACAAGTCCACTGTGTCACCATAATTCCTCAAATGTAAGGCGATTGAAGGCCAGTATGAATGTTTAAATGTAGCTTAAGGCTTAGTTCTTTTTATAGAGAGCTGTGTGGCTTTTGTTCAAACATCTTAGGACACCATGTGCAGTGCTAAGCACTGGGGATAGACTGGGGGAAACAATGTACACGTTTCTTGCCTTCCTGGTGAGTGTGTTCTAGACTGTCCTAAGGATGGAAAGCAGGGGAATGTGAACAGCACTTCTATTCCCTGGACATCTGCTCATGGTCACCAGGAAAAATGTTTATAGGCACGTATCAGACACACACAGACACAAATCCCAAAACTTAAGGACTTTAAGCAAAAGTTTATCCATTCTTACTCACGTGTGAGTGGACTGGCAGTCATTTGCTGGGTATTGGATGTGCCATTCACAAGACTGTGTTTAGCTGGCAGCTGGGCTGGGATGGAAGGTCTAGAAAGGCCTCCTTTCCATGTCAGGGCTCCAGCTTGGTCCTTTGGTTCCTCTCCATGTGTCCTCTTTCTCTGGTAGACCAGGTGGCTTTCTTTTATAGTGCTGGATCTCTCATGAGCATACCCCAGAATAACACAGGGTCACTTCTACTGCATTCTATTGGTCAAGCCAAGTCACAGGGTGAGGTTGATTCGAGTGGAGAGAGACAGACCTTATCATGGTGGGAGGAGGGCCATCCCTGTGCAGGCAGGAGGGAGCTGTTGGCAGCCATCTCTGCAGACACACACACATCTGACTCCATGTATCACCCTGTGTTGTCTTCACACCGATCTTTCGAGGGAGGGGCTTTCAGTATTATTTTTAATGCTTTTTTAGGTGAGAAAACTGAGGCTTAGAGATATGAAACAATTGCTTTTTAGAATTGTCTAAACATTCATGAGAGTATTTGTTAAAAGTAAGGGGTTTAAAATGAGACATACTGGTGATTAAATGCTGCTTCTGCAATTTTCTGTCTGTGAAACTGAGGGCAATTTATTTATTGTATCTATACAATAAGAATAATAATACCTATCTAGCATGATTATTTTCAGAGTTGAATAAGATGGTACTTAGCATAATTGTTCAGTATAGTGCCTAGTAAGTAATCAGTACTCTGGGTCTATTGCTAAAATATTATTTTGGATTAAAAGAGGAATGTGAATTACGTGGTCTGAAAGGAGAAAAAGTTACATTAAGAATTGGCAGCAGAATTCTTTAGGGAGAGAAATGACTATTGATTAGGAAAAGCTAAAACATTTTGGCTATTGTGCTTGTGGAAAATTGCCTTCAGGTCATTAACCGAAAGGTCAAATGAGCCAGGAGATGGCTTCTGCCTTGCAGGTGTGGGGTGGTTAGTGAGGGTGTGGGAGCAGCAGGTAGAGGTGAGTGGAGGGGGCATAGAGGGAGAGGGGGTGAAGGAGAGCAGGGCAGCCAGGCAGGCTGGCTGAAGCTGGGTCCTGAGAAAAGGAGAGGACCTGAGCAGTCTCCAAGTTCCCAAGGGCCAGAGAGAGAGTGGTAAGGGCCTTTAGAAACTGATATTTGCTATTAAGACCTTCCTATGCTCCAGCTCAGCCCTCCAAAATTATTTCATGATCTTTCTTAACAATTCCACCACAGTCTGAGCAACTCAACAAATGAGTTCAATAATTGTTTCTTCCAACAATTATCCTCCTTCTGTTTTTCAAAGTGTTCAGTTTGTACCACCAAACAGGGGAGAGAGCTGCTTTTCTTCCTTAATCAACCTCTGTGCCTGGCAGAACACCCAGCACATTGTGGGTTCTCAGTTAATGTGGAGTACTTGGAAGGAGTGCAAAGTTTCATTCTGTTTGTTTGTTTTCCAACTTTTATGCAAGGGCTTAGGGTGCACAAGCAACTGCACAGTGCAAGAGATTTTAAATGGAAATAAGAAGTCTGGGTATTCACTCTTGAAGTTAATGCAGAGCAGGGAGAGGGAACAGCTGAAAGATATGAGAACTCTGTAGAATCAGGAAATTAGAGACCCTGAGAAATAGCTTCAGCTATTTCAGGTGGTTGGGTGGATTTCGTTTATGTTTTTTGAACCAGATTTCAGATGGGGGCATTGAACCATTTTAATTTCCATCTTGGGAAGAAGGGGCATCCCACAACTAGGAAACCATCTCCTAGTTTCTATCAAAAGATTGTAGTTTTACACAATGCATGAAAGTCTTGTACTTTACATGAATGCCAAGCAACACAACTTGGTAAAAAGAACATTGAATTGGTGGCCAAGAGCTCTGAGTTTTGGTCCCAGTTTGTTATTACTTGGCTATCAGGTTTTGAACTATGTGAAGTCTCTGAAATAAAATGCCTCATTAACACAGTGAAGGGATTTGATATTCTGTATGGTTTCTCCCTTGGATCCATGTCCTTCCTGGTTTTATTTACAAATTCATAGACAGCCAGGCAATTAAATTAGAGTGGGGCAAGCACAAAAACGTGCTAGAGTATAAAGAACTATTGCCAAGCCAAAAAAACAAAACAAAAAATATTTCAATAGATATCTGGGGGACATTGTCAACAATTGCATAATAGAAAATTAATGAAAGAATTGCAAATGGCCAACCAGCTACTGAAAACACCGTTTTACTTCAACAGTAATTGAAGATAATCAAATATAAAAGAATATATCAATATTCACTTATTAAGTTGGAAAATATTTTTAAAATGCCTTATGTTGAATGCTAAGTGTTTTATCAGCTAGTTGGTTTTTTAATATGAAAATCTCTTGAGGAGTCAGTTTGGCAATTTTATCAGAAGCATTAAGAATTTATCTTTGATGCAAGTCTCACCCTTCAGAACCTCAGAGTTGTCTGCATCTGTGACAAATATATATTGCAGGATAATTCATAATGATTCAACCCTGAAAGTGACTTAGCGATCCACAAACAACAGGAGAGTTATATACATTATGATATATCTGATGAGACCACCTATATACAGTCACTGAAATCTGTACTTTTAAATATTTTATACTCTGGGGAAAATGCTTGCCATATAATTAACAGTAAATGCAAAGAAAGTGCTCATCCACATTGCAAATCCATTGTCACTCTGACTTTGGTAAAACAGGTACCCATAGAAAAATGCTGAAAAAATAGACACCCCGGTCACTAGAATGCTTATTTCAAAAGGGATCCACTAGCTGACGATGTTAATTTTCTTCTTCATACTATTCTGAATTTTTGAAACTTTAGTAAACATTGTGATTTAAACAAAACAAAAATATCTGGCAACAAATGTGTTTTCCCCTTCAGATACTCGAGTCCCTTGAGCATGAGCACTCCGGCAAGCATTTCCAGGTATGATTTAGTGTAGTGCACACCAAATAAATTGGAAATTTATGTTAACTGCTCCAGTGCAGTGCCGAAAGAAAATGCTGAAGAGCTGATGTTGTTTGTAAATGCTTCGTGCAGGGTCTCCCCTCATCCCACCAGCAGTGGGAAGCAGCACACCCACGTTAACTTGTCCGCAGACACGGGCCAGGGCTTACTGCCACAGCAGCCAGAAAGGCAACCAGGGACCTGTCTGTCACTTCCCTGAGTGCTATGTCACATGGCTGAAGGGGCTGCTTTCAGGGGACCCAAATGTCATCATAAATATTTATAAGAGATCTAGTGTTGCTGTGCCAGAGGGCAGTTTATTATTAGAAAAGTCACAAACAGAACTGAAAAGAAGTGGCAAATGCATCCCAGCTCTCTGTGTGTGCGTACACACATGGTGTCCAGTCTGTGGCTGTGATCCATGTACTTCTCTAGCCCTTCATTGTTTCTCTTTTTCTTTTTGAGCTCTCCACACAAATATATCAGGTTTTGAAATTAAACTTTTATTGGTGCTCTACTGCCTGTGGCCCTATGGGCATATCATCCAGGAATCCCAGCTCACAGTTTCCTTGTTCTTGCCCTGCAGACAGTTTTTCAGACAAAACCAAAATTGTTGAACATGCCACGCTAGCTCTCAGACTCATGTCTGTATTAGGTAAGAAGTGAGAACCTTACCTGCATCTAGTTAGGCAGGGCAGGTGCAAATGCATACTTTGCAGGACACCTGGGCACTGTTCAACAGCTGTTTTCAGCTTTCAGGTCAGACCCATTGTCATAGCATGGCTGGGTGTGGTGTAAGGTGTGACTGCTACTAATGAAAATATAAAACTTTGTTATTTGGTGACTTGAAAAATTAGTTAAAGTAGGGTCAAGCTATGCCTAAAATGCTGCCACTTTCCCAGGCATTGGATTGTGATTTGGTGAGTGGTTGAGGAGGAGGAGGTTTCAGCCAAGACTTGCTAGGGTGCAGGTAAGGCAGCTTGACCAGGGCTGCCATGTCCCTCCTTAATCCTTCTCACTCTGTCCGAGGCCCACTTTGCTTTTTCATGAACATGGCCTTTCTATTCTCCACTTTCCTCCAGGACCAAAGCCAATAGGTATTCTCAGTCCTCATCTCTTGACCATCACTACCATTTGACAAAGTCCGTTTTCCTTTTTAAATGGCCACCATAGTGTAGGGACACATGTGATCCCCATTCCCACTAGATGCCCCCACCGACCCTTCTGACTGGATTGTCCTCTTTCCTTGTCTTAGACTTTGGCCTGTCACGGTCCATCTGTAGGGACTTCCCTTAAACTCCTCTTCACAGAGTTCACCTCCACATGTTTGCTCCAGCTCACTGTCTCCCCTCAGCTGCCTACACAGCGTCACTTTATGTTTCAGACTCTGGGTTCAAATCCCTGATTCCCCTCCCCCCAAGAAAGTTGGCCTCTCCATCTTCCCAAGTTAATATCCAACCTCCATTCTTGCAGCTGCTCAGGCCAGACCCCTGGATCAGAAGATCACAGGCTCAGTTCCTGGTTGGGGCACATGCCTATGTTGTAGTTTGTCCCTTGGTCAGGACTCATACGAGAGGCAACCGACCAATGTTTCTGTCTTGCATCAATGTTTCTCTCCTTCTCTCTATCTCCCTCACTATCTCTCCAAAAATAAATAAAGCAAGTAGAGTAATAGTAAACCTAACAATATTTGAATGCAGTTTATTTTATCAAAGAAAATTTAAAACCATTATCAAATCCTCAACAGAACTTCATAAGGAAAGAAAAAACGAAGCAGGTTTTATTTATAAAGTCACAATTCCTAGATGAGGAAACTGAGATTCCAGGAAGGTGTTTTGCACAGACATGAACAGAACTATACCCCAGGCAGTGTCTTTCCACTGTTCTAAGAAACTTCCAAGATCAATGCAATGCTTGGACTGAGAAAACTTGAATACCTCATGTTACAAAAGCTAAGACAGACTGAGGAAGACTCGACTCTGTTCATTCAAGGCTCCCTGTTACCTTTTGGATTGGAATATGTGTGTGCTTTTGTGTGTGCATGCACGCACATCATGGTGGAGGTGTGTGTGTGTGATTTTTTTTTAAGTAACATTGCCATAGGTGAATGATTTTTATAAGCTTCCTGGTAAATGATGGGTTGGATCTATGTAATTAACCATAAGCAGCAAGCAAGCTGTGAACCAAAACAACATAAATAACAGTTACTGCTCTTCTACTCTGTAATCTGTAGGAAAGACATTTCTCAAGGCGCTTTCCTTGACACACACCCTCCTTTTATTTACCACTAAGGAGGCGCAAACAGGGTGAAGCCCAATCATTTGCACATTGAAGAAGCTGAGGGACCAAGGGCATGAGGTGTTTTAATTGCACAGGAGACACTTTGACATGATTGTTCTGTTACAAAGTGCTATTTGGGGAGTGTGCTCCATCATAGTCACATGCCACACTCCTGTTTTCCACCTTAGAAACCTATTTCTGGATCAATCAAGCAGCCTGAATGGAGGTAGTGACAGAATTAACCAGCAAAATCTTCTGAAACTGGGCATCTTAAAAATTCACTCCCTTTACTCCTGGCAGCTGACAGGGAATCATAATTCTTTCCCATAAGCAGCTGGCTCAGCAATCTCTTCTGCATCCTGGGGAAAAGAGCATTTAAGAAGAAATAGCCTTGATGTGATTTCAAAGGCTTTCTCCTTCATGGTATCTGTGCTGTATCTATCTTTTAAAAAGGAAGATATTGCAGAAGAAACTCACTTACAGTCTTGATCTACCAAAAGCCTTCTGTAAAGTGTCTAGACTTTGTGAAACACATTTAAGTTTCTAGTTTGTTTGGATACTGGTTGCAGGTGTGAAATAGAACAGCTAATTTCTTAGGCAATTGGGCCTCTGGAGGCCGGGAGAGGCTTCAGTTATAACCTGATGTTGGCAGTCTGTGAGATTTCTTTTTAATAGTTTCCCCCTTCTCCCCATTAGTGTGGGGAGACTAATTTATATGATCATGGAAGGGAATGCTGCCAAGTGGGAGACTGTGTTGAGAAGACATTTTGCTGTGATCAGGCCATGAGGGGCTCCTCAGGGCAAACTGCTGACCCCACCAGGTGTGCAGGTAGGGCAGGTGCTTCTGTCTGGAGACATCAGATATGCATGGGACATGAGGGGAAGCTGTGACACATGTAACTCAGGATCCCTGCATCAGGCATTTCGGTCGCTCACAGGCCTGTGCTTGGACCCACCAGCAGGCAGGAGGGCAGTCACAGACCAGGTGACATTCCTGCTACCTCAACTTCCCCTGAGTGAAGGTGAATAGTATTAAATAGAGAGATTGTGTTTTGATGCCATTTTGCTCTGCTTTTTTTTACCTTTGGAACATTACAAATGAGCATAAAGAAAAAGCAGTTCTCTTTCCTATGACACAAAAAAATATCAGAAAAAAAGATATTTTTCAAGATAACAACTTTGTTGCTCCTTTGGATGGTAGTAGGCAGGAAGTTAGATGCTTGAAAAGCCAAAGGCAGCACTAAAGAAGCAAAACTCGAGTTCTGCTTACAAAGGGATGTGTCACGGTGGCTTTCACGACATATTGTCCTCTTAACTTCTTACCAAATAATCCTCTGCATTCTTAACTGGTTCAGAGTTGTCTCGGTCTGTGTGGGCTGCTATCGCAGAATATCATAAATGATATAAACTTATTTCTTACAGTTCTCAACACTGGAAGTCTGAGATTAAGGAACAGGCAGATTCCCTGCCTGGTGATGACCCACTTCCTGTTTAACAGACAGTGCTTTCTCGCCATGTCCTCACATGGCGGAAGGGACAGTGAGCTCCCTGGGTCTCCTTTAAAGGACACTAATTCCATTCATGGAGCTGTACCCTCATGACCTCATCCCCTCCCCAAGTTCCCACCTCCTAACACCATCATACCAGGGACCAGGTTTCAACATACAAATTTTGGGGGGTTGACACAAATATTTAGTGTATAACAGTTACTAATGACAAAATCAAGTTTTCTACCCTCAAAATGACCAAAAAGGTCAGCAAAGCCGCAACCCACACAGTGTCTGTCATTGAAGCAATGACTCTGCAGGTCTCTGAAAACGCACACAGCAGCCCTCACTGTTTCCAGGGTCCTGTGGAAGCCAATGACCAGAGCAGCTCCATACACAGGATGTTATGCAAACCAGTGTCCCACAGTCTGACTTTTTTTATGGGCCAATAAAGGGGACATCATTCCAGTTTTTATATAGAAGAACACATGAATGGAGGAGACTTGTCAGGTGAAAGAATAATTCACAGGAGAAAAGTTATTCCCAAGCTGTTGGGTGGGTCTCGTGACCAACTCTAGGAAGCTAAATGTGATTTCCAGAGGACTGGATCAATGCCAGGGTCCATCTGCCCTTTTCATGGGAAAAGGGAGGGTTCACTGCTTTTAAAAAAAGACAGCCATGGCCAATGAAATCATTATTTGAACAGCCACTGAACATGTAGGCTCATTTATTCCCCAGAAACATTAAGGGAATCGTATGCTTTCAAACTGAGTTTTCCAAACTTCGTTAAGAAAATAGGAATATTATTTGAGCTCTTTGTGTTTTATTTATTCAGCCCATAAAGGATCAGGATGACTGACTACAGTGAGATCATTTGGACCCAAATGTGCCCAGTGGGGACAGAGACCACCAGTGGAAACCAGGGTGCTGTCCTGTGCAGACCCCACATAAATGACAGCAAAGCGGGGAGGTGCTTCCTGGAGCAGGTGGGAAGGAACACTGCTTTGCTATTCAGTAAAGATGAGACACTCAGCGTTTTCAGAACTGCAGCTGGACATGGTTAAAACGTGAATGCCTGCTCTTCCACCCCTTCCTGGTGTCCGCCCCTCTTCTAGAATGCAGTTTCCATCTTCTGAGCAGGAGAGACACAGAAGCCTGCAGCTCCACTTACAGCTTGCTAATTTAAAGACAAGCAAGACTTGAACAACACCAGAGAGGGCCATCAGGACCCAGTTAATTAGGAAAACAGAATTTAAATCATGAGCCAAGATACCACAAACAAAAATAGACCAGTCTTTGAATGATATCACCATGAGTGGCCTCATGGATATTTATGTCTATCGTTTTTATGTTGAGACCCTTCCAAAAGAGTCTGAAAGAACCAGCCATGAAATGTGCACGTAACAAGAATTTGTTTTCCATCTCAAGGTGCTTCGTGGGCTTTAATTGCGACACCTCCCCAGTGAGGTATGCAACAATGTGTCCCGTTGAGAAAATTAGAAAGCCAGTTCCTGTATAAACTTTAACATCAGAAAGCAGACCCAGGGATTGAGGTGCCTGTAAGATCCAAGTGCCATCGGAGACGGTATTTGAGGTCTGACCATTCCTGTGAATGGGGAGTGCCGACTAAGGGAAACAGAATAGGCCAACTTGGGTGTAGGACCCTAGGGGTCCAAGATCCTGCCCCTGCAATCCACTGGCACCCTCAGACATCTGCAGGATGGAGGAAGAGCATTCCTAGATGGACACACAAGCTCTGTACATCCATCCCAAGGTCTCTCTGTCCCTAGTCCGTCCTCTCCTTGGTCCAGACACACACAGAGCCACGGGAGCCCCAACATTTCATGTCCACTACTGTTGTGAGTTTGTCTTGCATGATATTAATGCTACTCAATGAATGAGAGTGATGGTAGTGAGTGAGAGTGAGGAGGGCTTGTGTTCTTATCCAATGAAACAGGAATACATCCTAAAGTGAAGTGACCAATCCAAAACCAACAAACCAAGACTCAGTGACAGAACCTTGGTGTTCTGCAATGTGGAGATAAATTCTATCAGGAACTTGAAGAGTGAGGAGGACATCGGCTCTGGAAAAGGGGTTTGGAGGGAGCAGTGTTACAGTGGCCATTTTTTAATTTTAAGCCTCCTTATAATATTTTATTTTTAAATTATGTGCATTTCTTATTTATAGAAGGAAGAGGGGAAGGACAAATGGAAGGAGGGTAGAAGAGAGGAAGCCAAGGGAAAGAGAATAAGAAACTTGGATCCAAGGCATTTTTTTCAGCATGACAAAGGTAAGGATGGGGTCAGTTGACGTTCAGTTAGTCTTTCTGTCTATGGTTGGACTTGGGGAGATAGCAAGGCTACGAGATAGGAGAGTAGGGAAAAATGCCTACTTTCCCTTCAAGGGGCATGGACTGCACAAAACTCTCATGAGGTCTTTGGACTCATGAATGTCTTTTCTTCTCACTGACTTGAGCTAGTAGGCTATCCGCATTCTATAGGTTAGAAGATTAAAAATTAAGGAGGTTAATTGAGCTATTAGAAGTATTAACAGACAGATATGCATTTGGCCAGGGTCTGGAAGGCTCCACTTGGTGCTGTGGACAGGGGGGTGTCCTCAGCTTTCAGTTCTCATGTTTGCTGTCAAAACTGAAGTTTCCATCAACAATGTAATTTTTGTATACTTCCTCCAGGAAGCCCTTAATGGCACCAAATAAGCCACTGTTTTTGTTCATTTTTTAAAGCAGAATCCGCAGTTGGGAAGTGACTTTTAGTACTTGCTTAGCCGTATTGGCCATTCCCCCTATTTTTAATGTTTGAGTTGTATTTAGGATTCACTATTTATTAGGTCTCCTCATTTAGGAGAAAGAGGGTCAAATTTGGTCTCTAACATGGTGGGGCACTTCCGTCCTGGGTAAGCTGGAGTCAGAGGGTGGGGAGGGACAGGACTCTCACAGTTGTCCAGTTTAATCCTCCAGGAGGAACTGCTCTCCATGGTGCACCCTCCTCATGGAGCTTCCTAGAAAACCTTGTCCTTAGAGAATTATGCCATCATCAAATCACAATAAAGACTATCGTGATGATGTTTATTGCAAAAAAAAAAATGTGCTTTAAACCATCTCTCTTTCCCTTAAGTGAATAGAAAGAATTGGGAAGAATTCTTACTTTGCAAAAGCAAAGAGAAAAGATAGCATTTTAAGGCAGAAACAGACACTACAATATGCTAACAACATAGCAGTAGTAATTAAAAGTTACCAGACTAATTAAAATGCCAACTGTCTGACAATAAACAGTAATTACACAACCTCCTGGGGGATGAGCCACTGCAGAGAGTGGGGGGTGGGATCTGTGGGGGTCCCCACATGGCAAACCTCCTCCTGACCAGGCACTGTCATGAGGGACCCAGCTAGGGTAGGCAGCTCTGATGCTGTTCAAGTGGTTGTGTATAGAGGTGTTGAAAATATATCAAGATAAAAGGAGCCACTTTAGCGTGGAGCTATCCCCGAGGAGCCGCCTTGCACATCACATGCCTCAACCCTGTAGAATGTTGAAATGGGGAAAATGAGCTCTGGACTGGGCCTGAGCAAGCCTGTGTCCCGAATAACTGTTTGCAAGGATAAGAAAACAGTTATTATGGCTAGTAGGCTGATGGCCACTGAACAGAAAATTAAAAACATTGTTTAGAATTAGTCGTTATGTTAGCTTCTCTGCGCCTATAGAAATGCCTTTCTTCTATAGATGTAATTGTTGCCCTTCCCCGTCTCATAAATACTTTGTGTCCTTATCTCCTAATTGGAACACTATTTGGCTTGTTGCCTGAGTCAATGCTTCCCAAATAGTGTATATATATTTTTTAGATCTCAAGTAAATGCTTGTTGTCTCTCACTTTGGCCTTTTACTTTAGGTTATCAGAAGGAAGAAGGAGGAAATGACATGTCTAGAAGGAGGAAGGATCCAGGAAGTGCCTCCTATTTTCAGAACTCTTTTCTTCACTTTTTACCAAGACTGTGATTATGTGCGAAGCTTGAGGGACCACCTCCTTCTGCTTTGCCCTCACTCTGTTTTACATTCTTCCGCAAGATGGTCAGTCAGATGAAGCCACAAGAGGAGACAGAAAATGGGCTCAGGAAAAACAAAGTTTATTATACTTACAGGTGCTGGAGACAGGAGGCACGCCCTCCACATAGGGCCATGTGGGGAAGCACCAGGGTAGTCAGAAAACAGAGAGAGGAGCAGGGAGACAAACCCAGTCACAGCCTCTACTGGAGTTTCCTCCCAAATGCAAGGCAGGGTAGGTGAACAGTTTGGGGTGGGGTAGTTTGGCTAACAATGGGGGTGCTTTGGGCTGCAGAGGTGGTCCCTGGTTTTCTGGCCCCTGGCCCTGGATGATGAAGGCAGGGGAATATCATCTCCTGGGGTATATGGGCCCTAAGAAGCAGTCTGGCTCTATGGGTGGTTTGCTGATCATGGGTGTGATTCCCTGGGCCCTTCTGTCCTATGAATTGGCTCAAGGGAAGGGTGGCCTCTCCCCAGCCAGAAAGGTGTTTTAAGATGTCAAAACATCATAATATACTGAAAATTAAAATACATTTAATATACTCCCCCATCCCCATCAAAATGCCATTCCTCTAGAAGGCAGAGTGAGGACAGGCAGTCAAATTGTTAGAAATGCAATGGGCATTTAGATTCAGCCTCCCTCTAAAGAAGATTAGGGTGGACTGTAATGCTACACCACAGTAGATGTATAAAACAGACATCAAGCATGAAAATGGCTTGCCTTTTCCAGGGTTCTGCACACGTACAGCTTCTCATCTAACCAAGAGCCAGGAAAAGTGTGGGGGGTGTCAGGGAATGTAACAGGTAATAGGCAAGGCATCCATGAGGCACTAAATTCTAGGAGGAATTTGCCAAGTGTGTCCCTGTTTCCACCTGCCTGGCCGAGGGTGCCTCCTGTAGTCAGGTACAGCAGAGTGCTGTACTCTGCCCTATATGCTTCCAGCTCCAGTCTATGTTTGTTTGTTTGTTTTTCTGGTGGTTCATATTTCTCAGTGTTGGTTCATAGCCATGC
Organism: Phyllostomus hastatus; assembly: GCF_019186645.2. Taxonomy (NCBI): domain Eukaryota; kingdom Metazoa; phylum Chordata; class Mammalia; order Chiroptera; family Phyllostomidae; genus Phyllostomus; species Phyllostomus hastatus. The sequence goes on from NW_025334028.1 coordinate 35,722,239, forward strand.
ATGAGCAGCGGAGAGATGAGTCAATGTGAACTTTAACCTGAAACCGAGGAACCTACAATGCTTGCTCTGCTGACCTCCACTACCATGTCACACGCTGGATGAGCAGCCTGATTCAGAGAGAGGAAGCTGAGACCCCAGGAGACAGAGTGACTTGTGTAAGTCACTCATTCTATAAACAGCAAAGAGAGGAGATATGCCCTCAGGCTGTTTGGACAGAGGGACAGGTTGCTCTCCTTCACTGCACTCCTCCCTCTCATTCACGGTGATAATCAAAGCCACAGTCATGTAGCCACACTTGCCATTTGCCAGACACTGGGTGAGCACATTACTCGTTCAGTTCTTACAACACATCCTTGAAGTCAGTGTTATCAATATTATTTCCATTTTACAGATGAGGAAAACTGAGGCCCAGGGAGGTGATGGAGTTTGCTCTAGGCTACACAGATAGTAGCAGATGTGGGGTCACGGTTTGTGCAGTCAGAAATGGACTCAGGCCAGTCTGTCACAAAGATCTGAGTCAGTCTCAGGTGTCAGGGGTCGCACCTGCTTCTTTACCTCTCTCCCCTCTGGTAGCCCCTGCTTGCAGTAAAATTTCTTGCCCTAGGAGTTCTGGGGCAGGTAGTTCTTTCTTGGAGACACTCAACAGCATGAGTGCTCTTGTTCGAAGACAACCATAAGTGTTTTTACAAGGAGACAAGGATCATTTAATTCCAATGCCATTAAATTAATAAAACTCTCAGAGGTTGGCCAGTGACAATCTAATTAAACTTACAGAATGCAGTTCAATTATGTAACAAAGTGGGTTGACTTTCAAACAGATGAGTTCTGGCTACACATCAGCAGGTTAATCACTTGCCCACCATATACGGTAAACTGGGATTAAATATTTCATCACACAGAGTCCTAAACACATTGCAGCTCCCTGTCAGGGTCTTTTGTGGGCAGAGGTCAGCTTAATCTGCTGCAATTGATGAAGGTGTGATTGCCACCTGCCCAGTAACGATCTGGCCAGACTGGAATTGGTAGTGTCTGCTTGGCCTGGAGGATCCTCGTCAGGCTCCCAGACATTCACTGAGCACTCACTGTGAGGTCCTGCCACTCCTTCAGAGAGCAGTTTGGCAAACTCTAATGCAATTGATGGTGCACCTTATGAACTCAAAGTCACTTTCTAAGTATGGACCCATGGAGAAACTTCCACATGTGCACAGTGAGACACATACAAGAATAGTTGCTGCAGCCTTACTTGTCATCAGGAAGAACTGGAAATACCTTAAGTGGCCATGAGGCAGGAGAATGAATACTTACATTTTGGTGCATTCATACAATGGGATTTTTTTCAGTTGTTCAAATGAGTGAATTAGAGATTAATATATCAAAATGATACATTGCAGAAAATACTGGGTGAACAATATAAGATGTGGAATGACATCACAGCACCATGCTATACGTAAAGTTTTATCATACAATTTATGACTATATTCTCTTACATATAGTAAAAACATCCAAGCATTATTGCAGCTAATTAACCACCAAATTATTATAATATTTAGCTTTTAGAAAAGATAAAATAAAAATATTGGAAAAGCATATATGGGTGATTCAAACTGTAAATATACTGATTTATTTCTTTAAAATAATAAGGACTGAGGTAATGATGTAAAATATTGCTTTTAATGATACTAGGTTATGTGTTCATTTTATTATCTCTATGTTTCTTGTGATGCTTGAAATAGCTCATAATACATAAAGAGCTTCCTGTGAGCTAGGCACTGGGACATTCAATACAGTAACAATAACTCCTGCAAGGAAGGTACCGGAAGTAAAAAAAAAAAAAGTACCATATAAAACATCCTTCTAACTGGTGCCGCAGGCAGCAAAAATGGAATAATGACTTAGTATGAATGCTGTCTTTGATATGAGCAGAGTTATATGATATTCTTTCTCTTGAGCAAAAGCTACTCCCAAAATAACTCACTTCCCTGAATTTTTCTCTTTATAAATGTGATATACATATGAACTAACATTTCAAAATAAGTAATATGGACTTGGGAAAAAAGTGTAAAATAATTGAGCGCTTGGAGAGACATCCTCACTGGAGAGGATGTCTGGTTGCAAACCTTTTGATTTTATTAGTGATTAGAACTAATTTGGCTGTTTATGTTGTAAGAAAGAAAAAGCACAGGTGGCTCCGAGCACCTGCCAGACATATGATAGATGGGAATCTTGGCTTAAGTGTGTCACTCTCCACAGCAGGCGACTATGGCAGACTCCATTGATGGCACCTGACCCATAGTTTTCTGCTTAGGTTTCTTCCCTAGCCATTTAAAAATTGCTTGAAATTCCAGTTTTTCAACTCACTTCGTGTTTAGATGAATTTGGGAAAAGTTAGAAAAACAGTCAGGAGCCAAATGGGAATAATTTAAGCCACCAATCATAAGCTCCCAGTGGGTAAGGACTAAGCTTTCATCTGTTCTCCAAAATATTCCACACCACTCAAAAAACACTCTTAGATGCTCATTAGCATAACTCCAAGGATACATTTAAGTCTTGCAGTGACAGGACTGCTTATGATGAAGAGAGTCAGTCAAAGTTACTTTCTTGATGTTCTCTGGTCTTACCTGGAATGTTTCAATATGTGTCCATTACAGGATTCTTGTTGCAGTGAGTAATATACATTATTGTTATTATTATTAGAGACCTATTCTCCAAAACAAATAGAGACTAGGACTTTGTGAAGAGGTTCATTGTACACATAGGTCTAAAATGGTATTAGCAAGTTTAAAACATTTTTAATGAGATATGTAGCAAACACCTCTGGTTCTCCATGTCACATCTCATTGGCTCGTGTATGATTTCCACTCAGGTATTGTATACAGTTCACTGAGCTCACTGCTGTGAGAGCCTCCCACCTCTAGCACATGCTAAGTGTCTTTCCTTTTTGCTTCAGCATCTTGTCCAGCATCAGGGGGGCTCATTTGTCCCACACTAGTGCAGAAGGCAAGTGGAGGGATGCATTTCCTAGGTAAGCCTTCCACCAATAGCAGTTAAGTGTCAAGTCTCCTGTGCTTCAGGGAGATGATTCTGGTGGCTGTTCTGCACTTAGGTGTGGTTTCCTTTAGATTTAATGTGGATGAACTTTATATGATTCTGACACTGTGGTACGATATTCTTGATCAGCTTTGGAAATTTTCTGGAAAACTCTGTCTTCCTTTCTTCTTTCCTTCTGGAATCCTATTTACACCCATGTCTCTTTATGTTGCCTTCTGAATATTCATTTTATTTTAATCTACCTTACAGGTCAATAATTCTCTCCTCACTCTTCCTGAGCTTCTATGTAAGCCACCCATTGAGTTCTTAATTTTGGGTTATTGTTCCTTTAGTTTCCAGTTCTTTCACTCTTCTTTTAGCTCCCTAAACATGTTAATCATATCTGATAATATCTTCACCTGAATTACCTATCTGTCTGTTGCTATTGTCCATTGTTTTGCTGGCATGTATTCTATTATTTTCAACTGAGTGCTAGACATTGTATATGCATATAATCAAAACTAATTTGATGGGTAAATGATGCCTCCTTTATAGAAATGCTCATTGCTTTTGACAAGTGGCTAGGGGTCAGTAGACATCCTGGAACAATCTGATCCACTTGCGGAATTAATAGTTGCGCCTCAGTTCCCAAGAATGCTGAACTCTTCTTTCTGGTTCTCATTATGTGAATGCAGTTGGTCAGGGATCTGCTCTTTGTAGACGGTGGACTCTGATTTTTTCTCACTACATCTATGAGGCTGACAAAAATTCTGCTCAGCTTCTAAGCTTGTCAATTCCTTCTTTGGAAATCAGCAGAAGCCCTTGGGAGAAAATGCCCTAAATATCAAATTCATCAGACTGGGATTTAGTCTCCTGGACCTTATCTTTCTTGTCTTGTTATCTCTTCAATCATTTCAAACACATTAAGTATGTTTTGTTCTCTTTCTTTGGTTGTTCTGGGTGGGATAATTGATACAAATTACCTAGTCCTGCTGGTCTGCTAGAACTACCATAAAAAATTCCTCAGATCATAGGGCTTAAACAAGATAAATTAATTTCCACGTGGTTCTGAAAGCTGGAAGTTCAATATCAAGGAGTCAGCAGATTTGGTATCTGGTGAGGATGTGCTTCTGGGTTCCTAGAGGATCCTCTCATCATGCCCTTCCTTATGTGGGGGAAGTGAGGGGCTTTCTGGGGCCTCTTTTATAAGGACACTAATCTCATTATGAGGGCTCAACCTTAAGACCCAATCACTTCCTAAAGGCACCACCTCCAAACACCTTGGGAGTTAGGATTTCAGCACATAAATTGGGGAGAGGGGACACAAACATTCAGTCTGTAGCAAGGACCAAGTCATAAAACTTTTGTATCTTTAGAGTTTTCAGATGGCTCTCTTGAATGGTATTATCTGCTGTAAAAACAACAGCAACAGAGAATGCAGGAATTTACACTTTAAAAACTGGAGTCTAAAGAAATATTCAAATTGTGTTTAGAAAATCTATAAATAATTCTTTAATTTTAATCTTTTTAGAAATAATTCTACCTTTAAGGAAATGAAGCAACTACTGAATGTCAAATTTATTCCTACATTGTTTACTGTAGATTTATTTTTAGTAATTGTTTTATCTTCTGCAAAGTTTATGCCAAAAAATGTGGAAAATGCATTTTCTATTAAATTATTTAGAAATAAAGTTTATTTGAGCAATTTCTACATTTTCTATTTTTGAGAACAATCTACACTTAAACCTAGACTCTTGTAAATTGTTAAAAAATCGTCTAAGTTACCAGAATTTGTTGTATGAAATCTTAGTGCTTATGGAAAATACCCTTTAAAACACTGACTATCTTTAGTGTGCAGAAGAAAAGTGCCAGGCACACTCGTAAATACTGCTCATTTATGGCAAACGTGCTTTGCTAAAGGGGAACCTAAATTATTTTTCTAAGAAATGTCCAGGCTGGCACTCTAGAGATGTCTACAGAGCTTGGAAATTGGTTGGTCCAAGCATAATGATGCATATTCAAAAAACTTTGAGAAATGACAGTTCTGAAGAGTACCATACTGGGAAGCTATTAAAGTACAACAAAATGTTGGCATCTCAAGAAGGAGACATAAAAGTAAGAAAATAAGTGTTCCCCCGAGGAGATTAAATGGTCCATTGTCATGGTGTTTGAATATGTTTTTACCATTGGACTCTATCCCCTTGTGAGCTCTTACTTGGTATCCCAATATATGAAGCATAGATAAGGCAGATCTTTGTCCTTTTTTCTTTCTCCCTCCCTCTATTCCTTCTCTCCTTCTTTTTTTCCTCCCTCCCTTCCTTCTTTTATTCTTTCATTCTAGAATAAGTTGTCTTACATGTTCACGATTCTAATGTTCCCTTGTTGTTTACCCTCCACTGGTAGCAGCATTTATGGATGATCAGTAGAGTCTTACATTGACCTCAGCTTCCCAATTTGGTCTGAATGCATTGTGTTGACACTACATCATGACAGTCATGATTCCCATGGGCACATAGCTACTGACATACTCGTTCTGTTGCATGGTGGTCATGTTTATCTTAACACACACACACATACACTCTGGAGAAAAGCTATAAATTTCCTAATCAATGTCCTATTTAAAGAGCTCAAAAACAGAAATATAAACAGAAAGACTTACTTTAGCTTGTAGTTAGTACTGCAGGATGACAGCATCAATACACTTGGTATTCTTCCATGTGTGAACTTTGGTATAGTGTGTCCTAGTTTGTAACTCAAATGTGTATGTTTTATTTACTATGAAAAAGTTAAAATATATTTTAAAATATGTTAATTAATAACTAAATAGATAAATAAATTGAGACAAATACTCTTACAGAAGAATGTTGCAAATGGAACATTACCATGAGATACTACAGTAATAATTGTCACGGGCAAGATGAATCAGTGATGCCAAAATCAATGGGCAGGACGAAAAGGAGAAGCAGGATGCCTACATGGCCTCAGGTATCTCTCTCCCCAATACTTATTAAATACTTTGATGATTTTTAACACAGGTCTCCAAATTCCTGACACTCTAGTCAGTGTGAGCTCCTGACACTTGTCCCTTAAGTGGGGCTGCCCTTAAATACTCTAATGAGCAGAACATGAAAGGGAGCAATAGTGACTGCACAGTGAGGAACCTGGCCACACTACCTCCATCACAGTGGAGTCAACTTCACCAACAGTAAGCAGAGTTGATGTCCTGTTCACCCCTGCAGGATTCTTCCATAAACCATGACCTCTGTCTACTGAGAAGACAGCAGGACAACCCATACTGAGGGATATCCTACAAAACCCCTGCATGGTACTCCTCCAAATGGTCAAGGTAATCAAAAGCGAGGGGAGTCTGATAAGAATTGTCACAGATGAAAGGAGACGTGAAGACTGAATGCCATGTCCTACCTGAACTGGTGCCTGGAATGTCCAAAGGACATGAGTAGAAAACGATGATGTCCTAAAGTCTGCAGTTCAAGGTTCCAATAAATATCAATTTCTTAGATTTGATGAATGGAACATAGTTATGGAAAAAATTAACATATTAAACGTGGTCTATCCATACAATGGAATACTATTCAGCCTTTAAAAAGGAAAGAAATTCTGACACAAGTTATAACATGGATGAACCTTAAGGACATTATGCTAAGTGAAATAAGCCTGTTCACAAAAAGACAAATCCTGTACGATTCCACTCATTTAAGGCATCTAAAGTAGTTAAATTCATGGACACAGAAAGCAGAATGGTGGTTTCTAGAAGCCAAGGAAGAAGAATTGTTGTTTAATAAATTCAGAGTTTCAGTTTTGCAAGATGAAAAAGTTCTAGAGATCTCTTATACAACAATGTGCATTGAGGTAACACTACTTCACTGTACACTTAAAAATAGTTAGGATGATACATTTTATGTTGTTTTTTTACCCAAAGAAATATTATTTTTTAAAAGTAGTCTCTCTTCCCAAGGAAAGAAAAACAAAGTGATAACCTAAATCTTCTTGCTTCTTACCCCTCAAAGCTATATATGGTACAAGATACATAAATACAAATCTTAGAGACAAATTATTGCACATTGCCAATAGAAAGAACTGCACATCCTCCACCCTGAATTCCTGTTGAGTTTTTAATATGCCGCAAAAATAAGAATAGCAAAAACTCTTTGTCTTCAGCTGTGCAGCTGCACATTGTGTCCGATGCTTTGGGATTTGTTATTGTCTACAACAAAGCTGATGTTGCCTTCTTGTCAACAGATTGGTGCACCTGCATCACCTATAGTCCTAATGCCCCTACCAGATACTTCCTGTTTTTCATCTTTGCTCCATTGTCCTTTATCCCACTGCGGCCCCTGCAGCTTTTCATCTTTAATCCCATTATTCAAGGAGTCCTAAATTCAATTGTGTTTTTCTTCTTTTTCATGGAATGTACGTAATGTAATCCAAAATGCTAGCAGCTTTCATCTTGTCTGGGTAGGAAATTATGGGAATGCAGATACAATAGAAAAACAACCATATGTTGCTTAGATCTTCAGATACAGTATCTGTAGTTGGGAGATCTAACTACAAAGTGGAAAACATCTTCCTGTTTTTCATCCAGGTGTTTGAGTTTTTAAATTGCTTCTTTACCTCTCCTCAGGGGTTTCTGTTGACATTCCCCCAGGTGCTCACACCAGAACTTGGGGTGATCTTGGAGCCTTCATGTACCCTTCCCCCCACAGCCAGTCAGTGGGTAACTGACTGTACCAGCAGGATCTCCTTGGTTCCCACGGGCGTCCTTGTCACCATTTCCACTGTCTCCACCTGCACTTAGTCACTCTGAGGATAAAGACAACAGACTCTTAGCTCAGCCCCGTCTTGTGTCTTCAGCAGCCCATCCAAAGCCAAACCATTCTCCCTGGAGAGCTGTTAACAGTCTTCTTAAAATTAAAATTGCTCATCAATCCATTTCTTAAAATATTCCAGTGAGTTCCATTTTCCTTTTAGCAGAACCAGCATGAGACACACAAGTGCCCCATTTAAACTGGTAATCTGGCAAGTTCTAAATGTACTTTCTCTAAAACTTGCACAACATTTATTTAATGAAGAAGAGGCTGTGGTCTTTAAAGATTATCTCCTGTTCTGTATACAATAAGGGATTTACTACATGTTGGGTATTAACAAATAATCATCTAAAGTAGAATTCTTTTGTTTTGTAGTATCCTCATGTTCACAAATTATGTGTCACCTTTCTCTAGTGCCATTTAAAAAAATACTATTTTTATATTTGGCACATTCTCCAGTTGTACTGAAAATCCAGAACAAGGCACCACAAAGATACTGCACTGGCTGAGGGTGGGTTAACTGATGCTCATTAACTGTGGGTCCATCAAGGCAGTCAGCCACTTCAGGAGCAGTTTGTTAGTAAGTGAAACTGCAGTAGTGGGAATCAGCAGACAACTTGTTTCCAGTTATTCCAGACTAGCTCCTGTAGCAACCGCTGCACTGGTCTAGCCTGTAAACTGCCTCCAGCCTACAGGAGAAGCTAAGATTCTTCATCCAGGGCATAGGTAGCCCCACACTGTCCTCCTCCCTCCCCAGATCTCCTGTGTTGGCTCCCATGTGGCCACACAGCTGAACTTCCCCGGGTATAGAACAGGAAGGGGGAGGAGACGATGGGTCTAGTGGGCAAACATTACTCAGCACATTTCTGATCTAGTATGATCTTCATAACACCCATGTGTTCCCGCAGGGAGGGGAAAGGCTCCCTCCACACTCATCCACCATGGCAACTATTGAAATGGGTCGCTCCTCCCTGGATGGTGAGTCCCTGAAGAGGGGCTGCACTCTGTGTCCCTGTGATGGCAGAGACAATGCTCTCAGACCAAGGGCTGGAGGAGCCCAGATATTTGAAGACTGTGGGGGTGCTGGAGTAGACTCAAAGCAGACATTTGAATAGAATCTTAAAGGGAAATAATTCTTCTCTCTAAAAAACAAAGTTTGAGAAAAAACTTTAAGAGATCTTTTAGAAAAGCCCCATAAATAATCTGTGCATAAAATCATTATTTCAAAGATTACGTGTGTAGTATTTACACACCTTCTTAAAAGTTAAAGTTCATATAGAACACATACCTCTTCTTTCTGGGACTTGTGTTCCTAATAAATAGTTCTTGTGTTTTTTACCATTTGATTCTAGAGTAATTCACTTCACAGCTTCTTCATGGTGTGCCCACATCACTTCATAGGACAAAATTCATCATGATTCATTGAATTTGCTCACAAAAAAAACCAACAACTTGTTATCTCCTGGAGCAAGTTCATTAAAAGAATCTCTGGTTGAATTATGAGTCACTTTTCCCTGAATCTAAAGGCAGTTCCTATGAGGCACCAGTGACAGGAGGCCTCACAAGGCAGATTTAAGAATTGGGCAGCCAAAAACCAGGGCCTGCATGGCAATTTCTGGAGAAAAATATTGCTGTGGGAGAGGATGTGCCATATGTCTGTCTGGTGGTGCTCTCTGCTCAGCGTCAGCCGAGCTTCCAAGGCTTGACTTGCACAGACGGTAATTAGATTCCTGCACGTGCTGCGGGGGCGCTGCGGGGGCACTGCAGGAGAGTCTGCAGGAACTCTGGACAAGCTCCCTGCAGGTCAGAGCGGATGTGCTTTATCATCCATTGAATGACTGTAGGCACTTTCCTTCTGAAAGCCACAGTTGAGAAGATAAAAATTTACATCTAAGACATTTCTCCTCTATCTCTCTTTCTTCGAAAATTAAATTCTCCCCAATGAGATAGCGTTTTCACATCTGTTTAATCCATCCCTGGGTCTCTTTTGCAGAGGTGAGATATGTTCCTGGTTATTCTTCAGATGAGTTTATTAATATATAAATATATTTTATATATAATATATTAATAGTAATATTAAGAGTAACATATATTTTTAAGAGCCTCATTCAAACATCTTCAGGAAGGAAGAGTTGGTTTTCAGAATCCGCATCACAAGAGGCTCCCTAGGTGTCATTTGCATGCCATTTCTGCAACTTGTGGCCCTGACAGTGTTTTCGCACTTGCTGAAAAATGTGCCATTTGCCCCTTGCCAAATGTGCCACATGTCTAAATCAGAAGGTTATTTATTCATCAGACTGAGCAGCCTCATGGCTGCCAGCACTCTGGTGGGTGCTGCCAGGGGCAGAGGGAGTAGAGATGCTGCCGAGGGTGACGGCTGAGAACACAGGGCTGGAGGCCCCAGGCAGTGAACCAGGTCCCCTCCAGGGAAATTGCAGAGGAGCCTGGAAGGACAGCCCTTCAGGGGAAGGGACCATCTGCTGGTCTCTGAGTCCTCTCTCACCTCCTGCTCTTGAGTTTGACTCTGTCTTGGGGGCTGCGGGGACCCTGCCCACGCCCTGTGTTCAGCTGATGTGTGGAGACTCTTGTGCTCTGTCCTCCACCCCAGCTGGAACAGATAGCTGGGCTCTGACCTAGGGAGGGGCACATTCCCAGAGGCTCGGAGAGGTCTGGTGAGTCATTTAGTCTGAATTATGGAAGACTTTAAATCCAGCAAAAACTGGAGTCTCAGAATAAACTACCAAAATATTTTCTCCCAAGTGTTACTGAAAAGACATTAGTGAGAGACACCGATGTCAGGGACTGCACTGTGGAACTGCCTCACGGGGCTTCAGGTGCGGTGTTTCCAGGTGGTTTCAGAGCTTCCATTCCCACAACTCCTAAAATAAAAGTCACCTATATGTGTTTTTAAAATACATATATTTAAATTATTTCCAATATTGTTTTGTCTTAACAGTTTTATTGCAATATCATTGACAAAAGATTGTATGTATTTAAGATGTAAAATTTGATATTTCAAGGTAATAAACAGATCTGTCACCTCCTACAGTAACCTTGTGGGTCTGTGTGTGGTAAGGACACTTAAGATCTACTCTCTTAGAAAATTTCAATGAACAATACAGCATCATTAACTACAGGCACCATGCTGTATGTTAGGTCCCAGAACTTACTCATCTGATAACAAAATTGGTGCCCTTTGACTGTCTCCCATTTTCCTGTTCCCCAATCCCTGGTAACCATCCTTTCACTTTTTGCTTTTGTGAGTTCAGCTCTTTTAGATCTCTATATAAGTGAGGTCACACAGTATTTGTCTTTGTCTATCTGGTTTATTTCAATTAGCATAATGTCCTTCAGATTCATCCAAGTCACAAATGGCAGAATGTCCTTCTTTTTAACCTTTCAGCAACTCTGAGCTTATGAAATGAGAGGGCTAGGGGAAGGGAAAGGAATGATCATCTTTGATCTAATTAGCTTTTATAGATGCTATCAGTATCATTTGTGTGTTCACATGTATGCTTTGTAATGTGATTAATTCTTATACTTTGGATTTGGAAATCGTTATGGAGTAAGATTAGGTTGTAAAGATAGTTATATGGAGTCTCAGTACCCTTGATCCACCTTCCCTGCAGGATGTTAAGGTACAGGGGGGCAGTTCAAGCTCAAAACCAGGATGCTGAAAAAGCAGTGCTGGGAACCAGACTGTGCAGACCTTATTCAGTGATCATGCTTTTCACATACATTAATATGTGTATGTACGTGTGTGTCCCACGCAGTCTTACCCCATGAATAGACTTCTGTAGCCATCACAATAAAAACACGGAGCTGATCATTGCCCCGGAGGAGCCCTCTCATGCTGCCCCTTTGGCAGGTGCACCTTCATGCGGTTTGCTGTGTGCATCACAAGTTATTCTTTATTGCCAGTGTTCCATGCTAGGAAGAACCGCAGTTGTGTGACATTTCACCCACTGAGGGAGGTTTGGATTGTGTCTAGTTGTTTTGCTGTTGTGAAGGAAGCAGCTATGAGCATTCATGGGCAGCTTTTTGTACATATCAATTTTGATTTCTCTGCGATGAATGCCCAAGAATCCACTGCTGTGTCACTGGGGGTGTTGCTGCATGTTAGTGTCACAGGGAGCTGCCGTACCATATCTATTCCCACCACCACTAAATGAGATCCTCCCCAACATTTGGCATCATGACTATAAGGGGGAACAAAGTTTCGCCACCCCCAAATAGGTCTTTGGGATATTGATTTTAAACTGTTTATTAAGAAACAGAAGACTCAGAAAGAACCTTTGACACTCCCCCTTCCCCTACTGCAGGAAGGGAACTTCGGTATATTCACCTCAGCACATGTGAACGCAGACGGGGAGGAACCTAGCAAAGCCTGTTTGTCGGGCTCTGCTCTGTGCCCCACTGTTTCCAGGGAGCCCCACGAGAACTTGTTTGTCACGTTTGCTCTTGCTCATCTACCTGTGAATTACCCGCTTTCCTTTTTCTTTCCTTTGAAACCCTATACTCCTGCCTCCCACCTGCTGTATGGGTTTCATATTTTTATGGAGCCTTTATATGTACACATATATTAATTATGTGATTATATATTAATTATATTATATTATCAATTACATATTAATTATAGTATATATGGAATATATAATTAATTATATATGTAATTATATCTCTATATATTTATTATGTAATAAATTATGGACATTTCCTCCTGTTAATTTGTTTTATGTTAATTTGATTATTATCCCAGCCAGAATCATTTAGAAAGGCAGAAGAAAAAAAATTGACCCCCACACCTCCTTTTTACTGTAAGAGTCCTGCTCGGTGTACAGTAATATCTCACTGTGATTTTACTTTGCACAGTGCTAATGGCCGATGGAATTGAGCATCTTTTCTTGCATCTCTTTGCCACCAGTATTCACTCTCTAGTGAATGTCTGTCTGTTCATGTTTTGCCCATTTCCTAAATGGGCTGTTTCTTCTATTACTGTTGAGATTTGAGCGTTCTTCACATAACCAGATATAAGTCCTTTCTCAGATATGTGGTTGACAAATAGAGTCTCCTAGTCTGTAGTATGTCTTTTTATTCTATTAATAATTTTCACAGAAAAAAGTTTTTAATTCTGATAAAACCCACTTTACTAATTTTCTCCTTTTTGGTTTATCCTGTTTCTTCCTAAAATCTTATAGTTTATATTCACATTTAAATCTAGGATTCAATTTGAATTTATTTTTTTATACAGTGTAAGGTTCAGGCCAAGAATTTTTTGTCTGTTTTTTCTCTATACATATGTAATAGTTCTAGCACCATTTAAAAAATTATGGTAAAAAACCATGTAACATAAAAATGACCATCTTGACCAGTTTTAAGTGTATAGTGCAGGCATTAAGTACATGCATGGTGTTGTGCAGCCATCACCAACCACCATCAATCTCTAAAACTATTTATCTTCGCAAACAGAAACTCTGTAGTGTGAAACAAGCATTCTTCATTTTCCCCACCTCCCAGCCTCTGGTCTCCATTTTCTGTCTCTAAGAATCTGATTTCTCCAACCACTTCCTATGAATGGCATTGTTGCCAGTAGAAACAGGGTTCTTCTATGGAGTGCAAAGAAAAGCATTTCAGGGACCCATGCATAGGAGGATGGGGTTATAATGGAAAGATTTGTTGGAGTTGGAGCAAACACAAAGGGCTCTCACCAGGTGACCAGTGGCTCAGCTTCATCCATGGAAGAAGTTCAGTGTTGTTCTCCCCAAGCCCAGAAGAAGGACCAGGGTCCAGAGGTGATGTGCCATCACTCTGCATTGGCAGGACATCTGAACCTGATATAGTTCAGTGTAATCAGTGCCAAGGCTTAGTCCAGCTAGGTCTCTGTTCCCTTCCAGCTAGTTTAGTCTCTGCTCCCAGCTGCCTTTCTGCCAGCCATGCTGCCCAAGCTTGGGCCCATGCAACTATGGGGCCCCCATGGCTGCAAGGGAAAGAGAATGCACTAATGAATGGGCGAACAAATGAATGACCACATGCTACTGAGAGGGGTCTTTGTTAAACTTTGATTATATTACCTCAGGCTTGGGAAGAAGTAAGCTTTCTTTCAAACTAACCAATCTCTTTCCTGGCTCTTTGAAGGCTTGTGCTGAGCCCTGTGCCTGTCCGATCCCCTCCCTGGATCTTCTGGGATTTTATGCCTTCATCCAATCCAATTCTTTTCCCAGATTTACCCAAACTACATTCCTCTCTTTTATGGTTGCCACCTTGGCTTCTACTGTGCATGTGACTACCAAAGGGATTTCCCTGATGTTTCCCTCGATAATCTAGGCTAATCCCTGACAGAGATTGGAAAGCTGATATTCCAGGGGTTAAGTCCCCTTTGGTGAAGGAGTGGCTTTCCCGTGGACTGTCTGAAGCTGTAACTTCCATACCTAATCAGGCTCAACAGTCTAGCTCCCTTTTCTTTTGTTAACTCCTGGCTGCCTACACTGACAGAATCACACAGTATTTGCTGTGACTGGCTTATTTTACTTGGCATGATTCCTCAAGCCTCATCCATGTGGTACCATATGCCCTGTAGTATGTAGCATTTTTTTCTTTTTAATAATGCATTGTATGTATAGACCACATTTTGTTTATCCAAAAGAATTTAATGCAGGATCTGGAGGAGATATTTGCATACCCATGTTCATAGCAGCATTGCTCACAATTGCCAAGAGATGAAACCAATCCAAATGTCCAGCACCATTTTTTGAAAAACTATCCTTCCTCCATTAAATTGCTTTTTCTTCTTTGACAAAATCTATGTGGTATATTTGTGTGGGTCTATTTCTAGGTTCTCTGCTCTGTTCCATTGGCCAAACAACACATTGCCCTGATTATTGTAGCTATTTATTGCGTCTTAAAGTCAAGTAATGTGTATCTTTCCACTTTATTCTTTTTAAAAATTATTTTAGGTATTGCAGCTTCTTTTATCTTTCTATATTTCTTTTTCAGTTTTAGAGTAAGTTTTTCTGTTTCAACACCTCATTGTGCTGGGATTTCAGTAAGAACTGCAGAGGTCAATTTGGGGCAACATGGCATCTTTACTAGGTTGAATCTTCTAGTCCTTGAATACAACAATGGTTTTCCATTTATGTAGATTTTATGTGATTCATAACTGATTTTTGATTACACATAGCTCTTCTTTTTTTATAGATAGGTTGAAATTCAGGAAATCATCAGTGACAGCCTAGGAATCATATCCAGCAATATGTTGGAAACAGCTCATACCAACTCACAAAGACCAATTATCTGTATTTATTCTAAATTCTGAGGTCAGTGGTATCATTGTGGTAGCTTGAAATTGGACACGGACAATGGACAAATGGACAGCAGACAAGTGCTACATAATGGTTTCTTCCTTCCTTCCTCTGTCCTTTCCTTTCTTCCTTTCTCCTTCCCTCCCCCTCCCTACCTCTCCCTCACTCTCTTTCTCTCATTCTCTCCCCCTCTTTCTTTTGTTCTTTATTTATTTATTGATTGATTGATTTGGAGGGCATTGTTAAAGGATGGGTAAGAGACCAAATTTAGGGGTGTTGCTTTGGTAGAGCCAAAGACTTGATTTCAACATATATTCACATTGTAAGTGGAAGTTTGTTAAAAACATTTATAATCAGAAAAAGAGCAAATTGGTGCTAGTAAAGGTGCACCCATGATTACCCATTCTCTTCCTCTTCCAATAAAACCTTAATCATAGTCCTATTGATTGCCAAATACAATCCTGTTGGCTAAAAATTAGATATTTTAGTATTAACACATGTTAAGCTACTTGGTCCCTTAGGTAGTAGAAAGGGAATTTGGAAATGGAGAGTCACTTATTCAGTGAGAGGAGGTCAGCTGCCACACCTCTTCCCTCCCCACTCAAGTCTGTGAGCACTTGGTCCAGGTAGAAAAGGGCAGCGTGGAATAAGCTTAATATTTGGAATCAGCCCACCCACATCTTAACTCAGGTTCTCATGCTCCTTTGGTTTTTGACTTTAATAAACCTCTTTATTCTCTCTTATCAGATTCTTTTTTATTATTACAACATGAATGCTATCGTTCTGAAATATGTTCACAGCTTTCAAAATACAGTATGGAAAAACAAAAGACTAAGACATTATCTTGTGCTCTTATTTCAAGGATCCAGTGGAAGCAACGATTGACATTTGCGTGACTCCTCCTCTCAGTCTTTTTTCTCCATGCCAGGGTATAATTATTGAACTGTCTTCTTTCCCCTTTATTGCTGTCTGCCCCCCTGAAATATGAGCTTATTTTTTCACTGACCCACATTTTGTGAGTATTCTTTGTCCTCAAATAATGTTGGAAACTTAATAATAGTTGCAAATATGTGAAATAATAGGCACAGCAAAAAAACCCCACCACAATCCCCCCACACCCCTCAGCAACTGAACAGCCCTGGCCAACGTGTCTTAGTTTGTTGGAACATTGTCCTGTAAACCAAAAGTTCACTGTCAATTCCCAGTCAGGCCACACTCCTAGGTTGTGGGTTTGGGCCCCGATTGGGCCATGTGTGAGAGTCAGTAGATCGTATTTCACATAGATATTTCTCTCTCTCCCTCCCTGCCCCTCTATCTAAAAAGGCCCCCCAAAACGAACAAAACAAAACAAAAAACCCACAACAAAATAATGATGAACAAATACTCCCCACGTGTCTTGAAAATAAAATAAGATTATGTTTAGTTAAAATGGCAAAGAATTCTTGTGGCTGTGATTATGTTTAAGACACAAGAAACAGCTGGATTAAAATTTCAAAAACTGAGAATGGAATAGAGTTTGTGTGTAACAAGGCAGAGCTGTAGAATCTTTTTTTAGAAGTGATTGTTGTGATGAATAATTTTTCATGATGGATCCGATGGAACCAGTGTGTCTTGTATGTTTCTAAAACAATTCAGCCCGGGGACCAAAAAGCATCAGGACAGCCTTTCAAGGTCCCTCCAAACCTGTGATTCTGTGATTAGTCTGAATAAATGATGCTCTAAATTGTAATTATCACCCTTCCTGCAGGGTATACTATGTATAAAGGCTGTTGTGGAGAAATATTATGCAAACACTCCAGGGGATCATTGAGTTGCCGAGATTTCCTCCTTGGATCTGCTGTGAGTCACTCTGTGTTGAAGCAGCTTTGCTTCAGGTCACATCATCTGACACCCATGCCAGCCTGCCATTAACTAATCAATAGCACTTTCTTAAAAAACAATGGATCATGGAGAAAGACATTTATTTCCATTCTCAATTGGGTGCTTCTTGGTAATTTACATACCATATTAATATTTTGCAGAGTGTTTTGTCATTATTGTCTTAATCTAACAAAACAGTATCTGGAGAGAATTGCTTCCCCAGGACACAGTTAGATTCACATGGACTCGATGCCTATGATCAGGGTCATGGATTAATGAGGATAGAGCTAAAGGGAAGCTGACCTGGAATTTGCCCCCTGGGACATGACCAGCCACAGAAACTGCCCTTAAATGTCACTCTCATGTCCGATACCCAAACTTTCTCCTTCCCAACCAGAGCCCATCACACATGGTCAGTATTCTCACTCATTTTTCTCAATCTTCACTCTATTTATAGTTGAGAACCCTCTTTTTTCCCCTAGCTGAAATACATTATTAGTTGCTATGGAAATGCGATGTCCCATGTGGATGGAGTCTGAAGTCATCTACAAGTTCAGAGCACACTGGTGGGAAACCTAATGTCCTGGCTGGAGAAATACACAAAGGGCCCGAATGGGAATGAGAACATGATATGCAGCACAACTACTAGGAAGGGGCCACAGAACTCCTGGACCAGAAGTTTCAGAAACAGTACAGAAACCCACCCACAGTGAGATAAATGTTCCTTGGTGGCATGAAACCTGAGGAGATGTCTGGTGGCTCTCTTTTTCAGAATGATACTTGTAATATCTATATCTATATATGTTTTGATAAGTAGTGTAACCATCTAATTTCAATTGAATTTAGCTTTTTTTAATGATTATATGGGATATGATACCACTCTTCCCATAGTGTTTTTAGTTTTTGCTGATTTAAAAGGTAGTTTGCATGGGATATTGAGCTGCTCTCTTGCTCAGGCTTCCTTAGGAAAAGTGTTTATTCAGGGTATTGAAAGGCTGATGTGGGGATGGATCGGGAGGTTAATAGAAAGTCGGTAGGTCTCTAACTCAGAACCAGAGTAACAGACCTTCTGATCCTTCAGTGTTATCTCTCTGCTTCATGCTGGAGCTGAGCAGTGACCTCTTTGCCAGTACTAACCCCAGTACTACCATCCATGGCGTATCCACTGAGCTCAGGTCTCCTCATCCACAACTATATACCCACAATCTCAACACAGCTGGAGAGCCAACAAGTGTGTAAGCAACACCTACAGGGATGATGTGAAATCCTACTAGTGTAGCTCCAGTCCACACAGACTTCCTCTTGCTTGAGGCATCAGTTTCACATCCTGCTAGATGTAATATCTGATAGAATACCTCCCAATTTAGCAATGCACAATATACTATCTTATTTACTGTGTTTTTTCTCTTTTTGTGTGATGTTGCTTTTGGTTTTATGAACAACTCTGTGCATTATTTCATATGCTTTTTGTTCCCCAATATTTAGCAATGTATCATATAACCATCAGATTATTATTACTCTCTGACCCTTTTGGAGCCTGAGTCTATAACATTTTACAGAGTAGAAGGCAAATATGTTTCCTTTTCATTGTTAGTATGGATCTAAGTCCAAAAGAGACACTCACATTTTTGTGATCGATTGGAGAGAACTTTCCCTGGAACACCAAGAGCTCAGCCGAGACTCTCCGCATTGGTTGGGAGAAGGCAAAGGGCATGTAGAAGGGTAGGGTGGAATAGCAGATGTTTATGTAGTGCTTTCTCTGTGTCAGGAGCTATACAAGGTGCTTGACATAAAATGTCCCAATTTAATGTTTACCAATGCACTCTGTGGAAGGATACCATTGTTATCCCCATTTTAAAAGCAGGGGAACTGAGTGTTTAGATAGATAGCAAGTCATGGAGCCAGGGCCTGGGTCTATCTGATTCCTGTGTTCATCTCTCAGGCCCTACCTTACTTACATGTGGCCTTTCCCAAATGGCTTCCTCCACCTCTACACAGAGGAAAACAGCCCAGAAAAAGACCCTCTTTTTGGTCTTCCCTCCTTCTCTCATTCTTAGTCTGTTTTATTTTTGGCCTCTGTTTATTTTTTGAAACCTGGAGATTAACCCCCACATTGTTAGTGAGCAAACTCAAGTCAAAGTTGCCGAGAATAACATCCTTTCTAGTTTCTCTCTCTCTCTCTCCCTTCCTCCCTTCTTTCCAACTTCTTATTTTGTAGAGTTCTTGTTCAGATTACCAGGATGATATTTCAATAAACATAAGAAAATATATTGTGTAAATCTAGCAATTGAATAAAATCAGCCATCAAACCTATATGTCTCAACTTTGATTTTCTGAGGTATACCCATAACATGGTTACACTTTCAGGTAGTGCCCATAATTGGAACAACTATGTTATTATCAGCTGACAGTCTCAGAGGTAAAAATGAAACATATAAACCCTTACTTTGGTCTGTGGGGAAGAATCATGTGTTTTACTTGACAGTCTAAATGAGTAAGTTTGTTACCAGATATGGATTCTATAACTGGAGTCTAGTGTACTGTGTCTTGGGTTGGGATATAGTATGTGGGGATGTGATTAGAGGAAGTCATTAGTCTGTGGATTAATAGCATCAGGAAGAAGGGAGATAATGACCTGCTCTCTGGATAAAGGATAAAGTAGAGCCTGATCAGAGATGGCCCCAGTTTACTGAAATTGCTTATTTGCATACAAAGGTACTTAATGGGAATGCCATTTCTATACAAATATGTCATAAATAAATTAGTTGGTTAAATAAGTAACTTAAACCCAGTAAAGGTTAATGATTTTTCTTTTCTGAAAAGTCATTGTAAAATAAATCAAGGGCTTATTGGGTGATCACTTTGTAAGTTATATAATCATTATGTTGCACATCTGAAACTAATATTATGTCAAGTATAATTGAGAAGATACATTTATAAAAGTCATCTAAAAATCACATTGTTCTTTTCTTACTTTATTTGGCTGTTTGAACAGGTGGATTCTTGCTGGCAGAGCTGTGTATAAGGCTCTCAGACCTCTTTGTGGATGAGCAGGTTTGGAAGCTGAGTCATATTCCAGATTCACCCCCAGTGTAACCGTCCTGGGAGTGAGGTTCCCTCCCACCCACAGTGGATGGAGGGGAGGGCCACTGGTTTCTTTCAGGGAAAAAAAGAATTCTTAAGTTTACCACCACTTTTTGATTTAAAAAGGCAATAAATTTTAATAAATAATTAAAAGGAATGTTTATTTGGAATTAATCCAGCTTAGAAAATAAAAAAGCATTATCAAAAAGTGAAGGGATTGAGAAGTACAGATTGGTACTTACAAAATACTCATGTGGATGTAGAGTATAGTATAGGAAATATAGTCAATAATATTGTAATAATTAGATACGGTGCCAGTTGAATGCTGGAAATGCTGGGTGGATCACTTTGTAAAGTATATGGTTGTCTAACCACTATGCTGTACACCTGAAACTAATACAAAATAATATTGAATGTAAAAAATTTAAGAAATGCTTCTCCATGTATTTAAAAATAGATGCTGATACATGTCAGATTAATATGGGATTTATATTGTACTGGATACCTTTAAAAGACTGGTATAATAAGTGTGTTCTATCCATATACCACTAAAAAAAGAAAAACATGATAGATACACAAAGCAACAAAGCTTTGTGTATTTAACAAGGGCTATAGAAAAAGGAACAGGGGACCTTCAGTTCTAGGACCTGCACAAGGCAGCTGTCTAAGAGCTGTACTGGACTACACATAGACTGTGTGTTAAGAAATTGGAATCATGGAATGTGTACTCTTTCTCCTCCTGACTCCTTTCCCCAATAACTCAGCCCCCTAGAGGCTCTTGTGCCCTCCTTTCCAGAGGATCCTGGTGTCAGTTTTTATTTGGCTTTTCGACAAAATATTTTCTAAGGTAGGATTCTGTATTAAAAACATAAAAGTGGCAGGACAAGGAATTGAGGATAGAATACAGAGGGGCGCAGGGTTTGGCCACAGAAGGAACTGGACTCAAGTCCTGACTCGTCACTAAAAGGCCATGAGCTGCTGATAGTGGCTCTTCGTTCAGCCACTTCAGATCAGTTTCTGCATCTGAGATCTGTGTGTGGGGGGTGGAGGTGGAGGGTTTGACAATATTCACTGTTCAGAAATAATGTAGAGATTAAATGCAGTGTAGGTGGAAGGTGAGCATAGAGCCTGTGGCTCATTAGTGCTCAGCATATGAGAGCTATCTTCACTGCTCCAATTTCACAGCCTGAAAATGCAGATGAGAAACATGGAATTATATGGGCTAAAGCAGAAAAATCACTATGCCAAAAATCAAAGAATGCTTTTTTGTTTTTACAAGAACCTTAGAGGAAAAATCATACACAGTTTCTCAAACTTTTCCACTAGAAACCATCCAAGGCAGGAGTGGGGCTGGCTTCCTAGAGCATCTTGCAGGCCCCAGGTTTTATGCAATGCTCTGCTCCATCTGTCTGGAGATTCTTAACACCTTTTGAAAAAGGGAACCTCTATTTCACTTTGTACTGGGCCCTGGGAATTACACAGGCCACACTGCAAGGCAGAATAAGTGTTTACAGGGGTGAGATGGTGGCTCTTGGTACTTTTTGCCATGGAACCTGAGTTTTAAAAGCATGACTCCACCTGAGATTTCAGAGTCAGAAAATGAAAAAAAAATTGCCCAAACATGCTTATACTAAAAAAAAAATTCTTTGTTGATCTGAAATTTAACTGTGACTGAGCATTCTGAGTTTACCAGGAAACCCTACTCTAGTCTATTCCATTATTTTATTATCCCATAAAACTGAGGTTTATCAAGTATCAGTCATACCAGATACCATGGTAAGTGATCTGTGTCTACCAACTCATTCAAAGCTGTTAGCACACCTATATACTGAGTGTTATCATCGTGTTTGTTCAGACAAACAAACAAACAGAACTGAGGCACAAATGTGTGGATAATTTAGTGAAGAATTCATGACAAGTAAGAAAAGGTGCCAGCTGTCTGGCCTCAAAGTCTGGCTCTTTGATCTCAGTGGCTGATGAGGAATTTTGCAAAGAAGATGGATTTGGACAGAAGCTGGTCCAGAAGCAGGCCCAACCCAACACAACTCACAGTCATTTCCAGGCTCTGCTGGGTCTGACTTAATAATCCAGAACCAGTCAGAGAGACAGATTAGATTGTTCACTTATCATGGTTATCACTGGCTTTGTGAAAAGTAGTGTTTTATAAGGAGAATCCATGTACATGATGAGTCATTTTCAAGCTAGTTTACTCATCATCGTTTAGGTAAAAATTATTGCATGTAGAGAGTAGAGGGAGCATATGTCAATATAATAAACACAGGTTCTCATATATGAGAAACCTATAGCCAGCATCATATTCAATGGGCAAAAGCTAAAAGCTTTCCCATTAAGATCAGGAAGAAGGCAAGAATGTCCATTTTTACCACTTCTATTCAACATAGTATTGGAAGTCCTAGTCACAGTGATCAGACAAGAAAAACAAATCAAAGGAATCCAAATTGGAAAGGAGGAAGAAAAACTGTCATTGTTTGCAGATGACATGACAGTGTACATAGAAAATGCTACAGACTCCACCAAAAACCTACTTGACCTAATAAGTGAATTTGGCAAAACAGTGGGACACAAAGTCACTATTCAGAAATTGAAGGCATTTTTGTACACCAACAATGAAATATCAGAAACAGAAATCAGGAAAAAAATCCCATTTTCTATAGCAACAAGAAAATACAGTACCTAGGAATAAACCTAACTTTGGAGGTAAAAGGCCTATACTCAGAAAACTACATAACACTGAAGAAAGAAATCAAAGAAGACATAAACAAATGGAAGCATATTCCATCTTCATGGATTGGAAGAATTAACATCATCAAAATGTCCATGTTACCCAAAGCAGTTCACATGTGTTCACATTTGCTTTGAAATGCAACTCCTTGTACATGCACAATAGAAGCCTGCCAAAGACTAGCCAGGAAGCTTCTGCCCTATAGGAATAGAATCCCTCCAGCCCATGGGATAAATCTCTGCTCAGAGTTGCCCCACTCCCATGTTCTGTGGAGTGTACTATCACTTAATAAACTTTCCTCTTTCTTTATGCTATAAACTCTGTGTGTTCGGTTCAATTCTTTGTCCTCGATCACTAAGAACCTGGTTACCTGTGCCCACCTGTGACAACAAGGCCACTGTAATCAAAACAGCCTGATACTGGCATAAGAACAGACACATAGATCAGTGAAACAGAATGGAGAGCCCATGTCTGTATGGTTAATTAAATATTTGACAAAGGGAGAAGCAGCATAAAATTGAGTAAAAATAGCCTCTTCAACAAATGGTGTTGGGAGATCTGGATAGAGCTACATGCAAAAAAATGAAACTTGAGCACCAACTTACACCATACACAAAAAAATTCAAGGTGGATAAAAGATTTAAATATAAGCTGTGACACCATTAAAGTCTGAGAGGAGAACATAGGTAAAAAAATTTCAGATATTCCATACAGCAGTATTTTCACCAATATGTCCCCTCGAACAAGGGGCATAAAGGAAAGAATAAACAAACTGGACTTCATCAAAATAAAGAGCTTATGCATGGCTAAAGAAAACATCAGCAAAATGAAAAGGGAACCAACTGTATGGGAAAACATATTTGCCAGTGATAACTCAAACAAGGGTTTGACCTCCAAAATACATAAAGAACTCATACAACTCCACACTGGGAAGACAAACAATCCAATCAAAAAATGGGCAAAGGACCTGAACAGACACTTCTCCAAAGAGGACAAACAGAGGGACCAGAGACATATGAAAGGATGCTCAGCATCACTAGCCATGAGAGGGATGCAAGTTAAAACCACAATGAGATACCACTTCACACTGGTCAGAATGGCCATCACAATCAAATCAACAAACAACAAGTGCTGGCAAGGTTGTGGAGAAAAGGAAACCCTAGTACACTGTTGGTGGGGATACAGACTCGTGCAGCCACTGCAGAAAACAGTACAGAATTTCCTCAAAAAACTAAAAATGGAACTTCCTTTTGACTGGGCAATTCCACTGCTGGGATTATACCCTAAGAATCCTGAAATACCAATTCCACAGATCCTGTGCATCCCAATGTTCATAGCAGTGCAATTTTTAATAGCCAAATGCTGGAAACAGCCTAAGTGCCTATCAGTAAATGAGTGGATCAAAAAGCTGTGGTACATTTACACAGTGGAATACCACACAAAAGAAAGAAATAAGGAACTCCTACTTTTCACCACAGCAGGGATAGAACTGGAAAGCATTATGCTAAGTGAAATAAGCCAGGCAGTGAAAGACAAATACCTTATGATCTCACCTGTAAGTGGAACATAATAAACAAAACAAACAAGCAAGCAAAATAGAACCAGAGACATAGAAATAAAGAACAAACTGACAGTAATCAGAGGGGAGGGGTGAGGGTAATGAGAAGAGAAAGAAGGGGAAGGATCAAGTCAAAGAACATGTATAAAGGACCCAGGGACAAAGACAATGCAGGTGGCAGGATTGAATGTGGGAAGTGGGGGTGGGTAGGGCAGAAGAGAGTAATGTGGGGATAATGGGGGCAACTGTCATTGAACAACAATTAAAAAAAGAAAAAAAATTATCACATGTATCAGAAGGTCAAGGTACATTCCTTTGAGTATATATGAAAACATTTTAGGTTCAGGGAATCCCAAGTGTTTTGTGCCAATGCCTTTTTTACTTTGAGGATGAAGCCTGCATACATTCAAAAAGCAACATAATGCACATATTCCAGTGTTATTCCCGCATCAGTATGTTAGTTTGTCTGTTGATGTCTTTGTGAATGTTCAGAGCTTTTTATTTATTTTTTTGCTGCAAAACACAAAAAAACATTTTTTATATATTTTGTGGAACAAAATATTTATTTTAATCTCCTAAAATGAATACATCATTTTTCTTTATCTCTGTCTGCTGAAGCTTTGCAAAGTGTAAGCTACAGTATCACATTACCAGGCATACTGTAACTGTCCCGGGTCTTTCAGGGGTAGCCTGGCCAAGTTGGAGCTCCCATCTCCTACCCCTGTGAATGAATGTGGGCCTGGCCCCTCTGTGCCCCCGACCTTGCGCTTCCTCAGTGCACCTATGGCTTTTCCTTTGTGCGTTTGCTCCTTCTGCTTTCCTGGTGTACTTTCCAGCTCCACTCAACATCTGTACAAATGCACTTCCTACTTGAAGATTAATTTAAATATTACTACTGAGAACACTAAACTATGGGTTTCCATTGAAGACTTTTGGAATCTATTTGATATTTTACACATTTTTTGCATTATGTGATGATTAAAGCATTTAAAATAATTTTACCTAATAGATTGGTGATCTTAGTTATGTTTTAGTGAGTTTAATTTGATGTTTGTCCCCATTGTTTAAATATCCGTAAAGATGTGCAAATATATAGAAAGGTATTGGTGGTTTACTATTTAAAGAATATTAATTGGTTCATAGATTATAAAATTAATAAGTTGATTATCATAAAGTGCATTACCAGCAAGATATGCCTCACAGGTTGCAGCTGAATCTGCTGAGCTAACAAACATGTCAAGTACATATAAAGTTGTGAATTTGCCAATTTTCTGGGAGATGCAATGTGACAGGGAGTAGAGTCTGAGTTAAACTGAGCCAAAGATAGAAATGTTATTATGACAGGTTTCTGAAGTTGTTTACAGTGGAAAATTGCCCTTTCAAGGAAAATATATAAATGTTCTACAAAATGGAGTTTAGAGGTCCAGTGAGTTGGAGAAAGGCTGGGTGCTCCGTCTTTTTTAGGGCCATGCGAGGCACGGCACATTCCAGGGTCTGAGATGTTCTAAATGGGGGCTGTTTAACAGAAACACAATGGGAATTGCAAATGCTTTTTAGCTTTTTCCTCATAATCATGTAGAAAAAAAGTAAAAAAAAAGAACACGTGAAATGAATTTGAATAATATCTCTAACCAGTGCTTCCAAAATTGTATCACCTTATTACACCATCAACATAAGTGTATTAATGATTTATTTTACATTCTTTTTCTTTTTTTCATATCAAGGCTCAGAAATCCCATGTCTGCCTTTACACATCTCCATTTGAAATGACCACAACCACCGGTGGTCAGGCCCTCTTGTACAAGCAGTCCTTATTGAAGAGACCTGTTTAATACTGCTTAGTGTCCACCCCTTCACACATCTGCATGGTGTTAGTGATCTCCACCATTCTTACAACAGATAACCTGCTTTCATTTAGAAAATTAGTGACATCTCTCTGTGCCCTCCTGTACACTGAGGTCATTTGCAGGAAGGCCACCAAATAAATGCTGGGCCAGTGTGTGAAGCTAAATATTTATCTTCTAATCCACATGATATCTTCCCTTTTGTTCTTTGAGCATCAGTTATTTTCTAAACAACTCGTCAATCTCAAGCTAACTTTGGTCATTTCAGGGTCCCCAGGCTGGAGTTTTTTTCATCAAAATTTCTTGCTCCTTGTAGTTCTCTGATGTAGGAACTTCAGCAGCAATAGGAAGACCAAACCTCTGTTCACGTGATATTTCATATTTTATTTTCCCTGACAAGGACTAGGCCTTTAAGAAAATACATCCACAATGGAATGTGCGTGCCCTGGGGGACCGAGTGGGAAGGTGTTTTGTGTGGATAACCTTTGAGTGCTGCTACTTTTCAGGCATTAAGCTGATCAGCTCTATTCCCCAGTGCCACTTCTTGGAGAAATGTGGGGAGATGTGTGCTATAATTCTCTTTCACTAGTTTGTAAAAAACAATGAGCTGCTTTCTAAATGGAACTAATCCAGAATTCTTTAAAAAAATCAGGGAGAGACCCACTTCAGAGATTTAGAGACCTGAGGGCTCACTAAGAAGTGTTAGAAAAGAAACCTCATATGATAAAACTCTGGAAATTACCTGTAGCTTCTTTTTAGAAAATGCTTTGACATGAAAGAAATGCAATGAGGTTGCTAAACCAGCAGATTCAGAAAAGGAAGCAGCTCAGAAAATTGATTTCAAACCCAGATGCACAGAGTCTAAGGTGGCAAAGGGGTTGAGTGGGGACACTGAGTAATGGGATTACCCAGAGATGCTAATAATCCGATTTAGTCATTTTCTGCTTTAAAAGACATTGTGACCTTCTCCAAACCCAAATATATGCTTCCTGATGGAAGCTGGCCCCATGCATAAGCTACTGAAGATTAGATTCATCTGACAAATTGGTAGATCCCTAAACCTGGTTGGAGAGGTGATGCTGCTGGTATTCATTGAGTGAATGATCTATTTTATATGGCACTATGCAAATATATATAATGCATAAGTTACACAAAACAGTTTCAGCGTGGTTAATGAGCTTGCCCTAAGTCTAATAAAAAAGTACTAAGTTAGGTCCTTTTATTTCTTCTTTATGCATAATAACATTTTACTTAATGACCTTAATCAAACTGGAGGGCCATCTGTATCAAAACTTAAAAAACTGTTTTAGGCTGTGTGCAGGCATAAAGTAAAGTGCACGGGGCATGAATCCAGGTTAGGATGGGTCTGAGATGAAAGAGCTGGCCTGGGATATACATCTGCTTTTTAGGGTTTGCTCTTACTTAAAACAAGTCTAAATAGGAGAAAGCATTCAAAGGATTTGGGAGTTTTACTTTTTCACAGTGGTGAGTGGCGGTGAAGTTTATCAAAACAGAGAGAACAATTTGTTCACTCAAACTTTCTTGATGTCAGACACCCAGAGTTTGATTTCCAGCTGGGCTAGTAACTAATTGTACTGTCTTGGAGAAGCCCCTTAGCTTGTCTCAGCTTCATCTGTAAAACGGACGCCAGCATTTACCTACCACTCTTAGTTTGGGTGAGAGTCACATGAAACAGCAGATGAAAGCTTCCAGGCACCTAGCTGACAGCTGATCAAGAATGTACACAGGTGCCAGTGACAAAGCGTTTGGAGCAGTGATATAGCAACCGCATGGCAGAACCAAGGGTTCAAATGTGATTCATGGGCCTGATGACCACAAAGTCCTCATCTGAAGATAAAGTATTGGGTTGGCCAAAATTTTTGTTTGGTTTTTACTATAAAATGGCTCTAGTGGAGCTTAGTTGTTTTTAATTTCATTTGAAACAATTTTGTTAGATTGTATTGTCACACCTGTCATATCAGCACGCATTTTAAAAAAATCAAGATTGGTAAATTTTTGTGTAGCCATTTTAAAATAGAAGAATGGAAGAAAATGTGCAACATTTCTGACATATTATGATTTATTATTTCAAGAAAGGTAAAAACATAACTGAAATGCAAAAAGAAAGTTGTGCAGTACATGGAGAAGGTTCTATGACTGATCAAACATGTAAAAAATGGTTTGTGAAGTTTTGTGCTGGAGATTTCTCACTGGACGATATACTGCTGACATACTCAAAATATCCAAATCAATAAAGTTATTGGTGAAAATGAAAAACATGTGTTTTATTTTATGGAAAAAACCATATAGACTTTTTGGATAACCCAATATAACAAATAGCCAATAAGCACATGAAAAGATGCTTTATATCACTGAGCCTCAGGAAAATGCAAATCAAAAGCACAATGAGATATCACTTACACTCATTAGGATATCTAGGGTAGAAAGAAAAAGGTGTTGGTGAGGATGTGGAGAAACAGGAGCCTGTTAGTGGAACAGGGTGGATCCACTTTGTGCTGTGGATGGGAACATAAAACGGTGTGGCTCCTATGGAAAATATGGTGGTGGTTCCTCAAAAAAATAAATACAGGACTACCATATGATCTAGAAATTCCACCCCTGGGTATTTAATCAAAAGAATTGAAAGCAGGGACTGGAACAGCTATGTTATACCTATCTTCACTGCAGCATTATTCTAATAGCAAAAAAGTGGAAGCAACCCAAGTGTCCTGTGGTTGCCAGGGGCTGGAGGAGGGAGAATGAGGAGTTTGTGTTTAATAGGGGCAGAGTTTCCCTTTGTTAATTTGCTTGCTTTATTTTCTGTCTCCCCCACTTGAATATAAACTCTGGGACAGCTGGGATCATGCCTTTTTCCCAGAGTTTCCTTTTGGGAAAATGAAGTCCCGGAGATGGATGAAGGTGAAGGTAGCACAACAATGTGAGTGTATACTTGGAAATAGTTAAGATAGTAAATTGTGTGTTATGTGTATGCTACTTACTACAATTAAAAAAATACAAAATGCACTAATAAAGTCTTTTCATGTTTTCAATAGTGAGGTAATGATATGTTTTTTTTTTGTTGTCTTGTTTTCTCAGTGTCAATCCATTTATTTACTCACATATTTTTCATTCATCTATTTGGTTCTAAACATTGTATTGAACTTCTGTAAGACATCAGTTACAGTGGTCTGAGCTTTATGTGAATCCCCTCAAATTTAAAGTCTAGAAGGAAGTGTATTATAGGAACAGATAAGCACAGGATCATGTGACAAGTACAACTCATAGAAGCAACATTTGTAAGATAGTGAAATAATATAAAGAACAGGAAACGTCCCCTGGCTGGTGTGGCTTAGTGGATGGAGCTCCAGCCTGCAAACCAAGAGGTCTTGGTTCGATTCCTGGACAGGACACATGCCTAGGCTGCAGGCCAGGTTCCCATTTGATGGCATGAGAGAGGCAACCCATGTTTCTCTACCTTTCTTTCTCTCTCCCTTCCCCCCTCTCTGAAAGTAAATAAATAAAATCTTAAAAGAAAAAAGAACAAGAAACAGAGGGTGGGAAAAGGAAAAGTAACAAAGAAAGAAATCTATTTTAAATAAATTCAATAGGTATCTATAGGTACCTCATTTCCCCCACTATACATACATACATACATATATATATATATGTATGTATGTATGTATATGTATATATATGTGTGTATATATGTGTGTATATATATATGTGTGTGTGTGTATATATATATATATGTCTGGATTTATGTTATCATTTCTACCATTTGGTTCAAAAATTTCTATTACAAAAGGATCATTGAATTGCTGGTAGTGCTCAAGGTAATTTAACCTACTCTCTACACTATTTTGCACATGAAGAAACTGAGGCTTATAAAGTTGAAAGGTAGAGTACAACGTCCCACGATAAAATTAGTGTCAAACCTGTCTAGAATATAGATTTTTTTGAAGAGCCTGTTTTCTTATACTATACTACCTTTTCCAAAGCAGCCACACATGTATTTGTCACCAGTGATCCAGTATTTACTGGCATCACATGATCTCACATTTATATAGCACTGTCTTAAAACTTTCAAATTATTGTCAACAGCAGTAAGGCATGTTTTTACTTCTGAGAGGTTAAAGAACTTTATTCTGGTTAGAAAAGACAGTCATAATCTATGCTGCTGATGTGAAGAACTTACTTGAACATAAGTCTGTTCATTTACTTATTAGTCATACATTCAATAGTCAAAAAACATTGGAGGGTAGATGCTGTTAAATACAGTGGGAACATAGTAATGAAAGCACACACATAATTCAGCAGTCCCTTCTTAAATAAAGTGTTTCTATCATCATTAACATGTGTCAGAATAATTTTTTTGGATAAGAGCCAAGTAGAATTTCACAGCTGGTTAAGTGCTTAAGTGTTCTTGATATATTAGTCAGCAACTTTTAATTCTTCTCTAGATTTTATTTCCTATTTTGAGCCTCAGAGACTAAAAATTGATCAGTACCATTATGTGAGATGGAAGCTCTAGGAAGTAGAGAAGATTTTTATGGGGGAAAAGATGATGTGTTTAGTTTGGGACAAACCAAATTTGGATTTCCAGCAGCATGGCATCTGGGAATAATTTGACAGATGCTTGAAAGTTTGAGTGGAATTCAAAAGGAGGTCGAAGCTAGAAATGGGGAGCTGTTTGCAGAGATAGGAGTTGAAGTGCTGTTTGATTTTGCCTCCTACCAAGACCACCAGGACCACCAAGACCCCCCTATGTTCCAACAAGTTGCAGCAGGCACAATGCATCCTAAGGACTATGGAGCAATTCAGCAAGGGAGTGTTAGGAAGGACACAGAAGACTGGGCTCATAGTAGGTGTTCTGGAGGGTGGTCAAGGATATAGGGGTCCACTCTGGGCTCAATGCTGGCAAGAGGCAGGATAACTCTATGACTGGGTATCTTCAAAAATCTTTTTTAGAAGTAGGTCAGACTACAGCAGGACTAAAGCTATAATTAGTGTAGAAGTAGCAGTGCCTCCTATTCATCTGAATAATGAATGGATGCTAGGTCATTTTTGTGGCTCATACAATGTTCACGGTTTATGTTCAGAAATAATTACTGAGGTCTCATTTGTGTCTTGATGCATCCAGGTTTCAGAGTAGCCTTCACAGATGTTGACATTCAGTGTCATTGTTATTTTCATGGGGAGAACACCGAGGCTTAGCTGGGAGCCCCCAGCTAGATCTAGGATGGCAGGGACTGGACTTCTTTCTCAAGAGGAAGGAGACAGAAAGTTCAAGAAAGCCTCTTGAGACTCCCTTGCCCTCCCAGCTTGTAATTTGGACAGTGGCAAAGCAAGTGAAAGCAGAATGAGAAAAACCTGGTAAATGCAACATCAGCTGTCCCTACTTCACATTTTAAAACACACACATTCCTATGTTGGGAGACAAATAAAATAGCATAGCAAAGTGGTGTGATTTGGAAATGATTTCCATCTAGAAAAATGGGTGTCATTGGCTGTGTGAGCTCATGCAGAAAACTCTGTTAAATTCATTTAATTTATTTAGTTGGAGTAGGTTGTAGTCATTCAGTGCCTGACTAAGAAATCCTATAGTTTGTTAACAGTTTGGTCTGTTATCAAGACTCTTGCATCATTCTTAAGAAATTGCAGCACTGTGATAAAATCGTGTCTGTCTTTCAATGTAATTTTCTATTTGTCTGCAAGTGACTGATTTCTTTTGATCCTTCCTGACCTGCTTGGTTCTTGTTAGGTTAAATTTTAAAATTCTTGCCTGTTGCTCAGACTCTCAAGGAATGTTGTGAATCCATCAGGATAAATGGACCACTATACTTTCAAGAACAACTTCCCAGACTTGGTTTTCTCAGACCAGATTTGTAAAGTTCTTACAAGTACCATGGTTACTGCTCCTTTCTTCAGCAGCTGATTCTACGCATTTGCATGGGGTGGGAATCTGACTCCTAACCCCAAACTGCTCATTGTGTCTTCATTTGAATGGGAGCTTCCTTTCATCTTGACCCACACCTTCTATGGTACAGGCCTCTGCGTTCTATACCCTCCGTCTCAGCAACACGGGGATTTGAATGTTTGTCTCTTCTCAGCCCTCCTAAGACATAATGCCTGGGGATGTCCCCTGTCACAGTGCTCCCTGGGGGATGTGAGAAACCCTGACACCCCTCAGTCTCCCTCTGTCTGCTTCAGAATCCCCATGACTTCCCAGAATGAACTCAGCGAGATGGAAGTTTGGAGCGGCCGACCTGGCACAGAACAGGCTGCAGCCTTCTTGGCTGTGTCCCATCTGCCTTTCCGGGCCATTTTCCCCTGGGAAAAGCCCTGGTAGGGAGTGTGCAATGTGTGGGTGTTTTCCAGTCAGGACTCTCCACCGATTGCTTTGATAGCTCCATTCGTTATGCTCATTTTGATCTAGCATGTGAAGTGTGAAGACAGTGGGCACAGGATTGCCATAAAAGAGCTATTGTTGACACATTTCTTTAGACCAGTAAGGAGGCTTGCAGGACCACTGGTAGACTGCCAGCAACTACGCTGCAAAGCTCCTCCCTTCTCTGTGGTCTAAGACATAAAAGTACAGAGCTGCGAGTGGCTAGGAGCCATCCTCAACCCTGCAGGAAGATTGCTTTGCAGATTAAGAATCAAATCTGGGTAGTTTTGGAGCCTGAGAGATATTCACAGGCCATTAGCATTTAAATAAGGTCCTTTCATGCTTTTCTTAGTGATCTGAGCCCTTGTGCCCTGAAGGAAGAGCACTATTTTCTCCCTGATTGACACAGAAGTCCACAGTGCAGCATATGCGGGTGTTTCCCTCTACACCAGAATTACACATGATTTGTCAACAGCTGACACTGTTAATAAAGGATTTACACATATCATGAAAATGTCTACATATGGCTTAAATGCATGCCAGTTGGTTAAATTAATGTTGTAGTGATATATTTTGGAACTTTTTGTTGAGCTCTAAGGGGTAAATTGCCCCTTAAATAAAAACAGGTGGGCTGTAGAAGTCCCAGGTACTTCAAATCAGCAAAGGGTTGGCAATCCCATGGGTTTTGGTGTATTTGACACAAGCAATGCTCATTAAATTTGGGGTCAACCTTGTACCTGACGTCAGTAGACAAATTGATCTTAAGAATTTCCGAAGACTACAACTGCCTGTGCCC
The DNA here is from genome assembly GCF_019186645.2 of Phyllostomus hastatus. Lineage (NCBI taxonomy): Eukaryota > Metazoa > Chordata > Mammalia > Chiroptera > Phyllostomidae > Phyllostomus > Phyllostomus hastatus. The sequence goes on from NW_025334028.1 coordinate 35,755,663, forward strand.
TCATAATACTCAGTGGTGTCCACAGTCCTTCCACTCCCTTGGGCCACTGTGACTTTCACTGCTTCCTGAAATGCTATGGGTATCATGAGCTTCCAACTTTACCTTCTTTAAGTCTTCCAGATGGGAAGTTCATATGAAGGTCCAGCAAATGGAAGAAAAGTGTTTATTTTATGTATGGGCACTGTATTGCTATTCCTCTGAATCCCTGTTAACAAAGACACAATCCATTCTAATGTATGGATACTTATTTTATGACATCATACATTCCTGAAGGTAAATAAAATGTGGGTCTGCCATACCAGTTAGCTTCATTAAGTGGAAAACTTGCCATTACTGGGTAACGTGTTGTTATGAGATAAATGAAAGCGTGAGATAAAAGGCAGTTAAACAGAGACCTACAGCTTCTTCTTGGGTAACCCAGTGATTTTTCTCCATTTCCCTTACATGTTTGTATTTTCCTTTTCATTACTGTAGTTACAGGTAAATTTTATCTCCACACCATCAGTGTTGGAGATAAAAGCTCAACAGACACCAAGTATAAAAAGGATCACTTGACATTTAAAGTAGGAAAACTCAGGTTGAAAAATCTATTTTTAGTAGCTGAGCCCTGTGAAATATATATATACATATTCCATATTAAAATTTCAGAGTGCAGAACATGTCTCTTAAATAAGAAATATATTCTGTAAATGTAATATTCCACTCTTGCCTTTCATTTTACCAGTAGGTTTTGCTTTAGTAATACAAATATTAAAATAGGATTTAGGTAAGGAATATAAATGAATATAATTGTGTACTATTGTGTACTAGTTTATTTTTTGCAGTTTTTTTTAAAGTAATAGAAACTTTATGCCAGCTCCCCTCCAAAATTATCATGGTACATCTAAGCAAACATTAATTTAAATTACAAGATATATTATTATATTCTTTATAGATATAGCAAAAAAAATAACACAAATGCTTTGTAAAAATTGTTTAGAGCGAGTTTTATGGAAGCATTATTTTTTAATTGTGATAAACAACTGTACTACATTACCAAACAGTACTAGAGCTTTCTATCACCACCTACAAAGATTATGACTTAACATTTTTAATCAGAAAGAAAATGTTATAATTACTTTAAAATATCTATTTTATACTATAGGGCAAATGTTTTGTAACTTCATTTTTCTTTAGTGCTTAATCTTAGAGCTTTCATTGGAAGGAAATTATTTGGAAGGACAAAATAAAGCACTGCTCCTTGAATCCATGACTCTTACATTCTTTTATTTTCTCAAATGATTTGAGAAAAAAACAAAAACTTCTTTTCCCTTAACCTTCATTGGCTATGACTCTTTATTTGCTCCAAATTCCTACAGTGATCCCTTCCTATCATTGGTATTTTTAGAAAGTCCACAAAGAGGAAGTGAGAAAGAAGGAAATAAGTGGCCGGTAGGCACTTTAGAGATCATTTACTCCAATCCCTTCAATGAATCCCCAAAAGAAACAGGATTGTAAAAGGTGAGTGAGCTTTGGAAAAGCAATGGGGAGAGAAGCATAGGAAGATGATAGTTCTGAACAGCTCAAGCTGTACTTTCCTCTGGATCTACTGTGTGAGCTTGGGCATGTTGCTTCCTCTGCCTGCTCAGTTTCTCACTTGTGTAGTGAGTGCACATGACCTACTCATAGGCCTTTTTAATAGGGTTAAACAAGACAATATGGTACAATCTTCCCTGTGTGTCCATAGGGAATTGGTACTGAAGGGGACTAAACTTTTGCCACCCTAAAACTATCCTTTGGGATATTAATTTTAAGCTGGTTATTTAGAAACAAAACACTCAGAAAGAACATTTGATCCTCTCCTTTTCCTGCCCACGATATTCAGATAGAAAAATCTGCTCCAGGAAGGAAAATCTAGGAGCATAATTTGTAGTAAATATGTTAGATAAGAAGGCACCAGGCTGGGCCCTGGTAGCTAGATCACCCCATGTCCCATTGAAGCAAAAATTTTGCCTGCCATGTATGTTCTGGTCTTCCTCAATTACCTGTAAATTATTTGTTTCCTTTAAAATCCCATCCCTGCTCCCTTCATTTCTCCTTTGGTCAAAATGAGATATATACCCAATTTTACTTCACTGTCTTTGGGATTTTCATGCTTATGTATATTCCCTGTGTGCACATATTAAAAACTGATTTTCTCCTATTTATCTGTCTCTGTTAATTTGATTATTAGAAGAAGCTAGAAGAACTTAGAAAATAAGAGGAAAAGTTTTTTTTTCTTTTTTTAGCCACTACAGTTCCAGGACACACCATGGATATCAAACTTTTTAGATGCTCAACTTTCTTATAGAAAATGCTGTATCTCCTTCCACCATCTTTCCGTGTTGCCATAATGGTGCACATGAATGTCCTGGCTGATGCTCTCAAGAGTATCAACAATGCTGAAAAGAGAGGCAAATGCCAGGTTCTTATCAGGCTGTGCTCCAAAGTTATCGTCCTGTCCCTAGCTGTGATGATGAAGCATGGTTACATTGATGAATTTGAAATTATTGATGACCACAGAGCTGGGAAAATTGTTCTAAACCTCACTGGCAGGTTGAACAAGTATGGAGTAATCAGCCTCAGATTTGATGAGCAACTCAAAGATGTAGAAAAATGGCAGAACAACCTGCTTCCATTAGTCAGTTTGGTGTCATTGTACTGACAACCTCAGTGGGCATCATGGACCACAAAGAAGCAAGATGAAAACACACAGGAGGGAAAATCCTGGGGTTCTTTTTTCTAGGGATGTAATACATACATGCAAATAAAATGCCTCACTGGAAAAACATGGTGTAGTAATTGCGTGTAACTTATGTACAATCTCTGTATACTTCAGATCATCTCTAGATTACTTATAATACCTGATACAAAGCAAATGCCCTGTAAATAGTTGTTTCACTGTATTTTTCAGGGATCAGATTTCTAAAATTAAAAGAAAATTCAATCTGCCGAGGGTTGAATCTGCAGGTATGGGCCAACTGTATAAGGTGTCTGTTGCTGTTTCATCTTTAAGGAGAAAAAAAAGTGAAGACAAAGAATGTGTGAGCTTAGGAAAGAGGCACTGAAGATAAAAACATTTAAATACTGAAAATGGCCTTCTCCTCGCCTCTCTGACACTTTAAACCCCATACACTGTACCCCGGATACTGAAATTAGGAGTGCTTGAGGGTGTGTGGAGTAAGCAGGGTCTCACCCCTGACGCTGCTTCTATCCATGGCAACCTCTAAGTCACCACTTAACACTGCTCATTGCTGACATGGGAAGGAACTTAGACAGCAGATGAATCCAGTGGGGCCACTCATTTTTCTGGGGCCACCTTGACACTCTCACTAAAGAGAGTAAAAGAGTCATGGTTTGAATGTCCTCTTTCAGAGATTCAGTATCTTAACTTACAGTTTGATTTCTATTGAAATCCAGTGTATCTGACTGTCTTTAAGGTACTAAATAGTGTTCTTGTCCCACCCCTGTGAATTCATTTGCACAAAACTCAGACAGGAGCCCACACCTCTGATCTCCTCTATGCAGCCTATCTCAGAATGTGGGGCTTTGGATCCCCCATTTCCACTTTGAATAACCTTCTCAAACCTGCTCACCCTCCTAGGCACCATGCACACCCTCGGCAAATCAATCTCTCTTCTTGAAATTTTCAACAACCCCCATCCAAATGATCTCCCTTGTCTCCAATATCCTGTGGCAATTATCTAATGCACAGTTAAGCATCATATAAGGACACATGAGGAGATCGATGATTCCAAAGAAAAGTGCAAGAGCAGCTCACTCTCTCCTCCAGTGCCTGCTGTTGTTCCATGTACTGCAGAAGTCACACACTGAAGTTGAAGTGATTAGATTTTTCCTGTTCCTTGGGCACATAAAATATTGCAGACTTAATAAATATTTGACTAGAAAAGAAAAAAATGAGTGAATGAATAAATAAATGAGTGCAAGGCCTGTGCCTAGGTATTCTGACTAATTATTTAAATGCAGTCCTTGTCTCAAGGAATTTGTAATATGAAAAGGAAGATAAACTGCTCAATTTTCTCTTGTGCAAAACAGAATGGCCACCATATCATAAATAATCTGTGAGTTGACAGAAAAGACTAATTATGAAAAGACTTCATAAGGAAGACAGTCATATGAGTTCATTTTGAAGGAGCTCAAAGATGGGGACAGTCTTAAAGAACATCCCAGAAGAATATCGTGGGAGGATGGAAGTACCTGATGGAACTGAGCTAGGGAGGGCTGGGAATTCCTTAACCATGAGCCTGTGTTTCACTTTGGCTCTATGTAGATGGGTGTGCTCTGAAAAGGTGAGGATTTGGCTGTTATAGCTTTTGGCAGAGGTGGAAAGTGAGTCTCACAGCAGGCTGAGGGCAGATCTTGCTTGGTTGCTCGTCTCAGGAATACAAGGCTTGATACCATGGACAGGGCACTGTCTTAATCAGCTCAAGCTGCTATAACAGAACACCCCAGCCTGGTGGTTTATAAACAATAGCGTTTAGTTCTCACAGGCTGGAGGCTGGAATTCTGAGATCAAGGCACCTGCAGAATCAGGTTTGGTGAGAACCTGCTTCCTGATTCATAGACATCCATCTTCTCACTGTGTCATCATAGGGCAGAAGGGGCAAGGGTGTTCATCTGAGGTCTCTTTTATGAGGATAATACTCCCATCACGAGAGCTCTACACTTATGACCTTATCACCTCCCAAAGGTCTCACCTTCTAACACCATCACCCTGGGGGTTACATGCTAGCATATGAATTTAGGGGGATGCAAACATTGAGTCCATAGCAGGCAGTTTTGCAATGTGCACTTCACTGTGTCTGATGTCTAAAGCTCCTGATTTCTTGAGCCCCTCTTAATGAATATAAGCCATGTGCTGTGAGGTAGGGCTGAAAAAGCATAGTAGTTAAGGTATCTCCTTTCATAAACCTTATATTCAAACGTATCATTGTGTGATTTAATGAGCAAATACTCAAAGCATCTGATAAATGCAACACGTAGGATATAACCCTAGAATTTTTAAGACTCTTATATTATTTGTTGCAAGGGAATGGCATTGAAACTGAAAACCAAAAAAGGGCTGACATTCAGGTAACCCTGTTGAGCCATCAGCACTATTGGGAGAGCGTAGCTCCTGCAGCTTGGGTGAGCTCACCAAAGCTGTGCATGTAGGTATGTGAAATGGCACCAGACTCACTGTGTTTGCTTCTTAGGCATGTTTCTGGTTAAAATATACTTTGGAAAACAAATGTTTGTTGCTAATGTGATTAGAGGCTCAGGAGGGGTGGTAGGAACCTAATGGTACAAACCAGATGTTAGGATATCTAGTCAGAGTGTATCTATTCCATTTCTATGGTGTCCTTCAGTTGGGTTGTACAAAATCAAGAGCTTTTCTTCATAAAGTGACTGCTAAGAGGGCATAAGGAGACACTGTTGAACATTGCATAAAAGTGCCAATGCTTCCAGCTTATGGAAAACATTACTAAAAGCAGAGGTTCTATTTTTACCACTCACATTCTAGCCATCACCATGCCAGATCTTGGCAACCAAAACAAGTGTGCACCAAGTTTGGTCAAATAACCACCAGCAGCCAGAAGTACAGATGTTATTCCAGGATGCTTTCTCTCTACTGTAGTCTATCCTTCCTAGGAAAGGGGAGATTTAGAGAGCCTTCTTTTATTATGGGAAAAATTTAAGAATCTTTACAATTATTAAGTGTACAATTCAGTGACATACATTCACAATGTTGTGTTACCACCATTACCAGCCATGTTTGGAACTTCTCATCATCTCAGCTGAAACTCTGTTTTCATTAAACAAAGTTTCCCATTCCCTGTCTCCCAGCCCTGGCACCCACCATACTAATACTTTGTGTCTGTATGGATTTGACCACACGAGGTACTCATGTAGTAGAATCAAACAGAATTTGTCCTTTCGTGACTGGCTTATTTCATTCAGCATAATGTCCTTGAGGTTCATTCATGCTGTAACATGTGTCAGAATTTCCTTCCTTTTTATGGCTGAATAATACGACATTGTGTTTACAGACCATGTTGTGTTTATCCATTCATCTTTGATGAACACTTGAGCTGTCTACCCCTTGGCTGCTTTGACAAAATGGGCTAGGAATATCTTTTTGAGACCCAGATTTCACTTTTTGGGGATATATCCCCTAAAGAGGACTTGTTGGATCATATGGTGGTTGTATTTTTAATTGTTTGAATAACTTGCCCCACTTTTTTCCACAGTGGCTGCACCAATGTACATTCCCACCAACAGTGCACAGGGTTCCAGATTTTCCCTTTCCTTGTCAAAACTTATTACTTTGTGTTTCTGACAGTGGCCATCCTAATGGGCCTGAGGTTTTCATTTGGATTTCCCTGATGATCAGTGGTGTTGAACACTTTTTCATGTGTCAGAAGACTTTTAAACTTCGCATTCTCTTTGGTTTGTAACTGGCCTTTTCCTGGGCAGCCTAACAGTGGGGTGACACCACCAGGTGGAGCTGACACCCTGGCTTAGAAGAGCCCTGCCCCTGCCCTGGGGGGAGCCCCATCTACTGTTTACTGGTGTCTTCTCTCTCTGACTTGCTCTGCCTATGTGTGAAGTGGGTCCAAACCATGCTCCTCCAATATTTCTGATCAGGACTTCTCTGCTCTTGCAGGAAAGTGCCATCCTAACTGTCACATTCAGACCAGGAGCTTGGGTGAACCGAGGGGTCACCTAAACCACTGTTTTCCAACCTTTGAATTTCTATTACAAGCCTCTTTCTAAATGAGACTATTGTGAGACCATGCATGTGGCTCAGCAATGGGAGCTGTTTTGCAGGGGGTGAGGGTGGAGGCTAGCTGCACCTGCCCCCAGCCCCTTAGCCCCTCAACCCCCCAGCCCCCAGGCCCCAGGATGAGCACCAGGACTCTTTAAGGGAGTATGCTCAGAAACCCCAGAGTTGAGCCAATCTCTAGCTTTACAGATGGGCACAAAGGTAGTCTATGGTGACGTAGCATATTAGTGATAGACAGAAGACTAGAACTCTAGCTCCAATCCCTTTTTCTAATCTGCTGCTGCCCCAACCTGCTGACAGCATCACCTGGGAGTGATAAGAGTCTGGGTGGAAAGAGGGATTACTACATTGTCCATAGTTTTGAAAACATAGAATTTATACTGTTGGGATGCCACCATGGTCTCCAGATGTAATCTGTATTAATTTGATAACTGTTGATTTAGAAACAACTAAGTGCTGGGTATTTTGGAGGATGTAAATATTAGTTAAATATTGATCTAACTGCATACATATTTGCAGCAGAGGAAATCAAACTATACGTGAGTTTGCAAATGCTTGGGACTAGGAAGTAGGGAGAGCTGCCTTCTAAGCGGTGAGTAATGGGCTCAGGGGCCCTGATGCATGTGGCATGGGGGCCACAGAAGGCCATCCTGGGATGGAAACAACAATATAGTCCAACAAAGTGAACTGACTTTTGACAGAAGGTTAAGGCTCCTTCAGTGGCAGTGTGGTCAGAATGGGAACTGAAGGGTAAACTCGAGGCAGGAAGACCAGTTAAGACCATGTGGGTGTAGATGAAGGCAGTCAGTGGGGCTCTGAGAAAAGAGGCCCTGTCGGTGGGAACTAAGATAAAACTTTAAGACGAGGTTACTGCTGACTCTTTTAAAAATTCTCTAGTAGATACAGAGTAATGAGCACTCAAAAGTATAAGGGGGGTTCTAATGCTGAAGAAGGATAAACAGTCTTTTCTTTTTGCCATCTTCAAAGAATGGCCATCCTAAAATGAACAATACTAATGTAGACACAGGAGAAGAAAGAATATGTGCACACATCCATTAAAAACAAGGACTAACAGACTTTCAACAATCTAATAGTGGGCCCTGGCTGATGTGACTCAGTGGGTGGAGTGCCTGCCTGTGAACCGAAAGGTGTCCTGATTCCCAAACAGGACACATGCTTGGGTCATAGGCCATGTCCCCTGTTGGGAGTGGTTGGGGGCATGTGAGGGGCAACCAATCAATGTTTCCCTTGCACATTGATGTTTCTCTCTTTCTCTCTCCCTTCCCTTCTCTCTAAAAAGTAATGAATAAAATCTGTAAAATTTAATAGTGGGAGCCCAGATCAAGAAGATTCTTCATAGAAAACTAGAATCATGGCCAAAGTTCTCACCTACCATATCAGAGAAATAGATTACACTTACGTTGAACTGAGCTACTTATCTGAATTCAGGTCTAAGTTATGAAAACCAAATGTTAGGAAAAGTTCATGTTGAAACAGCCTAGAGGATGTGGCTCTTTTCTCACATCCACCTCCTTTATCACTCCCTTCCTCCCTTCCTCTTTTCCTTCATTCCTTTCAGCCTCTTTCAGAGTGCAGAATTCTGAAGAACCCAAAGTCTTCAGGGATGTGCACAGCTGGTGTTTGCAGTACCTGGTATTGCTTGTGCATCATGAAGCCAGGATGATGAGGAAATCAGAGATGTGGAGATAGGTTTTAAGGGACCATGGGATGAAAGAAGGACCCTTGGTTGTCCACATGAAGTGATTTCTAAGTGGAAAAATGGGTAACTGGGTGGTGAAAAGGAAGAACAACTTATCTTCATGCTTTGAATGCTGTGAGTACTCAAGATGGTCCAATAATAAAATTTTCTTGCTGGTAATGGATGTACTTACATACCTTCCCAGAGGCATATGGAGGTTTTGCACAAGTTCTAAGGTACAGTGGAGTGATCTGGGGGCATTCTTGGCCAATGAACCAAGGAGAAGGAGTGATAGTCCAGGAAATGACAGAATCTGTGACAAGAAGTCATGGCTACCAAAATAAATGTACCATTTGAGTGGAAAACTTAAAAACCTTTTCATCTTACCCACCTCTTTGAGAAGTTTAATGTCCCACTATTTTGATAGATGAAAAGAGGTTTAAGTTACTTGGTCAAGATCTAAAAGACACCTAGAGTCAGGGCTCTTGTTAAAACCCAAGTCTCTGACTCTCAGCCAAAGTCTGTCCAATATGCAACCACTCAGTGACCCACAGGTGGAGGTCACCGAAGCCCATCTCCTCCTGTAATCAATCAGCTCATGTCACTTTATCCTCCACGTAAGAAATGTTTGAAGTAGGCAATGGTCATTTTGCTCTGGACAACATGGAGAAATGACTTAAGTACCACTAGCATCTAGCCATCATTTTAGAGAAAAAAATCACCATTCAGATTTAGGGGTTCTCTAGGTGACCATAAATGTATCTCACTGCATACTTTATTGGATGATAATTTTCTTCCTGAATGTACAACAATTCCTCCTAGATTAGCTTTACAATCTGGTGAATATTAAATTGTTATCACAGTGTGGCTTCTTCCACTTCATTTTATTTTACTACCATAGTTATGGGCTCAATGTTATAGTTACATTTAATTTCACTTACAATCACAGTCTATTTGGTCACCTGTTACTTTCTTCCAGCTTTGCAAATTGGCTTCTGAATCTAGGCCAAAGCCAGAAAGGACTGGTGCTCAGGCTTGCAGGCTTGATGACATATTTCCAGCAGAGGTAGCTTCCTACTATTTTAATAGTGTGCTGGTTCCCACACCTATTAGTGGTGACATAGTTATATTCATACAACTGTCTTGCCTTGTTCCTTTTTCTGTATTCCCTAACAACTGTTCTGTCAATGCCAATGTGTCGACTAAGTATCTAACATTTATAAGCCTGATGTTTTGTTCTGGACAAACTGATAACATATCTGAGTCACCATATCTTGGCCTCCTTCTCCTTTAGGGGCTCCCAAGTCTTCTTGGGAGCACTTTTCAAACACAAGCTAAGCAGTCCAGAGCCCTCATCCCAACTCCTCCTCTGTGGGGCTCCCACATTCCAGACCACTCTTCCCCTGCTCTAATCACCCAGGGCTGTTACCAGACAACTAGGGGCAGCCCCTGTGGAAATTATCAAGCCAGCGAATCCTATGCCCGTTTGCTCTGCTTTACCCATTCTTCCTTTGGAAACCACAGTGAAGACTTTTGACCACGTCCCCTCTCTCTCTGCCTTCTGACAGACCCTGGTGTTTCTTCATGTAGCCCTACAGCAGAAACACTGTCTTTTCATTTGTAGTGGTGTCTTGACTTGTCAGCCTTACCATCACTCAAATTTTCTATTAATATATTTTATTTTAAAACCTCTCTATATCTTTGCTTCTTTGCAACAAGGATATGAATTAATAACAAACAGACCCTATTTAAGGAATATAATCTCACATGAGCATCCCTGATGTGTTGGAAGGGAGTACACTAGACTTGGGCAGTTAGCTGGGAGGTGTGGGGAATGTGAGGTGTTTTGGTGAGGGTCTCCCCTAGAAAGCTATAGTGTTGCTACTAGTTTTTTCTTTATTTACAGTTTTTCCAAAGTTCAGACTTTGATTATAGTCCTACCCCTAAACACATGTTTCTTATAAGGACTAGTCCAGGTTCCCATTGTTTTAGTTGTTTTTTCACTTCCAGCCTAATGTTCTATCCATAAAGCATGTACACACCCTATCTTTTCTTAGCTCAGAGGCAGTTCCTTTTGGGGGAGTGGTTGGGGGCTTAATACCTGGACACTTCCCAAGCTCATGGTCCCTCTTTCTATTTGAAATTTAATAAGTATGAATTATCACAAGGTGATTAGTTAAATTAGGTTCTTCCCTTTGCTCTCCCAAAATACTCTTGAAAATCTTCACACAGGAAAGTAGTAGAAATTAAAAAGAGTGAGCATTGAGTTTATCCATCACACAGAGATGTGTCTCTACCACAGCTTTGCTGTAAGGGACATCCACTGCACTGAACCCTGAAAACCACTGTACTGCAGTGTGATACCTGAGACATATTCATGATAAAGTGCTGTGTGAATGGTGTGGCTTGTAGTGATGAACATCTTGTTCCAGCAGACTGTCAGACATGCCACTGCTCCCCCAAAGTCAGTCAGCGAAACAGAAAACTAACCCCAAGGGTAGCACTTTCTCCAAATATGGGTATTATTTAAAACAAGCCATTTTTAGAAGCACACAAAAGGAATATTTACAACAAGAGCACAGGAAATAAGGCACTTCCTAGGGAGCAATGCACTGAATCTCTCAGTAGAGAGATTTATTCCACAAGGAGCAAAATATTTTCCCACTAAATAAACTCAGTGTGTTCAAGTGACAGCTCCATCCTTTCACTTATTTTGTATCTGCATTTACCTGGAGAGGCCGACCAGTATCCTCACAGTTGCCTGTGTGTTAGGGCAAACACCAAGACCAGTTCCCATCCCACACCATGACCCTGTTCTTGAAATCCTGACTTGGGACCTTCAGCTGACAAAGAACAAGCTACAAACTTCACATGTTCATGATGTAGCTGGTACATGGGAGTAATGTGATTTTGGTGTCTCTCCTCCAACCCTCACACTCTTCTTTCCTTTGGATGACACACCTTCATTTTCCCCACCTTCTCAGCACCACCTGAGAGGTTAGAAGATGCTCTTTGGGTACCTGATCATCTTTCACATTGACCCATTTAGTGGGTGAGATCTTGAGGCCCACCTTGCTGTAAACCAGTTCTATTAAAGTGTTCGTGAATTTTGAAGAGGGAACATATCTGTATTTATAATGATTTGACATAATTTGTAATTGAGGAATAAACCAAATAAATGAGGAAACACTAATGCTTTATAATGAACACTCTCCTGTGAGGAACAACAATAAGCAAGAATATTGCAAAATCAACAAAATAAATAAGAATAGAAGGAACCAATGTCCAAACTGAAAATTTCCCCATGCTGCAATATGTCCATCTCTCTCTCAAAAGACCAGGATAATCAGGGCTCCCCAATCATGAAACCAATTTGTTTTTGCTGACTCGGTCTTCACTCCTCATCTCCACCTAAGGGCTCACTGAGTGACCTAGTGCAAATGCCACTGCTGGACCCCTGAGAATGTTCATAGACTTAGGCTCAGCCTACAAGCTATGGTGTGAATTAACTCCTTGAGTACCCCAGGCTCTGACATCCAGCTCTGGAAGCAAATAGCAACAGTTACAATAAATAAGACCAGAAAAGACCCTTTATCTTTACGAAATCTGGAAAAAAATTGCTGGACCAAAGGCAGAAGACAGTGCTAGTCAAATTGTGGAACACCTGAGGGGTGTGTGTGTGTTCATGCATTAGAAATGCTTAGTCTCAGGCCTCACCTGGCCCTGCTTGTCTACAACTAGCATTTAACAGGGCTAACACTTATTTGCTCATTAAAGTGTGTGTAATACTGCTCAAATCCAGCAGTTCTTGAATGTCTTGGTCTTAGGACACTTCTACAGTCTTAAAATTTACAGTTTTCCAAGAATTCTTATTTATGTGGCTTATGCTTATCTATATTTACCAAAGGAGAAATTTAAGCTGTGGAAAATTAAAGATATTTCTTTATTACCTCATTTAAAAATCAGATAATGAGCACATTCCGTGTTAATATTGTATTTTCATGAGAAATAGCTATGTTTCCCACAAAACATTAGAGAGAAGAATGGCATTATTTTATGTTTTACAGGAAACAGCAATTCTCTTTCATATCTGGATTATTCCAAGGCAGCTGGGTTTTCATATGTGCTGCTATGTTCAATCTGTTAGATAGCATGTGTCACATGACCTCGGCAATGCACTATACAGTCATAACAGAATGAGAGTAAAAAGGCGAAAAGTCTTGGAATAGTGATAAAAATAGTTTTGACCTGACAGTCTTCCAGAACTTCTCTTGGGGATCCTCAGGGTCCGGACACTGAAGCTGCAGATGCATGGTCGATGTCCCAAACTGACCAGTTTTGTTGTCTTTTTAAGCCAGTGGTAAAATCTCCTATTTTTCCTTCATGGAGTAGTAGATTCAACACCAGGTTACACTTTCTCTGAGCTCCACCTCCATTCTGAGCACTTTTACATCATTACCATGGAGACAGACATTGCAAGAGACTCAGCAAATTCAGCTGACTCGTCCAACTAATGACAAGCTAGAACTCAAATACAGATCTTTCAAATCTCAGTCCTACCTTCTAAAGGTGTAAGAATTATTTGTGAACTGTAAGTTGATAAAGTGCCATAACATAACTGTCAAGTATTATTATTTATAGTGTTTTTAAAATTTCTACCAGCTAGTCAGTTTAAAATGAGAAACTCCACTGTGAACATGGAACAGAGAGAAAGGTGCAGCCTCTCTACAGGGACTTCACAGAGAAGAGACCACATTTTTAATTCTCTGAAGGCACGTGAGACTCTGAGTGAGTGCCAGGAACAAAGGGAGTCCATGCCTATACCTAAATTAGCTCGATGAGTAGGGTAGAGTCAACAGGCCATGGCAAAATATGGCGGAAATTAACTTGTGGAATTTGAGAGGGTGATGTTTTCATTTTAGGAAAAATAGGATTTTGTTGGTTTGAAGCAAGATTATTTGGTTTAATATTCCAAAGGCAGTTCTGAAGTAGACAGGGAGACACAGTCAGGAGCAATGGCAGCCATGATGTGGGTCTTAGGAAGGTTCTGATCTGGGCTCACATGTAATTAGGTGCTGGGGGTGACTATAGCACACAGGCTGACCATAGCTTGTTGGGTGGGCCTGACCTCTCTTTCTCAGTCACAGTTAATGTTCATTCACTCCTTTGCTACAAGTGTATTCGATTAAAGATCTTGCTGTCTCTTTTCCTTTTCAATAAATCTGCTTTGCCAAAAAGTAATGATTAATCTATTATATCTATTTGTGCACCAGGCAGTCCTACCAAAAAGGGAAATGGAGAAAAGGGCTTGGATATATCAAGTTTAATGGGAGATAAAGCATTTATTTTAAAATTGCCAGATCCTGTGCTATGCTTATGTTAAATACCCAACAGAGGATTTCACCTCAAAGTTTCTCACCCAGAGTATATTACAAAGATTACTATGGTTTCAGGACAACTAAAATTCAGGTTTATAGCTGCCAATAAATATGTAAACATGTGATGCACTGGTGATGTTGTCAGTCCTTGTTTGTGGTGCTATGACAACACTTCACCTTTCATTGGCACATGCTGTCTTTATCACAAGGTCTTCTGAAAAGCGGGCAGCTGTTTGAGTCATAAAAGATAAATATAGCCTGAAATGACTATTGTTTTGAGTCCCTGAATCATTTCAAAGGACATTTCCAGTGCAAATAGATGATGTAACTCAGTGTGACCTCAGTAATACACCTGCAAGTCATGTGATTTCCCAGGATCAAATTGAATCTGCAAATAGACTGTCATTCATAAACAATATTGTAAATGAGATCCATATAGTCCATGTCCTGTTTGAAGAACACTCACCTGTGTTTTGAGCTACAACAATGTTCATATTCTTAAGAGAATGTATCTTATTTTATTTCACTAAAGCTTTTATTATCACCAACTTGCCACACATAAAATGCACTAGTAAAAATTCCTTTGGTATACCAGCAGTCTGCATTACACAAAACTGATAAAAAATAGATTAAAATTAAACATTATGACCCAAGGAACTGCTGAACAGACTATGCTGAGAACAACATCTGTAACCATAAAACCCAGAGTCTTGAAATCTGCATTTGCCTGTTGTGCTTACTTAATTACTATGCAGAGTAAGTTGTTGGGTCCTGATAGAACAATGACTTGGTTGTAAGAAATATTATTCCCTTGGAAATTTTCTGTGCAAATTCTAGAGGGGAAAATTGTCTTTCCAAGACCCAGGTATGACTCCCATTACTATTAAATGGGATCACATATATGCAGAATTGGAGAATAGACCCAGATTAGGTAGAAACAAAGCAGTAGTACTCGCCTCCTTATATCCATAGTAGTCTTCAACTTCTAATTTCTTAACCTGTGAAAAAAGAATAAAATTTGTTTTTACTCACTTAAATGAATAATTCAGTTTGCAAGAACTTTTATAAATAGGAATGTAGACTTATGACTTGATGGTAAGTTAGGGTTCCTTTCTCCTCAAGATGCATCCAGTCCACCCTGATTGCAAATATCTAGTAGTTAGAAACCATGTTTTAGTTATTCTGGTGTCCTCCACAGTGCTGGGACAAATTCTTAATAGCTGCTTCATAAGTGAGCTAAAAAGTTACACAGGCAATCCAACTTTTAGTGTAGTTTTATGAGTTCTGCCTGGAAAATGTCCAACCGTTGTTAATATAATGAGAATGGTTTGTGTGGCATCCATACAACCTGGCCACCAAGGAAAGTGGACTGAAATGTACATGTGTGAACAATGACGACTTTGCTGTACTAGCCAGTGGAGGTGGTAGACTGTTAAATGAGCATGGGTACTGTATAGCCATCACATTCACAATGACTGAGAGAGTAGAGCAACAAATCTGCATCAAATTTTGCATGAAGCTTGAATATTCCTCTGTAGAAACTAACTATTCAGATGATCCAGAAGGCCATAGTTATGAGTGACTGGTGTTGGCAGCTTCATCACGACAACACATCCACTCATGCATCACATCTCATACAGAGTTTTTCAGTGAAGCATCAAAACACTCAGGTGACTCAGTCCCCCTACAGCCCAGATTTGGTGCCTTATGACTTCTGTCTTTTCCCAAAATTAAAATCACCTTTGGAAGGGAAGAGTTCTCAAACCATTGATGAGATTTAGGAAATACCACAGGGCAGCTGATGGTGATTAGGAGAGTTGCGTGAGGTCCCAAGGTGCCTACACTAAAGGGGACTGAGGCATCATTGATTGTCCTATATACAATGTTTCTTGTATCTGATATCTTCTTCAATAAATGTTTCTATTTTTCATAGTATATGGCTGGATACTTTCTGGACAGACCTCATATATTATATTAGTATAGTTACAATTTCACATCTGAGTGGCAAATTCAATGCAGGCAAGATTTGAAGCTACCAAATTTACCAAAGTTCTTAATTTAGGAACAGTGTAAGTCTTCCACATATGCATTTCCAGATGGCTGCATCTAGTGTGTCTCTGGTCTCAGTTGGAAAAAGAAACTGTGACCATTTTCTTGAAGAATAAGAAACAATGAACAAGAAAAGCAGATGTCAGTTCCAATTCTGGCATTAAATATCTGTGCTATCTCCAGTTCCCTTGTTTGTAGTTCATTATTAGTCATTTTGGGATGAAAATACTTACCTCAAAAATAAGATAATATATGTGAAACTGTTTTAAAAAATTCAATATTGGCCACACGTGTTTGTAACGACTTTGTTATTTGCATAAAGGAGTATTTTCATGTTGCTGAATTATTCATGAATTACAGGAAATGCATCTGACATAACAGATCATATGCAGAGGTCGGGAATGACAGTCAAATCGTTCTCCTAGATTTGTTTTAGGAAACAAACAGAACTTTGCAAATATTACTGCACTCAATAATAAGCTGCCACATCAGAACAAGAACACAGGAATAGTAAGTAGATCAATCTCTAGTGCAAAGATAATGATCATCGTGAAATGACACATGGTTTAAGTCATTGGGACTATACATAGAGGTGTATAGAGCACATTATTAAATGTTTTTATATATATTCCCTCACTGCATCATGAAAATAACATTGAATTGTGAAAGATGTTATTTGGAGTTATATTGCTATGCTTCTTTCTCAGTAATTGAAATGTGACAACCTAATAGTGATATTTATAAGTAATTCTTGATGAACAAGAGAGTACATCACTGATATGATTGACTTATTTACCCATTTTGCTCTGTAACTGAGAGGTGCCTTTGAGAAAAGTTCCAGATGTGCTGCAGGCTGGGATAATTTACAATCAGCTACAGGTAATTTGAGTTTGGGTCTCTTCCACACATTGCATTTGAACCTCACCTCTGTAGTTCCAATGCCAACGACCTTGGAAAGTTATGTAGGAGAGGAAAGAGTTCCCTCTACCTTCCTCCGGTCTATAAAATAAACCTAAACCAACAGAAAGCAGATTAACAGGAGAAATGTTATACAAATGTATTAATTTTTAATATTACATGCCCTAGGGCATCGCTGGAAAAAAGTGAACACCCCAAAGCGCAATGAGATTTGAGACCTTATATATTGTCTTAACAGGGGAAAGAGGATTGGGGCCTCTGCAGAGAGAGTAAGTGGCTGTCAGGAAAGAAAACTGGCCCCTAGAAGAACAGATAGCATGATGATAATCTGCCTGGGTTTGGTGCTGATTTCTGATCCTCTCTCCTGTGACAAGAGTCAACCTTCCTGGTTGGTGAAACTCCCGGCAGGGAACCTCTGTCGCCTGAGTTCCTTTTGGAGGGTTTGTGTTTAGGCAGATGAGGGGAGTTCAGACAAAGCCTCTCCCTGTGCCTGCTCCTCTCAAGTGCCTTCAGCTCAGTACATATTCAGCATATTTTGGGGTGGCACATTCTAAACGTCATCATTTACCTATCTTTTCCTCAGTTCCTTCATCTCACAAATGATATTGGATTAAGTGACCTGAAGTTCCCTTCCATCTGTACAGTAGATACAAATTGAACATTAGAAAAAAATCCTAATAACTAAGTGGTCATCCAAGATAAAAGTTGTTTCCAGTACCTTACTTTTTAGAAGCAATAAAAGTCAAATAAAAAGAGTAACATAATCCTCTTCCATATTTCTTCTATGAAATAGATGGCAAATGTAAATAAAAGCATTCTCTGTATTTTAAGAATAAATGGGGGCATCTCTTAATAAAAAGAATCCACTCTCAGGCAGAAATATTTTTATGCCAGCGTTGTCCCCAGCTGGTTTGATTTTACTTCCCAGTTGGTCATTTATTAGGGGTTATTAGCAGGAATGCCGAAACCCCTGTAAGGGCCATGGTGTGGTCTGACACCCTTGAAATAACACAGCCTTTTATCACATGGCCTGTGGAGAAAAGGAAGGAAAGGCTGTGCTGGTATTTAAAACAGAAAAATGATATGGAAAATCCCTGGATGAGAAACAAGCATTTTAGGGACATTAGCTGAGCATTTCACTAGTGACCTTTAGCCGGTAGAGCTAAGTCCTCCAAAACAAGAGGCTCGTTGCCAGTGATGAATGGAGAGTGGTTCTACATGCTACGTCTGTTCTGCAGCAATTATTCTGTGATGTTGTAATTCACACTGGTTAAGGTTACTGAGATAACAGTACTCTGTTATTCTGTATGGATTTTCCTAATTGCAAAACACCTTATGATTTATTATGCAGCCTGTGATTAGACAAGGCTGGACCAATCGATAGCCTATTAATTACTAGCCACTGTTTCACAAGCTTTCTAAAAATATCCGAATTCAGTTGTGAAGTTATCTCAGCCAGCAGCCAAAATGATACACATTTTTCATAAATACAAAAGCCTCATTTCATCTGAAGAGGAAGCCATTACGCCAGGAAAAATGGAATGCCGTTTCTACGGGAACAGACAGATGACTCTGTGTTAAAGAGAAAGTCATTCAATTTGTTGATCATATCCTGTTCTTGAGTAGCTTGGTAAGAAACTGTTTGTGAGACTAGCATTCCCTACCAATAGGTAATATTTCATAAAAATGAGCATGGCCTACTTTTCCCAAAGATGATATTATTCAATTGAAAGCCAACATCTAACTGATAAAACCAAATCTCTAACACCATGGGATTTGTGGTAACCAATATTAATATGTCCTGTAGTATTGGGCACACATGTTCAGATGGTTGTTCCAATTATGTTCTTACTGAATAAGAGTAGTTTGAGTCTTAGGACTTTCAAAAACAAACTGCTTTCAAGGATAATTATTCCCCTTAATAAGGCCAATAAGAGAGATTGAGATAAAGGCTTTGGTTGCTGCTACCTAATATTCTATTTGCACTCTGTCAAGGTGAGTGTCCACTGAGGGACAGTGTGTCTAGGAACCTTTGCACAGGGCAGATGGAGGTTGGGACATGAAATCTCCCCATGTACTAGGGCTCTTTTCTAGTAAGGATGCATGGTTTCTCAGTTGCATTCTCCTCACTGTCTTGTAATACAAAACCACAGCGATGGACAGAGGCAAAGGGAGCATGCACACCACACCTGGGCTCCTGCGACCTGCAGGACAGAGCCAGGGTCAGCTGTAGAACTGGGCCCCCTGGTCTTAGTACATGGAAGGTGACATTTCCTACAGCTGGAGACAAGTCACTGGCCCAGGAACCATCTGTTCAGCGAGGACTTTGGCTGCTCCCCTTAAGTCAGTGGAGCCTGCTGTCACACCCCTATTCTGGTGAATAATCATTGCATTTTGGGGGACAGGAAATTGGAGGAGGCAATGAAAGAATCACCATATCCCTGCAATCATTTCAGGGGTTAATCTTCCTGGGAAGGAGGAGCTTGACATTAAACTCATTGGCCATAAAAATAAAACAATTTTGTTCCTTTGGTGTGTATTTTATCGAGAGATTTAAAAAAATAACTGGACAATCCTGTGAATACCTACTTCCCAATGATGTAGACATACATTCCAGTCTCAGGTCCCTCTCTGACTCTATGGCAGACTCTGTCAGCCCCAGACCTGACCTCTTGAGACCAGCCCCACCACTGGAAGCTGGGGCTTCTACCCAAGGCCCACCATGGTCCAGATTCTCAGAATATGCCCAAATGGGACCTGAACTTCCTGCACCCCTACACAAAGATTGTCCTAGCTTGGGGGTGGGTGAATTACCGAGCCATTGTTCCTAAGAAAGGAAGTTCCTGCTCCACTAAATTCAGTATCACCTGCACAGAGGAGAGAGTGAAAACCAGACACAAATCACCTCGGGACCTTGGTTTTAGGCTTTAAATAAATTAAGATAATTGCCTCCTTAAATAGATCACCTGTCAACTTATCTTTCTGCTTTACACAAAGCAAAAGGAGGTCTTACTAGATTTCAGCTTGCTCCCTGTCCTCTTCCAGAATAGTGAAGTGGGCAGCAGGACCCTCTAGGCAGGATGTCCCCGTCCTGGTAGTCCTGATGTCCACCTTCAAAAGAAGGTCCTGGCATGCTGAGTGACTACAAATCACAAATGCTGTAGGCTCTGTAGGTGGTAGAACACCAACTAAACCAGACCAGTTCAAATAGTACAGGGAGTGCACTGCCTCAAGGAAGATCAGTTAGCCAACCCCAAGACTGGCTGATCCACAGCACCAGGACAGCACCAAGACAGCACCAAAGTCCCCACGCCTCCACCCTTCTTCTTCACCATGTTGACTTCTATAGTGGGTTCTCCCTTCTAGGCCTCAAGACATCCTCATGTCATGTTTGTAGGAGCTTCAAGCATCACATTCTCACACCATGACTGCCAGAGGCTGGAAGAGTAGACATTCTTTTCTTGTGCACTTTCTAAGAGTGGGAAAACCTCCCCCGGGACATAGTTCCCTTGTGGGAAAACAATGGGAGTGGTTCATTCATTACACAGCAGAAGCTAATTGAGAAGGATCCTACAGAAATGGAGGAATCGTCCAGTGAAAGGAAAGGTTGCGAGGACCAGTCTGTTGCTCCAGGCAGTGGCCATGCAGAATTCCAGGGAGGCAAACACAGAAGACAGCAAGTCCAAACCTGCTCATCACCAGAAGAAGTTGCCTGTGGGACAGCAGCAAGGAGGCAGGGATGTGCTGGCACCTGGGTAACAGTCCTACTGTGGCCAAAGGAAGGAGAGGCACAGGGGGCTGTGTAGGCATGAGTTCAGGTAGAGAGTATCTTCACATCCCTCTACAGAAAGGCAGACCTCTGCATTCTTCTCATATTCTCTTGCTAAATGGGATTTCCCTATGACACCAAACCCACATTTCTAACAAAGCAAAGAAGCGTCAGTTTTTTATTACATTTTCAACTGACTATAAAGAATATTTGTTTTTGTACAATAGAAACATTTCAGGAGAAGAGATAAACTTGACCAAACTGATTTTTTAAAATAAGAATTTGAGGATAAGAGTCAAGAAATAAAACTGTCAACAATTTTTTATAATTATTAAGATTTAGGTGACCACAATTTTTTGAGTGGGAGGCTCTGCTTTTCAGATTGAATCACTATGCCCTAAAATATTTTTTTAGTTTGAATTTTCTTAGAAAAAAACTTTTAAATTATATTTGCCTAACAGATTGGATTATGGTTGTAGGTCCAAAACAGATTCATCATTTTATATGAGAGAGGTTTTTTTTAAGAGAATATTCTAGGGATTGACATTCTCCATATCCTCGTCCTCAGAACCTTGATATCCATATTTAAATAAAGCAGCAAATAGGGTGCCAATTTTAAGCTTAGAAAAGATTATGGTAAATCAATCTTTCCTTTCAAAAGTTATGTAGTCTTGTTGGTGAGCTTGATAATTCTGTCACTCTCCTGAGGAAAAACCTGAGGTTCTGTTGGGACACAGGTGTTGGACAAAATGCAGAATCTTTCTAGGAAAGTCTGTAAAAACTCAGAGTTTCTGTGGTCACTCCTTCATGAAAAATCATTTCTGCTATGGAACTCGGATTAGGTGAGACAAACAGACTCAAGGTTTCAAATTCTCCCAGAGACGCAGGGCAGGTTCTCGGTTAGCTGACTCTTAAGGTTTGGAGCTACACTGAGGGAATAAGCTGACCCATCCATCAGTGGGACCTGAGTGGAGATGAGACTATCCCCAGAGGATTTTCCACAGAGAAGTGGCCCCAGGTCAACCAGTCATTGGGGTGGGGAGACTTGAGAACAGCTTCATCAGTCATGTGTTGGACGGATAAGTGATGGAAAAGGCCAGAAGAAACAAGGAAGCCACAATTGAGGAGGACAGTGAGGGATGGCTTACTAGCCACACAAGTAAGATACTAAGTCCCCTTGTTTCCAAAGGGTTCTGGAAACAATCCAAGTTTAAAAATAGCTGTGATCTTAAATTTCTGTGCTTCTTTATACCATCATTTATGAATGAGCATATAATAAATTTATTTTTAGACAAAAAAAGAGGGGGAAAAAGAAAGCTAAGCAGGCCAGCAAGAAGAGAAAAAGGAAGGAAGGGACCCTACCACTCTTAGACTCTTGATGGAAGAACTACCAAAAGGGAAAGAAAATAATTTCAGGAAAAAGATGAAAAGAATATCAAAGAAATAGGCAAACATAACTAGAACTGAAACATAATTTGACTATCATCAAAACAGCAAATTCTGATTCTGGAGGTTCTGAAAACAAGGTGAAAGAAAAATATGACCCAACCATAAAATATAAGAAAGCAATAGGTTATCTATTTAAGGTGATCTATTTTGATTCTTGATTTTGGGGAAATGTAATAAACTGATTAAGTTTAGCTATTATTAAGTCAAGTGTGCATGAATAAAGTTGAAGAGCATGGAAAAAGTAAAGCTGTCATATATTTCTGGTAGAATATAAAATGATGCAGGTTCTTTGAAAAGCATTTTGCATACACAACCCTCTACACACTAGTACACACACATGCACCCACCTTATACATACTCTTACTCTCTCATTCAGAGGAAGTTGTCTTTGTAACTGAGCCTCTAAATCATCCAAATTACAAGCCAACTTACCCCTCCATTCTTTGTAGAGCTTGAAATAAATCATTTGGGAGGGTCTTCTTTAAAATGAGAATGTGCAACTGTAAATAAAAATGAAGTATACACCTTATATTTATTTAGAATAGACATATAAACATATTATGGGGTTCTTTCCAGTACCTAAAAGTGGGTCCATGGATATTAGGGGGTTCAGAGCTCAAGTTTTACTGGCTTCAGGGTATATCTGTCCTCATAAGTAAAAGAAACATTTTACAGCAAAACCAAAGCAAAGCCTGCAATGGATTGTATTACTTGCGCTTCTAATCTCAGTTAAGTCTGGCCATCCAAATATCTTGAAATGAAACTGCAAGTTGTTAGGTCTCTACCTGATGTCAGTCAGAGCAAACCACTGGGGCAGTAACTGTGGATCCACACACCTAGCACTTCATGTGCCCTCCAGTTTCATGGTGCACACAGCGGTTCGTGCTGGACCGCAGTGAAGTCCAGTGAGGCTGGCGGTGAAGAAGACAATCAGTGCTGAGAGCAAACCATAAATCCAACTAAGGGCTATTCCCAGAAAATACAGTGAAATATATCGGTATGTATGTATTTACATATACAGTTATATTTTATTTATTTTTTCATAAATTCATATATTTATACTAATTACGTATTCCTTATATTTATATATTTACATTTGCATAATATCTATATTATTTATTATAATATATTTATCTTCCTTAGTTTTTATATTTTGTATTTATATTTATATAACATTTATATATTTATAAATGGTATATGACTTATATAATATATAAATATAAACACATAAATATAATAAATTGTGAATATTACTAAAATAAATAATATATATAATTAGTACTTTCTTAGAAATAAGATAAATCCCACTAAAAATGATCAAAAGATTTGTAAACATTTTACCACAAAAGATGCGTGAATGGTTAACAAGTACATAAAAGAATCTCAACACCACTAGTTATCAGAGAAAAGCAAACAAAATCCAAAGTCAGATACCATTGCACCCACTGAAATGGCTAAACATACCTGACATTTCCAAGTGAAGATGTGAAATAAATGGAATTCCCTCTCATTGCTGGTGGACATGCAAAATGAGTCAGTCACTTTGGACAAGGGTAAGGCAGAATATTATAAGTTAAATATGCACTTACCTGTGACCCAACAATCTCACTCTAGGTATCTCCCTGTAGAAATATATATGCTAACTTACACAGCAGCATTATTCTTAATAGCTAAGTGCAGGAATTGACCCACATGACTAGTGAATGAAAAAATACTGTAATATCCATCCCTACAATGAAATACTACTAGAAAGGAGCACAATAGTGATCCATGACACAACACAGATGGATGTCAAAAACATTTCATTGAGTTAAGAAGTCAAACACAGGCCTGACTGGTGTAGCTCAGTGGATTGGGCATGGGCTGCTAATCAGGGGGTCACTGGTTTGATTCTTAGTCAGGGCACATGCTTGGGTTGCAGGCTGGGTCCCTAGTAGGGGCCACATGAGAGGCTACCACACATTGATATTTCTCTCTCTCTATTTATCCCTCTTTCTAAACAAAGTAAATAAATAAAATCTAAAAAAAGAGAAGTCAAACACAAAAAACTACATAGTGTTTTATTTTATTCATATAATATTCTATAAAGAACAAAGCTAGAGGGACAAAACACAGATCAGTGTTGGCCTGGGGTGAGGGAGGGGGAGGGAATCAACTCTAAAGGGAAACAGGAAACTTTTGGGTGATGCAACTGGTCTATGTCTTGACTGTGGTGGTGGTCATATAAGTGTACACAGTTCCTCAAATATACCTAAGTATACACTTAAAATTATAGTTGAGATTAAATCATTCAAAGGTGTAATATCACAATTGAAAAATATGCATAATAGTATGTAATAATGAGTCTGTATTTGAATACTAGTGGTTTCCTGAAGAAGATAGTCTAACCCCAAGACAGTCTAATACACAGTATTACTCATATTATACAGGGTCCAACAGAAGTAAGGCTTGCTTGATGGTGGTTGGTAGGGTAATAATATGGATATAATAACTTATAGTTTTAATTTGAACATATCACCTAAAATGTCACATGGTTTGCTTGAATGTGATATTGTTACATTACAGAATTACTTGCTTATGGTTTTGTGATAAAAGATTTTGTAATAAAAAGGGGCGTTATTTGTGCTGAGCCCTGTATTTTGGTTTGGAGAAGCATTGACTTTTGCCAGCAGCTATAAATACACCAAAACTAGAATCACAAAATGTTAGGGAAGAATATAAGCTATTTAGAATTGTCCTATTGGACAATTTACTCCAAAGAATAAGTCTGAATATCTTGGAACTATTTTTTTAAACTACTTTTAGAACTCTGAGTACATTCTTCTGATTTACATCTCAATAATGGAAAATCTTTGTCTTGGAAATTGAGTTTAGGTTTTGCAAATAGTTAAAAGTCATTTGGAGCTAAGTCTCTTGAAATAAGTGGACAACTGAGTATTTTAAAAGGTGGCCCTAATTTTTATGCTCAGGCTCTGATAGGTTTGTTAATCAGCAGCCTGGAACTTCTGAGTTCTTCCCCATCTCCATGAGCCCTCAGATTCAAGGCCTTCTCAAATGCACACAGACAGGATGGCATGCCCCAACTTTGTCATTGCTTGTTTTGCTTTGTTTCTGGTGCACATATTTCCAGTATATGCAAAGAAAGGGCTGGTAGAGTAATGATGAGAAAATGGATGTGGTAAGGAAACATTATTTAAAGGTTTTCAGACTTTAGAAGATGGTGCCACTGATAAGCAGTGGGGATTTTAGGGTGAGATTTGGCTCCTGAAGATTATTCTTGAGTTTGTTAATAGTCACTTTAAGTTTCAGTGGAAGAGCCAGGAAGGTGGTTAGAAAGTGGACATGATCTAGAGTAAATTCAGTTCTGAAAACAAGCATTTGCCACAGAGAGGTGAGGTAGAATAGATTTCCAAGGGAAAAGGCTATATAAGGAAACAAGGGGATACAGCTGATTCTAGGGAGATCCCATGTTGCTTAGCTGCCCTATTATCTGTCCCACCCTCCTGCCTAAAGTGGAAGCTGGAATTTGAAATAAAGACACCTTGATTTTATTTATATATTTTTTAAGGTTAACTGAGAAAGGATGATGTTTATCTAGTGCCCAAGTGAAAGTACAGTAAGAAACAGAGATTATAAGATAATTACAGCACACCCTCTGCTAAAATATAGATTGAATATATCATGTGTGCTATTATTTATAGAAAGAAATGCCTAGCAGAGTTCTTACTGTGGAGAAGGCTGTCTGGGATCAGATACTGGACCCACACTTGCACCCAGCTGGTTATAGAGCCAAACTCAGACCGTGAGAAATTCTATAGGCCAAATGAGTGGGTTTCTCCAATGACCCAGCAAATAAATGCCATGAATAAAAGATGAAGTGAGGAATGGGAACTCTTACAGATTAAAAGAGATGGAGAAAGTCTACCAACCAAATGCAGTGCATGTTTGTTCTTTGGATCACAATACAAACAAATCAATGGTAAAAAGAAATTTATTTTGAGATCAGTGAAAATTGAACACAAACAGGACATTAGATATTATAAAGAAATTATGGCCAATTTTATTGGGAGTGATAATGTAATGTGGTTAAGTGTAAAAAAATGATTTTCAGTACATAATAAAACATTTATGGATGAAGTGACATGTTGAGATTGGCTTTGAAGTTATAATTAAAAGGTGGTAGGGACTGATGGAACTGAAAGAACATTGAAAACTGTCATAGACAGGTTATGAGTACATGGAAATTTACTATATTATTTCCCCCGATATATGTATTTTTAAGTGTTCTATTAGAAGGTGTTCTTTAAAATGGCAAGTAAATTAATTGCTCAAATCAGATTAAGTCTGTCTGTTAATTGTGGTTACATTTGTTTGTGGTGAGGTGATAGGGTCCTTGCCCTTGCAGCGTGGGGACTATGAGCAAGATGTTGGTGTCAGACTAGTGGGAGTTAAATCCTGCTCTTTTGAGACAACTGCTGAGCTTGGGTCACATTTCCCAACATCTGTAAACCTGCCCCAGCACCTCAGACCAGTGCCCAGAACACAGTAGGCACTCAGTGTTTGTTAAATTAATGCAGGAAGGAAAAGCTAAAGCAAGAGATTAAACTTTTAGCACAAGTATTGACAATAGAGTAGTATTTCAAAAAATTTGTTTTAAACAGCTACCAAGAAAAGGTGTAGAGCTGGGCTGGCCTCCTGTACACCATCCTCCAACTCTTAGTAGGAAGTGTTTATGTGCGAGCAGATTTTGGGGTGAGTGGGGGATGAGGGGCAGGCAAGATTTACACCATACTCAATAGGGCCTCCATGTGCCAATTAGCATTTGGTCAGAAGAAACTGGGCTACATTTATATTAAGTGTATATTTTGGGATAGAGTCCTCCCATTTGAAATTGATGGAGAGTATCGGTGTTTCTCTGTGTATGTCTGAGATATTTAGCACAGTGCTTGCAGTTAGTTGTCACAAAAGAGTGGTTTAATGAAATAAACTGACTTTATCTGGATACCTCTGATCTGAGCTCCTTACACTGAGGTTTGTTACAAAGCAAAGGTTCCCAAGGGGAGTGAGGACTGCAGATCACCTGGCAGGTGGTTCAAAAAGCATCCCCCAATCATAATGTACACACACACATGCACATCTATGGCTGGCCTGGTAAACAACATCGCTGGTAGGCAGACAGGTATTCTATCCTCTGGAGTGTTGGTAAATAAGAAAGGACAACTTTAGGGACCGGCTGAGAAGTCCCACACTTCTGTATCTCACAAAACATTTCACTGCTTTATTTCAACCTTGTGGCACAAGAGAAAATACCTGGGTAACACTTCTGAAGCAAGCTGGGCATGAGTATTTCTACTTCAATAATTAACAAACACGCTGCTGCTCTTGGGGGCTCTAACTTCCCAGTGGCCCAATGCTGGGGTCTCATGCTTGCTGGCTTCAGGAACACCACTGTGCCCACCTTTCAGGTGTCCTAGCATCCTGTTTTGTGTGTATTGGGGCATTGTACAGGAAGGTGCAGCCACATAGAGGGTTGTATGAGACTGTACAGCTTATAGCTCAGCCAAGGGTCACCCTAATGGGCAATCCATGATGGCCTCCAACAGGCATGGGGCATAATTCTATTCCTACGGATAGAAGTGTACACTTGTAAGGTAAGTGGTGATGGACTGGGGCATGAGTGTCTGGGATTCTGAAAGCTTCTGGATATTTGAGCAAAGAAGCTATTTCAAAAAGCTGTTCTTCTGTCTGCGCATGTCCTTAGCCTTTCCCAGGCAGTGGCCTGTGCCCCCGTGGCTGTCTCCCTCAACACTACATCAGGCCCTCAAAGATTCCCCTTTGGTCATTCTCTCATTGCTCAGCCTACCTCTCCTGGTCCAGTCCCTGCTCACTCTTCATACCTGCACTACCCTGTTCCCTTCCTTTCTGATCCAAATGACTCAACTTTAATGAACCATAAAAAGCAGGGCCTAAATCATCAGAAGCCTCCTAACAACAAAACTAAAAGGTATTTCTTTCCTAGAGGGCAGACAGGCTTAGTCCTGCATTTTAGAAGAGGCATGGCAGAGGTGGGGCCAAGAATGGGGGAATTATCAAGGAACAGGAGAAATAGTGAACAAAGGTGTTATTTGCACAGCACAGTGAAATGAAATTTAGAATCAGCCTTCTCTTCCATTCCTGGAGGCAGCTGCGAATGTGGAAATCTACTGGTCCTTTTGCAGGTGAGAGGATGGCACCTGTGGGTGAAGAAAGCAGTGAAAGGTCTTCAGGTGAGAATGGGACTGTGTGAGGAGAGAAGCTTTCAGCTGGTACCGCCTAGACATTCCCCAATAAGGCTTAGCTCACTGTCCCCTTAAATGATGTCAGACTGGCTTCCTAAGAGATTTCTGAAAGTCTAAGAGGTTTCATAAAAAGGTGAATAACATAGGCACTACAGGGTCAGACAATCCTGGGGTAAAATTCCAGCTTCTTTATCTATTGGATGTAACCACAGATAAGTTATGTAACTTCGTATACCCTCACTTTTCTCATTTTTAAAATGAGGTGCTTCCAGTTAGAAAATAGATAAGTAATGGGGATGCAAATGCACAGCATGTTGAGTGTAGTTCATAATTTCACATTGCCTGTTTTAAAGTTGTTAAGAGAATAGATTTGAAAAGCTCTAGTCACAAGAAAAAACTGCATCTACGTGTGGTGATGGATGTTAACTAGGCTTATTGTGGTAATCATTTTGTAATATATTCAAATATTAAAGCATTATGTGAGACACCTGAAAGTAGTATAATCTTATATGTCAATTATATCCCAATAAAATAAATTTTAGAAAGTGTGTTTTTAAAATGACACAAATGGGATTAGCAACAGTAACTACTTTGTTTGTGGTGACTGCTCTCCATAAATGTTGGAAAAGGAATGAAAGAAGAGGAGGAGGAGGAGGAGGGGAGGAAGGGAGATTGGGAAGGAAGAGGAAGGGAGGGAGGGAGGAGAAAAGAAGAAAAGCACAGCCAGGCCCCTACTGGCCCCATCCTCAGGCACCCTCAGGGAACAGAGAGCCTCTCCTGGGGAAATGCAATATGCAAAAGACATTGTTCTTGCCAGTCTGTTACCAGAAGAACATTCTGCAACACAATATTTAAAGCATTCAAAGGTGAAGACTGGGCTCAATAATTCTTCCACTCTATATACAACAGTGAAAATTGATGCTTATGAAGTGGGAGATGGTAAACACTAAATTTTGCTCATTAATTTAGAGATATAATGGGATACCTAACAACCAATGACTGAGAAAGGCTGTTCAGTGGGTGTCATTCACTCGCTCAATAGTATATGAATAACAAGAGGCAGGTGATTAAAGAAGAAGGCGGCTCATTAAGGCAGATAAAAGGAAACATTGCATTGTTTACTCCCCACATAATTATCTTGTAAAAGTCTTCACTGGGAGTAGGGGGTATTACTGTGACAAATAGTTTCAACTGGGGATTAGACATTTATAATATGAATGTGTAGTCACAATGTTTAAACCACATTGAGAGACATGTTAAACTGTATGCTGCATAGAAGGTGCTAAGTGAAACTGAGAATACTGGAGAAACTTCCAGAACATTCAAGGCTGAGACCCCCAGTGTCCCCCAAACCCTCTTGGCATAGCTACTGATATATGAGAAAAATGTATTGTGTTTGTGTGCTTTATTGTTTCTGTATTGGATTATTTTCATTATTTTTTATTTTTCATTATATGAAATACAGGATTCCATTCAATTCACTTTCTCTCTAAGGCTTTTTGGCTAAACTAAATTAACCGGTGGGAGAATCGATATAGTAGGCATTAATGGTAGTCAGAGTTGTGTTGGTCACAAAATTAGATCATTGAATCTCCTAAGTACTTTGGTGGTAATAAATGTTCCCAATTGGTTCTGTACATTGAGATGACTCTGATTATAACTAAATGACTGCTTCTCATGTGGATGCATCCAGCAGAATGGTAGCTTTCCTGTAAGCCATTTGGATAGCAATTCTGTTGGGGACATGATGAACCATGAGCCTGGACTGGCTGACAGTTGGAATAAACATTTTTTCCTGTTTGGCTGTAACCAATGACAAGGCAGTGACAAGTGTAGTTAAACCAGGTGCTTGACATGAAAACCACAGCAGCAACAAGCACATTCTGAAATATTTGTTTTTGAGGAACTAAAGACTGTTGGACTCAATTGAGTTAAAGGCCTTTGAGTATATAACTTCACTAAGCCTGATGTTCCTAAACCTTTGTAAAAGTAGAATTATGCCTATGTCAGGGGATAAAGTACCTCATTCTAAAAGCATTCATGTACTTGTGAATGGGAAATTTATGTACATATACACATGTATTTGTTATGAAGCATGAAGTTACATGGTTCATCTAAATCTACTTTTGATATTAACCAAGTGAAAACAACATTTCTTTGATAAAGAGGTTTATACTACCTTTCTATTACTACTTGAATTTGTTATTTTTGTCTGGTAAAAGGAATATAAACTAAACCTAAACAGTCACAGAAATGAACTGATTTTTTAAAAAGTAGTTCATTTAAATTTTGCTCCATTATCTTTAGAAATTGGCTTGGCTGTATAAATGATGGCTCGTCATGTATACAAAGATTCTTTTTGTTTTTCAAGGAAAGGATGAATAAGGATTGCATTTTCTTGCAATGGTTCAATGAATACTTGCAGTGTGGAGATAAAGCACTGCAGTCTGCTAGCTTACCACTTTCTCAAGGAGCCACCAACACCTTAAAGGACACTCACACACATACAATGTCACAGCATAGAATGCCCCTGACCCAAAGCATTGCTTTGAGATCAGCACAGGTGCACTCTCAAGGAAGTGAAAAAGGTCCTCAAGAAAATGTCCCATTAAAGCAATTATTATGTCCAATAGCCTACTGCCTCACTTAGGATTGCTCCCTCTTTATCAACTCCCTGGTGCTGATTTCCAGGAGATGTTGCTCACGCTTCTCTTCTTATTCTCAAACTTGGGCTTATCGGACTTGGCCAACTAATGTTGGCTCAATTTCCAACCTCAAATCTTACCCAGTTTTGCTTCTAAAAAATGTGAATCTTACTCATGGTGACAATCCCCTTACCTGGCATTGATCTCAGCTTGTTCTCTGTTTCAGCCTGTGCCACCCAAGGCCAGGGGTGGGGATTCAAAGGGATTCTGGCCTGTTTGAGAAAATAAATTCTGTGTCTTGTGGAAGAAAAAATTATCACCACCTGAAATAATCAGAGGGGCTCACAGAGAACAAAAACCCGACTCAGGCATTGATGAATAGGTAGAAATGGACACTGAGCAAGGCTGATGGCAATTTTTGTGAAGGAAACAGAAAAAAATACCAACATGAAGTGTTCAAAGGATGACAAAAAGACCAGAATGCTGGTGTATTAGTTAGATCTTGCTGTGTAACAAATTGGGCCCAAATTTGGCAACTTGAAACCATGCACACTTATTATTTCACAGTTTCTGTCATTCAGGAATTTCTGTGGCTTGACTGGCTCAGGGTCTCATAAGACTTGCAAGGCTGCATTCTTATCTGCAGGCTCAACTGGGGAGGGACCCAATTCCAACCAAGACTGAAAAACAGTCATTGAAGAAGCAGCATGTTCTTTCTGTGTGCAGGAGATCAGGGCAGGGCACAAAGTGCTGGTGTTGTTCTTTGACATTGCTATTCAGCTGCTGGCACAACGGCTAGGCAAGAGTGGCAGGTGGGCCCACAGCCCTGCCAGCTCCCACAGAAAGTTCTGCATCAGTTTTTTTGCTTTAGGCCAGGTGTGTACCTAGCTCCACGTTGAAGGATACCCATTTCTTCTGTTAGGACACACCATCTTCTAAAGGTCAGAGACAGTGAAGACCAAAGTAGAATCCAATATGTCCTCAGAGTTCTTTTTTTCAGCTCAGCCTTAGAGGTCCCAGCTGATCTTTGCTTCCCCTCTTTTATGTTCAGTTTCCCCTTCCCAGCTCCTTGCCCTAGGCATTTCACAGATGCAGAAATGACACTCTCACATTGAATATTAATTTATTTATTTAGTTAGTTATTTTATCGTTGTTCAATTACAGTTGTCTGCATTTTCCCCCACCACTACTCCCCACCCCAGCCAAACCCACCTCCCTCCCTTGCTTCCACTCTCCCCCTTGGTTTTGTCCATGTGTCCTTTATAGTAGCTTCTGAAAACCTTTTCCCCCATTATCCCCTCCCTGCTCCCACTCTGGTTACTGTCAGATTATTCTTAATTTCAGCGTCTCTGGTTATATTTTGTTTGCTTTTTTCTTTTGTTGATTATGTTCCAGTTAAAGGTGAGATCATATGGTATTTTTCCCCCACTTCCTGGCTTATTTCACTTAGCATAATGCTCTCCAGTTCCATCCATGCTGTAGCAAAGGGTAGGAGCTCCTTCTTTCTCTCTGCTGTGTAGTATTCCTGAATATTTACCCAGCCTGCATAATGGCCTAACCTCAACTCCTTCTGTAGCATCACATATAGACATGTGTATTTCAGTGGATTTACTTCTCTGATCAAATGCTACTGGCAATGGTACTACCAGTCTGACAGCAACGGAGCACTGGGACCTGAAACACAGACCACTGAAGAGGCTTTGATAGCAGATTAGAGAGTCTGGCTAAGTTAAGGAGAGGAAAGTTATCTTCCCTTCCTTATTCAAAAGGTTACAGTGTTAAGGTTCTCTCTGTCAAATGGAGACTGTGGAACATTTTTACCATACTCTGGCATAAGGAGGTAAAAGAGTTTTCAGAAGTATAGCCATTGGTGTGAACGTCTACATAAGCCTCAGGATCTCTGGAAGCACTCCAGGGAAAATGAGCAGGCTCTGTTGGGTGGTTTTGGATATTTGCCTTCTGCTAGCATTTTTGACATATTTTAATTTTGTAATAAAGGCTAAAACCTATCCCCCTCGGTCATTCCATGCTTCGGATAAAGCACATGCTGTCCCACTCACCATCCAGGTATAAACAAATCTAGTTTTAACTCCTATAGGGGAGGTAAACTTGAGTAATTTAGGGCTTGTTTCAATTTTTAAATCTAGCTTAATATTCACACACAATAGGAAGAATACAGTTCAAGTTGATTCTCTATGAGCAAAAATGTCTGGAAGAAACCACCACATGGCCGTCGCATGCCCAGAGGTGGGCACTTAGCTATGTCCTCTCATGACCCATCCCTTTGGAGCTATTTTCTTTCTTTTTTTCTAGCCAAAGAGATGTTAACAGAAATCACTGGTTGGGATTCTGGAAAAAGAATTTTAAAGGGGATTGTCATGCCCCCTATTGTTCTTGGTTTTTGCATTTTCCTTTTACCTGTAATTGTTGGCACTCTGGCATCTACCTTGGTACCATAAGGACACTTTAAGGTTGAAAATATGTGCTAAACATAGGAGGACTCTGCAACCTAATGACTAGACGTGGGAAGCTTATATTAACTTTAACCTGGACTTCAGAGAGAAAACCAGTATCAGAAATGCAGCTCCACTCAGGGAAGTCTGTGCACTGGGAAATCAGTAAGGCACAGATGTAGGTATGGGTATGGCTTCTCCTCAGCTCATCCTACCTGGAAGGTTTCTGACTCACCACCCATCAGGGGTGAGTCTTGTGCCAGGAGGGATAAATGGGATTGTATCCAGCAGTGCCTCCTTAGGTCCCTGCCTTCTGACATCTGTTGAGCTCTTTTCTAGGCTTCCCCTGGACTGAAAAGACATGAGAAACAGAAATAGTCCCTCTGATCCCTGAAGGAAGCCTCCCTTCCTGGGTTCAGCACCAGACTGTGTCACAGCACCTTGTGGGGGAAATGACGGTACAGGCCACCAGGTAGTGAAGGCAACATTTCCAATTGCAAGGCAGGTTTTGGGCCTCCAGGTGAATTCCCTGCCTCTGCCATTCACTGCTGGCTCTGCTTCAACACAGAGTTGCTCCATCAATAAGCTAAAACATTGCTTCCTTCTGGAGGAAGTGTTCAAATAGCTATCTCATTTACAATTACTGAAGGCCACCCCCATTACCCATGATTGTTCCTGCTGCTGTCAACTTGGTCTAAGTTCAAAGGAGAGAAGACCTTAGTGATACTGAAGCCATTAGGGATTTTTAATTTGGAAACAGTGCCACAGACTGGGTGGGTTATGAACAGCAGACATTTATTTCTCAAAGTTCTGGAGGCTGGAAACTCCAAGATCAAGGCACCAGCATATTCAGTGTCTGGTGAGGGCATTCTTTTCTTTAGTTCATAGTGTCTTCTCACTGTGACCTAACATGAGGGAAGGGACAAGGAAGCCCTCTGAGGTCTCTTAGAAGGACACTAATCCCATCTTTAGGGTTCCACCCTCATGACCTCTTCACCTCCCAAAGGCCCCACCTCCTAACACCAACACATGGAGGTGGGGGTGTTAAGCTCCAACAGCTGATTGGGGGAGACACATTCAATCTATATCAGTTACTCAATCTAAAGTGACATTAGAGATAAATGGAAAGAAATTGCCCCATTTGCCTAAATGGTTTACTTAAGTCCTTAACATTTTATATATATATATATATTATATATATATAAAATATATATATTATATATATATATATAATATTGTACAGTAGTACAGAGGGAACCTACAAGTTATCCAAGCTCCTTGGCTCTTTGCCTTCTGTCAATCTGTTCCATTGTCGATAAAATGGTGTGAGAAATTTCTACCTTTCAAAGTCATTGTGGGGATGAGATGAAGTCCTTCAGATTAGATTTCCAACACAGTGGTATCTCATCCCAGAAATGTGGATTCTTATGCTATCTTTCACTCAAGTTTTCATCAGTTGACTTGAAAAATGGGCATTGGGAGTGAACATATTTCAGATGAGCAGACAGAGTCCTAGACTATTAGGTTTTGCTGGTGTATAAACTTCCTCTTCTAAGGTTCAGCAATGGGAGCCTGCAAATTAACTGATAACAGAGAGACTAACAGAAGAAATCAAGGTTGATTTCCAAGGGCTTTAATGGGAAAGTATGGCAGGTTCTAGTGGGCTCTTTGAAGCTGATAGGCAGCTGAATTCTCACTTCCAGGTGCTAAGCTAGCCTTCTTCCAAACAGGAAACTTCCTCAGGGGTGGTGAATGGCAGCTGTATTTGGAGGAGTATCTGCTTAGATTTAAATAACATTTCTTCCTGTGCCTACTAGTTATTCAGATGTTTTCAGTTTAATGTAATTTTTAATCCCTTTATTTTCAAACTTGAGCATGTATCAGAGTCACCTGGAGGCCTCGTCAAAAAAGAGTTTTGGGTCTGAAGTGGGGATGACAAAATGACATTTCTACAATTTGAGAATCACTGACCAGTGATAACCTTTGGCTGCTACACAGAGGCCTCAGAAATGAATAATTCATCTCTGTAATGTCTTTAGTGGAGCTGTTCTGTCATGCCATCAAATACTGTGCTGTGGTGGAGAGGGCCAGTGGGAAGCCCAGCATCCTGGCTGCTGGATGATGATGCTGTCACCTGGTTCCTGGTACCTGATGTGGAGGGACCATGGACACTCTGGGAGCCTCATGGGCCTTAACATAGTGAGGGTGTGTGAGCATGTGTATGTGTTTGGGGCTGGAGACCAGTGGGCTAAATAATGCTTTTGTCAACCGTGAATTCCTGTGGCTGATTTTTGTGCAAAAAACAGCCCACACTGCTCCACTCCCTTCACTCCTGTACCTGACACCAGGGACTGACATCCATGCTGATACCAGAACTCCCACATCCTAATTCAGCTGTATCCCCCTTTTGCAGAGTGTAAAAATAAAATAAAAGTTTAAAAGAGATAAAAATAGGGTAAAGGGTTAAAAGAGTGATATGCAAAAAGAGGAATTAACCTGAGAGATGCTATTTTGGGAAATGCTTTCCTAGAGGCCAGAATACCAATCTGTGCAGCTGTGTTGCTCTGACATGGGCAGAGGTGCCTGATGAAAATCTAATGCTGAATCCAAGCACACAAGGGCAGCATGCACTTGTGTTTATAGCACCTACCATCAAGATCTATAAATAAGAAAGCTAACTCAGAAACTGCCACAGCAAGGAAAATAACTGTGAATGGTAGAGAAAAGGTTTTACAGGGAGTTCTCTGATGATGAAGGAGCTGAGGAGAGGAGGATCCCCAGACTGTACCCAGCAATCCCCCACCCCTGCCCCAGCATGATATATTTCAGGAGGTGTCACTGCCTCCAGTGCTGGATAGAGGGCTCCACTCAGACAGTAAATGTGCAAGAACACTGAAGCTGTGCTCAGAGGAGGCAGAGCTCACCTTTGAAAATAAATTCCTTCTTTTCATTTAAAGAAGTTTATGCCCCTGAAAAGAGCTTTTTCAAATACATCTCATTACATCACCTCCAAAACATTTTCATCAGGCAAGTGCAGCCCTTCTACCATGAGCAAGTCTATGTTCCAAACAAAGGGATTCCCTATGATCAGAAATCAGAACTGTGTGCGACCCCAAGACCCTGTCCCACTTCCAGAGACAGCTATCCTCCTGAGGGCTGGGGAGGAGGAACGAAGGCAGGAGGGACAGAAGCTCTGGGGTGCTATGGAATGTTTGTCCCTCTCTTTGTTCTTGGTTTGATGTATTCAGTGATTTGCAAGAAGTACAGTGAAATTGTTCTTACCCATTATATTCAATACACCATGATCAGAACTAAACTCCCTTCCACAGCTAATAATGACTCAGTGTCCAGTGCTCTGGGGACAGTAGATTCATTGATCCTCAGATTTTGTGCTGGGCATTGGCCCACCAATATGGATCACGCTTCTCTAAAGGAGAGGCTATGGGTAACTGTTTGTTAACATCATTTTAGTTCAAGGTTACATCTCAGAAAACTAAATGGACCCAATATTGTGATATCTACTTTTAAACTCCAGCCAAAAAAGTAACATTCACAAAAAGATTTGTAAGAAACTGGGATTTGGTGCAAATCCATTAAGGGTCTAAGTTTGTCTGTCAGAAATAAGAGTTCAGTAAAAATCACTTTTGGAAAAGATGCTATAATATCTTCTAGGGAAAAGGTTAGATTAACAATGAAAATCTTTTTCTCACCCTTAGATCCTAGTTCTGCCACTTTAGGCCCACCCATTAAATGCATGTCTTCTTTTTCAGCCTTTGTAACCTTCATATCCTAATCTCTTCTTCCCTTTGCCTCAAAAACCCTGCCTCAGCACCAACTGGGGTGATCTAGGTCGGGAAGGTTGAATACAAAACTATGTCTGGTATTATTATTCTGTTATCCAAATAGAGATTATAAAATTTCAGTATACAATCCAGAACTATTCTTATAAATGAAACAAAATTATGCAAAAAAGAATGACAGATTAGTGCAACATGCTGAGTGGTGTCCATCTGGAAGAAGGTTCCAGACTCTCTCCCAGTTCACCACCCTTGTGAGACCAACCACAGGAGTGGGGCAGTTGAGCAGGGTAGGTAATCCCTTTGCTAATAATGGAACTGGGGAAAGGAAATCCCATATGAAGTATGCTGTTTTCCAAAGGGATTTCCTTGGCTATAATTCTCTGTGTCACAAAATAATAGGGTGACTCTGATGGGAGTTTGTAGAGAACCATCTGTGTGGGTGAGAAAAGCAGTCCAATGATGTTAACCATTGCAAAAAGGCAGCAGAAATGGAGCAGGATTAAGCTGGTCTTCCTGGTCTGTTTTGAGCTGTGTCCTTCGGAGGTCAGGTAGCTTATCAATGCCTCAGTTTAACATGTAAAGACATGGACCTCTCAGAATTATGAGAAAGCTAAATAATTTAGCAACTATAAAGTCCTAGGAGATGAAAGGCACAATAGAAATTCAAATTATTTGTTTTATTAGGAGACACCATCAATAGAAGGAAAAGTAAAATGCTCTTTGATGGTTGTCCAGTTCAACTGATAACAGCATTGTCCTCCTATCTCAGAATCTATGAGATTTAACTGCCTCAGATAATTGCTTACCCTCCTACTCGGTTTCATCTCTTCTTTATAAGAATTATCTTCAGTAGTTTCTCTTCAGGGGTTACCCTGCTTCTTGTATTCTGACATCCCTCAGAAAATTGAACAAAATAAGTTGGCATAAATCCCCAAAGAGAAGCATGCCTCTTCATTATGGTGATTATGTCCTATGTGGAGGCTTTTTCATAAAAAGAAGTAGGTATCAGAGTTTTAATTTAAGTTCAAAAGACAGTAAATTGCTAGTGGCTAAAACCCAGTTGTTACAGGGAGAACTTTTCCTTTAAACTAGGAAAGCTTTTTCAGCAGGCCACCCCTCCTGGTAAAAAGATTGGCCCCCTATTTAATCTCAGTAAACACAGTCAGAACCTCAAAGGGGCAATTCACCCAACTAGAAAGCAGGCAGCCACCTTCCTTGATACACCTAGTTAATTGACCCCCTAACAAGGAGGTCTTGAGTGGAGCCCTCTCTCCAATCTGATTTCTTTATTTGGGCCTAGGCAGGGTGCCCGGCCTTTGTCTAGTCTCTTCCACACAAGTGACTAGATGGACCAGATTTTACTGCAGCCTCCAACCAGGTCATAGGTCCACAGGCTTTGGTTAACCGGTGACCAAAATAGGGAGAGAACCTAGGTGCTTTTCTGCCTTAGGAGTACAGGCCAATGGGGAAGGGACTATGCAAATTTAATGGCTCAAAATTCTCATGTTTTGAATTATCACAATCACAAATTATCACATTTTCTTTAGCCCAAACCTGGAAGATGGCCTAAGAAAGAATCTTTGTGACATCTTTTGTATTAAGCAGTCAAGAAAAACAAAAGAAACACTGAATTTTAAAAGTAAAATTTTCTGGATTTTTTTTTGGTTAATGAGAAAAATGTCTAGTTGATTAAGGACTACATGACAAGTTATGTCTGGAAAGAGTCCAGCCATTGTTAATATAATGAGAATGGTTTGCGTGACATTGATGTAACCTGGCAGCCAAGGAAAGTGGACTGGAATGTACATGAGTGAACAATGATGACTTCACTGTACTAGTCAGTGGGGGTAGTAGATGCCATTTAGTGAGCATGTGTATTGTGTGGCTGTCACATTCAAAAAGACTGAATGAGTAGAGCAACGAATCTACATCAAATTTTGCATTAAGCTTAAACACTCCTCCACAGATACTATTTGGATAATTCAGAATGCCTCTGCTATGGGTAACTGATGATTGACAGCTTCATCACAACCATGCACCTGCTCGTGTATCATGTCATGTACAGAGTTTTTTTGCAAAACATCAAATCACCCAGATGACTCAGCCACCTACAGCTCAGATTTGGCTCCCTGAGACTTCTGTTTTTTTCCTAAAACTAAAATCACCTTTGAAAGGGAAGAGATTTCAGACCACCAGTGAGATTCAGGAAAATATGATGGGGCAGCTGATGGAGACTGGGAGAACTGTGTGAAGTTCCAAGGTGCCTACCTTGAAGGATACTGAGGTGTCATTGTCCTGTGTACAATGTTTCTTGCATCTTCTTCAATAAATGTCTCTATTTTTCATATTATATGGATAGATACTTTCTGGACAGTCCTCATATATTTGGCCCCATCTGTTCAAGACTCCTAGCGGGAAAAATATGATGACAACCTTGAGGAAAAAACTGAATAATACAAATTATCGTAGTCATTCAGGCTGTGATGAAATAGTGTTACAGACTGGATGGATGATAAAAAGCAGAAGCTTATTTCTTACATTTCTGGAGGTTGGGAATCCAGGATCAGGGTGCCAGCATGGAGGGTTCTGATGAGAACCCTCTCATGGCAGCTGAGGAGCTCTCTGAGTCTCTTTTATAAAGTCACCAACACATCATAGCAGCTCCACCCTCATGACCTCATCATCTCCAAGAGGCCCCACCTCCTAACACCATCCCACTGGGGTTAAGTTTCAATATATGAACTTTGAGGGAACACAGACCTTATAGTCCATTGCACAAATGCTCCAGCCCTGTATAAATACCTGCTATTTAAATGTCTACTTATTTCTAGTCCTGGGAGTCAGAGTGGCTCTGAAGGAGTACACGTGGGGCTTAGAATGTGGATTTTCATTCATGTGGTGGAGATTGGACAGGTGACAAAGGCTGTCCAAGCCTCAGTTTCCATACCACAAGATCAGTATGGGCTCGTGTATAAAATGAATGGTGTGGTATCAGGCACCAAGTAGGTATATAATAAGCGTTACTTACCTCTCCCATTTTCATCAGCACTTAGAGAAGGGAGAACTCAAACATGGTGCTGAGCAACCTGTGAGTTATTTTAATGAAGGACACCTTCCATTCATCACAGCCTGTATTAGTCTGCAACAAGAACATGCATTTGTTTCACGTGTTTCTGAACGTGCAGGTTTACAGCCATCTAGAGGGGCAGTTATTAGAGTAATTACTATATATGACATTTCATTAAGAAGGACAGTTGTTGAACTCATACCATTTATAATATGAGTGATAAAAGACAAAGGACCAAAAAATTAGAGTCTGGTCTTTTCTTTTTTTCTTATAATATTAAACGTATCTTTTACCTGGGTACTTTATACTTGAAATGCACATACATACTTGAAAACAACTTATATCTTCATAGTTTTTACATTTTTCAAACTGGTTTGATGTATGTTATTTTATTTTATCTTAACAATACCATGGTGAGTTCAAGGGGTGTTTGGGATGAAGAAACTTAATAATTGATTTTCAAGAACTGATCAGTGGGTCGGAAACACAGCTGAACCCAAATCTGCTCTGGTTCACTCCATCGCTAGTGTTCTTTTCATTCTATTGTAGATTCCTGATTTAGAAGATTAACACCACAAGGAAGATGCATTTTACCCATGGCCAATTGTTAACTTCCATCGTGACTGCTCTTCCAAAGAGAATCTAGAATAAAACTGGCATTGATGGATGTCATGTAGTGAATAATAGTGTCCATGTACACATCTATATGTATGCATTTTATCCTCTGCTTCTTGATAAAATTGTTTTGAAACACATCATAATTACAATGAGGATAATAAAGATGTTAAGCTACATAGACACAGGATATAAACTTGATCCTTGATTAAAACAGACTGAATTAAGAAGGGAGCCTGGACTAGCAGGTCTGTGATTCAAGCACAATGATAAATGTCTATTTTAGGTTAGAGATAGCATTGCTTTGAGTTCTGACAGCTTGCAGTTAGAGATTCTACACTGTGAGTTTTAATCATGCTTACAGTTAAATAGACTATTTTATGACATTAGATTATGGTTGAATTTCCAAGTCGCTTGTGTTTTGTATCCTATGGTATATGACCAATTTTTTGAACACTAAGTTAAATCTTTTACAAATATCAAGTCATTTATTTTCATCTTCATTGGCACCTATTGAGGTAGGAATTATCATTACTTCATCAATGAAGATACCAAGACTTCAGACATTTCTCCTGTTGGCCACTCCAGACCACTCAGTCTTGTCCTCAGTCGAGGTGCTAGTCAGCTCTGCTTCATGACAAATACCACACAGATGAGGGGGCTCAAACAACAGACATTTATTCTCTCATAGTCCTGGAGCCATAAACTTGGAGATCAGGTGTGGGCAGGGTAGATCTCCTCAGGCTTCTCTCCTTCATTTGCAGATGGCCAGCTTCTCTCCTGTGGCCTTTCTTTGTCATCCTTCTGTGAATAATTGTGTCCTGATCTCCTCTTTTTATAAGTCATATTGGATTAGGGCTACTCCAATGGCCTCATTTTACCTAATTTCCTCTTTAAATACAGTCACATTATAAGGTTCTAGGGATTGAGGATTCAACACATAATTTCTGGAAAGACACATTTCATCCTATAATAGCTTTTCTTCTGTCCTTCATTTTAAGAAGAACATCACAGACTTGGAGACTGACAAAGATGACATGAATACTCTGCTTTTACACCATCAACAAATGAGCTCTTGATTCTCCTTTATCCTCTCTCTCCTTTGGACCCTGCCTCATGGTAACAAAGATCAGCTGAGAGCAGGGTGATTGTCATCTCTAGGAACTAAAGTCACTATGTTCCTCTCATGGAAGCCTGCTCCTTGATGGTGGGGTGAGGCTCCATGGGGGCTGCATCTTCTAGGAAAGCACCAAAGGCATTCATGTCACACCCAGGCAAACCTTTCTTAGCATTGAACACCAACATGGTGGGAGACAAACATTGTTTCTATGTCTAATTTAGCTAGAGAATGAGGTTGTTCCTCTTGATGTTGCTTGACTTTATGTGACTATTATGGGGTGATTTCCTTCACTCTGATGTAGAGGTCAGGAAAAGCATGCATTTCAGAAGACCAAGTTTATCCTCCAACATGCTGGGTGCTTGGAGCCCACATGGCTATGCTTCTGGAAGTTTCTCTTGAGCAGCAGTGGGAGTTGGGGGTATGGATGTTCTAGAAGGGGTTTCATAGAGGACTTGTGTCATGACTCTACAAGCTGAATTTCCTACTGAAACATCCTACCTACCTCCAAAGAGTGAGTTGGCTCTAACAAATAATGATACTTGATGTGGTGTCTCAAATATTCCCATTTAACAGCTTAAGTTGGTCTGGTTGGGGTTGAATTAGCCAATTATTAATGCAAAGCACAAATCAGACCTCTGATAATTACTTTCTGAATTTATTGAGCGACCATAAAAACAGGAGAAGAAGCATTAGTCTCTCACTATCATAAGCCTGGAGGACACTGAGGCTTTCCTCAGAAAGATATTGTCCTCTGGAGCATATGAACATGTTCTCTTAGCTAGAAATAGAAATGGGTTGTGGTGGGGGGGCAATGAATCTGCAAAGAAGAGGGGAAGCCAGATAATCTCAAGTCCTTACTGCTTTGGGAATATTGCAAAATTAAGCGGAAATGACTCTCTAGATTCATTCACACAGTTTGCATCTGACTTAGCCATAAGCCCTCCTGGCTCCTTCTCTTCCTTCCATTGGATTTGCTGAGAGGCTGGCAGGTGTTGGAATAAGGGAAGGGGGCTGTACATTAAGGTAGCTGAGACCAGTCTCCTGCCTGTAGAAGCACAGATGTACAACATCACAGGACTTTGCACCAGATTCAGTTGCCCTCTGTGGAATTTTAGAATATTATGTTTCTAACAAAGACCCTAAGACCTCTGGCAAGTGCAAGGCTAAAGTAATTTGTCAAATCACAAATTGCCTCCAAGTCTGGGCTCCAAGCCACTCAAGAGTAAGGCCCCACTCCCCTCGGTATCCTGTTCCAGGTGGGGATACCTACATCACCCTCGTATCTGATTCTACTACTTTAGCCTGAACATCTCATAATCCTACTGAGAAATGTCTTTCTAATCTCCTATTAACTTTGACATACATTTCACGGTGTCTTTTATTAGAATCTGTTTTGTTGAATTACAGTCCTATTTCCTCAGTAAGATGATTGTAGACTCTCAAAGGGACAGGCATGTTTTATATACACAACTTACAATCTCCCTCCACATTTGGAAGAAATTGCTTAGTCTCACATTTAATATTTGTTAATAGAATTGTCTCTTCTAGTTTAATAGTCCCTTTTTAATAGTTTTTGAAGGAATGGCTAATTGAAATTTCTTCATAAGCTTTACAAATAGTGTGAAGAATAACTTCCAGTGGACATGAGTGGAATCAGGGACATGAACTAGGTTCCTGGCTTTTGGGGACTGAATATGGCCATCCAGGGATGGAAGGCTACCTGTGTGTGAGAAGTAACAGAGGGACTGAAGAGGATGTGGATCCAACAAGGCTCTGTGGTATGGAGGGAGAGGGAACACATAAGAGGCATTAAGAATGACTCCTACATTTCCAGTTTGAGTCATTGGGGTGATGGGAGATACATTTTGCCATAATAACGTCACATTTTCCACTTTTTCAGTTGAATTTCTTACCCTGCTCTGTAGTCTACCTCAGCTATTTTCACCATGCCACGGTATTTTTAAAACATGCAGTCCCTGACTGTTTAGTCAGGGGCACTGACCTCTTTTCCCTTAGATTGTCAAATAAAAAAATGACAACAGCCAACATAATAGCCATCTGGTGTGAATGAACCAAAATTATACCTATTTTTGTCAGACAGGCAAAATATAATATATATTTTTAGTGTGCCACAGAATTTTAGTAATTAGTTTATGTGTGCCATGAGATGGGAAAGGCTGAAAATTGCTGGTCTATCCCTTGGAGATGGAAGGCAGAGGTGGCAATGTCATGGTAAGAGTTGCTATTGTTTTCTTAGATAGGTTTTGAAGAATAAAAACTGAGATGAGAAGTGGATTCCTCAAATCTCCCCACCCTGTGAATTTCTGTCTCACACACACATATTTTCTTTAATGTCTCCTGTGTAGGCTCTGAGTGGTTGGGCAGAGATACAGACAAATCTTTCCTGGAATCTCAGTTGTTCTCACAGCCCTAAGAGATCATCAAGCTGATAGTCCTTTTC
This sequence comes from Phyllostomus hastatus, assembly GCF_019186645.2. Classification (NCBI taxonomy): domain Eukaryota; kingdom Metazoa; phylum Chordata; class Mammalia; order Chiroptera; family Phyllostomidae; genus Phyllostomus; species Phyllostomus hastatus. The sequence goes on from NW_025334028.1 coordinate 35,800,169, forward strand.
CAGGAACTCATTAAGCAGTGGAATATTCCTGTGGTGTGAAGAGCTCAAACTTTGGCAAGATTGGACTTGACTGATGGTTTGGGCATGATGGCAGCAGGCTTTCCTTATATTGAAGCTTTCTTCTCCTGCTCCACAGAAGCTCACAAGCTATGAGTTTAGTCCTTCAGTATTTTCTACTGTGAGAATGCCACATAGTCCAAGCAGAAATTATGACAGGCCAGCTTGACAAGCAACTAAATAAAAAGTTAAATTGGGTTTTCACCTAAATTTTGAAACAATTTTGTAATGTACTATGTCTACCTTACTTTTTTAAAAAACACTAGACATTGTTTTCCAAAATCATGCCAACTTCTGATAGTATCATTATTTTATCTTGCTTTGTCTATTTGTGGCATTTTTTCAAGTATGTATCTAAGTTTTGGGCCCAAGTTACAGCTTGGTAAAATTCAAGTCTTGGTTCACAGGGCTGGAACAAGGGCTGAGGTCCGAATTTCTAACAAGCTTGCACGTGGTGTCCTGCTACTTGTCCATGGGCGGCACTAGGGGAAGAACGCCTGGAAAGTTGTGAAGGATGTACTTCTGGGCTGCAGGAGATAACAGGTGGCCATGAAGTTCCTACGGCACCCAGGGGAGTTCACAAAAGTAAAGCAAGTGTTTGCACACCATATCCAATGGTGGTTGGATAGTGTTTCCTAGAGCAAAGTCCTTTGGACTGAGCATGGCATGGCAAGGCACTCAGCTGTGGGACCAGTGCCAGGTCCTGAATGGTGGCCACTCAACATAAGACAGTGGTAGACCGAGATGTACAGGCACGGGTGGATATCAGGCCCATGGTGCTGTGGAAGAAACCCCTCCTCGCACCCACAGGAGAGACCAGGACTCAGCTCCTCACATTGCCCTGCATAATGCTTACTGCAGTGGGGTCCAGACATGTGCAAGACGCTACCTGGTTTATAAGTGTCTTCTTATGGGGGAGGCTTCCAATCTGGCACTATGTCCACTCCTGGCCTTTCTTTAATCTAGGTCACAATTTATAAGAGATGCAAATTTTCTGAATTTGGTTCTTGATGTATCTTTTGCAGGGGTGAGCCAGGAAGAGGTGCCAGTGGGGCAGGTTGGTGTGGTTGGCATGAATTATGGATGGAGAATCTGCCTCCTTCAGCCAGAGCCAGGCTGCAGGTTAGAAGAGCATCTCTGATCTGTTATTAGTGAGGCCTGAAGCCTCAGCCATGTTCTTAGCACCTCCAGAACATAATACGTCCCCAAAGGCCAGTGGAAGTCATCACATGAAGATGAGATGGAGTGGGGCTTGGGGATGTGTACATGGCTGTGGGTTGTGGTGTGAGCCTGGAGTGGGGATGGAGAATGCCCTCATGGGGAATTCATTCACAGGGTGTCTTAACCAGCTGGCCCATTGCTGCAAGAACGTGAGCCCTGCAGAGGGCATTGCATGGGGAGTGACACCCTGCAGATGTGGGAGTTACCTGGTTCTGACCCAAAGCTTAGCTTTTTTGATTAATTGTGCAGTTGGTATGCCAATTCCTTAACACTCTGAGTCACAATTCCTTCATTGTAAGCAAACATCTGTATAATAACAAATCTGGCCTCTCTGATCATGGAAAGGTTGAAATGAGAGGTAGCCCTTAAAGTTATCAATGAGTCTTCTTTCTCTTCTGCTCCCATCCTGGTTTCAGAGAGTAAGGGGTCAGAACATCAGAAGGCAGTGAAATGCTGTGGGGCACACAGAAGTGAAATGTGTGGTGCAGGGGTACACTGCAGACCTGCTGGCCATGGCAGTGTCAATATCAGGTTCTAGACGAGACGCTTTATCCCCCCATTAGGGGAGCACTGGCCCTCTAGGTGTAACCAGGCTCCCTAAGCACTGAGTGTGGCAGATGCATGGCCAGCACCGCATTTAGGGTGGGAATGCAGGAACCTAGCTCACCTTGCCCTGGGAGGCCTGGAAAGCCACAGGCAGGATGCTCCTCTCGGGTGCAATGTTCACTAACAAGGCCCTGGGGTCCAGGCTGATACCTGGCCAGGGCCAATCACCTTGAAGACTTAACAAGTCAACTCTTCTCACTCCTCCTGCTCAGTTTTCTGCCACAGATTGTCGGGTAGGTATTATTTACACTGAAATATGAAAAGACTTAGTCCTTAGTCTCAGAACAAACACTCTAGTTTTTTTTGTTGGTTTTGTTTTGTTTGTTTTTTCTCCTTTGAACTTAGAAGGAGTTTAATTTCCAACTATTTTGGTATTATAAGGACACTATTATCTGACTCTTGCATTAATATGATCCTAGAAAATTGACCAAAGGATGATGATAATGAATAGATGTTTTGTCTGCAAAAGCATTAATTTTAGTTGAGATAAAATTTTAAGTTTTAGAGAAGGAGGAAAGGGAAATTGGATAATACCAAAATGAGAATATAAACAAAGCTTTAACCCAAGCAAGACCAGAATATATAGGTTAAACTGGTGTAGTGTGTTGGAGTAGCGTTTGCATTTTCTACCAGGACACCATTGGTGAGTTTTACTGTGGATTCTTCACCCTGGTATTGCTTCCTTGCTGCTCATGTGTCCTCATGTCCCCAAACAACCATGGCTCACAGACTCAACCCTGCACATGTCACTGTTTGCACTGCTGTCCCAGATTACAGCCACTGGTTTTCAAATGTGCTCTTTGTATGCAGACTAGATCCTTTGAAATCCCTATTGAAATATCACCCATAGTTGTATGGACCCTCCGAAGAAATAAGTGTGGTTTTCTTTGTTTACTACCAACAGCACAGTCTTTGTTTTGTATTTTAAACTTTTTCCGAGGTCACAGGTACATTTTACAATTTATCATATCTGAGTTATTTAGGGTGATTCCCAGTATATAATGTTAATTAATATTTTTGGAAAAGGAACAGTATGATAAATTCAGGCCACTGCAAGCTACTTTCAACTTTTATTGATTATTTGAGACTCAGTAAGTAGTTCAGTACAAATATGCAGAAGGAGAGTGCACTACATTCATGAGAGAGGACCAGGGGCTACATGCTTTCACAAATACATATGATGCAGACTCAGCACCTCTCTGTGGGGAGTTAAAATGTGTCTACACACAGAGACAGATTGCGAAATAATTCAGTAAGTGGCAAGGGCATTAGGAGTGGCACAGATTGTAAGTTCTACAGAGGCTCAGAGGAGACACAGATTGAGGGGTTTTGAGACAAGACTGACTTCAGGGAGAAAGTGTGAGAAAACAGGGATGTAAGAAAATGTAATGTAATCACATTAGCCAATTTCTCTGGGGTACTCTGAATAATACAGCATCCAACAAAATAGATATCTGAATATCCCCTCTGGTCAAGGCCCAAGTTCTGGAGCTCCTTGCCTTCTTCTTGCCCTGCTCTTGTCCTCCTCTCTCCTTCCCTGCCCACTTGACCCTGACAGTCAGTGTAGCATTGGGGATAAGACAATCTGTCTTTGTCTATCCAACATTCCCTTGAGTGCAATCCATTCCTCACCCTCAGAGAAGTATTCAGTTTTGAGACTGTGGAGGGACAAGGTGATAAAATACAAGGAAAATTCAGTTTATGGCCACTGTCCTAGTGGGCAGAGGCCATTGGCCTCGTAATGCTGACTCAGGTTGTCTGCTTGGGGAGCACAAAGAAGCAGTGAGGCACACAGAGCAATCCAGCATGAGCACTGCTCTGGGGGAGCAGTCAGCTCTTTCCTAGGAAGAAGTATATGGGAGAAGCCCCATAGGTAGGCCACTGGGAAGGCCTCCATGTTCTTGCCTAGGTAAAAATAAGAGTTAGGTTGGGTGATATTCCTGACCTCTTAACTCTCAGGAATTATAAATGTTTTCTAACTGCCTGAAAACAAGCTATTTCCTCTGACTTTAACAACATGTAGAGAAACAAAGCAAAAGTAGATGCTTCTCTAAGAGCTGCCCCTCCTGTGCAGAAACCAAGAGCTGGTTTCTGCTGGTTTCTCTCAGATGGACAGCACCCTTCTTGGGAGAGCAGGGTCTGGATGTCAGGACTGTTGCCTGAAATACTGCAGCACCTACAGGCATCGTTCTTTTAGGTGCCTCAGGCTGCTGGTTGCCCTTTTGCGAAATTCCATCATCCTTGCCACACTGCTATTGCTGCACTGATGTTAGCTGACATTTACAGTCCACTCTTCTTCCTCTACTAACTGCCTGCTTCATGCCTCCAGGATTCATGCCCTGATTCCCGTTCCTGGATCATGACAGCATATCTGCTTAGCTTTTCATACAACGTTGAAGGAGATGATGGAAACACCCGGGTATGATCAAAAATAAACTCTGCAGCTGCCTGCTTTCAGGCGGAAGTGCTCCTGGAAGCAGAGTTATGGACTGGGTCGAGTTCTCCCATCCCAGGAGTCATCAGCCCCACCAGCTCCCCTGAGAATGGCAAGCTGTGTGAAAGCCCCATCCATCCATTATCATCCATTATCAGATGGAAGCAGTCCAGCCCCCAGTGAGCACTCAGGAACACGAATGTCCACATGGGCACAAAATTATTGACCATGAACTCAGGAAATGTATTTTCTTCTCCTTCCTCCTGTGATTAGAATTTCTAATTAGGTGAACAGAGAATTAAAATGATTCCAAGACTGAAACACTTGGGAAAAGATCTCAAAGTTCGTTTTTCATCACTGAGTTGAGACTAAATTATGCTGTCAAAATGCCGTATTCTTTCAAATTAGCCAGATTAATTAATTTAACTCAGTTCTTGGCTGTATTAATTATCTGTTTTGGAATTTTATGAGACAAAGAGCATGACTTTTTCAGCTCAGTATGTGTAGATGAACTTTCCCGACAGGTGGCTTTTCTTCTGTCAAAGCCAGTGCTTTGAAATCTCAGCAGTAATAAGATTGCCTCAAACACATTAACAGGAAGTTTCACAGTTGTTGTTTTTTTTTGTTTTGTTGGCATTTGAAAATACCTACCTTCCTGCTCTTAATGTTGCAAGAAGCAAGTGGTGTGGCTTTTCTTGAGCACTCATACGTGTTAAAAATACTGGTTTGCATACAACCCATTTTTCACAATAGTTCTCTTTTACAAAAATAAATGCTTAAGAAGAGATTTCTGTTGAACTTATTCACAGGCAATTCCAGATTCTCCAGAAAGTGACCGAAGCTAAATGAAGGCAACATGAGTCATACCTCTTACTGACTCCTCACTCGCTGTCTCCAGTGAACCCAGGACTATGAACTCTTCCTGCTTATTTGGTAATGATGCATTTCTAGCATTGACTCACTGCTCACAGTTTATCAGCAAGTGTTATCTATGGAAAAATACCAACAATGTCTAATACTAATAATACTAATGGTGATGTGTGTAGGTGCTGTGCTAAGCCACCTCACCTGTATGAAGTGGGTTCTACCACCTTCTTACAGATTAGGAAACAGACGCTAGATGCCAAGTTCACAGTAGTGTCATCATGACTGAATGACCTGGTAATAAATAAGAGGAAAACAAAAAAGTACTCAAATATTTGCTGCTTCTTCCAAATTCTAAATTTCTGAATGATCAGGTGAACTTGGGCCAGTAGGCTCGGCCCCTCACAGTGTATGGAACAGATCCCATCCATGCTAGACATCTTAGAAGAGGGCTTCAAGGAGGGTGACACACAGTGGCTGCAGTGACAGCGGTGGGCTACTCCTCCCCAATGTGGCGTGTGCAGGCCTGAGCCAGGAGCTAAGTGGAGGAGCGGAGAATGGCCTAGACACTGAGACAGCACCCTGGCCTGGCATTTATCTCAGGTCCACTTCTCTGGACCTTCGGTCCCTCACAATGCATGTTTGGTCTTAGAAATATGCAAAGATCATGGCTCTGGTTACACAGGATCTGAGGAGCATGAAAAAGAGGTACATTTCTCTACTAACGCTTTCCCAGCCATTCTGACTCAGATGATATGGGCCAGCTCTACTATAATCATTACTGCTAGTGAACTAGTGGGAACAGTTTGAATTCCTTTGACACATTTCCTGGATGGGGTCCAGTTTTTATTATTATTGCTCTTTTCTGCTCTTCTATGTTCTGGCTGAGACCCAATCAAGGAGTGGAAAAATACTAAGAGAAAGGCTGCACTTGTGGTATTTCTGGCTTGACTGGACACAGGAAGTACAGCAATCTTAGGGAAAAACATGTTTACATATTTTTCTGAAACTGTATCTATCTCTCTCTTAAAGTTGGAAGGAATGATGTTTACTGAAAGGTTTGAAACTAGCCTCAAATTACTGCCCCATATTAGGTTTCTCAAAATTGGTTCAGCTACCACCCAAGCAGTTCCTGTCATATTTCAGGGACCAGAAAAGGTGGCCTGCACTCAGGTCCCCAGAGACCATGTGAAAGGCATTTCTGGGCAGAGATGGGAAAAGACAGAGACTTTGCAAAGTTCTGTTGAGAAGTAAAATTGGCAGTGTCCCACATGGGTGGTCAATATTTGTCTGGGCAGTGACCAGAGTTTGAAATCTGTAAATACCAAAAACTATTTTAGGGTTTTGTTGAGCTTATGTCAGGAAGAGTCTGAGCAGGTGCCTCCTCATGGACAGGGGCAGGTGTAGAATGGGAATAAATGGAGTTATTTTCACAAAGTCGTGACTTTCCCTGCCCTCAACTTTCATTTAATCAATGACATGTTTCATTAGAATACAGCTCAAAACTTCTATGAGTCTTCCTGGACCAACTCCATATTTCCTCAGTTATTTTTGTTATTGTTTCTGACCTTGACATGTGAGTGACCTTCTCTACCATGTTATCTTGTACTTGTTTCGTCATGCTTCAAGTATATTTTTGATGAAAGAATTGGTTACAAGATGTTTATTTGGCAAGAAGTTCCTGCTCTGATAAGTCTGTAACCCCAAGGCCAGCATTCCAGAAACCACAAAATACATGCTTCCTGAAGACATGATGAAGCACATTATTTTTTGGCAAAATTATGCTTTCAATGGAATCATAATGTTAATAATATTTTGAAAAAATCATGTTAACAATTTGAAAACTCTTTGGGAGATTAAATTCCTTATATAAATGACCAACTCAGGCTGAGATTGGCAGTAATATCAAAGACACAACAGGGCCTAAACATGCTTTTTTAAAAAATATTTTAGGATCACAATAAATGTTGGCTACCTACAGTATGGTTACAAACAATAATATGACATTTATTAAGCATCCATTAAGTTGGCCCACACTTTTTACTATCAAGCACACATTTCAGCCCTGGCTGGTGTGGCTTAGTGGACTGAGCACAGGCTTGTGAATCACAGGGCTGCTGGTTTGATTCCCAGTCAGGGCACATGCCTGGGTTGTAGACCAGGTCAGGTCCCTGGTAGGGGGCACAAGAGAGGCCATCACACACTGACGTTTCTCTCCCTCTCTTTCTTCCTCCCTTCCAGTCTGCCTAAAATAAATAAATAACATCTTTTTTTTTTTAAAAAAGCACACATTTCATTAGATGATATTTCTTTACACTGCTTAAACAGCTGTATTATTCAGTGGCTTTATACATCTTATTCTTGTGTATCTCACAAATTCTACCAACTATTTGTGAGAGGTAATTTAGTGGTGTCTGAGTTATGAGAATAAAGGGCAGTTTGCCCACCATTAGGGATTTTATGTTAGAGTGTTCTCCTTTTAGATGGCAATGCGCACAAACACACAATACACACTAACACACACAAATATATACAATTTTAGCCATCCAGGATTTGACTCCTTCCCCTGGCTGGGGAATTCCTCCTATGTGAGTGTTGGGGACACTAAAGAAGACCCCAAGTCTGCATCCATTCTTTCTTGACACTATCCTCCCCAAACTGGGAAATGGACCAGGGTTAGATAAGCCCTATTGGATACTTTGTAGATGAAAGCAGTATTACAGGTTGAATTTTAACCTCCTACCCCAAATTTATATGACCTTATTGGGAGATAAGGTCTTTACAGAGATAATTAAAATGAGGTCAGTAGGGTATGCATCAATCCAACATGACTGGTGTCCTTACAAAAAGGGAAAATTTAGACACAGAAATACAGAGGGAAGATGATATGAAGAGACACAGGGAGAAGATGGCTATCTATAAGCCAAAGACAGAAGCCTGAACCAGATTCTCTGTCAAAGCTTTCAGAAGCTAAACCAGCTGACCCCCTGATCTCGGATTTCTGGCCTCCAACTGTAGACAGTAAACTTGTGTTGTTTAAGCTGCTCAGTCTAAGGCACTGTGTTATGGAAGCCCAGCAGAATAATACAGCTAGTGATTCGAGGTGTAGAACAGAGAAGGAATTTCAGTAAAAACAGAAATGACAACACTTAGTCCTGGGACGAGAGCACCACCAGCAGCCTCCTGTGGGCAGTGCTGGTGGTTCAGGTCACCGAGCCTGGTGCCCAGGGGCTGGGGTGCTTTGGGAAGTGCCTCCATCGGCTGGTCTGTGAGACAAGTTTGGCTGCGGCTCTAGCTGCTGAACTTCTGTTGCTCTGGCCCATTTCTTAACTACCCAATAGCCCTTCAAAAATTTATTTTTGTCTCAAACCATTCAGAGTTACTGTTGGTTGCAATTAACAACGTTGACACAGAAATTGATAACCAGAGTGACTATGTGCCCATCAGATATAATGAATAATACTTGGCAATTCTGTTGTAGCACTTTATTGATTTACAGTTAACTAATAATTCTTGCAACTCTGGGAGGTAGGACCAAGATTCAGAATCCTTAGGAAGAGGACGAGGATAGCTAGTGAAATTTGGTGCTGTAGTAAACCCTAGACAGAGCTTCCTGGCTTGGATGGAAGCCTGAAAAGCCCCATGCCAAAGAGAAACCCATCAGCTGAGGTGGGCTCTCAGGGCCTCATCATAGTAACTTTGATTTCTCAGGGTTTCACTGAGGATAATATTAGATCCTATTCTACCTTGAAGTTTGGGGCCAGTTTCAGTAAGCAGTACCAACAGGGAAACTGTGACAGTTGTTTCAAACACACACATAGTTTCAATGAATGGATGAGAAATGCATTGCATTGCATTGCATCTTCATTGGGTTGCTTCCATATGTCACTATATTTCGAACACTGACAGACCAGGAAGGGTTTAGTTTGATTACTTGGACTAGGAGATTGTAGAAGACCGTATCCTAGAAAATAGAATAAAATACATAAGATAACAATTTCAAGGTGTGGCGTGCAATGGGTAGCTGAACTAGAAAGGAAATAGAAGGTGTTACAACATATGAGATCAAGGAAACACTAGACAAAGGTGTTGGAAAATTTATCAATGAGCATTCAAGGGTTATCTGTAATCCTCTAAAAATGAAAAGAGTATAGAGAAAGATTATAATCTTGTTGCTTAACACACTATGAAAATTAGAAATGTCCTAGAGTTTCAGATTCCAGCAAAAAGTATTGAGAGTGTCTGGTGTAAATGGAGTTTTGGGCTTCAGGTGAAGGAAGGCCTGGTGTCTGCTCTTCATCAACACATTGTCTCCTAATCTCATGGCCTCGATGACTTCCTCTCTACAGTGTCACCAGGGCTGATGGCTTCACTGAACTGTGGTTCCAGAATTCCACATTTCAACAGAGATGTGGTGATTCACTAGCTTCTGAGTCTAAGAGCTCCAAGCCAAACTCATCATGTCTCTCCCTATTTTTTCAAACCCTTATTAATGGTTCCTTTCTTTTAAACTCAATGTCACACTCAGTTTCTCGTCAACCACACAAAACCCAGGGCTTTCTCCAGCTTTCCTACTACTTGTCTCCACAAGTCAATCAACTGCTGAGTCCTGTGGCATCAATAACTCCAACATCTGTCCTGTTTCTCTCTTTATTATATTTTCCATCACTGTTCCTATAAGACACACATGTCTTTTCAGGTGGTGTCTTTTTATCCATTCTCTCCCTTCCCCAATGTTACATACAGAGTAATATTCCAGAAAGACAACCTGATTAATGACCCTCAATTGCTGAAAATCTTTGAATGGCTCTCCATTCTTAAAATTAAAATATATACCCCTTTACTTAGCATTTTAAAGTACTTTAGATCACACCTTCTAACAATTTCTAACTTTCTAACAATTTCCCTCTGTGTATATCTGTATCACAACTAAACTGAATTATTCTTTTTTCATATATGCACAGTGATTTTTCCCTGCTCTAGACTTTGTCATTTGCTCAATCTGGAATACACTTTCTTTCTATCTCACTCCCTATATGTCTACTTCAAATCTTTCAACAAATAGAGCCTAAATGCTGCCTCCTCTTTAAGCCTTCCTTGATAACTCTCTCTTATCAAGAAGGAAGAGATGTTTTTCCTCCTTTGAACTACCAAAACACTCTATAAAATTATCTTTTATAGCCCTCAACATTCATGGTTTGTCTGCCTTTGATGTGGGTTATTTCTCAAGAGCTTAAGGATTTTTTAAAAGTATGTGACAAAGCAACTAGTTCAAACATTTCACATAGAAGATGCCCATTTAATATGACAAATAGTCCAGCACATTGCACATAGTAAATGTTAACTCAGATATAATCCAATGCATTTTTAATATCTAGAATATGAGATGCTATTAATGTAATGCCTATCTAATACCATATAAATATAACTGAATATGTATTTCACCAAACAAGATACAACATGGCTAAAAAGCACATATCAAAATGTCTGTCATCATTAATCATTAGGGAAATGAGCTTTAATACCACAATGGATAACCACTGCACACCCTCTAGAATGACTACAACCAAAAAGGCAGACAATAACAAATTTTGGGGGGAGGATGTGGAGAAACTTAAACCTCTCATACATTATGGATGGGAATATAAATTGTACTTATACTTTGGAAAACAGTTTGGAATTTTCTTAAAAATTTAAACATAAATTTATCATGAGATCCATCAATTCTAGCCCTAGGAATCTATCCAAGAGAAACAGAAATATATCTTCACACCATGACTTTCATGGGAATGTTCACTGTGGCTTTCTTCACAATAGCCCCAAAGTGGAAACAATTCAAATCTGCATCGACTAGTAAATTGGATAAATAAAATGTATGTGATGGAACATTATTCAGCAATAAAAACAAACTACTCATATACAGGTTCTGACTTGGTTGAACCTTGAAATCATTATGCTAAGTGAAAGAATCCATGCACAGAAAAGATATTTTCTTCAAATAAGTCATTAAAACAGGAATAAATTTTTAAAGAAAGATCACACTTACTTATTTTTAAACAACAGTTTTGTTGCTACCTTAAATTCTCAATAATTAAGTTAAAAATTGCTTTATTAAGACTTTATTTGGTCTGATCTATTAGTTAAGTCATAAATTGTCAGTATATAGCAACCATGTATTAATTAATTATTCACCCGAAGTCTAGTAGCAAATATTTAGCATTTACAGCCTAATTAAAATTGAACCCAGGCTACTATTTAATACAGGTCATTCTAAAGCTCTTCTCAAGAGAAATAAAGGTTTGTTAATAGGAGAATTGCCCAGAAAGTCCCACTCAGACTGTAGTTTTCAGAGATCGATAAGAAAGTTAGGGACATGGTGACATTCAACATTCACAGCCATGTTATTGTCCATTTTACCAAGTATCACATTCATTGAAGCTGGGTGATGACATAAATCTGGAAAAAGGAAGGTAGGTTTCTAGGCAGTAATGAGTCAATCAATACTTTCCTCATAAAGCAACAAGACTGTAAGTCAGTAAGTATACATGGTGGCATTTGGTTGGAAGAAGGAGTGGGTCCCTCCCTTCCTCCTCTCCTTCCCCCTTAGCCTGTCTCCTTGAAAAAACAATAGGCCAAGAGGGTGGCCTTCTGATTTTATAGTGTGAGGTCTCTGCTCGTTGGAACTATAGCTCAGCAGACTCTTCAGAGGAGATCATCACAGGCTGGCTGTGACCACTGGGGAGTGGGCATGGTTTCCCATGGAACTCATGTCTCTACTGGCTCATTTGAGAAGGCCACTTACAGTATAAATGGCAACTGCCCCATATTTCTCAGATTCTGTCCCCCAAACCACCTGTTGACCATCATGTACATTATTGTACAACAGCTGAGGTGGACCTGATGTCTTGTGCCATATATGACATTTATGGCAGTAAGCCAGTATCCACCTCAACCCCTAAGAGTTTGATTGACATGAGTCTGCCCTGAAAGAAAGATGCCTTCAGTTAGGTTAGGCATCTGATCCTGCATGGCAAAAGAACAGCCCCAGTGGTGAACTGCCTGAGTCAACAGTGCCCTAAGGGGGCTTTGGGGATTTGGCTGTGCCAGTATCACCCCTAGGTGTCTGTTTCCATTTTAACTTCAACAATTTCTGTGTAGGAGTGGGATAGGAGTGAAGGGGAGGTGGACCTGGATCTATGAAGAGAAAGGATGTAGGCTGGTTTAATGGAAATTTTGAGACTTCTGAAAGGAAGGGGTAGAAGTGTATGGGGAGGCAAAATTTAACCTCCACCTTTATATGGTTTTCATCTGGACCTGAGAATTGCATTGGTGCAAGATATTAACAGGGAAAAGCATACAGGTCCATTTAATATCCATTTTTTTGTGACACGGAAGCCCTCATAAAGACATGAAGACTTAAAGAAGTGGCAGAATCTAAATGCTTTTGTACTAGACTAAACAAAGGGATGTAATTGTGGAAAAGTAACTAGAATATATGGGTATACTGAAGATAAAAATAATTTTAACAATGTCCATCTGCACAGAATTTTCTATTTCCTCCTCCTTGGTGATAAGAATTCAACTTTCCTCCTGGTTAAGATGGGACATCTTCCACAGCAGGGTCTTATCTTTTGCTTTCAGGGAGAAGAAGAGCAAGAGCTGAGCACCCTCCTTGCACCCAATGTTTTGTTAAGTAGCTTAAAATAATCCTTATGCCCAAGTAGCATATTTTTTGAGGTGGTCTATTCCATCCTCCTTCAGAAGAAAGAACATAAACAAGATTTCACATCTGCTTAATGGTTCATGATTTTTTCAATACACATTTTGAATATACATCAATGTACATTTTGAATGCACATTTCTGCATTTGCCCGTCACAGCTATCTTGTAAGGCTGACCAGGAAGATGAGACCATTTCCATTCTCCAGCTCAGAAGAGTGAGGCTTGCCCAGGTCAGAAAGTGGAGCTAGACTTCGAGCCCAGGTGCCTTAAATCCTATCCCACGGCTCTCTACAATGCAGATTACAGTACATCTTTTAAAATATGCTGAAAAAGAGCATAAGACAATGACTTTAGAGGTGTCTGTCATGGCTCAGCGACTTCTATGGCAGACCCAAATGAACTGAAAACAAGATGGAGATGGCAGCAGTCTTTAGTCCTTTGCACCGTTGGCACTGGGAAGCTGGCACAGCTGCTCTAACACAACATCAGGATGTGGTTTCCAAGGGTGACTCATTATTCGAAGATGACTCTCTGCTCTGAAAACCCCAAGCAGCCCTGGCTTCCATTGGATCCTCACCCTCCTTCAGCAAGCTCCAGCCTCCTGGGTTTTAATGACAGGAAGTGGCTACTTGGCTACAAAGGATGGAAGAAATGATAACACAAAGAACAGAGACTAGGATCTCCACTTTCTCATCACCCCCTTTATCCATACAGCAGATGTGGTCATTCTTTTTAAGTAGCCAAAATATGTGAGACTGTTTTTGTTCTGACAGTAAATAAACATAAAGCTCCCAAAACTCAAGATTTCCCTCATTCATAAATAGAGTATGTCAGTTTTAAACAAGCACTGGCAACATTGTATAGAATGTCAGGGAAGGTCCTAACAGCCCATTCCCACACATGCCAGAGATGGCAGATCTGTAGTTTATTAGCGATATTCCCATTAATTGCTGCTGTCGACAGGACTCCAGCTGGCTAAGTGCTCATGTGTTATTAGAGGAGACTTCAAACACTTCACAAACACTGTAAATAGCCTCAGTATAGCTGATTATTGTTCATAATAGCATTATTAAAATGGAAAAAATAGACTTTAATGAAGAATGCTAATAGACAGCATTTGATGAAAAACGTGTACTTGTAGGTTTGTGTTTTGCACTGGGTAATTGGCAGTTTCAGACAGGAGCAGCAGTGAGCCCATGATGGCTTGGCATTCTGAAATGCAAGGGTTAACATCTGGGGGTGAACTGCTGAGGAAAGCTATAATCTGGAGATCACATGATGTTTCAGTTTAAAAAGGAGGGTTAAACCAACCATCCTCTGCACTGGGAGGGAAAAAAGATATCCCTAATTCAATGAAAGGGTCATGAAGCACACCTGAGCTTTCTTTATGTTCTCTAATTAATCCATTGTCTTGAGATACTGGCTGTGTCTCTCCTTGGCTCTCCTTGTAGGACACCTTCTGCTCTAAATCTTAAACCAAGATGGCAGCTGGATGCAGCAGAGGTAGGAGAACCCAGGCAGAAGAACCGTCCCACCCCATGTCTTTGGAGAGATGCCTCATGGCGACAACCCAGAACTGCGCAATTTGGAACACTTCAGCCTCTTCTGGACAAGCAGAAAACCTGTAACCAATTAAGTCATTGTTTCAGGGTGTTTTTAAAAAAGATAAATGATAATAGAAAAAGAAAATCATAGTTAGGTCTTTTTATTCTAGGAAAGTTTACACTGAAGGATATGATGCAACAATGTTCAGAATATTTAAATCTCTACATAATTTCATCATTATCAAGTAATATACAAGTATATATAAAGCACTCACTGAATCATTGTCTGCTTTTGAATTTCCAGGCATGTAGAGGTTGTGCAATATTCACCCATATCTCAGAATTACATTTTAGTCAATAATGTATTTCAACTCATAAAACCTTCTGCTGAAGCTGTTAATTATACCATATTTAACTGGTTCAGTGTCATTTTGCTTCACAGGTTGACTTTATATCTGCCTTTACATCCCCTAGGGCTCAGAAATGCTAAAGAGAAGTCTTCCTCCATCAAAATTGTTTCCCTATTTACCTGCCTGTATTTCTGCTGAAAGTCCATCTGTGGATATCTGTTTCCTTTTAGCAGCTATAGAGTGTACTGTTAAAATTATTCATCAGGAAAGTATCTATTTATAATATTTAAGACACTACTAGTATTTACAATATATTTATTATTCTTGTTCATATGGATAGAAACAATGGTTAAAATTGCTGTGTGCCGACCAATAGGCTAAAAATTATATATTATTTAACCTTTCAAACATTATTAAAATGAAGATACTGCTTTAATTTTTATTTTACCGATGAAGAAACTGAGATGGGAGAGCGGCTCTATAACCTTGGTAAAAACAGCTAGGATGTGGTAGAACTACCCAATGAGGTGCTCTCTCTCCTTCCTTTCTTTCTTCTTCTCTTCCCCCCTCCCTACTTGCCCCCTACCTTCTTCCCTTCCTTCCTCCTGTATCCCTTTTTATTCAACTTATGTTTAGTACTCATCCTTCCCTTCCTCCAAATTATTTTTTTCCTTCACTCTCCTCTTGTGTCTCCATCTCTTTCCCCATTTATGACAGAGAAAACTCAACAAACCATCCATTCCTAAACTGTGTCATTGTAACATATTTTAATGAATAGGATTCAAATAATACTTTTTTTTCAATTTACTATTGTCCTTAGCTACAAAGGGATTAGACAGTGACATCCTCTGTTCTTCTTGGTTTGTCACTAACAACTAAGTGCAAGTCATTAAGGTTCAGAGAGTTCAAGCTGATTGTGCCTCATTTATTCAATTGCCAAGGCCACACAGTGGTGTGGCTAATTATTGTTTAGAAGGCACTTGAAGTTCCTCAGATGAAAGTGGCCACGAAGGAACATGGAGTCATTACCGTAATCACAGCTGCAAAACAAACACTTTTTCAAGGAAGGTCACAAATGTATGAACCGAGTCACATGGTGGGAATAACCTCATAGAGCTGGATGTGATGCCTTGCTGCACTTCCACATACGCTAACTACCCAGGGTCTGAAAGAACAAAGGGCCCTGGGCAGGTTCTGGCAAGGTCTCAACCCTCCTTTCCTGAATCTTCTTGCAAATACCCAGAAGGCCTTGAAGAATCCATTTGTCTCTACACAGAGCCTCAGCTTGATTGCAACCTGCCTGGAGCTGTGCAAAGCAGTGAGATTGGCATTCACAGGACATATCAAATACTAGGAAGTCATCCCTGACCCTGTTCCCCTCCTTCCTACTCTTTCTTCAGGATTCCACAATTCTGTTTTGACATTTCTAGTTCAGAACTCTCCCTACACCCCAGGAAAAGTAGGTTGTTCTGCGAATCTCAGCAAAGATCTTAGTACTTGAAGAAGCTGCATGTGAAAACCACAATAAATGATCAGCCTGCATTTTAGCTGTCGTGGTTTGTTTGCTATGCTATGCTGTGATAGGTGGTAAAGATTACAGAGTTGCATTCAGCACACAGAATCTGTGACTTGCTAGTTAGGGGTTTGATCACAGATAGGTATACTCACTGTCACAGATAGCATACTCGCTGTCACAGATAGCTCAGTGACACTACTTACAGCCTAACCACCTTCCCTGAACTCTTGGGGAAAACCACCTCTGTCCACCATGTCCTGGTATAAACACAGGATCTCAAGAAATGAAAACCTGTCTTTTCTCTTATCAGTAAGGATGCTTAGCATACTTGATGTACAAGATTACGTTGGAAGATGCCCAGCTTTGCTTAATGGACAAGTCCACAGTGAGGGGAGATCAAAGGCTTTGAGCTTCCAAACTGCAGTTAAATTTAACATTCTGAGAGTCAGGAGAGCAGATTAAAACAGGCTTTTCTTGCAGTAACATTTGGAGGTCTGTTCTGTGTTGCTGAGTGTTTAATCCAGCCAGGAAGCCAGGTTTACAGAGAGCTTCTGCAGGCCTTCAGCTCCCAAATTCATCTCACAGGCAACAGGACTTTCTCTTTGATGAAAAGTCTTGCCTCAGAGACTGTCCTCTCTTCCCAATGGGGGATCCAGCTCCTTATCAGCACTTTCTTCCCTATGGCAAAGGCTGTAGGGCAATAAAAATAGCCAGCTTTGGGAAAAGAATTCATAGAAACTATAACAGGATATTCAGAAAACTAGTGCAAAGTGAATCACACAGACTATTCGAGATATATATTTGCATTGTGTTGGCAACTGCCTGCTATTAGGCAGGTCTTTGGCTTCATTATTATGATTAGCGTTATTATTGTCATCATCATCACCTTTATTTTATTACTATTATTATTAAATTGCTATCTGCTATTTCAAAGGCCAGAAACTGTAAATTCTTAAATACCCAGGGGAAGAAGCGAGCGGCCCAGCATCATCGTCCGCATACCTGCGGCCGTGCAGGACCATTCAGAGCCAGAAAGCCTGATTCTTGACGCAGTATTGAGTGGCTGCCAGGGTTTCCTTCCTTAAGAGACTCGCAATTCCTCAGGAGGCTTTTCATTCACTGACCAAATATGTCCTTTCTTCCATGTAAGTCCCCTTAATTTAAGGAAACTAGAGTATGTAGTACCTGGGTACAAACAAGAAAACAAAAATGCCACTTCAGAGAGTTCTTAGTTCCAAAAGGACAGAGTTCTTTGGGGATCTACCTTGTTTCCTTTTGGTGTGTAACACAACAGTTGTACTTCTGGCCAGAGCTCTGTACATTAGCTGTCACACAGGAGCAAGTTTTCGATTTTTTAGACCTCACCTTAACACCCTGAAGAGATATTTGTTAGCAAGGCCTATTTGCCTTTGAGGAAAGTGCAGTTAAAAATTTTCCCAAGGATGCACAGACATTAGCTGGGGAGGCAAGTGTTAAACTCTGGTAACGTCTGATTCTAAACTTACATTATGGCTGAGTATCAGCAATCCTGGAATCAAAACAGGTCTGAAAACACAATTCCTGTCAAAACTAAGTTGGCAGCTAAAACTAACCAGAACGTAAAAACTAACTAATTTAGAGCATATTTCTAATCATTGTTTAAGTCCTTTATTCTGAATATGCAATAATTAGGCATAGAAATATTAATGTGTTTTGAAAACAGAATACTGCCTCAGTCTCTGTTGGTGATGTCATAAAATATGGTGAACATACACATTATCTGTCTAAAGTGAGACAAGAAGTGAACTCTGAAACACATATTGGCTTGAAGTTTTTTGGTTAGTGGACTGTGGACTGAATTACAACTTATAAAGGAAGGTTCAACTTATGATTTTTTAACATCATGATGGTGCAGAAGTGACACACATTTAGTAGGAACCATGCTTTGAATTTTGAATTTCGGTGCTCTGCTGGGCTAGTGATCTGTGGTACAACCCTTTCCGTGATGCTGGACAGCGAGAGAGCCGCAGTCTTTGGTCAGTCATGCGATAACAGGGGTTAACAACTGATCCTCCACAGTGTACTGTGTATTGCCAGCACTGTTTGGATTCAGTGGTACCTCAGTACCATCATTAATTTGTTCTGGAACTTCTCACAAGTGCTGAAACCAACGAGTACCAAATGATGAAGCATTTTCTCTTGGGGGGTGGCACTGTGACTCATACAAGTTCTGGCAAGTGTGAAGAGTGCCAAGCAAGTGCCAAGTGCTGAAACATTTTTTTCTCATCAAAATGCAATGAGGACAGGGTTTGGTGAATTCTGAAGCTGACAAGTATAGGGGTATGACTGTACTATATTTTGTGTTTTCCCATCCCATAATATCTACAAAATGGCCATCTGTGTCTCCTGCTTCTGGTGAAAAGAAGAAGGCAAATGTTATTGAGATAAAACTCAAGATAATCTTCCAACTGTGGGCTAATGGAGGCGTTCTGAGCATGCTTAAGGTGGGCAAAGCTAAACTATTATGTTTGGTAGATTAGGTGCATTAAATGAACTTTTAACTTAATGAAATTTTCAACTTAGAGTAGATGTATTTGGACAGATCCCATCTTAAGTTGAGGAACATCTGTATACACATTCTAACAACATTGTCCTATGACAGAACCTTCAAATGGCTGTTTTAAAATGTTATTATTCAGCTTTTTCATGAAGATGACACCGGAAGCAAATGAAACCCCTGCCCTTCCCAAAGCCGAGGCCAAAGCAAAGGCTTTGAAAGCAAAGAAAGCAGTGCTAAGAGGCATCCACAGCCACAAAAATGAGAAGGTCCACACATCACCCACTTTCTGAAGGCCTGAGACACTGCTGAAGGGAGCCCAAAGATCCTTGGAAGAGCGCCCCAGGAGAAACAAGCTTGACCACTACACCATCATCAAGTTCCCCCTGACTTTGGAGTCAGCCACGAAGAAGACAGAAGACAACAATCCCCCTGTGTTCACTGTGGATGTCAAGGTCAACTAGCACCACATCAAACAAGCCCTAAAGAAGCTCTATGACATTGATGTGGCCAAGGACAACACCCTGATGAGGTCTGATGGAGAGAGGAAGGCCTATGTTCCACTGGCTCCCGACTATGATGCTTTGGATGTTGCCAACAAAATTGAGGTCACCTAAACTGAGTCCAGCTGGCTAATTCTAAATGTAAAAATTTTACACTGTAAAAAATAAATAAAGCATAATAATTTATTTAAAAAGTTTAAAGTGACTTGAGATCTTTGAATCAAAGTGTTAGTTCATAAATTATATGTCATTCAATGGATGCTTTTAGCTTTTTGTAGCTGTCTCCTCCTCCCCCAGTTTTATAGATGAAGTTTTTAATACTCCACACATTTAAAGGAAAAAATAGCAGAGTAGATGCTGAATAAATTCAAGTGCTTTTTCTCTTTTATGCCTTCTTACAGAGGAAAATTAACTTCTCTCCAGAGTACAGAGACTGTATCTTCTTCAATAACCAGATGATGGCAGAGTTTATGATTCGGGGAATGTGGAAGGGTGTAGCTAGGTCTGGCTGCAATAGTCAAGAGATAGGTTTCTGAAATATTCTTAGAACAAATTAAGCTATTCACATCTGACCTAGACTGTTCTTTTTTAATTAAAAAATGAATTTAAAGGAACCAAGAGAACTAGGTTAACAAGGAAGCTGTAGAGACTGATGATTATTTCCTGTCAGCCCTGGACCATCAAAATGCTCCTGATGGTTGAGGAAGTGCCTTAGATTGTGGGGCGTTTCTTCCTCCCAAGATGAGAGGAAGGCGCACAGCAGCACAGTGAGGCTTGCCCTCAATCAGTCCAGTGACTTACTGGCTGTGATGCCATCATTTCCCCAACCTTTGAAAGCTCCCTATAGGGAACTGCCTTTCTCTTTCTCTTGTCCCTTTGCCATTACGTTACCTGTGTTTGTATTTTCTGTGACTCCTGCCCTCACGGCCCTGTCTCAGATTCAAACTTCCTGGCTCTTTCCAGACAGGAAACTCGCATTGTGCCCTGGGCAAATGTCCCTGCACCAGACACGGGGGTTGTTCCTAACCTCACTGTAACCTGGCTATTACGACATTTGCTCTTTATTTCCAACCTGTAACCTTCCTGCATTGTATGTTACTCTCTAAATATATGAAGGTCTATTACTGAGTAGCAGGCTCTTTATTCTAGTTTTTAAACATGAATCCTCCTGCTTCTCTAATCCTGAAACACATTCACACCTGGAGTTATTCCAGAGCTCTCCTGGCTGAATCCTTCCCCCAGGTTCTCTGGAAGGTGCCCCTGAGAGTCCCCGGGGGATGACGACCTGCCCTAAGCTCCTACAGAGAGGAGCCTGAGGACAGTGCTCTCCTCACTCCCAAACAGAGAGGTCTTCAGCATCCCAACCAGATGTATTTCCAGACTGTGCTTGCCCACATTTCATTAACTCCTGAAGGATTTAACCAGGCTGACGTGGCTTTTCATTAAAGCAATGTCCATAGAATTCCCTAAGTGAGGCCAATTCCTTTGTAGCCCACTGACCAGAGGGCTGCCTGTGTTAGGCCGTGCTGGTCTTTGGTGACTCTGTGCCATCTCCTCTTCTCACAGGGTGATCTTCAGTGGGTACGATGGGAGATCTGCCAATTCCAGAGATGGCAACTGGATGTGAGTTTAAATTCCCAACCTTTTCTCATTTACCTGTTATTCTTCTGTCATCTTACGGGATACCACATTCTGGTTTCTCCAGAGGCATTACTGCCCTTACCTTTGTCAAGTCTCCCGTTGCTTAGGAGGCAGAAAACATGGTTGTGGATCTTGTCTCTGACAATGTTCATCCTTCTGTGTCTCAGTTTCCATTGAAATGTGGGGACTTACTTCACTGGGATAGACTATCTGATCAAGCGGAGCTGTTGCATTTGATCTCATAAAAATTAGGCAATTGACTTGAAAGGGTTTGAACAACCCTTGCTTCTGTTTATTTCCCATTTGACGTGACATTGATAGAAAGCTATCCTGATGGATGCTCATTATTGCTGGAGACACCAAGGGTGCGCTCATCAAACCCTTAGTGAACGATGTAGATCCTAATTACTCTCCAGCCCAGACTTATCAATACGCAGGTCCTGGCTCTGTTTCCTTAACTCATGATAAGCTTGTAGTTGTCTTATCCAGTGATTACATAAACTAAAAAAGGCTATATTATAGCCAAATATATCAAGAGACATGAGCCAAATGTGATTTTAATATGCTGGCATAATATAATACTTCTGACTTTGAAAAGTACCCTGAATGATTAAACCCCTTCACTTTTACTAAAGAGGGATAATTTGCTTCAGATTAAAGTCAAAGCAATAAAGCTACTTATGGAAAATGACCTTTCTTGTCCTTACACATATCAAGTGGATTCCTAGAGAAGCAAGCCCAGCAGGAATTCCATTTAACTAACTGACTGAATCCACAGGACTCCAAGAAGCCATTCCTTACTTCTGTTACTCTGAGCCAACTAGTTCCATCACTAGGAGCCCAGGCGTTTTTGCCGAGTGACCTTGGTGAGACGACGTTTGTTGTACCAGGCATGCTGATGTTAGCTTTGTAAATGTTTTAATTCCAAGTTTATATTTACACTTTTAATATTTAGTGTGACCTTTGTTTTGATGTAATGTCATCAACATAGATACAATCAGGATAGAATATTTGGTTTAAAATCCAGTTCCCACACCTCAGATAAGGTTGAATATGCTCAGCAGGTAATGATATATTTCGATCTGCTATTTGCTTCCTTCTGCAGAGAGGGTATCCCGCAGCCATTCCAGGCTTTAGTATCCTTTGTATTTGTATATATTCTTCAGTAGATCCATGGTTAAAAAGCATCATGGGCAACAGAGTTTTCAGTGACTTCTAAAGAATCATTTGGAATCCTATGTGTAACAGATAGACATAAACCTGTAATAAAGAAATATAAACATGAAAATGCTAGCATTGGTCTACATAAGTACTCTTGTGTAATCGGCTGCCTCTGCAACAAGAATGCATAAGTAACATGTGTGCAGCATCATGGGCTTCTCTGTCCTCATGAAAAGAAGGTGGATCTCGGCTCTTTCAAACAAGTGCAGATAAAATATGCATTGGCACATTTATCCTAAAAGTAGTGTGTGGCCAGCCTGACTCTGGATAAAAAAGTACCTCCTCTGTGTCACCTTTTTTTCTATTTCTGTGATGATTCCTTCTTTTCAAGAGCTGTGAAGGGTCTGCGATTTTACCCAACTTGCAAGATACAATGTTAGCCTATTGCAGCTTTAGTTGCTGGCAGAAGACATGGTATTCCTAGGTCAAAGGTCTGACGATTTATTACTCACAGAAATTGCAGTTGCCTGCATATCATCATTTTCCTTGTGTGGGTTCCTCAAATTTCCAGTTACCATGAGCAGCGTGATCAGGGCCAGGAGACAGCAGCATGTGCATTAGGTTGCTGACTAGTCCAGAGGAAGAGAACCAATAGGACACATTGTGTCACAGGATGTGCAGGAACTCAAGGGGTCCATGAAGAATTGTCTCCCAGCATCTTTCCTTCCATTCTGTATCTATGGTGTCACATCCAAACTGGAAGCTAAAATAAAGTATTTGCACCATAATGAGAATGATTTTCTTATTGTGAGCTCTCCTCTTCAGGCTTGTTTAGATTGTAAAGTCAGCATTGCTCATTGTAGCATTGGAGAACTTGTGTTGCTGTTACAGAACTCTCAAGCCTTATTGGGTAAGATGGACATGGTGTTGGGAGCCAGGACATCTGCCCGCACTGTGGGCACAGTGCCAGAAGTGAGGTAGTTACCTACCAAAAGTCACGCTCTGTGTTGCACATTAGGGCATTGTTCTTCACTTAGATCACATTTTCTAGCCCATCTTGCAGTTAGGGGCATCCGCACAAAAGAGTTTTGGGAAGGGATGTGAACTACTTAGGGAGCTGGCTCATAAAGACTTCATGAGCATTCGTCCACATTCGTTTTCCTTTTAGTTTGCAAAGATGGGCATGATCGTTCAGAGGCTGACAAGCTAATGAGGAAGAAGGCTGAGTCTTTTGTAGAAGTCGAACATTCACTGACTTAATTCTGTTAGTGTTATATTATCGTGTTTAAGCTATTTTATATATTTTGGAGACTACCTGTTATAGCAACTAGCTTACTGACAACTAGCAACTAGCCCTAATTTACATAAGTAGGTTGTATTGGTTAGGAGTGATTTTGCCGGAACGTGGAATCATCTCTTGACTTCCACAAAAGTCTCTCTTTGATCTTGGTAACCTAGGTGACATCTGTTGTAGAGACTTTAGATTCCTCTTTTCTCTCCTACAGCAAAATATGAAATTGATTAAAATGAAGAAGATAGGGAGATGAAGATAACAGAGATGTTTAGTGGCTCAAATACCTTCCATACATTTAAGAACATAATTTATGCCACTTTAGGACGGATGGATTACCTAAACTTGGCCATTCATAGCAGAGATCCCACACTTGGCTAGATGTCTGTGTAGATCTCAGACAGCAAGATGTTTGTTTGCCAACTTTTTAACACTGAAACATTTAACAAAACCCCAAATAATAAAAATGTTGATGGCAGCTGTATTTATGTAGCATTATATTGAATAATAATCACAAATGTTTGGCTTTCTGGAGACAAATGTCCACTGCAAAAAAAAATCATAGATGTGGGAACACCAGTGCCCTGCCTGCATACTCTTTAACCGAGAAATAAGTGTATGTAATTAGCTCAATATGGTTTAAAAGTGTATTATTGGCATAAAGCATGGGTCAGCACTTTCTTTTTTCTATAAAGGGCTAAGTAGTAAATATTTTAGCCTTTGTGAGTCAGACAATCTCTGTAGAAACCTCTCAACTGCTGTGGCACCCAAAGCAGCCACAGATAGGATATAAATGAACAGGAGTAGCTGTCTTCTCATAAAACCTTATTTACAAAAACAGACTCTGGGCTCCATCAGGCCCAGGTCCCCTAATTTGCTAAACCCAGACCTAAAGAATCTGTATTCTGTTTGTGTAGAGACAGATACATGTTTCAGTGGAAACTGTGCATCATTTAGAGCATATCCTTCAGGATACGAGTCCACCTCAGTGCATTACCTTGGAGTTGTTTTTGCAATTCTTTGTAAGTTACTGGTAATTGATAAATATGCAAACTCTGTCCTTTCTGATAGTGATTTCACTGACTTCCTTTTCTCATCACCTCCCCTCCAGTTTCGTCCCCATCTGTTACTGACCTCAACCGTCCTTTACTCCACATACATTTACACTGTCCCAGCCTCCTTTGGAGGGGTTGTCAGATCTGCCTGGCTCCTTCACATCACGTGAGTTAAATAAAACTTTTAACATGTATCTATTTTAAATCTCTATAGAGTGATGTGTGGAGGCTAAAAAAATAATACTTTTCTTCCCATCTTCTAATTTTTCTACCTTGCCTAATAAATTAATGGAGACCGATTAATAAGAGAATACCAAATTTTAATACATGTGCACAAAGAATTCTCATAAGCATGACAAATCCAAAGACAGTGAGGTACCACTGGGTATATACAATTTTGGATGAAGGAGAGAAAGGGAGGGACAAAGTCTTAGAGTTCAGAAGTGAGACGGGGTGAATCACAGGTAATTGAGGAAGAGCAGAACATACACGGCAGGCAAACTTTTGCTTCAATGGGACATGGGTGATCAGGTTACCAGGCCCTGGCTGGGCACCTTCCTATCTACCACACTTACTACAAATTAGGCTTAGGTAAATACGTTGAGATTTCTTTCCTGGAACAGATTTTTCTACCTGAATCTCTTCGGCAGGAAAAGGGAGAGGGACAAAGGGTTTTTGCTGATTCTTTTGTTCCTTAACAACCAGCTTAAAAGCAATACCCCAAAGCAACAATACTGGTCCCCGGAAGATGGTTTTATCTTTCTAAAAATTTTTTAGTTGTGTGTATGTGTGTGTGCACACTTAATGATCAGAAATTATTAATAGCTTGGAAATGAAGTTCTAACTGAAGGTTAAATCAAACTGGTTTTTGCAACCGGCTGTGGGCCTCCCCAGTCCCACACATAGTTAGTGACAGCATTGTGTTTACACAGCATTTTCAAAAGTGCTTTCATAGCCATTACCTCATAGGTTTCTTTTGACAGCTCTCCAGGCTTTGTTAAGGCAAATGATGATCAACATGTCATCAACGAGGAAAGTGTGACACATAGAAACTTCACAAATGAATTTCTGTGTCTCCTGGGAAAGGGAACGCTGTTGCCGATGACTGCTTAGCTGCTCAGTCACCCTACTGTCTGTCTTCCTGCCCATTCAGTCAGATGACTGTCCCTCCTCCCTTCTCTACGCCAGCCTTGCAATCAGCTTCACCACACCACCTTTTCTAAGCAGCATGGAGATAGAATGACAATTGAGCTCTGGAGTTTCCCTGGATTGCTTTGTACATTTGACTAGTAGAGGATGCATTCAAAAGTCAACAAAGATTTATTTTTCAAACTCTAACTCTCATCAGCAAGGTGAAGTGATAAATATTATAGTCTTATAATTATTAAGCTGATAGGCATTTTTAAAAACAGTCTCCTCAAAACAGACTTTGTCCTGGCCACACGGATGTAAGGCAACCTGACATGCACAAGACAGAGGTCCAATGAGAACAAGGACCTGCTAGCCCATGAGCAGAGCTTACAGCGGCAAGCTGAAATTCAAGGCAGGAAGACTTTTCAATGTTGTTAGTAAAAATTCAATGTCAGCATGGAGCAAACTTTAGGAGGGAAAACTCAACAAGAGAGATATCAGTGTCTGTAGTAGGGTACCTGTAGAAGCTGATTAAAGCTCTCACTAGGATCCATGCAGGAAATAAGCATGACAGAATGCAAACAGGAGAATTCAGTGTCACTGCAGCTAATGGCGTTGTCACAGAGCGTTTGAATCTCCCCCTTTTAAGCAGGGAGGTGGCCAGAAGATCACCACCAGATCTCACAGGGCTGCACTGCTGTAACAGTAGGTGACATGTCTGCATAGTTTTTTCAGAATAATTAGAGGGTGATTTTTCAGAGAAAGTGTGCAGCATTTCTGTTTTAGACTCTGAGTGTGATGGGGGAAATTTTTTAATAGATTTTCTTGCTCTTAAGGATACATTTCTACTAAGTTTGTTGGAGATTTAAAGGAAAGAGTAAGCAGACTGTAGACTTGAGACTGACTTCTCTGGAAGTTTCTCCAGAATCCAGTTTTATGTCATTGAGTGTTTTTATTTGCCTTTGTTTCTCTGTAAAGAGATAACTAACAATATATATGTCTGTGAAAAGCCATTAGAAACTTTGTTCTCTACAATATAAAAATACCATTTGTTTGCTGTTTTCCCCTCTAAGACTATTAAAGTGTTATATTTATAGTACACATTCATATATTCTAACATTCATACATGGCTAACAATTATATGAAATTAAAATTATAGTATTTCACTTTCTATTGGCTTAAGTCATCTTAACTATAAGATATTTAGTGTAACTTTTTAATTGTCCACAGACTATTAAGTGTCTAAAATTCTTTTTCTCTATTTAAGGATAAAATGAAATTCTTTATATCCTTGTTTGAGTTTTTTTCACTAGTAACGATAAGCTGACAAATACTTAAGTGGAAATTGAATGCATATGGTTTCAGGTCCACTGAGTCCAGCTCACAAAGAACTGTGTTTAAAAAAGCACTTTTTAAATTTTTATTAGAAGCACTTTGAATATCTTTCATGGATCCTTAGAGGAATCAGGAATAGAAAGTTCCAGAATTCCAGGAACACAGACAACTTGACCCTAAAAGGTAAAGTTACAACTAAGGGTTGGAAAACAGGAAATTCTAGATGGTTTCTGGCAAAACACACGGTGCTCCGCCTCCTCTCAGTGTGTGGTAAAGTTTCTCCCAGCTTGTGCATTCTTTCTAAGTCAGGAATTCTCTAAAGACAGAAATTCCCATTCCGTAATGAGAAATAGGAACAGCAGCAGCAATACCACCTTCATGAGGATGAGCAAAAAATACTGTTACTGTGCTTCCTCAGCAAAATATTGCTCATTTCAAAACCCACTTGGGGGCAGGACATTTCCCAGACACTGGGGAATCACCTTCCCAGTGGGAGGGAGGGAGCCATTGTTCAGAAAAGGAAGTGGTCCAGTGTGTGAATGAGCATGTTTGTGTCTTCTGTTGGATCAGCCCCAGAGCTGGTCTGGGCAGGGCTGTGCATCTTGGAAATACATGTTCCTTTGTGATGGTGGTTCCCTGGAGACAGTGAGAGCACAGAGCACCCCTCCTCTTCAGCCTGGAGGAAAACACCCAGGGACAACACCGACACCAAGAAGAAGGATAGAAACAGTGGGTGTGTTTGAAATTCCATTTGCATGAAGAATGCTGGGGAAAGCTGGCCAGTGATCATGACTGCTGAAAAACAGATTCCGCTGCTTATTGTTCTGCTCCCTGAGTAAGTTAGCAAAGAGATGTGGGTGTGTGCTGTCTGGAAGAATATTGACTTGAACAAAAAAACTTGGGAATCATTTTTCATTGTCAAAGAAAATATATGAGAAGTGATGAGATAGCTCCTAAAATTAAAACAAAATAAAAAAACCAAACATGTATTCTCTATCCCCCAATACATTTAAAACAAAAATTGGCTATAAGGTACCTCCTGGTGTAGTCAGCTTAGGCAGGCCAGGCTTCCTAAAACCTTGACAAATATTTAGTGTAACAACCCTGAGGGCTATTAAAAATGTAGCCAACCCTCCCTCCATCTTTCATTTAAGCCCACAAGGAATGTGGTGAACAAGATTTTGAACGTTACAATTTAACTGGTGGGCCCCAGCTTCTCCTCCTCCACAATAGGTCACCGTGAATCACAGTTTTTGTGGTTATGCTATTCAAACAGGCAGGCACTTGGTGGTTTGTCTTTTGTTTAATTTGCTACAAGATCACACAAGATATTTTGAACAGAGTTTCAGAAAGCATCTTGGGAAATCCACAAAAAACGGACTGAGTCATCTAACCCAAAACAGCCCATACCGCATCTGCTTGAATCTTGCTCTTTTGTCTCTCGGGAGAAAGTTCTCAACCTGAACCAGATGTAAGAACAAGGGTGCAGATATTAATTTAAGGTGAGACAAGAAAGCCCAAGGGAATATAAGGACTGGGAACCTGAGGACTTTTTCATTGTGAGGGGGAAGTACGTGAGATAAACCCGCCAATGGCTTTAGGATCTCAAGACTCAAACCACAGTGGATATGCTATTACGGAAAAATGGCTGTATTCGGAATCCGCTGCTAAAAATGACAATGATGGCGAGGTGCATGCATCTCCGTGTCATCTTATCACAAGATGCAGACCAAGCTAGTTTTTCTTTGTCTTTTTTTAAAGCTCAGGTTCAGCACATTTCTCTCTAAATTTGCAAAGCAGGTCGAGTTTCTTTTGGTCTGTGACCTGATCCTTACATTAGAGAAGGCATTATTTTGTTTGCTCAAACACAAACGCAGAGAGAATTTGACTTTTTGATTTATAACAGGATTGGATTTCAGGCTTCTAACAGTTCAAACTAGTCTTCAAAATAGAATCAAGAAGGAAAGGCGAAGAAACACAGTTAGTGAATGAGTTGTTTGGTGTTTGGACACTGTCTCTTTTCATAGCAGAGTCACATTTCAAGCTGGGAGGTGTTTCCCCTTTTCAAAAAATGCTTGTGAAATGCATGACTCATCATGCTATTGCAAACAGCCAAAAATGTTCTGCAAAGCACAGGGCAGGACACACCACAGCAAGTCGGATATTTTAGACACTTGCTGAGCCAGTTTTTCCCACTCAGGTCCAGAAACAGTGGCAGTAAAGGGTCCCTACTTTTATTCCCAAAGGTCGTTCCCCATCTTGAACACAAACGGGTCCAACAGGGAGAATTCCACAACACGTTCCATGACTGAAGTTCATATTCCGCCTCTAACTCTCCCAGTTGGCAGAGATCTTTCTCTATTTGAAGAATTTGGCCCAGAGCATGATGTGGGCAGGGGAGGGAGAGGAATACTAACACCTCAGTTACAGAGAGAGAAAGACAAACAGGTTTTTTCTACAGTGTGTATCCCAAGTAAGAAAGTGCTTAGTGTCTAGCTCCAAAAGAAAACAAACATAAAAACAAACAAACAAAAAGGACATCTTTCCTCCACACAGTCACAGACACCACCTTGAAAAATGGATGTTGGCCCAATGACCACAACACCTATGGCCCCAGTTTTGGCACACACAGATCGCTGGCCCAGTGCTGTTAGGGACCTGTGCTTTCCTGTTTGCCTTTATGTCAACGCAGCCATGCCAGCAATCCCTCCTCAGGGCGACTGATTTTAGCTTCGAGAACAGTAAGTCTGACTAAAATACCTCCAGCCAAGCACCACGTGCATTTAACTGTATCACCTTTATGGAGAACTGGATGCTGAAGGCCACCTTTAGTGCTATGCTGTATCTGCATTAGGGGGTCGTGCTATGATGGCATAGGGGTGTTGAAGAGCCATAGCAGACCACCCCTTCACTGGGACTTATGCTGCAACTCAATATAAGGGTGAGCTCATACCTATTGTAGAGTGAAGCCCAGAGAGGGGCTCCTGACTGCAGCCCTGGAACCAGAGTCTAGGTAGCAATAGAAACTTGACGGTATGGATATATACACACATGTATGTACACACACACACATATACACACATATATATACACATATATACACATATATATTCTGGTACAAGGTAGATATTACATTTCAATTTACTTTTATTTATTTTTTAACTAACCAATGAAAACCTTTTTAAAAATTTTGTGTCTCTGTGTGCAGTCCAAAAACACAGAATGGTTAATACATGCAATTGGGGAATCTTGTATCTCAGAACCAAGAGACAAGACAACATGATCCTGACTCAGGATGCACCGACACTAATGCCACCCACTGACCAGAACAGGGTCCAGAGTTCTTCCACACCTGTCAGCTGCTCTTACTGTTTTTCACACTGCCTCCCTTGCCCCACGTCGTGATTTCCCCTATTTGAATGGATTCTCCACCAAGACCCTCTCTTTGATCAAAATGTTTTTGATTATGCTCTTAGTCATTTTTTAAAATCCAAAAATGTTTCACTTTTAGGCATCCTGCAGTGCCTGGAAAACTGGAAGGGGGCATGCGGAAGCAGGAAGCCAGGCGCGCTGCCTGTTTCCCCACGACGGTCTTTTCGAATCTGTGGAAGCTGCCCCTGCCCTCCCGAGACGCACGCCAGGACTCACGGCGAAGACGGTGTGCCGTTCTTCGTCTCCATCAGTTACTGAAAACAGTGTTTTTCTTCTCATATCATAGACCCATTACTTCCAGGAGAGCATTTTTCTGTCTCAGTAAATGGCTTATCTCTGATGTTGAAAGAAGTAAGTAGTTGGTTTTATTTGGTATATTTCTTCTCTCTAGCTTGAAAGTATTAAATCATGAGCTAAATGCAATGGGGCACCTCTGGAGAAAACACTGTTTATTAGGAGACAAAGCTGGCATTTTGGTTTTCAAGGCATTCAATAGACTGCTAAAATATACTGACTAGCCCACAACCAGAATTACAAACCCTCAGCAGCAAATTTTGGAGGGGGATCAGCAAGAGGGGGGCAGTGAGAGAAGGAGAGGGACAGGACAGGCTGAATAAGGAAATCCTACACACATGGTTTGGCTGGAGGGAAGGTTCTGGAAACAAGAGGGGAGAGATTGTGTTGGAATAGTGCTGGGGGCAAACAGAGATGCTCTGCCTGTGGTGAATTTACAC
The DNA here is from genome assembly GCF_019186645.2 of Phyllostomus hastatus. Taxonomy (NCBI): domain Eukaryota; kingdom Metazoa; phylum Chordata; class Mammalia; order Chiroptera; family Phyllostomidae; genus Phyllostomus; species Phyllostomus hastatus. Next base: position 35,831,302 of record NW_025334028.1, read on the forward strand.
TGTTACCAGGGATGGTAACAATGAGAGAGTTTTATGAGGCTTGTTTACATATCCAGAAAATACGTTTAGCTTTCAGAAGCAGCATGCTGTGGTAAATGTCTGACATTCAGTTACTATCCCCAAAATAACTCCCTTCTCAATGGCTCAGGACAACCTCTTTTGTTTCAAGGTACCAAAAGCCATAAATCCATATTTAATTAGCATTGAATGAAATGCTAAGGATTATAGGATCTTTGTGCTAAAAATGAAACCCAAATGGGTCTGGCTGATTTATGCCTAATTCAGAGTTGTAGTTTAATTAAAATGACATACTGAATTTTTAAAAAATCTCTCTGGAGGATTCCTTCCCACATACAGTCTAAATTCAGTGTCTTCTGGCTTAGGAATCTCCAAGTTCCATTGTCACATTGCTTAATCTGTTTGTTCGCTCTTCTCCTAACAACTCACAGCTTGCTTTCTGAACTGGCTCGCTCCTCATTAAAGCACTGAATTTCTTAGTGACTCAAAGTTACAAAGCTAAAGTTTGCACACAAACACGTCTTTGCGCCTTACTGGATGACTTATCCGGCAGCTCTGTGAAGATTAATACCCCTTTACCAGGCTCATATCTATGGGAGAAGGTCAGTGTTATCTTTAAGTATAGGATATTGAGACAAAGTTACAAAGGAAAAGATAAATAAAATGACGGATTTTTAAATTGTGTCAGAGGGTGAAATTGAGATATTAATATGAAAGTAAAAATTTAATAGCACATCTGAAAAATGAAAATTTCCCATCAAAATCCTAAATTGTTATGCTATTGTTTACAAGGATAAAATGAATTCTTACAGATTAAAGCTTTTGTCTACTTCCACTCTTAGAAGTGCAAAACATTTTAAGTTAAATTAAGCTATAGAAACATATAATTTCACGAGCAGCTAATGAATTATTTTTTAAAGATTTTATTCATTTATTTTTAAAAAGAGGGGAAGAGAGAAAGAGAGAAACATCAGTGTATGGTTGTCTCTTGTGCACCTCCTACTGGGGACCTGGCCTACAACCCAGGCATGTGCTCTGACTGGGAATCGAACCAGCAACCCTTTGGTTCACAGACCAGCACTCAGTCCACTGAGCCACACCAGCCAGGGCTGAATTATTACTAAATAATTTTAAAAATTCACTTGTACTTTCATAGGTGCTCAACTTCCAACTACTGGGATGCCCAAATGCGTCATTTTTACTAAAGTGTGAGTTATAGACAATAAAATGCTGTATAACTACCCTGTGTGCAGCCATCAGTCCAAACAACATATGGAACACATCTATCACCCTGGAAGGTTGCCCTGTGCCCTTTCCAGCAAATTTCCAAAACCATGTGTGGCATTCTTCCCATCAGCTTTCCTTTGCTGGACACATGCATTGGAGGGTCCTGCGCTGCTGCAGGCCTCGGTGGCATGTTCCTTCTCATGGCTGCATGGAGGGCTCGGGCAGGGCCCTGGGCGGTGCTGGGCCTCCCCGGGATCTGGCCCACCGGGCCAATCCGCTCCACCATGAATGCCAGAGGAACCAGCCAGTGGCTCCAACTTCACATCTAGCTTGCTCCCCCTTCTCCCTCCTCCCCAGGCGTGAAATCAGCCAGTGTCTTCTCCACAAAGCAGGACTTCTCACTTCTGTGAGTCCCCGGATTTTTAGAAGGGTTTAAATCTTCTGATTTTGTGGACCGTCTGGTTATGTTTCACTATTAGAATAAGTGTGACTCCCTCCTATTATTTCTTATACTAACCAAAGTGGAAAGTCTTCCCTAAGTACCTGTAATATAGATGCGTATATATGACAGCTTCTTCACACGAAAATCAAAGTTTTTCTTTATTTTCCTTCCAAGCAGTTGATTAAGCAGCTATAGCAGTTACAGAGGAACACAGGGAGAGCTGTGAGAGTGGAGGGTCCTTCAGGATACCTTTTCAAGGAGAGCTGGTCCCTGTTCCCACAGCACAGGTTTCTCACTTGATGTGAGTTACCTTCTGAAGGTGACTATTTTATACCACCCTGGAATAGGTACTCTTATTTTGTAGGATCAGGGAGATTTGGAGATAAGTAGAGATTATCTGACTTAAGAAAATTTTTATTTTATAGGTGAGGCAAGTCATAGGAAAGGTCTTATAGGAACAGGTGCGTGGAGACTGTCATATCAGAAAGTTGAATGGGTTTTGAAGACTGAGTAGGAGTTTGCCAGGTAAACAGAAGTGGAGGTGGGGAAGAGTGTTCAGGCAGAGGAATCATGATGGGACAGGGTGGTCAGAAGCTGTGGAGTGCCAGGTTGACAGTACACATAACTACCCACACCAAATACACTAGGACAGCAGGCCTCTAGACACTGATGCAAAGTACCCACAATGCCTCAGCAACCTTTCCTTTCCTCTACTTGTCTGATTTTCCTACTTCCCCCTCTCTCTTCTTGCAGGAACTAGGGGACAATTCAGAATCAAACTCTTCCTTTTCCTGCTCTTCTAAACTGTACACATTTTAAAGGTTGGTCTGTGGTATTTGTTGTATTTAGGACAAATCTCACGTGGAATAGACACAGGAATCTTTTCATTTGTGCAGCAAATACCTATTGTTGACCTGGATGAGGCAGATGTGGCCCTAATTCTTTAAGATGGAGCATTATTACGTGAAGGAGTCAGACACCCGGTTTTCCCATAGCCTATGTTTTGTCAGGTAGAATGAGGCAGCAGTGGTGATGGAGACAGAGAGGACAATAAATGTAATGTATGAGTAAATTAGATAGTATATAGCATAAGAGAAACCTCATTTACATGTAAGAGCAACTATTTTATACAGTAATATTTCAAATGCTTGGTACAGAGGGAGGTATAAGGTTTAATCAGAAATTTTGTGATGGAGATTTAAGATTAAAGCTGACATGTATTTGTGATATACAGCTGTTCTCTTTGAAAAATGTTCCTTGAAATCAAGTGATTCTCAAATTCTAAATAGGTATTTCACCAACAGACCCCGTGTACACAAGAGGCGTGGGGACTGAGTGCACATCCCAATTTAATGCTTGGAAATCAGAAATCGGGGCAGGTGAATGTCTGGGCCCAGAAGAAAGGAATGAGCCCCAATCTCAGAGGCAGCCCCTGTGGTGTAACAGACTCCACCATCCACTTACAGGTGTGGCCTTTACAAGTCCCTCTTACCCCAGACGACGTCTGCCTCTGCAGAAGTGGGAAAGCGTGGACAAACTACCACTCTGTGTTATATCACATGCCTGTGTATTGCCCAGGCATTCAACCACTGGTGGTTTTCTCAGGAAACCTCCACTAAACATCTGACCGAAGATTTTTGACCAAGAGATGTCACATGTTTAGTCAATTAACTAACCGATGAACTAAGCCCCTGAGGTGTGCCGGGCACTGTTAGAGAAGAGGGAGATACAGAAACAGATGCCCCTTGAGAATACATTCCAGTAGGAAATTTATACAAGCCCATGTTTCTGCTGCTTCAACTCGAGGTTAAGTGGTTTCATCTGTCCATTGTCTCAAAATCTGTCAGGTGGTTGTGTTGAGAATTGGTTGTGTTGGTTGCTCCCATTTGCTCCACCCCTGCTCCATCCTTTCTCCATGATCACTATCCTCATCCCTGCCCTAAGAGGCTGACCCTTAAGGACAGGGTGAGCCAGCACCCTTGCTGGATGCTTCCTATTGGGCTTGGCCAAGGAGAGTCCTGGGGACAGGAGGATGTGGTACTTCTCTCTGGGTCTTAGGCTCCTGCCTTTTCATGATGGCGTCTCTTGGTTGAATGATCTGACTGGAATTCCAGTGGAACCTCTGACGGATATTCCAATTTTGTACTAGGTTTAGGGATCTTGGTGAGGAGAGGAGGGGTAAACTTTTGTCTAAGTTCAGAATCTGAGACGTGCTGTTGTGTAGATCATATTGCCTGTTGAACACAGTCACAGGAATGTGTATCGGTAAACTAGTGTACAGGGGTTAGCAAAAGTAGGTTTACAGTTGTGAGCATGGGGAACACAGAGTTTACTCTTATATTATTATTTATTAACTATTGTATTATTTTCTGCTTGAACAACTGTAAACCTACTTTTGCCCCCCTGTATGCCATCATCAATCTGTTCAAGACCAAATCCACAATGGACACATTTATGGGGCTAATTATGGGAACTGCATCTTTTCAAGTAGCTCCCACCAGGAAATAGGCATTTAGGAATTAAAAGTTGGTTTAATAAAGTCAGGGGCTCAATAAGCTAATATTCCACTGAAACTCTGAAAGTTCTGGGACAGAAAAGAGTGTTGTAAGTCAAAGTTGAAAGTAAGCAAGTTCCCCAGAGAGAAGATGAATGGCTAACCTATAAGGACCAGGAAAGAAAGATTAATGCATCATTGTGGTGGCAGACATAAATTGTTGAGTATTTGGATTTTATAGAGAGAGTGCAGAGAAGAGCCACCAAAAGGTCAGAAAAGAGCTTGGTTCTGTGGGTGTTATGAATAACACTGTTGTTGGCTGAGCAAGTGGCTGGAAGGGAATTAGAACCATTTACATGGGCCTGGGACACACAGGCAAGGCCTTGAATAGGTCCAGCACAACTTAAATGCAGAGAACTGGACTTGAGAGGCAGGTCAATTAAGATTCGGTATGGAGGCTGGGCCTGGGAACAAAGTCTCATGAGGAGAGTCTGAGTATCTCATCAGGGAATGTGTTTGCTAGTCACAGTAGTGGGGCAATTGGATCAAAACCCTTCAGGGAAGGTGGGAGACGACCTCTGCCTCCATCCTACTGTCTCTGGGACTGGAACGTATTTCCAAGAAGCCTTAATGGGTAAGTAGTTACAAAGAAAGGGATTGATGCAGCAGGCCAGCTGTTTGCATATGTGACTTTTTTCTTTGAACTCTTCCAGAACTCTGCTACAATTACCAACAAGGGATCTTTGGAAGAACAAGATCTTCGGGTAACTTGGATTCGAGGTCAAGCATAACTCTGCCTCATGGCCATGCAACTCTGGGGAAGTCCCTGAGCCTTTAGTTTCCAATGTGAAGTGAGTATGATGACAGTAACCTCACAGAACAGGTGCCATCTATCAAAGTCGGGGTGAGCCTGTGGATGCAGAGCAGGTGTCCCTCAAACATCAGTCTCATTCTGGAGACACCATCAGAGCAGGTTGAGTGATTAGTACAAATGCTTACCCCTTTCTATATCAACCCCTTACGCCCCACCTTCCCTCCAAAAGAAACTGTAAGTGCCTCGTGTTCTGGGTCACACTTCAGAAGTGTGCATTACCACAGGCTCTAAGGAAACATTTGTTGAACTGATGGCATTTCCACTCAGTCATCAGTTGACACTCACCACACCTTGGGTATCTGAGGAGATGGGCAAAGCACCCTCTCAGAGTCTGCAGGAAGCTGATGGGTTCATTAGAGTGCTCCAGAGCAGATGTTTCTGTCCTGGCTGCCCATTGCAATTTCCTGGGGAAGCATTAAACATTCCAGTGCCTCAGCCTCACTCCAGACCAATCAAGTCAGAGTGTCTAGGGGTAGGATCTAGGTAACAGCATTGACAAAGCTCCCCGGTGATTTCTCAGTGAAGTCAACTTGAGACCCACTGTTCTAGTCCACAGAATTATGGCTTCATCAAAATACCAGCTCAGTGGGCCCAGCTGGCTTCCCAAAAAGACTACATGATCACCTTTCACAAGTTATTAATGACAGAAGCCCTGAAATTACTCATTGGAGTGAACAAGTAGAATGTGACTTCATTTTCTCACTCATGAATTTTGACTTATAAAACAAATACATGGGAGAGGGTGTCTTAGTCCATTCAAACTGCTAAGACAAGATACTATAGACTGGGCGACTTAAACAACAGATACTTATTTCTGGGAGTCTGGAAGTCTGAGATCAAAGAGTGTGCAGGGCTGACTATTCTTGAGGCCTTTCTCCTTGGTGTGTAGAAGGCTGTCTTCTCCCTGAGTCCTTACATGGTCAGCCGTCTGTGTGTATCTGGGTCCTGGGACACCACACTTACTGGATTAGGGGGCCTCATTTTAACTTAATTATCACTAAATACCCCATTTCCAAATAAAGTCACATTCTGAAGTCCTGGGTTAAGGAGTCAACATATGAATTTAGGAGGGATGCAATATAAAATAATGACTGGATACATGAAAGAAAACATTCGTAATGATGGAATTGGGTGTGAAAATTCACTTGGGACAGTTTTGTTAGTTGTTAGTTAATGGACTTGGATAAGAATGTTAGAAAATTTATTAGGAAGCAGGTTGGAGGTGGAAACAATGGGAATTCCTTGGAGGTCTGGGATAGCTGCATTAATCTTAACCCTTGTCTTCCTGGGAGAAGACATATGTCAGCCTTTCTTCTAAGGAATTTGACAGGAGAGAATGTCGAGGATGACTGTTACCTCCCAAAGACTGCAGAGAAGAACGTGATGGTGGCCCTGAGCGTGAAGATTGTATTTTGCTTTCTTGTGCCACTCGATAAACACCCGAGTCAGCACTAGCTCAGGAAATACTCATGTGCTTTCCTTAATTGTGCTACATTTATGTAGTAAATTTACGTGTAATTGAAACCGGAAAAGACACCAGAGCTTGTGCTGCCTGTCACTACCAAACCCAATAAGCAATGACAGAGACTGAATCTTTATGGGCGCTTTATTCAGATGGCCGGACACCTAAGAAGATGGCAGGTTTGTGCCCTAAAAGAACTGGCTTATAGTGTTACATTTTCTTTCCAGGCCAAAGTTTTTATAACAGGAAATAAGCAAAGTATGATGAGGGGTTTTGAAACTCATGGAAAATTAGATTTTAAAAAATGCATTATTCTCGCTCTGGTCAGTTAAGTGTTCCCAGGGACAGGTGGTCAGCTGTCTCTCCCTGGAACACAATGGCCCAGATGCCTCCACTTGTCCCCAGGCGGTAACTGGAAGCAGTGCCCCATGAGGTTGGCCATCTCTTCCAGGAGCCAGGATGGGCCTTATCTGTAGTTTCTGAAACAAACGCTTTAACATATGCATTACTTACTGGGCTTTTGACTATTGACCTTAAACTAAAATCTTCTGACTCTTGAGTTTCCTATCATAATTAACTCTGTTGTAGATCCACTGAGGTCATCCAAGAGACCATCCATGGTGAGGTGGCTTTGGATGAAAGATGAGGTTAATCTAAAACTCAGAAGCTTTCTCAGGTTATTTATGATGAGTCAGCTAGATATTCCTTGCTTATGAGACCAGAAATGAAAAGGCAAATGGACTCTTAAGTGAACAATTACTAGTAGAAGTCAAATTAATGTGAAAAATTAGTAGTCCCTTTCTGAATGTGGGGGTGCTCAGGAAAAGTCAGTTTGAAGTCTCCATGTGGGTCAGATTCGGAAGAGGGAGTTTTAATAAAGGTCATGCATTGCTGTGCATTGCTGTCTGGGAGGCCCCTATTCAGAGAAGTCCACGGGAAGCCCTGGAGCACCAGTGAGCTGGGAACTGTAATAGCCCTTCCAGGAGGAGGAGGCGCTGCCTAGGAGGATCTCACCCAGGGGTTCACTCCTTGCTAAAGCCTGAGCAGGAGAAGGGGAGACTTTTCCCACTTGACCCCTGCATCCAGATCTTTCCTGAAAGTCTGGCTTCTTCTCACCAGGCTGCCCTGTTCGACACACAGAACCTCTTCAGGCCTGTGGCTCCAGCAACTTTGGAGGTGGAGAGGGCACTATAAAGCTGTGTGTCATGGGAAAATTCTGATTTTCCACTTTCTTTGTTGGGGCCGCAAAAAAATTCCTCTGGCTGTCTCAGTCCTTACTTCATCCTTTCTCCTCTGTGCTCTATCATGGAAGGTTCTGAGGGTTTATTAGAATCTATACCAATTAAGTATTACTGGTTGATACCAGCCCATTATATCATCTGACCCTCAAAACACGTGGCTGAAGTTCAAGTTCTGTATTTTCTGACTCCAAATGCCAGGCTTGCCAGGCCACTTGTTTACCCCTACCCCAGCTCCAGTTTCCTCTACCACCTGGTTTCAAAGAAAGTGAGTCCCAATCTTACTGTCACCACTGTCCACATGTGATGGAAATTGATTGGCTTAGTATCACCTCCCTTATATCCTCCATGGATGCTCCTGGTTATTAGAGATATTCTGTAATTAAGGACAGAAGCACAACACTATGTGCTTATTTTTATGAGGCTGTTGCTACTCAGAGACTGATGAGTAAGCTTATGCCCAAGTCTTAACCTAGGAAGTTTCCTTCTTGCAAGTAAACAAAATGAAGGAAGGGGGCTGTTCTTTTCAGGAATTGCTCCAGGCCATGAGTTTATGCAAAGTAGTAATTATAGTTTCAACCCCAGCATTTCCAATGACCAAGCCTTTGGAATGTAATCTTCACAGGGACCTCCTTCAAACTCCAGGATAATAATCATTTGTGATCATTAGCTAGCAGCCTCTCCTTATCCCTGAGAGCTGGGTCAAAGAAGTTCTGAGTTTTTGCCTACAGGAAGGGGGTCCTTTGGTGAAATCCCTCCTCTGTTCTGGCTGCCATTTCTGCATCTGAGAAATGAGACTCTCCTGCTCTACCTCCCACCGCTTCCACTCTGCCCAAAAGCCACCTTCTGGGATACACGTTCTCCAAGGAGGAGCAGTATCTATTTTTGCATCTTCTCTTCCTCTCAACACCTAGCCCATGTGGCTCTACATATATGGCTAATCATTTAAAATAACTTAAAGAATTGAACACTGAAGACAAGCTCTACTGCTCACCCCCCAACATGTATATTTTGAGTATTTTGTCAGAAATGTCAAGATTTTATGCATTGCAGTATGTGCCTGTGTTTTATTTTGGGATTTTATGAAATCTGTAGCAACTAGTTTCTCACAAGTCTATTTTGTGCTGAAGAACCTGTTATTTTCCATTTCTGTGATTTCTTGGGACCTACCTTTATCATGACTGACTTCGCTCCCAGGCTGATATTCCCACTTTCCATTTGCGGATTCTGTTTGCTGCTGTCTTTTGGGCTCAACTCAGTCCTTTTTCTTTCTTTCTTTTTTTTTGCTATTTGGTAAGAAATCAAGGACAAATTAGGCAGATGCTATAGGTTAAGAGCTATAAACATGATTTAAATAGAAAAATGTTTTTACTGCAGGGAGCAAGAGAATGTGTATATAAAGATAATGTTAAGAATGTAATTGCATATTTTAATAATGCCTGAAATGTGTGCATTCCTGTCACTGGGGTCAGTGATAGAATAGAAACAGGTAGAGTAGGACCCTCTAATTAGATCACTGTTAGCACAAAGGAAAAAAGTGGAATTATTTGCATAAAGAAAGTGACTAAAGGATGTGCACTCTTTCTCTCTGCAACCCTGTCCTCGTCCCCAGAACCCTTTTTACTTTATTCAACCACTTTTGAGACCTTGGTCAAATTGTTCATTGAGATATGACTCTCCCCTAGCATCTCTTACAAAGAATTACATAAAAGAAATAAAAATTCTGTTCTTCTGAAATTAGGAAGAACATGATGAATATTGGGAAGGTTTGAGATAGACAATCTAATATGTGTGAAAAGGCTTCCCTTTTCAAAAAAAATAGCCTGCATTAATTAAAATTGCTGTGCTCTATTCCTTAAAAAGTTTGTAAGCTTACTTAAATGGGACAGAAAAATAGTAAGCTCAGAAAAGTCCACAGATCCTCAGAGTCACCTCCTCAGAAAGCCCCTGGAGGTGCTGCTGGGAGGATTTGTTTGCTGCAATTAATAGGATATTGTGACATCACAGACCCTGGTGAGCAAGTGTTGCCAGCAGAGATTACCTTCCCCTGTCTGGTGGCATGGCCTAGCAGGCACCCTGTGGCACTGGTCTCACCTCCCATTTGTGCAGCCAGGACCTGCTTCTCTGAGGAATCTCCCTGGTGGGCACCCCAGGACAGGGCCTCCTGGTTAGCCTCCAGATTCTGGAAGTACCTGCCTGTGTGGGGACTTGGGAAATGTTTTTAAGCCTCCCACTTCTTTGAGTTCCTCTTGTTCTCATCATCAGGACCAAATACTCTATTTCTGTGCCCTTTCATGCCCATTTTGCTTTTCAAATTTTCAAATACATGGCATTTTGTGCCCTCCTCTCTTAAACGTAGAGACCAGGTTCACAAGTCACCTGCTTGACACAATGTCATCACATGGTCTTCTCCACCTGCCAGGTCTGTGATCACAGACCTGGCACAGGTTTTGCTGTGCTACAGTGAAGTTGGGGCCACTGTAGTGACACCTCTGGCCCACCTGCCCCACTTTTTATGTCTTTGCTTTAATAGGGCATCTTAGGTCTTGAGAGCATCACAGCAGCTGTTATTATAAAATAAATTCAGGAGTAGACCTTGTGTGAGATTCTTAATGCTGCATTCATAGTTCCTCATCAGGCTAGCATTGGATTACTGACCTCAAAGGATAGTTGTTCAAACAAAGATAGGAACATTTTCAAATGAGATTCTTTAAAAAAAATGCTTCCAATAAGCTTTGCATACTACATTTCTCTTGGGATAATATTTAGCAGAGTTGCCTAGTCAACATAAAGGACACCCTATTATTTAAAATGCCCTGAATGCTTAGATATCAAGTATCTATTTGAAATGTTATAAACACAGAAATTGCAAGTAATAGATTGGGTTATTTGATTCAAGTGAAGACCAATGCTGATATGCAAAATGCCTTATGTTTTTATGTCTGGCAAGAAATATGCTTTCCTTCCTAGGTGAGTGAGGTTTCTGATGAAAATCTTCAGATCACAGCAGTGAGGTTAAAGTTTGGAAGCTCTTTGGATGATTCTGATCAAAATGATTTCCATTCAGGTATATTTTGTTTGAGGAAAGGGGATGGGCAGAAGGTAAAAACCAACCACCAACCAACCAGCCAACCAACCAACCCACAAACAAGTATATGTGAAGCAACAGGAACGTTCTTTCACTGCTGGTAGGAACATAAAATAGTGCAGCCACTTTGAAACAGTTTGGCAATTTCTTGCAAAACTAAACATGCTCTTATCATAGGATCCAGCAATCAAGCTCCTTGGTATCTACTCAAAGAAGTTGACTACTTAGGCCCACACAGAAACCTGTACACAGATATTTATAACACTTTATTATAATAGCCAGAATTTGTAAGAAACCAAGATGTCCTTCAGCAGGTAAATAAATGGTAGTCCACTCACACAATGCAATATTATTCAGCACTATAAAGAAATGAGCCATCAAGCAATGAAAAGACATGAAGGAACCTTAAATACATATCACTGAGTGAAATAAGCCAATCTGAAAAGAATACATATTGTATGGTTGCAACTCTATGATGTTCTGGAAAAGGCAAAACTATTGAGACAGTAAGAAAATCAGTGGTTGCCAGGGGAGAACAAAGGGGTGAACAGGCAGAGCACAGAGAGAATTTTTAGGGCAGTGAAAATATTCTTGATAATATCAAAATTATGGAGACACATTTACATTTGTCCAAACCCACAGAGCATACAACATCAAGAATGACCGTAATGTAAACTATGGACTCTGAGTGATGATGATGTGTCAATGTAGGTTGATCAGTTGTAAAAATGTACCACCTGGCAAAGATTGATATTGATGAGGGAAGGCTTTTTTTGTTTAGGGGCAGAGGGCATATGGGGAATCTTTGTACCTTCACTTCAATTTTCCTGTGAACCTAAAATTGCTGTAAAAATAAAGTCTTAAAAACGAAGATTGTGCTGGACGCTGCATGAAAGCAGGAGTAGTTAAGAGGCACTTGCTCCTGCTTGGCTCTGAGCAAGGTGTCCTGACTTATCCTGCAGCCCAGGTGCAGTTTCCCACCGCACCATCTCACCTCACCTGAATGAGGCACTTGGGCCTTTTTTTTTTCCAGCTGTGGATCAGCAGAAATAATTGATCACAGGTGTCTCTGTAATCAGGTTTGTCTAGGAAATGTCACAGCACACATGGTCTTGAAGTTCCACCCATCCATGGAAAGGAGTCTCCAGCAGCCTTGAGGGAAGGCTGGACACTGTCGCTTGAAGAGTTAAATCTGTGAGCATGTGGCCCTCTGCTTTATACTTGCTCAAGGATGTGCTGTCTGTCCTCAGCGTGTTTATCCGGGGCAGGGGGTTGTGTTGTGTGTGTTTTCATTAAGTATATATTTAAGGTCCCAGTAGTTTATAAAAAAGAAAACAAACAACAAAGCAAAACCAAACTTCTGCTGTCTGGGAGTCAGGGCGGTACCAGCCAAACATCACCCAGTTTAAACCCTGTGGCCTGGAAAGAAGTCAAGAGCTGATGAGGAGCACAAGGGATCTGTCTCCATGGCAACCGTGGGTTTTCCCAGGGGGTTCTTGCATGGCAGGGATTGTGAGAAGGGCTGCAGATGGGGGTTCAGGGTCCTTCTTTTTATCCTTTTCTGACCTTGAGTTTAAACTGGTGACACTGCTCCCTATGTGAGCTCTTAGAGCTATATATTCATGACACCCCACTTCCTGGGCTGGCCAGTTTATTCTAAGTCACTTAGAAAGAAAAACCCCCCTATATATTTTTAACCAGATACATTGCCAGGTGTGAAGTGTGAGGTGTTGCAAGGCAGTGAGAAAGAGGACTTTGTCTTCCGGAAAGGGAACCTTTTGCAATGACATAACAGAGGAGACCACGATGCAGAACTGAATGGAAATGCATCAAACAGGCCCTGAAGCCCAGAGAAGCAGGTGACAGAAGGCATTTGCTGCTTGACTGGCTCATCTGCTGACAGACCAGACCTTCCTCAGGTGTACCTCCCCTGCCCTGATTCCGGGCTCTTCCTTGACATTGTTATTGTTGCAGCTGCTGCAAGTTGCTGAGGGAAGACTTGCCTGGAAGGAGGGACACAAGGACCTCTCTGCCAGCTGCAGCTCTCCACCCTCATGCACATCATAGCAAGGCCCCAGTGGACCCGTTTCACTTGTAAAGTGTGAATATGATGGGAAAATTCTGGCTTCAAATGTAGACAGGTTTGTCCTGGGAGGTGGAAACTTGGTTCTGGCATAACTCAGGGTGACAGACTTACATACTCCATTGTGACTTAAGAGAGCTGTCAAAGCCCAGATCCCTCCAAACCCAGGCAGGGCAAGGCAATTAAGACTGGGGAGGCCCATGACTAAGGATATGTGCCCTCCAAGCTAAGCCCAATAGCTGGCATTCATTGAGCCCACATTCTGCATGAGGATCTATTCAAGAATTTCACTTATTTGCTTACTTAATCCTCCCTCCAAATCTATGAGGTAGGTGCTATTACTAATCCCAGTTTAAAGATGAAGACAGAGATGCAGAAAAGTTAAGTGATTTTTGAGGATTATATGGTTTGTTAGTAGCAGAGCTGGAAGCCAGAGCCAGGTCTCTCTTTGGTGTCCACTGTCTTTGTCCATTCAGGCTACTAGAACAGAACACCACACACTGGGTGGTTTAAATGACATACACTCATTTCTCACAATCTGGAGGCTGGAAGTCCAAGATCAAGGAGCTAGCAGATTTAGTGTCTGGTAATAGCTTGCTTCCTGATTTATAGATGGGTCTTCTCACTGTGTCCTCACCTGGCAAAGGGAAAGGGAGCTCTCTGGGGTCTTTTACAAGGATCACGAGGGCTCCACCCTCATGACCTCATCACCTCCCAAGGGCCTCCCCTCCTAATACCCTGTGGGTTAGGGTTTCAACATGGGAATTTGGTGGGGGGGTGGTGGCACACAAACATTCAGTCCACAGCACCCACGCCTACATTTGAGCTGTACTGCCTCTAGGGTCTGCATCTGAGAGTGCATGTTGAGGTGAGATGGTTGAACAATAAGATCATGGAAGAGTTTGATGAAGACAGATGAGGGGGTTATCTACAAGGACTAAACTGGCTTCTCAAACAACTCATTGACATATGGCATTGATGATGGTAAGGATGACGAGAAGTTGGCACAAGACCGGGCTCAATGGTTGGCACAATAACTGAAACTTAAAAACAGAAACAAGAGTGCTGAACCCAAATAGGCATGGGCTAACTATTGTTCTCCAGGAAGGCAGAGGTAACTTCATTAGCTGTGGTTAGGGTAGGAAAAAGAATAAAATTTTACCACAGGCATATGATGTGATCTTAAGAGATGACTGGAAAAGAACAGATGACAGAAAGCAAAGCTGTTCACCTCCTATGTCACTTGCCTTTTCTTCATAAAAAATTAACCTTCAAGCTAAAAAGGGTAAAATTCATTCCCTGTGAGTAAACTGAAGCCCAGATAGGAGAAATGATAGCAAGCACGTGGCCAACTTTTTTGAGTTACAGACTCAGAATGCTAAAAGATTGTGCAGAAATGCCAGTGACATCTTTCCTATCAAATTCTTGGAATTTGGAGAAAAAGAGCAAGGTGCCAGAAGCTATAAGGCTTTTGATTTTCTCCTGCCATGGACAGCTGGAAGTTAGTGGGTATTTCTAGGTTGACCATGGGAGGGACAGCACTGGATAATGTGGCTTAGTCGATATGGGGTTGAAGTATATATTTTGCCATGAATTCCAGGTTGGATGAGAGCAGAAGCAAATGAGAACAAATGCTGGGAGAACTAGGAGGGGGCTGAGGTAGAGGTGGCTTCATGGGCAGGGAGCTAGCACCATCATGACAGTTCCTATTCTTATTAAGGTCCCATATCCAGTAGGGACCCAAGTCTAAGAGAGGTACTCATCTAGGAAGATCAGTCTCCAGGAAGGTCCATCTTTAGGATGACCCTATCCCCAGGATGACCCTTTCCCCAGGAGGACCCCAACCCGTGGGATGTCCATCTGCAGGTTTCCCCACCATGATCCCACACCCTCTGTGGGTTGGGGTAGAAAGCCCGTGAGGAGGGGAAATCGACTGTACTACTCACTCCCAACCAGCTCCTCACTCACATTTTGCACCAAGCCCAGCAAATGGTATCTCCAGCCCTGGGGTAAGAGGAGAGATGATGAAAACTGTGTAGTGACTCAGTATGATGGTTGATTAGGACTAAATTGTGTTCACACCCAAGTCTACTTGAACTAAAATATAAGATGAGAATTGCTGAGTCAGTCAAGAAACACTGAAGTCAACACTCAAGTAGAAAGTAGGAAGAATTGATGTAGAACAGTAAGAAGAGAAATCAAAGTACGTTTCTCCTGGAAAATAGTGGATGATGAGGCAAAAACCTTCTTGAACAGCATACCCACTACTAAATGCTTAGAGCACCCCTTGATGCAGTAAGTCAACATAAGTGACAGTAATAAAACAGGTTCATCCAGGACCAAATGGGTAAAGTCCAAGTTCACAGTCTGCAACTGGTCTGGTTTTATTTAATGATCAAATCTATATCAGAAGAATGTGTGAACTGCATATCTTTTGGGCAATCCTCCAGAAATATTATTTCTCAAAATCAGGTTTTTAAAATAATTTGAAAAAACAAATACTTTAGGGGCATGGTGCTGGTAATGCTGGAGATATCACTATCTCCTCATGGAACTCACAGAACTCGTGGACTGTCCAAGACTCTGACTACCATGGAAACCACCTCTCATTTTACAGGGAGGTGGACAACAGAAAGCTACAGACAACAGAGACATTTATCTTAAAAGATAATTATGGGTCAATATATCCATAACACACTAATAAATGAATAACTCAAGCTCAAAAGTGTACCTTACAGAACATAAAAATAGAGTTTTGAAGTTCTACTTCCTGGCTAAGAGTCCATCTTATATCCTTAAGCAAGTTACATGCCTGAGCCTCAACTTCTTCATTTATCGACTGGTGAAAATATTAGTACCTACATTTTCAGAAGTGTTGTGAGAACTAAGTGAGATGCTATGTAAAAGAAATTCATTCTATCATAAATCAGAGCACATCATGTATGACCCACAGACTTATGTGTAACAGTAGGATTATAACAACTCAGTCTGCAACATTTAAAAAGTATCAGGAACAATTGTTCATGTGGACACAAAATAATCTCAAAGTAATCTCCATAATGATCCACTTTCAAGCGGTGTGGCTTTCCAATAAACTTCTGAGGGTAAATAACTTGCCAGACATATCTCTGTTTAACCAAGTGAGTCAATCTGCTCCACAGACGTATCTGGCACAGAAAATTCAGTGTTGGTTGTAGAGCAGCTGTAAATCGCTCTTTTCCTGGCTCCTGCAGGGAGAATAGCTTCATCTCTCCTCTGGATGCAGCGATCCAGGGGCGGTTGGGGGAGCTTTTAGTTCATTCAGAAGCACTTTTGAATCAAGATACAAATTAAAAACCAAAGGGCAGGAAGGTAGTTTTGTTTTCCTGACCCCAAATCTGTCTGGAGGCAGTTCCAGTTGCCCTACCTCTCCCTTTTATAAAAAAAGACACCGGTTCTCTGTAAGCTAGTCCCCTACAACTGCTACGGAGTTCAAGCAGCTTGGACAGCTCTCCTGATTCACAGATGTTCCATGGAAGTAGATTATATGATGACAAACTGAGTGTGGCCTAGATCTGGTAGTGTTGTTTGTTTGCTTTATCACACCATCATACCTTACTTTGTAAAGTGGTGTGTATTTAATAGAAATAAAAAATCCTGCTCTGTTGGGACACTCAGCATTATTTGTAATGACTCTTGTTCAAGTCAAATGAAGCCATGCTTAAGACTTCAAACCTTGAAATTACATCTACCTAGGTTAAAATTATGATCTGACAAATTTGCAGCTGTAATTTTTCTTGAGAAGTCAAGCTCAGTTTTACTGAAGCTCAGTTTCCTTATCTATGCAATGAATGTGACACTAACTGTCAGTTTTTGTTGTGCAGATTAAATAAAATAATTGTATTAAAGCATTTAACAGGTCTGGCACATATTAAGCACTAAAAAGGGAAAGGTGTTATTATTATCATTTTGATCCTGAGTTTAGAGTACCATTTAGTAGCCTGAGAGGTAGAGGCTGTAGTGGACTAGATTATATGGTACACTCTCACCATAATGCATCTTAACACCAAATGATGTTGAAATGATACTGAAGCTTTACAGTGTGTACTCAATATGTGGGAGCTACTATTACTGTTATTGTCCTCATTACTATTATTATTACTCAATCTAACATGGAAATGGGTTTTCAGGAGTTTAATTTCATTTTAAAAATTGGAATACAATTACAATGCAGACATTAATTCTACAGCATGAAGTTATATTATTCTAATTGGATATAAAGAGGTACATTATTCTGGGAAAAAATTTGTACAATACTAGAAGCCAGAACTGGTTGTTATTTATTGTTATAATCTGAGCAACAGAGACACTGAGTAGCTCTGTACATTTAAACATCGTAACAGTTGCCTTGGTAGAGTGGTTCAGTTGGTTGAAATTGTGTCCTGTACACCGAAATGTTGTGGGTTCAATCCCCAGTCAGGGCACATAACCTATGTTGTGGGTTTGACCCTCAATGGGGGTGTGTACAGGAGGCAACTGATTAATGTTTCTCTCTTTCTCTCTCTCTCTCTTTTCCTTCCTCTTTCTCTAAAATCAATAAACATATCCTCAGGTGAGGATTTAGAAAAATCCTAACATTGAGGGATAACATTATTTAGAAGGTGTTAGGAGCACCAAATAAATGTCTGAAATGGAGATGAGAGGAATGGAAAAGCTGCCCCTCTTAAAGCACAGATGTAATCAAATGGGATTTGCTCAATGATGTTTAGGCTTAAATTTATACATAGACAATAATTGAATCAGCTGGATGATTAGAATGTCCTCTGACAAAACAAAACAAAACAAAACTACCTTGCATTTGTAACTCTGATACAATCTAAACTATCTATCCCCCACTTTCCCCACTAAATCAGTAGTTTGTAAAAAGAATCTTTAACAGTGCAAGATTTCTTGGAAACACAATTATCATGTTACAGCCAGAATGTTATCTCTGTTGTTTTGAAAATCAGACATTGTTTTCTAGGAACATAATGCAAACAAACTCTAAATAAATAAATTTTGAATATCTCTACTTAGGTATGGGGAACTGAATAATACAAGCTCTGCATTTGTAGATTCCAAGTTCTAATTTTCCTAGACTGTTTTCTTTTGGAGCAGCTAATTTCTACACCAGAATTCATAAAGAGAAGTTCCTGCGGTGGAGTTAAATAGTATCTCACAGTTGGTTGTGAGGTAGACTTTTCAAAGCACTTTCACATAAAACATCTCATTTGGTCTCATAACAATGACGATGTCAGGACAGGTTTCATCATCTTCATTTTCATGCGAGGAAATGAGAGCTTGGAGAAGTTAAGGGACATGCCTGTGGCTACAACATCTCTCTGGTGCCTCCATCCTTGGACGCTTCTCCCTCCAAGCCTTTCATTATAGTTTTTAACTCCTTGCTTGTTTGTTTGTATGAGGAGGCTAATCTTTCTGGGCAGTTTGAGTGTCCATTGTCTTGCCTAGGAATACATTACCTTTCAGAACATTTCAATGAGAATTAAATGAGGCCATAGTGTAAATTCTCTGCCTCATGAAATAATCTACTCCAAAGCTCAGAACTTCCAAAAATCCAACTCCTATCTCAAAGCATGGATGGTAAAATAATGGATGAAAACTGTTGTCACTGTTTCTGTTAATACTGGAAAGTGAATCACACCATTTCCAAGGAGCCAGAGTAGCTACCACAGACTGTCTCCTGTGTAGCAATAAACAGAACACGGAGTTAGCCAGCCCATAGTTCTATGTTTTCCGTAGTCCTGGTGCTTTTACCTCTGCGCCGCTGAACCAAGACTTCCTTAACCAGCCACATGGAGAGTGAATTATTTTGTTCTTGTTAGAAGTGTGTGACCATCACAGAGAATTTTGCATCTGTTCTCTCCTGGCTTTGCTTGAATCATTGCCATCATGTTGTTTTGTTAAATAAAAATACATTCTAAGTCATTAACTCTGAGATTTATCAGGGTGTTTCCCAGTAAAAGCACATTTTCAATCCATGGGAAAGAAGGTTGTGGATGAAACCACACTCATGACTCTGACTCATGTGGCTTTTCCAGGTGGAGGAAGCGGTGAAAGGGGTAATTGTAGTACGGCTGTTCTTAGTGCATGCAGCCTAGCTGAGTTCCAAATTCATGATCAGAACAGAGAAAGTGGCTTCTCATCTGCATTTGAGCAGCGATTATTTCCTCAAGAAAGTGACTTTGTGTTGCTATTCCACTGGGGGAAAAGTAAGCAGTCTCAAAATTAGTCATAGATGCTGTGTGATATTGAAGTCAAATTAAGCTGCGTTCATAAATCAGTCATCACCTTGGTTTGGCTTTAATTTCTTTTTTCCCACTTTAGGCACTGAAACTTGAAGGAAACCTTTGGGTAAGGGCAGGGAAATGGAGAAAGAAAGAGAGACCCTCATAGGTACTATAGGAGAAAGGTCAGCCAGGGGGTTCCACATACAGACTCTGAGACCAGCAGCAAGAGACTTACCCTCTGGCTCTCAGTCTCCTTACCAGTGATATAGAACACTGAAAACTAATCTGCAAAGGTGCCCTTCACACTAATGAGGTTAATGTTATTAGGGCTGTTACAATTCCAAGACACTTCACCTGAATGTGTAGGGTAGCAGTCAACAGAATGGCCCTTCATAATACCTTGCCAATTGCTCTAAATAAAATAAAAGTACAGATGTGACTCACTTATGAACCCACATAAATAGATCTGTTTAGACTGAAAACATGTTCAGCCACATTTACTCTGCTATTTTGGGAAGTCAGTGGGGAGTTCGCCTAAGAAAGAGTTTACATCCTCTGGGCAGAAAGGCAACTGCATCAACCCCATGCCCTTTAAATCAATTTCAAGTCTTGCAGGATATATGCTAAAAAGCAAAACAAAACACAAACCTCTTTCTAAAATTCACGGAGAAATGGAAAAAAAAGACCAACTAGTACAAATGAAAACCCTTGATTTACACCCAAGATTGAAAAGGAAGCTAGAAGTGCTGATCCTCCTGTCATTTCTACCCACGTGCAGTAAGTGTATGGATGTTACAATTTCATTGTTACAAAGCCCAGAGAGTGAAATGCTAATGGGGTGTTTGGGACCTGGGTTATCCAGGCTTTCCCATGAGGCAAGGGTGAACCCCTCTATGCATCCTCATTCAAAAACAAGTCTCCAATAATAATACTCCACACCATAAATGCTTCTTTTGTGTCTTTGTTATTGTCAGTTTTGTGTTGGTTTTGTTTTTTGTTTTTGTTTTTTCTGATTATAAAAGTAATGTGATCAACACAGTTCAAGTTGGGTTATATAGTCAAGCATGATGAGGACAGCAAAAATTTCTCCATCCCCAAACCCCCAAACAACCACCATTAATGTTGTTTCCTGGCTTGGTAAAGAGCATTCTGAACATTTGCTTCCAGATGCACTCAACACCAGTGTCACTGTGGGTGACAACAAAGGATGTGGTCCCTTTGTGCCAGCCATGAATGCAGATAGCATGGCAGGAGATAGAAAATGCCAGTGTCATTACAACCTGTCATGAGAGTCAGGAAGAAAATAACCATGGTGTCGAGAATAAAGGGCAGAGGAAGCAGGCATTCCTGGAAAGAAGGATAAGGGTGGGTCCTTCTGGGGAAGCAGCATCTAAGCAGAGGCCTCAGGAATAAGAAATGGAGAATGAGCTTTCCAGGCAGCTGGAGTTGTGAGCTGAGTATCAAAGACAAACCCAAAAGAGGGTACAGCTTGTTTAGGAGTGCAGCCAGGGGCCTATAGTGCTTACAGAATAAATGGAGAGTGGCAGAACATGAGTTTTGAGATGTGAATAGGTATGGTCACATCTTTCAGGGTTTTTCAGACATTCGTAAAGACTTCCTTTTTTCCTTTTTTTCCCCCTGGCATAACATGGAGCCTTTAAACAAAGGAGAAAATGATCCTTGGGCTTAAGTAACTGGATAGATGACAATCTGGTTTACTGAGATAAAATGGCTGTGAAAGGTAAGGAATGGAATAGATTCAGGGGCTAAAAGGCTGGTTTCCCCATACTGAGCTGATTTTAGGACACTTGGTCAGAAATGGTGTGTGTGTGAAGGGCTGCGAAGAGTTGGGAATTGAAAGGAGAGAGTGGAACCACACGTAGTTGTTTGTGAGTCATTAGCCCATACAGGATACTTATCATGATGAAGATGGGTGCACACAAGAATAGAGTGTAGACAAGAAACAGGGAGGGAACAGAGCTATCCTCTGAAAAGTCAGCATTTGGAATTCAAGTTGAGAAGAAGCCACTGAAGAGGCAGAAGAATGGGCCAGACAAGAGGTGGGAAGTCAAGAGAGCTTATTATCACTGTCACTGAGAGAGAAGTTTCCATGAGGGGAGCTGTCAAGGGTGTACAGTGACATGAGACCTAGAGGAAATTGAAGGGAGATGAACAAGGCAGATACTTGGGCCTCAAAGTCATCCCAAACTGTGGACATCACTTGCTCCATATTCAACCACAAACTACAGATTTTGTCTCATTATTAATGTTATGGGTAGCTGTCCATCCTCATCACTCTGTTGCCAGTGCACCAGCCACCTAAGTTACTAGTCAGCTCCTCTTGGCTGAGATTCACCCAGCCTGGCCCCTCCAGGGCACTTCCAAACTGTGTCAGAGAGAGGAACACTAAAAAACACCTGCTGAGAATGTCATTCAAGTGCTCAAAACCTGTCAATGCCCTGCCTAACTTATCCCACTGTCTTTCAGGATAAAAGTCAAGCTCCTTAGTTTAATACACAACTTTAATACTTAGCTTAATATACAAGGCCACTGATGAGCGTTTAGGTTATTTCCTGGTTGAGGCAATTGTACCAAGACTACTATGAACAGTCTTACATGTATCGTTTGTTACTATGTGTATCTGCTTTTGTTGGATGTATAACTGGGATGAAAATCAGAGATCTAAGTAGTCTATTTTAGAGGACAAGTAAAGAAAATTCAGTGAAACACAAAAAGATTAGAAGTGAGGAATTAATAACAATCAGAACAGTTATTAAAGAAATATAAAGTAGGCAGTAGAGGAAATTGATAAATCCAAAATCTGGTTCTTTGAATCAACTAAAAAAAAAAACAGACAAAAGCTTAATGATACTGATTTTAAAAAGGAAGGAAAAAAGTACAAACACATATTATTAGAAATGAAAGTCCTGGCTGGTGTAACTCAGTGGACTGAGCGCGGGCTGAGAACCAAAGCATCACAGGTTCGATTCCCAGTCAGGGCACATGCCTGGGTTGCAGGCCACGACCCCTAGAAACTGCACATTGATGTTTCTCTCTCTTTCTCCCACCCTTCCCCCTCTAAAAAAATAGATAAATAAAATCTTAAAAAAAAGAAATGAAAAGGAGGGGACATCACTAGAGATCCTGAAGACATTAAAAATAAAGACATGTTGTATCAATGTCCTTCAGTGATGTAACAAATTACCACAAATTTGATGGCTAAAAACAATACAGATTTATTATCTGACAGTGCAAAAGATCACAAGTCTGAAATTGGTTTTATGGA
This sequence comes from Phyllostomus hastatus, assembly GCF_019186645.2. Classification (NCBI taxonomy): domain Eukaryota; kingdom Metazoa; phylum Chordata; class Mammalia; order Chiroptera; family Phyllostomidae; genus Phyllostomus; species Phyllostomus hastatus. The sequence goes on from NW_025334028.1 coordinate 35,853,780, forward strand.
GCTAAAATTAAGGTGTTGGCAGGCATTCTGGGGCTGTCAGGAGAACTGGCTTCTTTGCCATTTCCAGCTTCTAGAAGCGCCCACATTCCTTGGGTTCTGCCCTTTTCAGAGATGGCAGCAATCTGGCCTCTGCTTCTGTCATCTCAGCTCTTTCTCTGACTCAAACCCTCCTGCCTTCCTCTTTCACTTATGCTTGTGATTATACTGGTTTGTTACATAATCCAGAATAATCTTTCCAACTTGAGATCCTTAACTTAATCATATCTGAAAAGTTCCTTTTGCCATGTAAGGTAACACAGTCACAGCTTCTTGGGATTAGGAAACAGGATATTACGGACAATGTTTTGCAAATCAATTTGAAACTTAAGATGAAAGAAACAATATTCCTTACAACATAATTTTTCAGAATAAAAACAAAAAGAAATAGAAAAGCTTTATAATCCTATTTTTTCTACAAGTGGAATTGAATCTGGAATTTAAAACATTCTCAGTAAGAAAACTCAAGTCCCAGGAGACTGCAGTATAAAATTACTAAAAGTACCAAAAAAGAACTCATACTAATCTTACACAAACTCAGCCAGAAAATAGAAAAAGAGGGCACATTCCCAGACTCTAAGAGGCCAGCATGCCAGCATAATCTCAATACGAAAATTTAACAAGGATGTCATAAGATAGAAAAATTACAGGTAAATCACTCTCATAAACATAGGTATAAAACTCCTAGATAAAATATTAACAAATCAGCACGGTGATAAAAAATAACACAGCACAATCATGCTATGTTTGTTCTATGTTTAAGATGGAAAATTCAGACAATGTGACTGAGGAAACTTACATGAGACTGTCAATAAATGCTGGGTAAGTACCTGATATTTTCAGAAAACATTCACAGTAAAGAAAGCCATGAATGGAGGGAGATTTCCTTTATTTAATAAAGGTCTCCTAAAAAACCTACAGAAACATTTCACTTGATAACAAAACTTTAAAAGCTGTCTGCTTCAGAGTAGGAGTCCACTACGGCAGTTTCTATGCAGCGTCACACTGGAGCTCTTGTCCAGTGCTGTAAGGCAAGGCAAAGAAATGGAACTCAGGAGGCTTGGAAAGAACACAAACTGTCCCTTTCCATAGAGAGCATATAACTGTCTAGACAGAATATTCTTTAGAATATACAGGTAAACAATTAAAATTAATAAGTGAATTTGACAATGTCATCCTAAAGAGTGGTGCTATCCATAAAAAGATATTTGTGAGGATGCTTGTAGTAACTTTATTCACAACCCCAAAATGGAAACAGCTCAAATGCCTATTAACAGTATATGCTAAGTAATTTGGATTATATTTATACAATGGAATTAATTCAGACAGCAATGAAATAGGAACAAACTGTATGCATACCCATCAGACACACCACACACAGTGTACATTCTGTGTGATGCTGGATGATTCCATTTACATAAACTACAAAAACTGGCAAAATGAATTTACAATGGAAGCTGTCAGAACAGTGGTTATTTTTTTTAAAGGCTCTGGTTTGAAGGTACTGGGTATTGGTAATGCTTATCTGGATGGTAGTTACATGCATGTGCTCATTTAGAAAAATATAATAGGCTATACACTTATGATTTGTGTACTTTACAACATGAATGCTGTATGCAAGAAAAATGTTAAACTATTTTATGGATGAATGAGTAAAAGAAACATACTAAATAAATATAGTATATCCAGTTACATAAGAGAACTTGTTTGATGTAATAACTGTAACTTCAGTCATGACAGTGTATTCTTTTTTCAATGGAGATTTTGAATTTTTCTGGATTTTTCATGAAGATTGTCTACACATGTAAACCAGGTATCTGAATCTAGCTCAATGGCACTGGGTAGGAGTTAGGAGCTGGAGAATTGACTCTTCATCTACTTTAAAGTTGGTCACATGGGCACTAAGATTTAAAAAAACAAGTGACAGCATGATCTGGTATCTCTTAGGAACAGCTGTGACTTGGGATTCAGAAGACAAAAGCCATGATTAAAAATCCTACTACTGGATTTGGCTGGTGGTCATTCCCAATCCTGAAGGCCCCATTCGTGTCCCAGCCTGTGTCCCCATCCCCAGACTGTTATAATGACACGTACTCTAAGAAGCGGTTGCGGGAAAGAGAACATGTAAAATATAAGAGGAATTTTGCCGATAACATTTAATATGCTGGTTACCACAATGTTTACCAACAGGGAACCAAGCCTTCTCTGAGGTCCTCAAATGAAAATCACCCTTTGTTCCCTCAAGGACACACAAAGCCACTGTTCCTATAGCAACCCTCTCATGTGATGTCAGAAATCAAGCCTAGGCCTTGAATGATAAAACAAAAGAGAGCACTGGCTAGCTAGCAAGGAAAACATTGTGAAAAGATAATACCGTGTCTCCCAAGAAAAGAAGTAGGCAGTGGGTGCATATGCACACACTGTGTATTTTTTTATGCTTGTGAATTGTAAATAATACATTTAAAATGGATATTTTTACATCAGTTTTTCTTTTGATGTGTCAAATCACTTAGAAAATAAGGGTTTCCTTTGGCATTCATTAACACCTTTTTTTTCTTGTATATAGTCAAGAAGAAATTGTGGACAAAAGAATTCATGCACCCAAACCGTTGAAATCTTTGATGCTTGTCCTGAGCATGGAGTCAGTAATTTGGAAGGGAGACGGGAGGCAGTGGAGGACTGTTTTGTAAAGATCTCAATGGCACAAACATGCATGTTTTCATGACATGTACAGATTTCTTATGACATATTTGAGAATTCAAAATACACAAGATATTATAGAAATTTATTATGGATTTTTAAAAAAGAAAGTGTTTTATGAGAATTATAACTATTGCCAAAGATTGACTTCTCTTCCTGTAGCTCCAGAGAAAGCACTTAGAGGCCCCAAGTTTCACTTTGACCACTTTCAAACCCTCAGTGATCAAATATTTTATGCATGTTAACATTAGCCAAATTGATTCCTTGTTCTGCTTTTGGAAATCAGATTTCATACAGAAGACGGAATATTGATTTAAGAGGACTCCTTAACCTAGAAGGGATTGAAATCCCTGTTGAATTTGCAGATTCTTCACCTAAACTAGTTTGAATGATGTAACTGCAGCCTACAAAAGAAAGATTTATCATAAGCTCCAAATTTCCTAAAATAATATATTTTAATACTATAGCTTTGTATATATATTTGGAGACTCCAACATCAATGCATTTTGCTAAAATATTTAAAATGACTAAACTTATCTATACATACACATGTAAATATATATGTATATACAACAATGGTGTAATACCTAGTATTTTATGATATACAAAAACTTAGTAATAATCTCATTCAACTTCAAAACCCATAAAATAATATCTGCTTCAAGTGACATGAGCCCAGGGGAAACTGTAAAAATGATATACTTGTGTTTTTTTATTTTAAAATGCTGCTTACCATCTGCTCATACTTACTAAAAATGTAACACAGACAAACCAGTGAGATGATTAAGAAAAGTATGTAGCAATAATAGGAATAGCTACACTTATTGATCACTTATACTTGTTCAGGCATTGGGGTAGAGTACAGGAGGCAAACACAAGGCCCACAAGCCAAGTCTGGCCCTCCACCTTTTTTTTTCTGGCCTGGCATCTTGTTTCTACCCAGTGGCAGTGCCAAGCTCCTTGCCCCTAGTTAAAGAATAGTTACATTTATACAGTCCTGAAATTACATTCGGCCCTTTGAAGGCAACCGTGAGGCTGATGTGGCCCCCGGTGAAAATGAGTTTGACACCCCTGGATGGAGGCTTCTGAATTGTTAGCACCTGTAATCCCCATGGCAGCTCTAAGAGTGTGGTTACTCCTCACTTACTGGGCCAGAGAACACTAAGTTGACTTCTGAAATAGGTTGACCTGGGTGTCAAACTCAGGTTTTGCTGATCTCCAAAATAGAGCTTTAAAATTTCTCCCCCAAATGGTACCTCTGGGACTAATGGTTGTCCAATGGACCAGAGAGCAAGACACTCAAGAGTGTGCCCCACATTAATTGCGGCAATGTAACACTTATGTGATGACTTCATGCATCTTACAGGCATGGTAGATTCCACTGAGGTGCAAGTGATTAGGGACTTGGAGAACAGAAACTTGCACAAGCTGAACCTGGATCATTACCAATTATTCCTCAGGTGACACAGCCTCTAAGATTAATAGTGAATCCCCCCTGAGGACCAGAAATTGCCTTGGAAAATATCATTGAGACCTTTCTTTTGTTGTTGCCATGGGACACCGGCATCCTGACCATTGGTAGAAGTTCAATAATTGTATTTAAATGGAATGAACACCAAACATCTATGGTGCATAGAGTCTATTATTATTTTTTTGTGGGAGGTTTATTATAGGGTTTGGTATATCATCTAAATTAGATGTCTGAAGAAAATAAGGCTATTAAGTTTAGGAAATTTTAGAGAACTCTTGAGTGAGGTTCTCTTTTAAAATTCCACAAATTTCCCGATAGCTTTTGAAGTTTTTTTGTCTGAAACTGAGTCTTCTCTTCTCCATTCTTTCAAGGAAAACTTTTCTTTCAGCCACCCACAACAAATTGGCTTTCTTTTATGTTTATGCAAGTTGGATGCAATTATTTTATAATAGCTTATCTCTGTAAACAACCCTATAACTTTTAGACTTTTAAATATCATTATCACAAACACAGATCAGTGCCTATTCTGCCCCTGGTTGGCTTTAAAATGGCTCTTGGAAATTGTATGACTCTATAACCTCTGTCAACTGGATTACCCCAGTGAATAAGCTATGCTAGCAAGTTACTACTGGTTCCACGTTACACCTTTTCAAATTCTTGAAACCACTGATAAGTGCAAGCAGCCTGCTTTAAAAACAGAATGTGCCATTTCATGGTACTTGAACGTGGGTAGAGGGAGACACATATTTCACTTCGGGTATTTGTGCAAGGGGACTGGAGATTATCTAAGAATTTTACCTTACACACTGGTGGTCATTATTACTTTTCATGGCAATTAATGCCTTAAAGATGCAAGTTTATTAGATAATATTTTAGCCTAAGGGACGTCATGGATCATTTGGTCCTACATCCCCCTTTTGAATCCTGGAGAGATTATGTGATGAGGGACAAGTCCTTGAGCTCACTCTGCACACCAGTATTTGAAATATGAGTAAATTCAAGTACGTAGTTTTTAAAGTAGGATCATCTCTGATTGGCTGCTCATAGTAGAAGCATATGTACATCCTTCTTCATTCGACAACTCACAGGTGTGGGTTAGATATGGTTTTCCTACTCCTTCCTACATTCTCTCTATTGGATCTGGGGTCAGTTATTTGCTAGGTGTATTTTGAGAAAGTCACTAGCCTCTTTAAGGCTAACAAGATACAAATAATGGTGACACACTTGCAGACAGCTATAAGGGCTCGATGAGATAATGTTTTGAGGTATTTGGCACAATACACACAATATACCCCAAATACTGGTGGGACTCATATTCAGGCCTGGCACAATGGGAAATCACAACACGTTTACATCATGCTGCTGTCTGTTTGTGATGGAAAGTGTGCAGCCTGATGCAGGATGGGGCTTGGCTGTCCAGCTGTCTGAGAGCTGGAAGGATCACATGTGAGTGGGCCTGCAACCCATCTCCAGACCCCATGTGCTTTTTTTGGAAGGCTCCACCTTGATGGGGAGAAGGCTTGAGAGGCCCACATCTCTGACCCAGGGCTGAGATTGGAGAATGTGCCTTCTATTCTTAAACACTCATTTTTGAATACACAACGTAGGGGAATTGCCAGGATGCATTTCTGTGCATGTGTATTTTTAGGAGTTTTTAGGAAATAAGATAATATCAATCCCTGACATTTGGACTCCTGCACCATAGGTAAAACCAAGTATAGGACTTGCATTTTCTCCATAAATGTAGGCAGAGAAACAACATACAGGGCTGAGAGAGAACTAAATTCTGGTCCTTGCTTTGCTACTAATAGCTACTAACCTTACACACAACCTTTTAATCTCCCTAAGCCCCTGTTTTGTCATCTGTGAAATTAGTGGATTAGACCACATAATCTTTAAAATCCCCTTCACTGATCATATTTTGAGATTATAAAAAAATTCTTGTTATGCATTGGGGGACTTAGAATGCCCCTCAGCACTTGTGGGGATATGTTAAGAGCACTTTTCAAGAATGTTCCTTAGCAGTGAGTGTGACAGGAAGCTCAGCGCTCACTGTGGCCTTTCCCATGGTATCCTTTATATGGGGCTGAGATCAGCAGAGGGACATTCTAGAATGTGAGTAAAGACTCACAGAGGGGCAGAAGACATCCTTATAGGCACAGTCTTAAGGCCATAACTCAATATATTCTAGCTTTCACAGTCTCAATTTTTAAAATATAAAAATCCTTCAAGAGTTTTCAGATTCCTTACGCATGAACAAAATTAATTTTTCAGTGGTTAGAATAGTGGACTAGACTCTAAATTATATTTCTAGTTTGGCTTTAATGCATATTCCTCTGTTTTTGTGTCTGTTCATCCAGATACAAATGAGAAATTAATGTTTTCTTATTGTGCATGACTAATGTGAGGCCTAAAATTCAAAACCAATGTAAAGCTAGAAAATGGGTCATGATTTGTTTGTACAAATTATTAGAATAGGTAGAAGTTTAATTTTCTTTTAGATGAGCATAATGTGTTCTCTGATGTCTGGACATAGATGTTTTCACTTCGAGAAAACTATCACATGCTACACGAGTGTTAAATAGAGCTTTGGTGCCAGTGTTTGTCTTTGTTTCACAGGGGCTGTCACCTTAGCGTCCTCCCCGTCCTGGTGAGGTGGAACTTGGCTAAGAGCAGAAACACCCCCCACACCTTCCCAGCCTCTGAGCCAGTATAGACCTCTCTCCACACTATGTGTGGGGTTTCGCCCCACAATTGATCTTCTGAATGTCCTTGATTTGGACTCTGATAACCCAGATTTGACCTCAGTGGAAAAAAGTTTTTCATATCCACTCCTCTTCGGTAGTTATTTATTATTTCTTGGGAAGGGTGGCTCTGAGGGCAGAACCTCAGGCCACAGAGGGTTATCCTCAGGCCTTGAGTCCTAACAGAGTTTGTCCAGTGGATTTACTTAAAAGGGTGGGGACTCCTTTTCCCCCTTCTTGTCTACTTTTTTAACTGTGTCTCTAACAATTATCTCAAGTCTGCACAACTATTGTGTTCTGGAAGCAGATATCTCATTTCTTGAGTTTTCAGGCTCATGGATGACAGAAAGTTTGGATCATACCAGTATGTCCAAAGTATGGCCCAAGATGGACCATACCCAGAGTCTTACTCATACCTGATTTAGATGATTCAGATAATAAGTTCAGGACTTTTGAACTGATAAAACTTAGATGTGATTTTAGATTTGAGTAGATGTTGAAATGGGTTGAGACTTTTAGGAAACTTGGGATAGGGTGAACATATTCTGCGTGTGTGAGATGTGAATCTGTGGACCAGAGAGCAAACAGTGGTAGGCTGAATAATGACCATAAAGATGTCCATGTCCTAATTCCTAGAACCTGTGATAAAGGCAATTTTATAGTTGTGCTTAAGTTAAAAATATTGAGATGGGGCAATTGTTCTGGTTATCCCAGGGAGCCCAAAGTAATCACAAGGCTCTCATAATTAAAAGAGTGAGATTGAATAGGAAGAAATAGAGAGTTGCCGGTGTGAGAGGGACTTAGCCTGGCATTGCTACTTGCTTTGAAGATGGAGGAATGGGGACAGGAGATGCAGGTCACTCTCAAAGCTGGAAAAAGGGAAGGAAGCTGATTCTCCCCTGGAACCTCCAGAGAACGCCCCTTACTGACATCTTGATTTTATCTCAGTGAGATCCATTTCCTATGCTGACCTGCAGAACTGTAGGATAATAAATTTGTGTTGCTTTAACCCATGAAGCACTGGTTACATCAGCAAAGGAGAAATACATATAGGGTTACTGAAGCCAGATTGTCAATACCCTTTAATGTGGGTCCTGATTGTTACAATTCTTCTGTAAAATAGATGTACTGAGTACTAGAGTTTATACATAAGAAGCAATTCCTCCTCATAAGCAATTTTTTACCAACTAAAAGACAAGAAGGGATTTTGAGTAGATCGATGGCAACCAGGGGCAGTAGCATTTTACAGGACACGAACTGGGAAAGGAAACCACTCCAGGTCAGCACTGAGCTGCACTGGCAGCCTGCCTGTGTCCCAGCCAGAGTCTGAGGGCAGCCAGACTTAGAGAACTAGGAACTAAAAAAGGTGAATTCAGTAGGAAGTCTGTACAAGTGACAGAAAACAAATAAATCAGTGAGAGAAGCTATAGGAGTACAATTGCATTAGCATGATCCTCTCACATATTTAATAAAGAAAATGGATTGAATTATTATCCCACTTTGGGACAAACATCATGGAGCAGGAATCTGAAATACTTGCCCTTATTTATACAAAATTCTTCTTAGGCTGAAAGCTTTTTTTTTTTTTCCTGACACAGCATCAATAGAAAACTGAGCATACAGAATATGTTCTTGTTTGTAAAGGGACAGAATAAATCTGTAGGATTAAATTAGAAAAGGCAAGTAAGTAATGTGGACATCTTAGAGCCTAAGATATTTTTAAGCAATATGTGCTTCAGGAAATGATGATTTTAATGCAGCTATCAGTATTGAGACACTTATGAATAAGGGTGGCAGGCAGAATGGTCATGGATTTTGGTTTAATGATAGAAAAATGTGAGACAGTTTCTTTAATGGAAACTAGAGAAGAGGGTATAAAAAGCATCTGCTTGTGAAACCTTCAGGCAGGTCCCTGGAAAATGGCCAGCAGCATAAGTGCTTCAAGGTTGTTCTTCTGGTCCAGGTGTCACCAACAAGCCTGGAGGTGATCATGTGTTTTTCTGTCTTTGACCTTCACAGGAAAGCCTATCACATGTGTCACATGGCAAAGGACACACACACAAAACCTCCAGGAAAGCCTTATGGTAAATACTCAGCAGAGTCAGCTTTGGTTTTCTTTTTGTTTTCTTTTTCCCCCCAAATTAAACAAGATAAAAAGACAGAACTCATTCTATCATTCCTTTTGATTATTCAGGAAGAACAACAACAAACAAAACAAAAACAAAACCGTACAATGCTATCTTTTCAAAGGACCTTGGGGACAATTCTCAGCCACCTTCTCACATTTTAGGAAAAAGATGAAGTGACTCAGCCAAGCTCTCTTATCACAAGCTTATACCTGAGGGAAGTCATAAATGTGGTCGCCAGTCTCCCAGGTTTGGCACCTTCCCCTGCACCAAGGACTCAGTGCATAAAGATAATGGTTAGAGAGGGAAGATGGGGCAGTCTCTCTGAAGGTGCTGCTGACACTGAATGCCTCAATGAGAAGCCCACCACGTGATCTTAGGAGCCTGGTGACAATGCTGGAAAGTTTCACAGGACTGAGCATTTCCCCTGTAAATAGCAGTGGTCTCTGAAGAATAATAAAAGCTGCTTGAAGTTTTGGCCCCATCACAAAAAGAGGCAACTTAGCCCCTCTGAGCCTCAACCTTCACATATGTAAAATGGGTATTATAATAACGCTTATCACATAAGGACGACTGTTGTAAGGTTAAATGAAATAATACATAAAGTGCCTTCTTACTATGTAGGAAGTGGTTGATAAATGAGTAATTACTCCTACGCTATGAGCCTAGTATGGAAGGTCCCAGGCTGCTTTCTAAAAAGCCAGTTTTGTCATGTAAAGAAAGGATGAGCCTCTGAATTCTGTGCAGTGTTTTCAAGCTGGACTGAGGTCATCTTGATAAAGACTCGACGAAACTCCTGTTCCATCTCAGTACTTGGAGCCTTGTTTAGGTAAGAACAGAGATTCCCATAGAACCAGCTCCACCAGCTCTGCTTCACAGGGACCATGGGAGTTAATGTTGCCTCCTATCTTTTATAGATTCATTCTGATTGTGATCCCCAAACCATGAGCTACAATCTCCAGACTTGACACACAGAGTATCTGATTCCTTCCTCCACATACTCTCCAGACAAACAGAGAGCATGTTTCATGTATAGCTCCCTGTACTGCTCAAGTATTTACATGGGCATGTGTGGCATGTCTCTACATGGCTGTGCCAGATGCTAAGAACATAAAGATGACTAAGGCACAGATTTTGGAGGAGACAGACATACACATTTTGACATAAGGTGGGATGTGTTCAGTATAACACCCAAAGGCTAGGGCTGCTGAAGAGGGAAGACAGTGGAGGAGCAAGGTGGAGAGGGGGTGGAATATCCATGCAGGAAGTACCTGCTGAGGGAGCCCTGCCTGAGAGAACACATTGCCCAGTGAAGGTGGGAGACAGGCAGGGTAGATGCCGTTATTCAGGCTAAAGTAGCAGCCTGAGCAATTATTAAACATAAGTTAATTTTAGAGGTGGTTTTACTTTACCAAAACTGGATGAAGAAACTTGTTCAATTGATTAAAATCCTGTGAAATCCCTGAATGGTAATAATAATAATAATAATAATAATAATAATAATAATAATATAAATGTGCAACTTCCTTTTGTTTTATATCCTGAGAAACTACAAGTAAAATTAAATTTAAAAGCTTAGATAAAAGATGGCCTATACTGGTATCCAAGAATTTTGCTAAACTATTCCACAAAGTGAGCAATATCCACAGATGTGGTTTTCAGCAACACTTCAAGGTGCCATTGTTGTAGTAACCTTTACTAGTTAAAAAACAAATAAAAACTAGATGATTGTTTTTTGACAAGCCTTCTTGCCTTATTGGTCTCTCAGAATCATAGGAAATGCCCCTGTGGAAACCTGACCCTCCTCACAGCTTCTCAATTCAATTCAGCTTCATAAATGCCAGCAGAAAAGAATTGGCATTTCAACCTGTCCTGAAGCTCTTTCAGAGAGAGGAAAAGGGAGCAGTTGACCTCCACCGTGGACATAGACTCCCTTGGTTAAATTCTTCCTCAATCTTTCTCCATGATGCATTTTTACCACTCTTAAAACCCATAACTGCCTGGCTGCGCCTTATCAATTATCTCAATGTTATCATAGACTTAATGTGTCTAACACAACAACTGAATAATTCTCCTTTTTGTTATTGCCATTATGACTTAGAAAAAAATACTCTGCCACTAATTTATAGTTGGCTAAAAGTTTGTAAACCTGAGACCAGAACCTGTATTCCACAAGATCAGATGAGATTTCAGTAGAAAAGACTGAAGAAAAGGTGGTGTGTTGACCTACCTGATTCATCTGCACGTAAAATACATTCACATCCTGGTCCTTCCTAAGAGCAAATATTAATAAGGTGTTAGAAGGGAAGGAACAAAGTGCTCTATGAAGAGTAGGAGAGAAAGATCAGAGATGCATTTTGACCACTGGCCATCTATAATAAAACACTGCTCAGAGTTCAGGCAGAAGGAAGCACTGCAGAACAAACACTGCTCTTGTCTGTTGCTCAGCAGCCACCAGCCAGCTCCCCATTCTCTATCTGTGAGGCCTCTGCCACTGAGAGGCATCCAATTACCAATTTACCTTCTGCCCTTAGACCTTGCCTCCTGAAAAGAGCTTTTGTTGTCTTTGCCTGGGCTGGTGCAGTAGCTAATTGAGATGAAAGGCGTGGGGAGCTACTTTTAGGACCAAAGCCGTTATGTTAAGTCTATCTTACAAACTGGTCAAAAAGGAATGTTCTTGACTGATTTCCTTCCCTAAATATACATATATACTGTCTGGGACCCCATCAGGAGTGATTATTTTGGAAAGCAGCTAGTTCTGCCGGCTAGGGCACCTCACAGAGATTTGTCATTATTCTTTCTTAGCTACAGGAGCTGAAAGTTAAAAAGCTCCTTGAAAACAGCTGTTTGTGCATTGTGTGTGACTTTAATAAGAAACCAACAAGCATGAGTTGCAGGGTGGTGATGGCTAAAACTTTGTTGTTCTTTTTTCAATTAAAGGAAATATCCACCATGAGGTCATTAACAGGAAAAGGACTTCAAGTACACAGTATAGAAGCATTAAAATGAAAAGCATTTTTAACAAAGAATAAAAAGGTTAGGAGCCTAGCATTCAAAGGCATGTTTGTGGCATGTCTGCCTGAAGTGTGACTGCAAGAATGAGAAAAACTGTCACAATTGGCCGGCATGGGGCCAGGCCGTAGAGGACCAGGAGTTGGAACAGGGCTCTGGGCTTTGATAGGAAATGTGAAGTCAGAGCTTCTTGTTGCCTCTGTGGAGGTGTCAGGAGAGATGAGGAATAAGTGCTGTGTGAGGGAGATTACATACAGGGGGGAGCAAAGAGTCAAGGAGATCTATTGGAGGCCATTGGCTTGTGTTGAATGGTATTGACCAGTGCCAGACTGTGTCCTCAATTGGAAAGTGAGGGATGCATTTCACCAACACTGAGAAAGAAGGATCTGTGGTGTGGAGACCTGTTTTACTATTGATTTCCACTTTCAATAAGTTTCTTATAGTTTATCTGAAAATGAAACACAAAGTAATTTCAAGTGGTCATTTTTATCCCTGTTTCTGACTGGTCCCAACCACGTTATCTTTATCTCATGTTATTATGCTTTTGCACGTGGATGGGGAATAGTGAAGGAGGATCTACTCATCACCCTGTACCTTTCCCCCTTTTTCCTTTTAGTAACAGACCTGCCTCCCACTTCACCGCCATGCCATAGGATTTCAGAAGGTACAGCTGGGTAGGAGCTGGTGAATACTTTTCAGATAGAATGATTGAAGACCAGCACACAGTTTCCTCTGGCCTTTGCTTCCTTTTTTTCTTCTTAGATACTGAGGCCAGATCTTGGTGCTGGGGCCAGGTTCCCCTCTGCAGACCAGAAAAACATCCTGGAGGAGGTGCATTGAGAAGAGCCCTAGGCAGACCTAGTCCTTGGATGACCTCAAGGAACAGAGCTGCTCACGACCCCTGGGCCCCTGTCTGCCTCTGGATTGTTCCATATGAGCCATGCACAAACATGGTGGTCATTTATGTAAGGTCCCTTTGACATGAGATTCTAAAACAGAGAATTTACTGCACTTGACCTGAATAAATGGCAGACAAAGTTCTATTACTGAGTCTGTGACCCCTGGGAATTCTTCCAGATCTAAATGTCTACCACTCTGTCTTCTACTTTAATATATTTGGGAGGAGAGGTTATAAGTTTCTAGGTGTTAAATCTTTTGCCATAGATTTCAAAAGATGAAGATACATTTTAAAACTAGTCATGGTTCATTTTATGTGTCATCTTGACTGGCCATGGGGTGCCCAGATTGAGCATTATTTGGGGTGTGTCTGTGAAGGTGTTTCTGGATGAGATCAGCATCTGAACCAGTGTGCTCAGTAAAGTAGATGGCTCTCCCGGGGGTGGGCGTTCATCATCCAATCTGTTGAGGGTCTGAAGAGAACAAAACAGAGGAAGGAATAATTTGCCCTTTTATTTCCTGTCTTACTGCTTGAACTGTGCATCACGTTTCATTTTCTCCTGCCCTTGGACTGGGACTTACACTATCAGCTGTCCTAGTTCTTAGGACTTCAGACTTGGACTGAATTATAGCACTGACTTTCTTGTAGATCCAGCTCACAAACAGATCACAGGGCTTCTAAACCTCTGTAAGTATGAGAGCCAGTCCCTCGTGGTAAGTCTCTCTCTCTCTCTTTCTGTCTCCCTCACCCTCCCCACACACATATACAAGGCTGGGAAAAAGTAGATTTACAGTTGTTAGTATGCAAAACACAGAGCTTATTCTTATATTATTATATTAATTTTCATAAAAACAACTATCAACCTACTTTTGCTCACCCCTGTATGTGTGTGTGTGTGTATATATATATATATATATATATATATATATATATGTGTGTGTGTGTGTGTGTGTGTGTGTGTGTGTATGTGTATATATATCTACATAGATATCTATATCTGTATCTAGATCTACAATTGGTCCTTGAACAATACAAGTTTAAACTGCATAGGCCCACTTATATGCAGATTTTTCAAAATAAATATACACTAGGCCATCCATGTCCACTGGTTTCACATCCTTGGCTTCAATTAACCTCAGATGGAAAACCATATGCAGGGTCTTAGAACAAAATCCTTGTGCATACAAAGGGACAACTGGGAAGTCAAAAGTTATGTGTAGATGTTTATCTGTAAGTGGGTAGTAGAGGTTAGTACCCCTGACCCCACAATCCCACAATTGTTTAAGGATCAACTGTATATACATCAACCATATGTATGTATACACACACACACACATATATACACACACACATACATATACATATATACATACACACATATACACATCTATACAGAACAAATAGGTTTCTATTGCCCTCAGCTGCAGATAAATAGACGGATAGATAGATAATATAATCTCCTACTGCCTCTGTCTCTCTGTGGAACCTGAATACTGTGAGTATACATAACAAAAATAGGCATTTTTACAAATGAATCATTTGAATAATTTTGCTTCACAAAAATTCTTGACTCATTAGAAAAAAAGATAGTGGTACTTTTATCAACATCTTTTTCTGCTTGTTCTACTTTCCAAGAAATCACAGACACTCAAGAACAATTAACTTTATTCTTTAAAAGATAGAATAGGAATCTTCCAGTACATTTTCCTAGTAAAAAGAGAAAAATAGTATTGAATTGACAGGGAAGAAATAAAACCAGTGGTGGAAAATTTAAAAAAAAAAAGGACAAACCCTGAATGTCTACACAGCATGGCCAAATGGTTCCATGGAGGCAGGATGGACATGTTGTAGACACATGCTTAGCCCCAGGGGCTCATGGGAAGGTAGCCTACCTGACACCTGTCTGGGATGCTCTTCTCAAAAGAGGCAGCAGGGCCATTGTCCAGAAACTAGCAACTAGAATCAGCAATCAACTTTACTCCAGCATTTTCAGTGTGCTTATAATCTGGCAGGGACCTACCTCCAGAACCTTTGGATTTGAACTCCTTTGGTAAATTATTTCTGATTTTGTCTTTTAAGGTTATATCTAAAATTTACCTGCTTTTTACTATATTTAAAATCATAGTCCCAAATCACCTGTGCCTTCCACCTCTCTGTCAGTAAGTGTTAGGCTTTTGAAATTTAATCCTCTTGTCCTCACTGGGAAAAATCTATTTCCACTGGATTTCTTATTATTCCTCATTATTTACTACCATGTAGCTACTTTCACACACAAATGACGTTCATTCTTACAAGCCCTTTTGAATTTCTTTAAAGGAAGATGTTATGAAAATAGGCTACCAAGTCTTTTGCTCAAATGAGCACATAGGGCACCTGATGTGTTTCCCATTTCCACCAATCTTATCATTCTTTCAGGAGGAGAAACCAAGTCTGTGTGATGTGATTTGCTCCCTTAGTACCCACCCATGCCAGGGCTACCTCCATGGCAATTTCTGTGCTTCCTAGCTAGATTTCATCAAGAGCTGGGGATACAGTTTGAAGCTGGGCACAAAATAGAAGGGATTCACTTTTAAACCATCTCCAATTCCACTGTGCCTGCAGGAGTGAACCTGGAATAACATTTCCAAGAGCTTGTTTTAGAATTTTCTTTTTGAGTTACCCTGTCTTCTCTCAAGAGAAGACATTATTTTCCTCTAAAGAAATTAGTAGGTGGTTCTCATCCCCAGTTTCTATTTGCATCTTAAGTTGATATAATTACTGCTCTATTTCTGTTAACGATCTTTGCGTGACCCACTTTGACTGCATGTGGAACTCTGGAAATCCTGCACTCATTCATCTGTATTAACCCACTTACGAGCTGTATAATTTTGAGAAGGTTATCCCATTTCTATGATGAAGAAAGTACTAATTTGTTAAGGACCGAATGAGAGACTGCATATAAAAACACCTCTTCCATATTTCACCCTCGTAAATAGTAGTTCCACCTTCATTAAGATGGCTTCTGTTTTCCATTGATAGCTTTGGTGAGAGAACCAGTGAAGCAGCGTAACCAAGAAAGCTGAGCTTTGTTGTTGGAGATCCAGCTCTACCAGATCTCCATCACCAATGTTATCTTGTGTGAAACTCCTTTGTAGAAACAATTTATGCAAAACCTTGTATTGCCTGGCTTTCAACCAACCAATGGAGCTTTAACTTGCAGTTCCTGACATGTCCCTCTAAGTTATCTAATTGTGTTTTCTTTTCTGAGATATATTTGGAGCTAGAGATCTTTAATGTGTTGCATAAGTCATCATTCTCTATAAATTTCTGGGTCAGTGTGGCTGAAAACCAGATTCTGAATCACAGAAAATTTACCATGCAATCAATGCCAAACCTGAGGAGTCCTCTTTCACTGAAAGACTTACTTTTCTTGGTCATCTCTGACAGCGCTGGTGTACCCTCCACTTTGCACTTCTTCATCTACCACTTTATCATTTATTAAACGAGTGCTTGAGTTCTATGAAGAACTGAGGTGTTGCTACCTGGTAGATAAGAACACCACATCCTGTGTCACAGCCTACATTAGAAGATTAAGCAAAGAACATGCAGACACAGACAATACCAGTAGCTACATACAAGAAAGCTTAACATGGGAAAGGATTGATTGTTATACTGAATGCAAAAACATCTGTGCACCAGTCTTATAAGTGAAATGAACATTTATGGTGGGAGTGGACAAGGGAGGCTTTCTAAACTATCCAAGAACTCAGTCGACCCAGAAAGGATGCAGGACTTCCATGGGTGGCTGCTTAGGCTGCACACTGCACAATTCAGCAGGTGCCTTAGGCAGGAAGAGAAATAAAAAGTAGTACAACATCCAGTCACTGAGAAAACATAAGAAACATAGGTTAAGTGCTTGATGGACAAGTGGGAAAAAAGGGAGAAATACATGCCATGGTGGATTTTGTAAAATGTTTTGTTGGATAAGATATTCCTAATACACAAGCTCTTTGCCCATTACAAGGATCTTTTTGAGTCTTAGAAGAGCTACATCTCAGAGCTGGAGAAAGTCTCAGAGATTAACTGAACTCTTTCATCTTAACTGGTGAGGAAGCTGAGGCCCCAGGGAATATAGCTAGTAAACAACAGGGAGTGGGGTACTAATAAGAATGATGAAAAATCTGTAACAGGCAGAAAGGGCCCTGACACTGACCAAGAGCCCTGTAAATGAGTGCTCTCATTTAACCACTTTAAACCAAATGGTTGCAAAATTTTGCTAATTCTACTCTAAGCAGGAGAGACAAACTCAAAAATTCAATCTTATACAGGTGGTGAAATGATGGAGAAAACCTTTAAATCAAATCAAAATGAGCTTTCTCGTAATAATTCAATGAGATTCTCCCAATAAGGTTATTATTTTTAACATGAATTCTTCCTTCACTTTCTTATTAAAATGTCTCTGGAGGAGAAGAGATATTCTTATTCTGAGGTATTCTGAGCATGGCATTTATCTATGAAACCATATAAATAAAAGGAATATGACACCATTTGTGTATTTGTCTTCTAAATAAATTGAAACTCATTGTGTGTGATTTTCTTTGTGACTGAGCTATGTTTATTTTCCCTCAGTGTTTATATTAGACATTTTGAATGCCTATATGATGATATGTCCTATAAATAGTGTTTATTGCAAAAAAAAACATTTCCTCAAGCATAAAATCTCTGGACACTGTACTTACACAGGCTACATAGACAGTGTATATAGATTGATCAGGGCTAAAACATCTTTTCTGTCAAATGTCATATATTGAGATGATACTATACAGCAAATAATCATGCTTTAGTGCCAGAGGGAAATAGATAAAAAGAAAGGGATGCTGCCATATGACCCATAAATAGCTATTTGTCATACTTCCATTGACTTTGAAGCTCAGCCTCCAGAGGCATTTCCCTCTTTTCAGTATTATTTGTTTTAATAGTCCAAGACTGAAAGAAGCATATGCAATAAGCAGTGTGTTTTGTGTTATAAAAACATGATGGGTAATTTTCCAATGTCTTCCCTTTAAAAATTTCTTCCATGTATAAGAATCATTAGGGAAGATGAACTGTCATTCAAAACCACCTTCTGAGTGATGTCTTTTTAATTCTTGTTTCCACATCAAACATTGAAGGTGGAGCAGACACATGGACTGCCCAATGCTTTCTGTCTTCTTCCTGCCTGCTCTCCACCTCAGTAAAGAGGCAGGTATGTGTGTCTACTGCAGTTTGAATAAACCTTTTCCCACAAGGGAACGATAACCTTCAAAGTTCACAACTGCTTATCTGGGGCATGGGATGCCAGGCACCCTGATCTCTGGGAGCAGTTGTCTTAAAGCAGTTCTCTTTGTATTGGGGCCATGCGCACCCATTTGTTACAATAACCTAAAGGGGGCAAGAACTCAAAAGAAATCCTCAATTTGAGCAAAATGCATTCTAACCCCAGTTTTTATAACTTTTGTAGTCTGGATGGGTTGTCGGTTGAAGAGGGTGAATGCCAGGACACTGACATCTTAGTCTGGGGGAAGGCAAGCTCTGGGAGCTACACAGCATTCTGTTTGGAATATCCCAGAAATCTCACTAGAATATGCAGATACTAATTACTGCTGATAACTAAACAGATCCAAAATACAGTGACATTCTAATATCTTACTTGTGTAAAAAAATTAAAGCGTGGGAAGTGGTTATAATAAAATAAGGAAAAAATGGAGGGGGAGATATGCTAAGATATCAAGTTGAAATCTTCAGTTTGAGAAATGGTTTTAGAGTGGTTTTATGACCTGCTGGTTTGCAGGTGCCTTTTTATTTTTATTTTTTATGTACCTTATAAGAACTACTTTCTTTTTTTTTAGATTTTATTTATTTATTTTTAGAGAGGGAAGGGAGGGAGAAAGAGAGAGAGAGAAACATCAATGTGAGGTTGCTGGGGGCCATGGCCTTCAACCCAAGCATGTGCCCTGACTGGGAATCAAACCTGCAATGCTTTGGTTCACAGCCCACGCTCAATCCACTGAGCTATGCCAGCCAAGGCTAGAACTACTTTCTTAAAGGCCAGTTCATAGTGAGTTAAACACTGACAAGAGAAATAAAGTTTTTCTTGAACCAAGTTAAAATAGGAATTTCTTTTTAAAGGAGAAAAAGATGAATTTTCTGCACATGGGCTTTTTTTGTCTTTGTCCTATCCATCCTCTCGTCACTGTGGTTGGACTGGGGTCACTTGCCATATGATATGGTAAGTAAAGGGCACACCTGCCAATGGGATCATGAGTCACAGCAGGAAGGCAAGGAAAAATGTCCACAGGAAGGCTGGGAGGGCAGGAGTGTTCCCAGAAGGCTGAGGCTTGGTGGATATTTGGCCACCTGTGGTTTTTCCTCAGGAGGGTGACATTTCTTTGCATCCACTCTGTGGAAAAACTGTATTACTCAGAGAGGGAAGACATAGATTACCAGGCAGCACACTTCTCAGGAAACCACAACCCAGTTTCAGCCAAAAGTGTATTATTCTTTTTTTTCATTTTTCAATTACAGTTGACATACAATATTACATTAGTTTCAGGAATACACCCCAGTGATCACACATTACATAACTTACTAAGTGATGATCTTAATAAATCTTGCACGCTTATGACTCCATACATAGTTATTAGAATATTATTGACTACATTCCCTATGCTGTACTTTATATCCCATGACTATTCTGTAACTACCAATTTTGTACTTCTTAATAGAGCTTTCCCCTTCTGGCAGCTTTCTGTGTTACTTCATTTCTTCCAGTGAAAAACAAGAGGTAGACTGTTGTGGGAGAAAGTGCAGGGAGATGTGGAGAAATCTAGGTAAAAGATCACCACTTCTCTGGGCTGACTGGGGTGAGCTTGTTGAATTCTGTGCCTCAGTTTCCTCAGGCTCAAGTTGAGATTGGAAGATGTGATGGATCAGTAAGGTCCTCCCCAGTTCTGAAATTCTTACTTAGTATTCTTCAAAGAACCATGGGTGGAGAGTCTCAAAGAATTCAAAAGAGGGCTGTCTCAGAGGAATTTACAAAACCAGCCCCAGATCCACGCTTGCATGAGCTGAGCTCCACCCATGGTCCAGGCCAAGGTGGTCTACAGCATGGAGCATTAGCAGGACAGCAGTTAATAACACTTCTAGCCCAGGTGTTGTGGTCACTTCTGCACATCCCTTAAAAATGTTATGTGCTAAAGACATTCAACATTTAAAAAATTCTATGAACTTTACTGTTTCTAAAAATATCATAGCAGCTTTGCTGCTAAATAAAACATTACTTCCAACGATGAATCAGATACATTTTGCATCAATGGCTCCACATACTTGAGAAACTGTGTTGCTTTTCAAATGAACTTACTTGTGGTGAAGATATTTTTCCATGTAGAGCTCCACTAGAGTTTATTTCTAAGAAACTTCCAATTTTCCTGGAGTAAGATGAAGGCTTCAAAGTCCAAGAAGAAGGATATCTTGCTCCAGGGTGACTTCTGAATCCTTGTTAAACTGGCTTTTGCCCTTTGAAATCAAACTTCACTCTCAGATATACTTCTTTCTTTTTTCTCTCTCTACCCAGTTCTTTTTTTTGTTTGATTGCCCTGTGTTTGTTTTCAACCATCACCCAAGAACATGCTTTTTATAGATTGCAGAGAGAGAGGAAAGAGGTCAGGTGGAGGGATTGAGACAAAGAGAGAGAGAGAGAGAGAGAGAGAGAGAGAGAGAGAGAGAGAGAGAGAGAGAGAGGGAGAGAGAAGCATTGATTCAAGAGAAAACCATCAATAGTTGTCTCCCTAAAACTCCCCTGACTGGGATCTGACCAACAACCCAGGCATGTGCCATGACAGGTAATCAAACCAGCAACCCTCTGGTGTACAGGACAACACTCCAAACAACTGAGCTGCCCAGCCAAGGCTCTCTCTACCCAGTTCTTATTGACAGATGCAGACGTTGAGTATCAGTGCCCAGCATTTATTTTCTAAGACACTTCTAAGTAGTGTAATTTTCATTTCCTCATCTCCTACCAACTATAAGTTCTCAAAATGTCGGTCCTCCAAGTCCACAAACAATAATTTTAAGTTTATGATTATTATTAATGTCCTCCTTGCACTAATAAGTTTCCCAGTGGCTCTAGAGCTCCATAGCAGATGGCGGCTTCCCTGTCCAATGGAGTGGGTGCCTGTTAAATGTTACATGTGTGGCTTCTGTCATCTGAGTCCAGCATAATGTCATATGAAATAACTGTTGGTTGATAATATTTTGGGAAACCAAAGATCATTATTGCTGTTGTTTAGATCAAATCTGAAATGTGATGAAAAACACTGAAAAGGAACAAATCATTGGAAAGGGAGATTTCTTTGAATTTTCAAAGGATTATTTAATAATTTATTTCCCGGATGGTCAACTCAACCAGGACCATTAGGACTTCAAACCCTTCTGAGAAGCAATTGGGGTCATACATTATAAATTGAAACAATAAAATAAATGATTTCATTTCCTTTCCCAGACCATTTTTGCTGTAACATATGGGTATATGGTAGTTGCAAATGAATGCAAAATAAATTAACTTTGAAACACTCAGTGAGTGGCTCTTCCAGGGCCATGGGTTTACTCCCCTCTTACCATGACATTATACTAACTTCATCCTTCATTCCTATAGCAAAGTGATTTAAAAAAAGTATTCTAGGAAAGTCTCTCTTGTGCAGTGTGACTAATGTGGTAGTGTGTGTGCATGTGAGCAGTTCTGGGGTACTTCTGTGACTGTGGGGTGCCCTATGGTCTTCCCTTGAGAGTTACTGAGACAGGGATCTATTACCTCACATCAGGTTTTCCCATCATTAACGAGTTATATCCTATTATTTCTGACTTCTGGAATCTTTTAAATCCAGTGCAATTACACACTTAAAACCTGTTTTTCTTTTATTTCTTCACTTGAAAATTTTGTCTCCCAGAATTTTTCTGTTGGTCTTTTCTTTTTCCTTAGGTATGCTATTTGTTTGTTTGTTTTTTTGTTTGTTTTGGCATGTGCAAGTGTATTGTCAAAACAGGCCAGCAAAATGTGTCTTTTCATTAAATTGTATTTTTGTTGTACTCTTTGCATGCAATATTTCTTTTGTTCTGAGTACAAATAAATTCTTCACATCTTGTGATCTAATCAATATATTGTATTAGAATATTCTATTTATTTTTAGGCAGTTGTAAGGAAAGATTCGAATGAAGAGGTGTGGTTGATAGACTAATAATTTGTCTCCAAAAAAGCCAGAGCCAACAGCACATTTAAGCAGGACCCAGGCCATAAATGCAAATAATTAGCATCTACTAATAATTTATACAATGGTTACAGGAATCAATTAACTGAAATTTTAAATGGTGACAATTTCTAAGCAGTGCCTCAGAACTAATGGCATAGGCCATCCCTTGTACCAGTTTGTCCCAATAAGAAAAACAGACTGGATAAGAACAAAGTAGTAGAAACATCTCCAAATCAATGGGAAGAGTAGAAAGATATTCCTTAGCCAGATTTCAAGTTCATCACTTTACTCACTAATCCTTCCCACATATTACCTCCTGAAATTTTGTCATCTCTGAGAGGCTTTCTAACTTATGTTTCTCCCTGTGGATTCTAAGATAACAGTAGGATAAAAATAACCAACTGCTCCAGTTAAGTGATAAAAAAAACATCAGCATCATGAGCTACTCTTCTCAGATCTGTCCCAAGTTTTTAGTGAAAGTCAATATGGACCCATGTTCCCCAGACATAAAGAGGTCAGGCAGCACATTGGAGAGTTTCTGGTGCTCCTGCATGTTCTGAAGGCTTGCTCCTGCTCCTCCTTCCTTTGGATGGCTGAGCCCTCTGATCTTGTGCAGTAAGTCCCCATCAATATGAAGGCTCTCCACAGCCTTCCTCTCTGGCTCCCTGCTGCATTCAGTGCCCTTTGGTTCAGACACAGAAAACCTCAGCAGGGTCCTAAGATAGATCTTCAAATGCTCATAAATACTAAAAGCAAACACAACAGGAATTTTTCACTACCTACTTCGTGTTTATATCAGATGTAGCTGCATTCTTAGGATATGTGACTTTGGTGTAGAGATGAGTTTTTGTTAGAGATGGTTTCATTTTTTTGGTTATCTTACATTATTTATAGCCAGAGCTCAGTGTTGGAGTTTCTCCCTCATGAAAGCTGACTGAGCAGACATTTGGAAAAGTCAGTATTCATCCAAGATGTCATTGGCTTTTAGTTTTAATGATGTTTTAAAATCTTATTGTTTCTAACAGGACTGTTTTGAAATTAGGAGTAATCTTGTTTAGTGTAGAGTAGTAATTTTATCAGGCTGAACAAAAATCATACTGACCACATACTCTCTAGCCTCCTGTTTGACTCCAAAGTATCATGTGTCAAGTCGAGTGTCTGAGGCCAGAGGCTTCCATCACACCATGACTTCCATTTACCTTGTGCCCTCACAGGAGAAAATGTGGTTGAGTCTGAGTCTTATCCCAACAAGCCAAACTGGCACTTCACCACAGATGGTCAGTCAACATATTGTGTAGTATGCTGTATGGGCAGCAGAGCCTTATGCCAGAAAGCAGAAGTGCTAGTTATCCATTAATTCCATGATAAACTCTTCCAGGTTTTATAGTTGTAACTCGATAGATCTGCCAATCTTTTAAAAATTATTTTATAGCTTAGATTAGGATTAAGTCAACTGGATTCACATAATGTTCAGGTTATGTGACAATAGTCAAATTACTTTACTTATTTGATTAGACTTTGATGTTGTTATCAAATATTTATGTGTCATGGAAACACAATTCTTTAATAATCTTGCAAGCAAATCCTGCTTCTTGGGACAGCATCTGAGATATTACACAAGTTACTCATTTTCAGTTTGGAGATAAACAGGGACTTATAACTCTGTGCTCCAAAAACATTGGGGTCACTTTGACAGCTAAAAGGTCTCGCTTCTATGGAGTGATCATCTGCTTCCAAATAGTTTCTACCCCTTGTTTTTAAACCTTTCCTTTGGTGACTTAGGTATCAGTTAGCCTCCTCTTCCACCTGGCATTCCTTAAAATATGTGAAGAGGTTACCAAGTTCCACTCTACATCTGTTCATTTTCATGTGACACATCCTTTGGCCTCAATGCTATGAATTGCACAAAATGGTTTCTGGATCCTTCACCATGAAAGCTGGTTTCTGAATAGATGCTGGTTGGTTGATAGTTGCTACTAGGCACCTAGGATACACAGGATCCAATGGTACCTGCAAATAAAGACACATTTCTACACATAAAATTTTACATCATTCATTTACAAGAACCCCCAATGCAAACATAGTGACCCAGAATTGTGAAACAGGTGGAAGACAGTTGCAGCTTGTGGTATCTTCTGGTGGCCCAGTCACAGCGTTGACGCTTGCTAAAGGCAAATTCATCCTCAAGCTCTTTAGTTTTGTTAAATTCTATTATTACAGACTTCTCCCATTCTGTCTTTTGCACTTAGATGAGAGAGCAGGCAGCTATCTTGTCCTAACTGAGTAAGCTATACCTGCAGTCCCTCTTTCTCTGCTACCTTCAGGGTGGCTGCCCTTGTGCCCTTCTCTTAATTACATCTTTTTAATGAGAGAGGAATCTGCTTTCCAGGGACAGGGATAGCATGTGTATAAGCATGCATCTCACACACTTTCTAAAGCTATTCTGCTTTTCATTTGGACAGTTCTTTTCCCAAGTATCCTCTGGTCCATCACATCTCAAGATTATGAAACCATAAAGTAACAAGTTTTTTTCCCAATCTTTACCAGTTCTGTGTGCATCCATATTTTCTCAGTTTAACTTTGATTACTTATGCACGCATAATATATACCACTGTGGGGAAAAAACTTTTGTAAAAGCCCAAGGATAGATAAATCTTTGATGTACATTGGCAAACTGCTCTAATCTTTGTCATGACTGTGTGAACTGTCAACTCTGAGTATTCACTGTTCTTGGAAAACAGCACAATTGATCTGGTGAAAATCTAAGTAAATCTTGGGTTTACTACTGGAATAAATTCATGCATGCCTTCTTAAGGATACTTATAATACTACTACTGTTTTAGTAATAGTGGCAACTCATTTGCAGTGTCAAAGATGTGCAGCTCATTTGTATCCACATGTTTAAAATTCTGGTATGGGAAGCTGCTTTTTGTTCATGACTTCTAACTGAATTTCAAATACTGTATAGAAAATTGTTCCCATGATCTAATTCCTTACAAAACACTGATTTGCCTACTTGTGTTATCTGAGCATGGAAGGGAAATCTTCATATTGCACAACAGTGAGTCAGTTCCCCAGCAGTCTGAAAATTATGTTGGCCATTCTTCTTATGAGACTGAAATGAATATGAATGGGATGATCTGTAGCTGTGTCTACATCAGGCAGTTGATGTCTCTATTTTCTCTATGTACATACTGTTTCTTTGTCATGTTGGGGTTTAACAGAGGAGTAACCACAGAAGCAGGCATTCTGAGAATTCCCTGGGTGCCTGGTATATGGTAACTAAGTGCTTCTCACCACCTTCCCATCTCCAACCCCATCCAATATGGCAGCCATAGTTTTCCTCACCAGGACATTGAAGCTGACACAGTACCCACTATATGCAAAGGGGGTTGCTCCTGACTGGGCTTCCTCAAATGATTGATATCTTCTCATCATCTACATTTTTGACAATTGACTCATACATTCCTAAAAGCTTCCTGCCTGCTCCTTTATTTGCATTCCTTTCTTGTTCAAGCTGGTCCTCTTGGAGACATTTCTGAGAGCATTTATTTCCTGTGGACTCCTTGGCTCGGCTTGACAGGGCTCTGTTCCATCTCTCTCTTTCCCTGCTCTCTGAGACTTCCCCTCTCATTCCTGAAGGTGGGTTCAGAGAGGAAAACCTTCTCTACTTATAAACAGACCCTATAATAGAAGCAGAGGGGAGAGCTCATCCCCAACAGTGAAAGTGACATAGGTGAAAAAAGCACAGGGCTTTGGTGGGAAAGGCCCAGCCCAGGTCCTGGGGAAGTCCTGGGCAATGGTGTTGGACACATTCCACTTGACACTGTGTCATGCTCCAGATGGGAGGGTATAGAAGTCTTAAAAAGATACATGTAAATTGTTGGTCAAAAATGGGAGAGTACCGATGGCCACCCCTAAGGAATTCTCAAAATATATCCATTGGCATGTTTTCTTCAATGAATGTTCAGTTCCCCACATTCAGTTTCTCCAACTAAATGTGGCCCAGTTAGAAGTGGTTCATACTTTTCAGAGTTTGGTTCCTTTTCAAAGGCTCAGACAAGTGGAAAAATCCATGTAGTAGTCGCTTAGATCCAAGTCATGTATATTGTGATGGGGTATTTTGAAACCTTAATCTATAGCATTATGAGTCTTTTAAAATCACAAAATACATGCTTACTGTTTATAAGACTGAAGACTCATTCATTACACAATTGAAAGTAATAGCACTACATCCTTTGTTGTTTCTGGAGATGGTCCATGGTTGTTTGTGCTGCTAGCTTCTTTGTACGTGTGTGTGCACATGTATCTGTACCTGTCCCTCTCTCTGATTCTCTTGATAAATTTCCTACTCTTCATCTGTCATGAGTCACTCAGACCTTCACAAATTCAGATATTCATAAAATAAAGGAAAAAGCTAAGTCTATACAGTACTAAGAATTTTGTTTTTTAAATATTTTTATTGATTATGCTATTACAGTTTTCCCATTTTTTTCTCCCTTTGCCCCCCCATCCTGCTCCCCCAACCCTCCAGCATTCTCCCCTCCTAAGTTCATATCCATGGGTTGTACATATAAGTTTTTTGAGTCCTCTGTTTCCTATAACATTTTTATCTCTCCCTGTCTAATTTGTGCCTACTAATTATGCTGCTCCTTCCCTGTATCTTTTCCCCACTATTCCTCCCTTCTCACTCCCCACTGAAATCCCTCCATGTGATGTTCATTTCTCTGATTCTGTTCCTGTTCAAGTTGTTTGCTTAGTTTTTGTTTATACTGTTTTTCTTTTCTTTTAGGTTCATTTGTTGAAGTTGTGAGTTTGTTATCATTTTAATGTTCATATTTTTATCTTCTTTTTCTTAGATAAGTCCCTTTAATATTTCATATAATAATGGCTTGGTGATGATGAACTCTTTAACTTGACCTTATTTGGGAAGTACTTTATCTGCCCTTCCATTCTAAATAAAAGCTTTGCTGGATAGAGTAATCTTGGATGTAGGTCCTTGCCTTTCATGATTTCAAATACTTCTTTCCAACCTCTTCTTGCCTGCAAGTTTTCTTTTTGTTTTTAAATTTTAATTGTTGTTCAAGTACAGTTTTCTGTCTTTTACTCCCATCCCAGCCCACCCACCCAGCCTTCCCCACCTCCCTCCCATTTCCACCCCTCCTAGTTTTTGTCCATGTGTCTTTTATACTTGTTCTTGTAAACCCTTTCCCTTTTCCCCTGAGATTCCCTCCCTTCTCCCCTCTGGACACTGTCAGTCTATTCTCTATTTCAGTATCTTTGGTTATATTTTGCTTGCTTGTTTGTTTGGTTGTCTATTCTCTATTTCAGTATCTTTGGTTATATTTTGCTTGCTTGTTTGTTTGGTTGTTTAGGTTCCTGTTAAAGGTGAGATCATACATGGTATTTGTCTTTCACTGCCTGGCTTGTTTCACTTAGCATAATGCTTTCCAGCTCCATTCAAGCTGTTGCAAAGGGTAGGAGCTCCTTCTTTCTTTCTGCTGCATAGAATTCCACTGTGTAAATGTGCCATAGTTTTTTGATCCATTCATTTACTGATGGGCATCTTGGTTGCTTCCAGCATCTAGCTATTGTAAATTGTGCTGCTATAAACATTAGGATGCAAAGGTTCTTTTGGATTGGTGTTTTAGTATTCTTAGGATAGAGTCCCAGCAGTGGAATTGCAGGGTCAAAAGGCAGATCCATTTTTAATTTTCTGAGGAAGTTCCATACTGCTTTCCATAGTGGTTGTACCAGTCTGCAGTCCCTCCAACAGTGCACTAGGGACCCCTTTTCTTCACAACCTCTACAACACTTGTTGTTTGTTGCTTTGTTTATGATGGCCATTCTGACTGGTATGAAGTAGTATCTCATTGTGGTTTTAATTTGCATCTCTCTGATAACTAGTGATATTGAGCATCTTTTCATGTGTCTCTGGATCCTCTGTATGTCCTCCTTGGAGAAGTGTCTGTTCAAGTCCTTTGCCTATTTTTTAATTGTGTTGCTTGTCTTCTTAGAGTGGAGTCATGTAAGTTCTTTATATATTTTGGAGATTAAACCTTGTCTGAGGTATCATTGGCAAATATGTTTTCCCATACGGTTGGTTCTCTTTTTTTTTAATACTGTTTTCTTTAGCCATGCAGAAGCTTTTTATTTTGATGAGATCCCATTTGTTTATTCTTTCCTTTATGTCCCTTGCTCTAGGGGACATATCAGTAAAAATGTTGCTGCGTGAAATATCTGGGATTTTCCCGCCAATGTTCTCCTCTAGGACTTTAATGATGTCATGGCTTATATTTAAATCTTTTATACACCTTGAATTTATTTTGTTTATGGTGTAAGTTGGTGCTCGAGTTTCATTTTTTGGCACATAGCTGTCCAGTTCTCCCAACACTATTTGTTGAAGAGACTATTTGTACTCCATTTTATGTTGCTGCCCCCTCTGTCTAATGTTAATTGACCATAGAGACCTGGGTTCATTTCTGAGCTCTCTGTTCTGTCCCACTTGTCCATATGCCGGTTTTTATGCCAGTACCAGGCTGTTTTGATTACAGTGGCCTTGTAATACAGTTTGATATCAGGTATTGTGAGCTCTCCTACTTTGCTCTTCTTTCTCAAAATTTCAGCAGCTATTTGGGATTGTTTATGGTTCCATGTAAATTTTTGAAGTGTTTGTTCTATGTCTGTGAAATATGCCATTGGTAGTTTAGTAGGTATTGCATTGAATGTGTAAATTGCTTTGGGTAGTATGGACATTTTGATTATGTTAATTCTTGTGATCCATCAACATGGTATATGTGTCCATTTGTTTGTGTCTTCTTTAATTTCTTCAGTGTTGTGTAGTTTTCTGCATACAGGTCTTTTACCTCCTTGGTTAGGTTTACTCCTAGGTATTTTATTTTTCTTGTTGCTATATCAAATGGTATCTTTTCCCTGATTTCTGCTCCTGATGTTTCTTTGTTGGTATACAAAAATGCCTTTGATTTCTGGATATTGACTTTGTATCCAGCTGTTTTGTGAAATTCATTTATTAGGTCAAGCCATTTTTGTGTGGAGTCTATAGGATTTTCTATGTACACTATCATGTCATCTGCAAACAGTGACAATTTTGTTTCTTCCTTTCTGATTTGGGTTCCTTTTGTTTCCTTTTCTTCTCTGATCACTGTGGCTAAAATTTCCAATACCACATAGAATAGAAGTAGTGAAAATGGACAGCATTGTCTTGTTCCTGATCTTAGTGGAAAAGATTTTACTTTTTGTCTATTGAGTATGATGTTGGCTGTAGGTCTCTCATATATGTATGGCCTTTATTATGTTGAGGAGTGCTCCCTCTATTTTCACTTTGCTGACTGTTTTTATCATAAATGGATGCTGTACCTTACCAAATGCTTTTTCCACATCTATTGAGATGATCATGTGTTTTTTGTCTTTGCTTTTGTTTATGTGGTGTATTACATTTACTGATTTGTGAATGTTGAACCATCCTTGCATCCCTGGGATGAATTCCACTTGATCATGGTGTATGATCTTTTTAATGTATTGTTGGATGTGGTTTGACGATATTTTGTTGAGGATTTTAGCGTCTATGTTTATCAGTGCTATTGGCCTGAAGTTTTCTTTCTTTGTTGTGTCTCTATCTGGTTTTGGGATTAGGATGATGCTGGCTTCATAAAAAGAGTTTGGGAGTCTTCCATCATTTTGGATTTTTTGGAATTGTCTGTGAAGGATAAGGGTTAGCTCTTCCTTAAATGCTTTGTAGAATTCTCCTGTGAAACCACCTGGTCCAGGGCTTTTGTGTGTTGGGAGTTTTTTGATTACTGCTTCGATTTCATCTGCTGTTATTGGTCTGTTCAAACTTTCTGCTTCTTCTTCAGTGAGTTTTGGAAGATTATATTTTTCTAGAAATTTGTCTATTTCACCTAGGTTTTCAAATTTCTTGGCATACAGTTCTTCATAGTAATTTCTTACAATCCTTTGTATTTCTGTGATAGCAGTTGTAATCTCTACGCTTTCATTTCTGATTGTGTTTATTTGGGTCTTCTCTCTTTTTTTCTTGATGTGTCTGCTTAAAGGCTTGTTGAATTTTGTTTATCTTTTCAAAGAACCAGCTCCTGGATTCATTGATCCTTAGAATTGTGCTTTTAGTCTCTATGTCATTTAATTCTGCTCTGATCTTGGTTATTTCCTTTCTTTTACTTGCTCTGGGCTGTCTTTGTTGTTGTTCCTCAAGTTCTTCTAGACATAGGGTTAGGTTGTTCATTTGAAATGTTTGTATCTTTTTAAGGTATACCTGTATTGCTATGAACTTCCCTCTCAAGACTGCCTTTGCTATGTCCCATAAGTTTTGGGTTGTTATGAGTTCATTCTCATTTGTTTCCAGGAACCTTTGGATTTCTTCCCTAATTTCATTTTTGACCTATTCATCGTTTCATATTATGCTATTCAATCTCCATGATTTTGAGTGTTTTGGGTTTTTTCCCTTGTGGTTGGTTTCCAGTTTCAGTCCCTTGTGGTCAGAGAAAATGCTTGGTATGATTTCAATTTTCTTGAATTTGTTGAAGCTTGCTTTGTGTCCTATCATGTGGTCTATCTTTGAAAATATTTCATGTGTATTTGAAAAGAATGTGTATTTAGCTTCTTTGGGATGAAGGGCTCTATATATCAGTTAAGTCCATTTCATCTAGGGCATTGTTCAATGCTACAATATCTTTGTTGATATTTTGTTTGAAAGATCTGTCCATTTTTGACAGTGGGGTGTTAAAATCCCCTACTATAATTGTGTTGCTGTCAATATCTTTCTTGAAGTTCTCTAAGATTTTCTTTATGTATTTGGGTGCTCCTATGTTGGGTGCATATACATTTATAATGTTTATGTCTTCTTGGTGGATTCTTCCCTTGAGTATTATGAAGTGACCTTCTGGGTCTCTCTTTATGGCCCTTCTTTGGAAGTCTATTTTGTCTGATATGAGTATTGCTACCCTGACTTTTTTTTTCCTGTCCATTTGCTTCGAAAATTTGTTTCCAGACCTTCACTTTCAGCCTGTGTAGGTCTTTTATCCTGAGGTGGGTCTCTTGTAGGTAGCATATGTGTGGATCATGCTTTCTTATCCATTCAGCTATTCTATGTCTTTTGATTGGAGCATTTAATCCATTTATGTTTAAGGTTATTATTGATAGGTACGTATTCATTGCCATTTTCATACCTGTGTTCTTTTCTCTCTCTTTTCCTTCCTTTCCTTAAAGCAGTCCCTTTAACATCTCTTGCAGAGCTAGTTTGGTGGAGGTGTATTCTTTTAGACTTCTTTTGTCTGGGAAACTTTATTTGACCTTCTGTCTTGATTGAGAGCCTTGCTGGGTAAAGTAGCCTTGGTTGCAGACCTCTGGTTCTCATTACTTGGAATATTTCTTGCCATTCTCTTCGGGCTTGGAGCGTTTCCATTGAGAAGTCAGCTGCTAACCTTAACAGGGCTCCCTTGTATGTTACTTCCTGTTTCTCCCTTGCTGCCTTTAAGATTCTCTCTTTGTCTTGAAATTTTGCCATTTTAATTATGATGTGTTTTGAGGTGGGCCTCTTTGAGCTCCTCTTGATTGGGACTCTCTGTGTTTCCTGGATTTGTGTGACTTTTTCTCTCATCAAATTAGGGAAGTTTCCCATCATTACTTTTTCAAATAGGTTTTCTATCTCTTGCTCTTCTTCTCCTTCTGGGATCCCTATTATACGGATATTATTACGTTTCATATTGTCTTGCATTTCTCTTAATCCCTCTTCATTCTTTCTGAGCCTCTTTTCCTTTTCTTGCTCTTTCTGGGTGTTCCTTTCCTACTTTGTCTTCCAGCTCACTGATCCAATCTTCTGCTTCATCGATCTTGCTTTTGATTCCTTCTACTGTGTTCTTCAGTTCAGAAATTGTATTCTTCATTTCCTCTTGGCCCTTGTTGGTAGTTCTATTTCCTTTTTCATGTTGATATAGTTTGCAGTGAGTTCATTGTAGTTTCCCTGTAGTTTCTGGTAGCTCATTGTGAGCTCATTTAGCTTCCTGATGACCATTGCTTTGAACTCAATATCTGATTGTTGAGTTGCCTCTATTTAATTTAGCATACTTTCTGAAGCTTCCTCCTTTCCTTTCATTTGGGGATTGTTTCTTTGTCTTCCCATTGTTTGTGAGACTCTTCCTGTTAGCCTCAGCTTCTTAAATTGATCTGTTCTGGCTCCCCGGGTGTATGGTGGGAACTTCTGTGGTAGAATACCTGTGAGATTCAGTGGTGCAGTTTCCTTTGGGTATCCTGGTATTCACAGCTTCCACCTACTCTTTTTTGTGGTCTGTTGGAGGGGTAAGGCAAAATGGTTTAAGACAGCAAGAGAGTATTCTGTGATATTTACAGTAGCAGCTGGTAAAGAAGAGATAGGAGACCCTTTGGCTATGTATAGTATTAACCATGATCTTCTACCACTTTTAAAAAGGATAGAAAGAAGATAAGATTCTTGTTGGAGGGGGAAGGATTTTGAGTTGGATCTAGATAACAGTGAGGTTGTGGGAGGTCAGATTCTGAGGTAAGGTGAAAGTAAAGGATAGTAAATAGTTGTAGTGTGTGAGAGAACAGAGTTAACCACTACAGTAACAGAGTTCAGGAAACTAAAGTTAGCTAAGATCTGGGGCGGGGGGGGTTGTGTAGTATTTATAATTGTGTGGAACGGCTTTTATTTCTAAGAATATTAGAGCAACAAGCATATGGCAGAATCTATGAAATCTAGATAACAATAATAGGGAATATAGGACCTTGAGTAGTGTACTACTGGAACACAAGTGAAGTGAGGGACAATAAATTAGCAATACACTATGAATGAGAGAACAGGAGGAACCTGTCAAATGATACAATATAACCAGCCAAGCAAAGAAGACTAAACAGAAAGAAGAGGAATACAAAAATACTATTCAAATAAAAGATGTAAAAATAATGAAAAAATAATAATACAAATATACAATGACTTGCAGTTTCTCTGTGTAACAAAGTGAAATTTATCTCACTGTCTCAGTTGTTGGGATCCCCCCTCTTTGGGTCCAACTCTGGTCTTTTCACAGTTTCAGGTTTTTTTGTCTCGCTTGTGGGTATTCAAAAAGAAAGGGAAAAAAAGCAGAAGAAGGAAGGAAGAAGAGATAAAACTGGAAAGAAAGGAAGAAGGAATAAAACAAGAAAGAAGGAAAGAGAAGCAAAAGGAATTGATAGATAAAAATAATAAATTAAAAAATACTTAAAAAAATCAAACAACAAAAAAAAAACCTCTTGCTGGTTTCAAACTGGCCAAACCAGTTTTTCTGGTCTTGCTGGCTGCAGCAGGCTGAGGGGTGACTCTTATCTCCCTTCCTGTTCAGCACTCAGCTTCACACACACTCTCCCCAGAGCTAGCCTGGTGCCCCTCCACCCCTCTGCAAAGCCCTGGGTGTGGGATCAGGGCCTTCCCAAGAAGGCACTCTCTCCGGGTCCATGGGCGTCGACTCCAGTCCTTCTGCAGAGAGCTTGTCCCCCCACCCTGGGTTCATGGCTGTGCGCTCCAGGTCTTTCACAAAGAACACTCTCCCCAGGTTGCAGGCATGCACACCTGGCCAGTACATCTTCTGTCGCAAGAGTTCGGATGAGCACTCTTGCCAGGGCTATGCATGGGTGCTTATAGCCCCTGTGTGTTTTACACTTAGTCCCCATTCCTCTCTCTGTGACTTCAAGCAACCAGGTCTCTCCTGGTGCTGCCCAACCCTGCTTGGCCGGGGCAGTAGTGGCCAACCCAGCTTTCTCCCAAGAGCCCTGTGGCAGACCCAGAGGGCCCTGGGACTGGGTGTGCAGCTGCCCTGGTCCTAACACTGATCCCTGGGCCCTTATTGTCCTGAAGCATTCTCCTTACCATCTGTTTTTTCAATGTCTGCTACAATTTTTGATCTCCTATTTTTATATGTGCTGTGGTACTGTTGGCTGTTTGCTCTGTTCCTCTGCAGATCAGCTAGGTTTTTCTCCCTTGTGTAGGGAGAAGTGGAATCCACTCCCTCCTACCTCACCACCATCTTCCTCCTCCTGCAAGATTTCTTTTGAGAAATCAGCTGATAGCCTAATGGGCACTCCTTTGTACGTAACTCTCTCCTTTCCCCTTGCTTCTTTTAGGATTTTCTCTTCGTATTTAATCTTGGGTAACTTAATGATTATGTGCCTTGGTGTGTTCCTTTGTGGGTCCAACTTCTTTGGGACTCTCTGGGGTTCCTGGACTTCCTGGAAGTTCACCAGATTGGGGAAGTTTTCCTTCATTATTTGTTCAAATAAGTTTTCAATTTCTTGCTGCTGTTCTTCTCCTTTTGGCACCACTGCAATTCAGATATTGAAACGTTTCAAGTTGTCCTAGAGGTTTGTAATACTCTCTTCACTTTTTTGAATTCTTGTTTCTTCATTGTGCTCCTGTTGGATGTTTATTTTTTCCTTTTGTTTCAAATCATTGCTTTGAGTCCTGGTTTCCTTCCTGTCACTGTTGGTTCCCTAGATATTTTGCTTTATTTCACTTTGGGTATCTTTCATTTGTTTTTTTTCATTTTTTGACCAAGTTCAATCAGATCTGTGAACATTTTGTGTACCAGGGCTTTAAATTCTTCATCAGATAAGGTTGGCTATGTCCACATCGTTTAGCTCTGTTTCTGAGGTTATGCTCTGTTCTTTCATTTGAGCCATACTTCTTTGTCTTGGCACACCTGATAGGTTATAAGGGTGTGGGGACTTAGGTATTCACCCAGGCAGGGCAACCCTCTTTGCTGAGCTGCTATGGTATTGCCTGTGGAGGAGGTGCCAGAAAGGCAACAGTATAGCTCTCCTGCTTGTCCCTAGAGCACTTTCCCATGGACTCTCATGTGAGTCTGGGAGTCTCTCCCACTGCAGCAACTGCTATATCAACTCTGAGTCTCAGTTTTCCCTTAAGTCAACCCTCCTGCCTGGTCCACCACCTCACCTCAGTTTTTCTCCACAGGCTGGCCTGCACAGTCCACTTGGGTTCTTACCAGTCTGTTTGTTCTGATTGATTTTTTATTTAATTCCTTGGTTGTCAAAGTTCCATGCAATTTGACTTTCTGGTGCTTCTGGTCATTTATTGATTTTAGGTTGGTTGTTATCCTCCTTTTGGTTGTGCGAGGAAGTGAAAGCTTTCTACCTATGATTCTATCTTGGTCAGAACTCCTGATACCAGTACTAACAATTTTAATGAATGTATCATAGTAGGACTCTAATTGGACAATTTCCTGAAAAAAAAATCAAAGTTATTTGGGCTCTATATCCCTCATGAAGTCATGAGCTCACCCATGGCCAGACCTTGTGTTTCACTCTTCCTTGCATCTCTTTACCCATCACTGGCCTGGCCCTACTGGATGTCTGATGAATTTAGTGAGTGGAATTACCCACATGAGGGGACATGAAGACCCATAAATCTCTCAGTTACTTGGGTTAATGGCTAAGTTTTTAATTTATATTACTTAGTCAAAGAAAAAAATTCACAAAGAAAGAGAAAAATTTACACATTTGTACTCCATTCTGAGAGATGAAAAAATCTCAAGCTTAATAAGGAGCAAAGTCTGTTTCACACCGAAGTGGAGTGGAATTCCTAAAATAATGGATTTACCAAAAAAAAAAAAAAGAAAACACACATGAGAAGTGTTGTTTCTAAACTATTAGAAACCAACTTAACCTCAGCAGAAACCTATGGTAGGAATCTTAATTGTCTGAGGTTTGTTAAAGGTGAGACTCAGAGACACAAAGATTTGAACCTAACACTATTTAGTTCCCTGAGTTGCCCAAATGTAAACAGCCCAGATGGGACAACGGTCCCCAGCTACGATGTGACCAGGGACAAAATATAGAAAATGATGTTGTCATAATTCCTGCCTCATTCCACAATCCCTTCTGAGAAAATGTTGTACCACTGAAAATCATACCAACAAAGCTTTCACCTGACAGTGGCAGGAGTCTCTGGTCCCCATGGGTTTCCCTTGATGGTCACTGCTGTCCATTTATTCACTCTCGGTCCTTTTCTTTAACATCAATGACACAGAAATGGCACCAGCACATACCGAGCTCATTAGCTGCTCTATGTTCATTAACGTGTGGTGCTGCTTCAGTGGTTCCAGTTATCATATTCTAAACAGAGGATGATTTGTGCAGGGGCATATTTCTTCACTAATAAACAAAAGCGTGGGGGGAGTAAACCCTAAGCAGACAGGTCTACACAGAATCAGCTGGTGCTTTTCTCTTTCATGTCATCAGGAGCCCAGAAATGAGGAAATTAGAGGGGAAAGTAGTTAATCCTCTAACCCATTTCCTTGCACACATTTTGCAGACATCTCTTCATATATATATGTGAATTTTATTTTGGAGCTAATTTAAAAAAATTATATTGCTTCTTTCAAAAATGGTCTAAGTAGTCTTGTAAAAAACTTAATGGAAGATGGAATAAATTAAAAGAGGGTAAGAAAGAAAAGAGCTTTTTGTGGGTCAGCTATAGAAATGGAAACCACACATCCAGGTGAGCTTGTTTGGTTCATCCATCACAGGTGTTGATCCCTCTAGTCTTTGAACCTCTGGCTGGGAGCAATAGCATCCAATTATCCCATGGGCTATATAACTGCTAAAATTCTCTGTGTCTGCTTCACTGTGAAAAATGTAAAGTTCTTGTTTAGACCATAATAGCATTACAAATTACATTCTAAAAGCTTGACCCAGGACAACATATTAAATAGCCATAGGTGACTTCTCTAAAGATGGCCATTGTCCCAAGCAGTGGTGCCCAGATAAAGTACAAATAACTCAGGACAGCCCATGATCACATTTAGAATATTTGATCTGTGTAGCTCTTTGGAGCCCTTGTCAGAGCCCTACCCTCCTCAACACCATGCACAGGTAACAGGCACAGGCAGCATGCACAGACTGTCCCCACCCCCACCAGGTATAATTTCTGACTGTTGGAGTCCTGAACCTTCTCAGTGGGCCTGTAGGCTACACCTTATTTGATTTCATGCTATTCTTTCTACATTTTTGCATTTGGGAATTGAAAGAGCTGGGTTTCCTAAGTAAGATGTACCTTCTCATTTAACAGGTATTCTGGGTTTGGAGATGATGCTGTCTTAGCCCTCAGATTCTGTAATTGAGGCCCAGTGCCTAAGAACAGCACCATCCAATGGGTCATATCGGATAAGGCTAGAGCTCAAATCTAGTGTAAAATGAGTAATGCTACTTTTAACCGAAGGACAGTGACATTTCAGGTGGGCTGTTGATCTGTGGGACCCAGGATATCAGGGTTTGCTAGATCTTCACCCCCACCCACATGACATGTGTCACCTTCATACAGGCCTCACACAAACCTTTCCATGTGCTGCCATAGGAGTTTCTACTGATTGTGAGCAAACTCCAGGTCAGCCAGGCCACCTTTTCCCATGAGGTAGTCAGATCCAGTTCCAGGTGTCTCTGTATCTTATTGTTGCATCAGAAACCCACCATAGCACACAGACCACACTTGCCTCTTCATTTTGTACCTTTGTGCTATGATATGGATTATGGAAATATTCAATCCAGATATGGATTGAATATTTGTGCCCCACAGCCCTTCAAGGTAGGGCCTGTGGGAGGTGATTAAGTCACCCTAATCAGGTGAGGGAGCTCCTCTGCCCCTTCCTCTACGTGAGGACACAGTAAGAGGATACAATCCATGAACCCAGAAATAGGTCTCACTAGGCACTGAATCTGCTGGTATCTTGATCTTGGACTTCCAGCCTCCAGACTGTGAGAAATGAATATCTGTTGTTGATAAGACCCCCACTCTGGGGTTTTCTGTCACAGCAGCCTGAATGAACCAAGACAATTTCTATCTGAATGTTTCTAAAACTAAATTTAATATATGGAACATGATCAAACATTCATTCCTCTACAGAGACACAAATTTACTTTCTGTGAGTTAAAAATGATTCTTTCTCTGTACATCTAGAACACATTACAGATACTTTATTGTCTTGTATTTTACATTGTAATGGACTGTTTACATGTCTTTTTACCCAAATAAATAACAAAGTTCTCAGGTATTCCTCTATTTTTAAATTCTAGGCCTTTAACATAGCTTCTGCTATGTAATTCCTCATGAATGTTTTATCAAATGAAAGTGTGAATCAAAAAGTGTTGCTCAGTCCTCTTAACTTCTTTTCACAATAGCCACCAGCATGTGTAGCCTTTATACCACATGCAGGGAATAGTTCCAAATACTTTCAATCCTCATTGTAGCCCGGGGAATGAGAAACTATTATTGTCACCATTTTTCCTTTCTTTTTCTTTATACAATAGCTTCTGCAGACAATGGTTAAGTTGTACAGTGAAGATGACTTGATTCAGAGACATGAAATACGTAAGGTTAAAAATAGATCCTTACATGTCATTATAGATTTGTCCAAACTCATAGGATGTATGACCCTAGGAGTGAACCCTAACGTCAACTATGGACTTTGGATAATGATGATGTGTCAGTGTAGCTTCATCAGTTGTGACAAATGTACCATTTGATTTAGGACATTGGTAATGGGGGAGGCTGTGCATGTAGGGGTTATATGGGAAATTTCTGTACCTTCACCTCAATTTTGCTGTGAGCCTAAAACTGCTCTAAAAATAAAGTCTATTAAAAATAGAACTCTGTAATCAGCTGTTAGGATAATGCAGATGTTTTTGTTCTACTAAGACCCTCCAGAGATACTTGTGAGAATAAACGAAATGACTTTTGCTGAAAACAGAGAAATCCTCTGAACCAGAGGCATTCCCACAAAGGAAATGAAATATGAGACTTGTATCCCTCCACAACAGTGGAGCAATAGCAATAAAAACAATAGCAGTATTTTGAGTCTGGAATTCCTAACCTTAAGTTACATGTAATTACATCTGTGTGAATTAATATGCTTGTTGGGAGCTACTACCAAGATCATTTCAAATTGACATTTTGAAGCCTTAAGACTGAATTCTCTTGGTTTAAAAATGTAATACACTTAATCAAAAAGCAAAGCATCAAATTTGTGTCAGTAATATAGGGGCATTTAGGGACAAAATAGAACTTAGGAAAAAATTAAATTCTTTAGAAAATAATGCTACCATGTCAATTCAGTACAGTGTTTTGAACTTTTTATTTCCAATATTGGGTTATTTAACTAGATTATCAATTTCGCAATTGCCACTTCTTAGACATTTTTGTAATTTAAGTCTCAGCACTGCCTAGATCCAGTATTCTAATTTCAAATCATTTTCTTTCACAATATTTTACCTATATTACAAGATTTCATTAAAATTTTACCAAGAAGACTTTCCTGACTACTACAACCACTTTCCAGAATTTCTACTGTATTTATATCATGCCACCCAAAATACATCTGGTTCTCCCACCAGGTAAGTGGGCTACTCTAAGGTAAAAACTACTCTTTTATAGAATAGCTCTATTCTATAGGTTACACTATGGTAAGAATCTTGTACCCTCACAATACCTAGCACTTGGCTAGACATGGGACTTACCAAACATTTGTTTGGTTTCCAGAAACAGCACCCCAAAAGACCACCACAATTTATGCAATAATCGATTTCCTTGTAACTCCACATACCTCTAGGTTGCCTCCCACACCAATATCCTCCATCGTTGACTATTTGTCTCCGAGGCTGCAGAAAACTCCAATTCAAGGTTTACTAGATAGATGTCAGGTATAATATGGCCCTTTACATATATTGATTCATTACATCTTTTCAACAACCCATTAGAAATACATGATTAGTCACCCCATTAGAAATGAGGAAACTGAAGCATGAGCGAGGTAGCTGGTTTCCCAAGACCACTCAGCTAGTTAGTGTAGAACAGGGATAGAATTCAGGGACTGCCAACTCCAAATGCAGTGGTAGCACTAGTTTCTGCATAAGGGTTTTTATTTTGATGTGTCGGTTGTTTGCTACTGTTGTGCATGTGCTCATGGGATGAGATGAGGCACAAAATGAATGGGCACTGGGCCCTCATTCTGAGATCTATAACCTGAGTGATCCTGGCACATCTTTTAGCTCCTCTAAAGCTTAGTTTAGATTGAGTACACAATTCTATCATCTTACTGGAGTATAAGCTGCAAAGAGGGACACATATCCAATTTTGTCATTATGATGATTATATGATGATGCCAGAACAAGGACATTACTTTTCACACTTATTACTACTTTACATCAAAGATACAATGTTTTGCATATGTATGCTTTCTAGGTCAATAAACGTTCGTTGATTAGATCATTGGATGTTCACAGAATTGGATCCTGATTAAACAACACTGTATTATAAGAGAAATGGCATCACTTTTTAGCATTATTTTCTCTTTAAAAAAAGATTAACATACTTGTACTTAAAGGACAAACATAATAAAATGGGATGTTTCCTTTTAAGCAAATTATACTTGAAGGATAAAACTCTCCAGGCATAACCCATAAATTCAAGGACCATGAGTAAGAGCTTCACTTTCCCCATTATAAAAAAATTCCCATCTCCCTCCTGTGATAGCAACACACCTCTAAGACTGCCTGTCTAGCTGTGGATTTTGCAGAACCTGGATTCCTGCACCTGTGTTCTCAGTCAATGAGGAGGTCATATCAGAGCCTCATTTCTATCAAAAGCTGCAGAGACTTTATAACTGTGCAGGGCACCTGG
The DNA here is from genome assembly GCF_019186645.2 of Phyllostomus hastatus. NCBI lineage: Eukaryota > Metazoa > Chordata > Mammalia > Chiroptera > Phyllostomidae > Phyllostomus > Phyllostomus hastatus. The sequence continues at coordinate 35,894,745 of NW_025334028.1, forward strand.
CTCCAGGGAACAATTTGTGACCAAGGATCCAGCGCAGCCTGTCTACCCACTGCCTCTGTTGTTTGCTTGTTTTCTGCTTCAGTCAGAGCTGTGTTCTACTATTATGATCTAATGGCATTACAATTTTTCCAAACTTGCCAGAACTTTCTGGAATATACTTAAAGTAGTCTCTCTGCTTCTTGTTAGCTGGCTTTCATTTGAGGCGTTGGTGTCAGAGCTGGAATCAATGAGTCACACTTGCTGATCAAAGGGGAGATTTCAGTAGAGGAAGAGGATGTGGAGGGCCCCAAGCTCTCTTCCTAGAAAAACCTTCAAGTCAAATGCAGATACGGATGTTGGCTGACCAAAAGCTTAAACCACATCGACCATTTCTTATGACACTTTCATTTCCTTGGAAATCCTAAACTAGGCACATACGCAATTCTATTCATTTCTTCCAGCTCCACCTTCCAAGCCTGCACAAGGAGGTGGGGTTGAAGTGGGGAAAAAACAGAACAGTAGACAGTAGAGCTGAAATATTTCACACTGAAAGATATGTACAAAGCTTCCCAGAAGTGCTCACTGTTTTGAGGTCACAGGTCCTTTAATAATCTGAGGGGAAGCCTATGTCCTCTGCTGTCTTCCTCAACACAGCTTTGTGAACTGTGTTGGAGGATGCCCAGGGCCTCTGACATACAGTGGGTTTGTTTCTGAGTAATCAGCCCAACTCTAATTGCGAGAGCTGGTCAGAGGTCATTGACCCAGGGCCCGCCAACCAAGAAGCGATGGTATTGTTATAACCTGGGCTCTGTTTCTTGACGTCCTTGGTGTAGAATCTGAAATGTCTGAGGACAGAGATGAAAGTGGAACTACAATGCCTCAGTCCTTCTGGTTTTGATGCAAAGAATATATGTTAAGTTCTGATAAGAACCATTCCACCATATGCAAATTAGACAGAAAAACCACACTCTTCTGGGTCAAGGGTTAGGTCAGATGTCATAGCTGTTTTATTGGTTATGTTGGCCAAGAAGGAAGGAGATGGCATTTGTGCAGTAGAAAAGTATAACTTCCATTTTGAGAGCAGTGCTAAATGACATCCTGACTTAGAAGCAGGATGGATTACTTTCCTAGGGTTGTCATAATAAAGTTCCACAGTCTGGGTGTCTTAAGCAACAGAAATCTAGTTCCTCACAATCCTGGAGGCTGGAAGTCTGAGATCAGAATGGCAGCAGGGCTGACTTCTCCTGAGGTTTCTTTCTTTGGCTTCTATATGGCTATCTTCTTCAAATTGTCTTCTCTCTGTGCATGTCTGTGTCCTAATCTCTTCTTATAAGGAAACCAGTCACAGGAGATTAGGACCCAACTAATTAATAACAATAGTTACCTCATTTTACCTATTTATCTCTTTAAAGAGCCTATCTCCAAATACAGTCACATTTTAATATCTTGGGGGCTAGGAGTCAATATGGCTTTGGAAAGGAACTTAACTCAGACCAAAACAGTGTATGTCCATGCCTTTATTTCCTTTCCATATCTTCAGGAAGTAGTATTCAGTTAAGAGTTTAGGAAATGCTCTCTAAGCCCTATGTAATCATTTAGTGTTGTTTAAACATGTTGTGTTGGTCTTTACAAACTGGTTTACTAGGTGATGAGTAGTTTGATGGCTGGTTGTTATTTCTTCTCTCAGAGTTTCTAGCACAGGGCTGGGTACATACTAAATTCTTACTAAACACTTGGAATTCAAGCACTATAATCATTCTAATTTTGACACACTGTCATTCTCAAAGTCTCCTGAGAACTTAACCTGTGCTTTGGCTTCTCCTGAACTAGTAAGTATGGAATAGCTGAATGGACCTGGCATCTGATGCAATAATTAAAATGTACAAAAGGCATATAATGAAGGTTTGTTGAATGACTCAATGTGTTGAATTAATATAATCATCTTTTCTAATTGTTTTTCTAACTGACCACTGCCTCTGAATCAAAATGTCAACAGAGCCAAAGCAATCTTGAGAAAGAAGAACAAAGTTGGAGGTATAAAGCTACCTGATATCAAACTGTACCACAAGGCTATAGTCATCAAAACAGCATGGTTTTGGCATAATATCAGATACACAGACACACAGAATGGAAAGTCCAGAAATAAACCCACACACACATAGCCAATGAAAAAGGAGACAAGTATATACGGCGAAGAAGAGAAAGCCTCTTCAATAAGCAGTGTTGCAGAAATATGCAGAAAAAAACTGGATCCCATTCTTAAACTATAAACAAAATTAAACTCAAAATGGATTAGAGGCTTAAATATAGGACTAGAAACCATAAAAATCCTAGAAAAAATATAGGCAGTGAACTTATTGACATTAGGGTTAAGAACTATTTTTTGGATATGTCTTCTCAGATAAGAACAACAAAATCAAAAATAAATAAGTGGGACTTCATCAAACTAGAGTTTTTTCACAGCAAAAGAAACCATCGGCAAACCCAAAAGGCAACCTACTGATGGGAGAAAATACTTGAAAATGATACATTGAATAAGAGATCAGTATCCAAAATATATAAAGAATGTATACAACTGAGCATTAAGCCCCACCAAACAAATAACCCCATTAAGATTGGGCAAAGGACTGGAATAGACATTTTTTTAAGAAGACATATAGATGGTCAATAAACACACTAAAAGATACTCAGCACCACTTATCAAGGAAATACAAATCGAAACCACAATGAGATATCACCTCATGCTAGTCAGATTGGCTGTCATCAAAAAGAAAACAAATAACAAGTGTTGAGAAGATGAATAAAAGGGAACCCTCGTGCACTATTAGTGGATTGCAAATCTGTGCAGACACTAAGGAAAACAACATGAAGGTTCCTCAAAAAACTAAAATTAGAATTACCATGTGATCCTGAAATTCTACTTCTGAGTATCTACCTGAAGAAATCAAAAGCAGTAATTCAAAAAGATATGTGTACCCCTATGTTCATTGCAGCATTATTCACAATAGCCAAGCTATGGAAGCAAACTAAGTGTTCCTCAATAGATGACTTGATAAAGATGTAGTACATTTATACAATGGAATACTACTCAACCAGAAAAAAGAAGGAAATCTTGCCATTTGTGAAAATATAGATGGACCTAGAGGGTATTATGTTAAGTGAAGTAAATCAAACAGAGAGGGACAAATATCATATAATCCCCCATAAATATATATGCAAATATCCAATATCACATAGTCCCCCATAAATATATGGGAAATCTAAAAAACAAAACAAACAAACAAATAAAGCAAAATGGACTCATAGATACAGAGAACAAACTGATAGCAGCTACCAGAAGGAAGGGAGTAGGAGTTGGGAGGAAAAGGTGAGGGGAAATAAGAGGTACAAACTTATAAGAGGTATAAAATAAGTAAGTTATGGGGACATGATCTATAGCATAGGGAATATAGTCAACAGGATTGTAATAACTTTGTAGAGTAACAGATGGTTACTATTAATAGATTTATCAGGGTGATCACTTCACATGGTATATAAATGTTGAACAACTATGTTACACACTCAAAAGTTATATAATGGACTTCCAGCCAGGATGGAGGCATAGATAGACACACCATGCCTCCTCGCACTATCAAAATAAGGACAACAATTTAAAAACAAAAAACAACCAGTACCGACAGAAAATTGAACTGTATGGAAGCCCAACAACCAAGGAGTTAAAGTAGACATATTCATCCAGACAAGTAGGAGGGGCAGAGTTGGGTGACCAGGCAGAGAGAGGTGGAGGCAAAGCGGTGGCTGGCAGACCCTGGCTGCTCAAGGCAGCAGCTGGTGGACTCAGCGAGGTGGCGGATTATGGAGGGGCATGGTGCACAAGGTAGCTGGCAGACTGGGTGGTCCCACACTCACATGCAGATAAACCAGGCAAAACTGGGGAGCGAGACAGACCATGGAACCTAGGGTCCCAGCGGGGGGAAATAAAGCCTCAAAACACCAATTGAAATCACTTGTGGGGGTTGACATGCTGGGAGAGATTCCCAGCCTCACAGGAGAGTTCACTGAAAAGATCCATGGAACCTTAGAACGTACACAAACCCACCCACATGGGAATCAGCACCAGAAGGGCCCAATTTGCTTGTGGGTAGTGGGGAAAGTGACTGAAATCTGGCAGAGAGTAGAGCAAGCACCATTGTACCCTCTCAGACCCCTCCCCCACAAACAGTGTCACAACTCAGCAAGTGGGTTGCCCTGCCCTGGTGAACACCTAAGACTCCACCCCTCACTACATAACAGGCTCATCAAGACAAAAAAAAAAATAGCCCAAACAAAAGAATAGATAAAAAGTCCAGAAACAATACAACTAAGTGATGAAGAGATCGCAAACCTATTAGGTGCACAGTTCAAAACACTGGTAATCAGAATGCTCACAGAATTGGTTGATTTTGGTTGCAAATTAGATGGAAAAATGAAGGCTACTATAAGTGAAATAAAGGAAAATGTACAGGGAACCAATAGTAATAAGAAGGAAACTGGGGCTCAAATCAATGGAATGGACCAGGAGGAAGAAAGAAATAACCAAACAGAAAAGAATGAAGAAATAAGAATTCAAAAAAATGAGGAGAGGCTTAAGAACCTCCAGGACATCTTTAAATGTTCCAACATCCGAATCATAGGGATACCAGAAGGCAAAGAGGAAGAGCAACAAGTGGAAAAGTTATTTGAACAAATAATAAAGGAGAACTTCCCCAATCTGGCAAAGGAAATAGACTTCCAGGAAGTTCAGGAAGCTCAGAGAGTCCCAAAGAAGTTGGACCCAAGGAAGCACACATCAAGGCACATCATAATTACATTACCCAACATGAAAGATAAGGAAAGAATCTTAAAAGCAGCAAGAGATAAGGAGAGAGTTACCTACAAAGGAGTTCCCATCAGACTGTCAGCTGATTTCTCAAAAGAGACCTTACAGGCAAGAAGGGGCTGGAAAGAAGTATTCCAAGTCATTAAAGGCAAGTACCTACATCCAAGATTGCTCTATCCAGCTAAGCTTTTACTTAGAACCCGAAGGCCAGATAAAGTGCTTCCCAGATAAGGTCAAGTTAAAGGAGTTCATCATCATCACCAGGCCCTTATTATATGAAATGTTAAAGGAAGTTATCTAAGAAAATGAAGATAAAAAACATGTACAGTAAATTGACAGCAAACTCACAATTATTAACAATCACACCTAAACCAAAAACAAAAACAAGCTAAACAAACATCTAGAATGGGAACAGAACCGCAGAAATGGAGATCACATGGAGAGTTTGCAACAGGGCAATGGGAGGAGGAAAGAAAGGGGAAAAGTACAGAGAATAAGTAGCATAAATTGTAGGTAGAAAATAGATAGGGGGAGAGCAAGAATAGTATGGGAAATGTAGAAACTAAAGAATTTATGACACATGGACATGAACTGAAGTGGGGGAATTTGGGTGGGAGGGGGTATGCAGGGTGGAGGTGAGTGAAGGAGGGAAAATAGGACAACTGTAAGAGCACAATCAATAAAATATATTAAAATATTAAAAAGTCATATAATATTGTAAGTCAACTATAATTTTATTTTAAAAAGTGAAAAAGAATCTTGACAGATACCACATAGGGGACTCCATGTTTGAAAGTCTTCTCCACAAGGGGCCACTCATCCCTGAGGGTCTTCTCCACAGACACACACAGATACTCCTCCAGAGAGGATCCTCTCTCCTGCCAAAAACCAGAATTTGTGTCTTGCTTCCTATCTTAGTGGAGACTATAGCACTCTGTGTTCTCACACATTGGGCAAATTGAAATATCCTTAGACAGAAAGGAAGCTGAGGGGTAGACTTCCATAGGCCTGAATCACTTCATCACTGAAATCTGTTTTTAAAAACCTGTGTATTGAGATTTTTGGTGGAAATGATAGATGTCCTTTAAAAAAATTGGAAAATATGACTATATAAGAGAAAATTAAGCCCATCTATGTTTGCTAAAGTTAGCAGTAACTACTATTGTTATTTTGGGAATGGGGACCCCCTAGTATTTGTTGCTATAGTAATGTGAGTAGACAACCCCCTTTGTTTGTAAAATCAACTAACATTTTACCCATATCAAGGTGAGCAGCCTGCCTACTCAACATGATATCTTACTTTGTGCACTTAGCATTTCCAAGTACTTTAAAATTCTTTAAAACTATATTTTTAGTGACTACGTACTATTTTATCCTAATAGTGAGCCAAACGTATTTAGTCATTCTTTAAGTCTTGACCAATTCTGATGTTAACAGTTCTGCATAACTACAGTGAACAACATTGCACATAGACCTTTATGTGTCATATTACATACCAGGATACAGTCCCAGGAATGAAATTAACTGTTCAAAGGGCATGAATAATTTAGTCTGTTCTTATAAATTGAGAAACTTTTTCTGGGAATTCTATACCAATTTAGACTCCATCCAGGAGTGAATGAGCTAGTCTGTCTGCTAGGAATTCTAGCAGAGATGGGGGTTTTATTAAAAAGAAGAACAAGGAAGAAAGAAAAGAAAAATTGTTGCAAATTTGTTAGGCAAAAAAATGATAATGTTTTAACAATTTGAATGTCTTTTCATTACTAGGGAGGTTGAGGGGTTTTCCCTTTACTTTCCAGTCTCTGTATTTTTTGTCCTATGAGTAACACTTAGGCTATTTTTTAAAGGATAATTTGCTTATCTTTGTGGCTTATCTTTGTTCTGCTGTCTCTTAAATACATTTTAGCTATTTTACAATGACTGTTTGTTGACTTACTGAAGCTTTTTACTTTTCCCAAGTATCTGAAAGCCCAGAATGGCCCATGGACTCTACATTGGATGTGAACACAATTGTTAGCAGTGTGTGAGTGCAGCTGGGTCGTGAGGTGTTGTAGGACAAGCCAGGGTCAGCATTCACAAAAATTGGTGACCAGAGGAGAAAGCCAGTGCTTTTGTGGTATTATTCCTGATTCTAATTAGAAATCAAATTTATCAATAATTTTCCTTTTTTAAAGTTATTGTATTTTTTCCATTACCATTTAGTACCCTTATACCCCCTTTCTCCCTGCAATCACCACAAAGTTATCCACGTCCACGAGTCCTGTTTCCTTTTTGCTCAGTCCTGCCATCCCTTAACCTCCCCCCCACAACTAGCTGTCATCCTGCTCTCCATCTATGAATCTGTCACTACTTTGCTTGTTAGTTCAGTTTGTTCACTAGATTCCACATATGAGTGAAATCATATGGTATTTGTCTTTCTCGGACTGGCTTATTCCACTTAGCATAATGTTCTCCAGGTCCATCCATACTGTAGCAAAGGGTAAACTTTTCTTCTTTTTCACAGACAAGTAGAATTCCATTCTGCAAATGTCCCATAGTTGTTTTATCCACTCATCTACTGATGGACACTTTGGTTGCTTCCATATCTTGGCATTTGTAAATAACATTGCAATGAACAGAGGGGTGCTTAGGTTCTTTCAAATTAGTGTTTTGGGTTCCTTCAGATATATCCCAAGAAGTGGGATCACTGGGTCAAACGACAGATCCATTTTTAATGTTTTGAGGTATCTCCATACTGCTTTCCATAGTGCCTGCACCAATCTATATTCCCATCAACAGTGCAAAAGGGTTCCCCTTTCTCCTTGCCCTCACCAGCACTTGTTGTTTGTTGATATATTGATGATAGCCATTCTGGCCAGTGGGAGGTAATGTCTCATACTGGTTCTAATTTGAATTTCTCTTATGATTAGTGATATTGAGCATCTTCTCATATGTCTTTTGGCCATCTGTATGTCCTCTTTGGAAAAATGTGTATTCAGATCTTTACCCATTTTTTAATTGGGTTATTTGGTTTTGGGTGTTGAGTTTTGTTATGAATTTTAGATAGTAACTCCTTATCAGATGTGTTGGTGAATATGCTCTGCCATTCTGTGGGGTGTCTTTTTGTTTTGTTAATGGTTTCCTTTGCTGTGCAAAAACTTTTTAGTTTGATGCAGTCACATTTGTTTATTTTTTTCCTCCTGTTTCCCTTGCCTGGGGATATATATCTGGTAAACTATTGCTATGAGCAATGTATGAGATTTTGCTGCCTATGTTTTCTTCTATGACTTTTATGGTTCACAGATGCAGAAAAATGAAACTAGATCACCTTCTTAGACTATACACAAGAGTAAATTGAAAATGGATTAGAGATTTAAATGTTTGACCATCAATATCTTTCTTATAATTTCACCTATTGATTGTCTTCTTGGAAAGTCTTTTTCTATTCTGGAGAAAACATTCATTGATATTAAAAATTATTTTTAGAGTTTCAGCTGCTACATTTAATTCTTCTATTTATTTCTATACATAGTATGAATTAAGGATCTTAACTGATTTTTCTCCCAACTAAGTCTACATATATTTAAACATCATCTATTGAATTAATTATCTCTCTTTGTCACCCACTAAGTTTTTCTCTATTAGCATTTGCCTCTGGGAAAGCTAATCTTTACCAGTGGTTAAAATATTTACTCTTGTGCCAGGACCTCAGAATTGTATTTCCTGTAGATCTAGCAGGCTGGCTGCCCCTCCTTACTCACTCATAGTTTTCTATTTTGTTCTTCTTTAATCTGCCTTGGAAACCTGTGTTTCCTGTGTGAGTCACTCAAAGGCTTATGAGGCAGTAGCCCTGCCATCTGACAATAGATGACAAAAACTGGCCAAAGGCTACTAGGACCTGGTGAAAATGAGGTGATGCTTGGGCAGAGACCATCTGGACTGTCAGGGAGACTTAGGCCAAAGCCTCAAGGGGAGTGAAACCACTGCTCAGGGGTCTGCCCTTTGTTTTGATTTCCTAATTCTGAGTATCCGTGGTGATCAGATCTTTACCTGATGCTTCATACATCTTGCAGAATTCCTGGCTTCTGTTTCAGAATAGCTGTGCTCTGTTCCCTAAACTTTGTCTAATCACTGTTGGGTTGCCTCATACCTCCAGCCTAGCACTGTCCAGTAGAAGGATCCTAGGCCCTGCAATACCCTGTACAGAAGCCACAAGCCACATGCAGCCATAGAGCATTTGCAATACAACCAGTACAACAGGGCAACTGAATTTTATTTACTTTAATTTTAGGGGTTTTTTTTAGTTTAAATTTAAGTTAGTCACATGACTAGTGGCTATTCTCATACAGGTACAAATGGTAAGATGTTTGATCTCTATCCAGACATATTGCCTGGTCCCTCCAAAGAGCCTTTGATGCATAATAGGTTTGGGGGCATACACAGGGCACTGACAGAAGAGTATATGGCACAAAAGAGACCATTTGTGCCCAGACTGACATTCAGGCACACATGAACACACAAATCTGTCTCCAGTACAGCCCACAGAGCTTAGATCATGTTTCCATTTGTTCTCCATTTCTTCCCCATCTCGCAGCTCCAATATCCCTAAGAAATGACCTTTACTTATAAGGTTGCTAAATCAAAAAAGATTTCATCTTTACTTTGACCGACCTCTAAACAGAGTTGGACTTGCTGATCATTCCATCCTGAAATGCTGCCTAACCAGAGGGCTCTGACAAATGTTCTCCTGACCTTTGTCCTGTCTCCCTGGCAGCAACCCCTCTCATCTGTGAGCAGCTGTGTTCCTTAGAGCCCTGTCCTGAGTAATGTACTTCTCCAATGACTTCATCATGTGGTCTCAACTCCCCCCTCACCTGTCTGTTTCCTACAGATCCCTCTTCTGAAATCCAGACCTGAACAACATACCCGGCCAGAGAGCTCAGCACACAGTTCCAAGGACAAACTCTACCAGTACTCCCAACACCCAGGGACCAGTGAATCTCACTGACTCCCATCCTACATGTCTAGGTCCATCCTGGGTCCCTGTCTTCTCAGTTTTCACATCTGGATCTATGTTAGGTGCCTATTCTCACATCAGGTTCAACCTGGGTCCCTGTTCTTTCTGTCCTCGCATCTGGACCTGTCCTATGTGTCCAGTCCTGGGTGGTCACCACCCTGATCAGGCTCACAGCCTTGTGTCTGAACACATACTTGTACTGTGCTATTTTCCTCTATATCCTTCCTACTTCTGAGGTTCCCCAACCATGGCCAATTCAGGTTTTTACTTCCCACACTCATTCTGGTCCTTCCAAAGTCTCCTGTTGCATTTAGGATGAGAAGCAGACTTGTTAGGGTGACTCCAGGCTTGCAGGATCTGGCTTTGCCCACATTGCCATCCTTATTGCATCCCACCTTCCTCACTCGTCTGTCAAGGCCCTGGGAGCCTGGCACTTCCAACCCAACATGAGACCTCTGTCTCCCCCTGCTCTTCCATCCTCTCATCATACAGGTACTTTTTTTGTGCTCACAGCAGGTCCTAACCACAGGTTGCATCAAAGATCAATCTCCTTGTCACACTCTTCCCCAAGTCAGGTCTCCTCCCAGATAGCAGGTTCCTCAGGGCCCTGTTTGGATGACTAGAAATGAAAAATCTTTCTTTTTTCCCCCCGAGATTTGGTTTGGTTTGATTTAGAGACAAGTGCCTGCTAATAATTGCATTATAACTTTTTTAATAGTCATAGGATCTTTACACAATCCTAAAATACCTGGGATATTTATAACCTGGGCAAAAATTGATAAGAATGGCCTACAAGTGACATTTATAAGAAAAAGTTTTTAAACTTCATATAATTTTATTATGCAATTCTATCTAAGACACACTGAGTCATTATTGAGACTCAGGTAGTCATTCATCTGCCCACTCCTTCTAACTCACCCTTAGCAGATACTGAACAGCCACGATTTTTATGACATCCTAGGGTCTGTCTATGATCAACTCTCTTCTGAGCACACTTTAGCAGATAACCACATGAACTCTTTTTGGAATAGGGGCTGCAGATTCGTGCACTGGGAGAATTGCAGAGAAACAGGCAAGAGGGCATTTTCCAGATGTATTAAAAGGGAGCTGAGTGAGCTCCATCAACTAACACTGCCAGGATTAGGATACCAAATCCACCCAAAGCAGCTTCATTAAGCTCCAGTGGGCAGAGGACCCCCCCCCCCCCCCGCCCCACTCCGTTGTCAGTTGTCTTCCTCAGAAGCACCAAAATAACTTCCAAACCACTATCCCTAACTTGAAGGAGGGAAGATGAATCCTGCTGTGGGCACATTAGTCCTTTCTGGACTTGCCTCCCTGTGCCTATAGATATGAAGCTTCCATGTTGCCAGAACTCTGAACATTGCATTCTCGTTTATTGTGCAACTACATCAGTTGGAGGCTAAGCATATTTTAAAATGTCAGCCTACTTATCTGGTCCCTGGGAAGAGAAATGCAAGATTCTTAGAAAATGCCATGTTTGGTTTGGACTTTGTCCTGGAATGTGAAATGGGACAAATGCTAAATCCTCCTAGAGTGTTACCAGGTTTAAAAGAGAAAGCACCAAAAAAAAGTACTTAGTAAACTCTGATATGCTGCATTTCACCATGTTTCACTCATTTTTATTTATTGTCAGTTATTATTTGAACCATCCAGTTGTATTTTCAGAGAGATATTAAAGAGAGAGAATGTGGAGTCTGAAATAAGATCTTTTCCAAAATGTCAAAACCAAGGAGCCCACATTAATATATCCCACCAATAAAAAAGAAAGAAAGAAAGAACTCCTCTTTAATACTATTGAACCACTTGAAGGAACAACAGATGAAGGATCAATAAGAAAGAAGCTAACCTTCTTAGGGTTGTTGGCTGGGACTGATTGACTAGAGACCTAGGCTATGTGCTCCCCATCCTGACTGGTCAGGACTTTCCAAGGAAAAACCTTCACCTGTGAACTGGGCTTCTGTGTTCAGCTTTGGCCACCCTCAGGGATGAGAACCCATGAATGGGAACTGCTGATGTCTGGCTGAGCCCATTTTGGGCAGCTGATGAACAGAGTTCAGTTATTTACCTGCCTGCTCTGCCTTTCTGCACAGGCTGTATGTGGCTACAGACAAAGCTGGGTACCCTGCTGTGTCGAGAGCCTGGCTCCTCCATGCATCTTTTGGGAACTGGTGAGAAAAGAAATGCAGAGATTCAGGCTGGCCTCTGACCATTAAATCAGCATTTGCTCTGACCTGATGTGGGTTGTAAGTTCTTCAACAGGTGAGAGGCAACACTTTAACCAGTTTGTCTCTTTTCTCCCCATTAGGGATACACCTCTTTGGGGCATTCCTCTCCGACAACCTACCCCAGAAACCTGGTCTGCCCTCCCAACAACAGATGGCTTGTGGGGGCTTTTTGTGACTTCCATGGTGGCACCCCAGAGTCCTGCATCCCGTGGGTGATGACTGCTCCCCTCAGCGCCTTCATGGTACTCTTGTGCAGTGCACAAAGTGACCCACCTCCTCAGCCACTTTCTCCACCATCTACATCAGCTCAGCTGTTCAGTGCACATCCTTATTGATGACAAGGACTTTCCAAATAGAGATTCTGCTATCTATGGATTTGTTTTTGTTTGCTTGTTCACATTTCACTGAGTCATGGTGCCAGGCACTGGGATTACCAGGAAGGGGAGGAGAGAGCCCAGCCATATTGTAGCTCATGGAAAACGTAAAAGCTCCTGGAAACCAAGAAAAAACAACGTTTGTGCACAGAATGGCAAGGTCCCTACGTTTCAGCTTTGTTAGGGACAAACGTAATTGAAATTTGTTCTTACTGAAGCACATTTTCCATTTTAGGTAAAATGTTATGAAACTGCATGCTTTAGGACTCCATCCACTGATGCCATTTGGGTATGTCTGTGCTATTTGACTTCAGGGTTACTGAGCTAGAGACTCATTTGCTGGCCAGGGTTTCTGGATTCAGATGCTCTCCAGAGTTCCAGGCCTACAGATTCTGCCAAAGCAAAAGCTGCTCTATTTCACCTTTCCATCAACAATTCTCTTTCTTTTTTGCTCATTCAGTCCCCTCCTGCTTGTCTGCCACACAAACAAGTCAGCTTTGTTGGTAAATTGACTGCTTGGAAGCAACAACACTTTATAAATTAATATTTCCCCTATTTAATAATCCTCTTGTGTATGCCTCATTGTAACAGTCCCCATTATTTAGAAATTAATTTTATGAAATTTCAGAAGTAATTAAAAAAGACAAGAAGATACTACAATGATAGTAAATGTATAATAATTGTTTTTCCCCTATTATTGTGAGCAAAGTGTAGTTTTTGTTTAGTTTCCTTTGAAACATTTTTCTTTTTTTTTAACTCCCAAGTTTGTATTAGAGTCAACAGACTTAAAGTTGCCCTCTCAAATTGTTAAAAAGGTTTCTAAAACCATATTCTCAATTTCTGTACATATGTCATCATAGGTCAGTTATACACAGTTCACAGTCAAACCCAGTCCATGGATTTCATATTGTGCAGCACTGCCTTATGACAGGAAGTGGAGGCTTGACATCTTCCCAACTTTACATCCTACTGTACTTGTCTACTCTGGAGGCTTCCACTGAGATGTACAGCTCTTCCTTTTGGAGAACTTCTCATTCATCCTTCTCCCATTTTACTCATCATATCCTTTCACCAACTGGCTTTCTCCTGACCCTCACAAATGTCTTAGTCAAGGCTGGAATAAACACATGGGGATGAGTCATTGAAATAAAGGTAGTAGCTGAACTCTCTGGAAGGTTGGAAGGAGAACAGCATCAGGTCCTCATTCTTCTGGGGGTTGGCTAGAGTAAGAAGCTGCCTGGGAAAACAGTGAAAGAGAAAGCCATGAAAAACATTATTATTACCACTGTCACCATACTGATTAATGACCAGGTAATAATAACAGCGTTTGGATATTAAAGGAAGGTAGAATTTCAAAGAAGTTTTTTTATAACCTGTGCTTATAGGAAACAAAGAAATCTAAGAGGAAGAAAACTCAGAACACTTTTCTATCTATAATTTATCAATCCATGTAGTGACTTAGCTTGTACTTAAAAATGTTAAAGAAGCTCACATCTGAGCTGCGACCGCTGTTGTATAAGAAGCAGTCACATTTATTTTCTCTTATCTAAAACAAGTACACTGTAAAAAGGTGCACAAAATGGTAACAAAGTTAATTACCTAATTATCTTGTTTCTTAATAATTGTTTATGAACTCACCATTGTTAAAGCTTTGTTTAATTTTTCCCCTAAAAGGGAGAGAGAGGGAAGGTCATCTTAGAAAACCAATATGGGCCTCAGACTATCAGCCTGGGAGGCACAGAGGCAGAGAAAGCAGCTGATGGGAACCTCGTGGTTAAACACACATGGATTATGACTGTTTTAAAGAGGACTAGCTGTCTGCCCTACCTGACACACTCTAAAAAATGCAGGTCTCTAATAGCTCACTACTAATCCTTAATCTGTTAGTGGTTTCTAGTGGGAGGTGATTTTTTACTTTAATTTTTTATATTTCACTGAATTTATTGGGGTAACATTTATTAATAAAATGATGTAGTTTTCAGGTATACAATTCTATAATACGTAAAGTGTATTTTGTATTGTGTGTTCACCACCCCAAATCGTATTTCCTTCCATCACCGTTTATCCTCTCTTTACCCTTTCCTCCCGCCTCACAGCCCAATTTCCCTCTGGTAATCACCATACTGTTGTCTGTGTCTGTGAATTTTCTTCCATTTTCCTTCCTTCCTTCCTTCCTTCCTTCCTTCCTTCCTTCCTTCCTTCCTTCCTTCCTTCCTTCCTTCCTTCTCTCTCTCTCTCTCTTTCTCTCTTTCTTTCTTTCTTTCTTTCTTCTCGCTATACCTTTTTCACCCAGCTCCCCAACCCACCTCCTCTGTTATAACTGTCAACCTGTTTTCTGTATGAGTCTGTTTTGTTTGTTAGTTTGTTTGGTTCATTAGATTCCACATATATGTGAAATGGTACAATATTTATCTTCTTCTGACTGGCTTATTTCACTTAGCATAATATTCTCCAGGTTCATCCATGCTATCATAAAAGGTAAGATTTCCTTCTCTTTTACAGCCGAATAGTGTTCCATTGTGTAAATGTGCCACAACTTTTTCATCCGCTCATCTACTGATGGGCTCTTGTGCTGTTTCCATTGTATAAATAGAAGAAAAAAGGTAGGTACTCTTGTATAAGTGTGGGCTTGAATTTGCTTTCCCTGCCCTTTGTAACTTGAAGCAGGTTTGTTTATGGAATATGATTTACATTGTTGTGGCAGGAGGGCCTGAGGAGAGGGGCCTGCTGGCCTGCAGATGAGCTGTACCCAAGATGGTTGGTTGACAACTAGCAAGTCAAAAGTCAAAATTCAGAATATTCATGACTAGAGTGAGGGAGGGTTTGGAGCAATTGGTGGAATTTGGTGAGATGCTGAGTAAGAAATTTAAAGGCAAGAGAAGCCAAAGTGAGCTAAGGGAAGGTAGAGGAAGAGTTGAGGGGAAGGAGTAGATCCAGAATGGGTGACTTCTTAAGGTAGAACCTATTGTTTGTGAGTCGCTTCCTTGGCCAGTAAGAATGAATGAATGAATGATGGAGTTCATCACCAGCATTAGCAGACATAACTGAACCTATCTCTAACACAAAACAGGTCTCCCAAACTCAACATGCTCAATCGCTTGGTCCCCAGATCTCTCCCCTGTCCATCTTCTATACCCCTCTGTGTGTCTACCCAGATTTGGAACATCACTTATATAAAAATCATATGAGCTTTTGGTCTTAAATTCCTGATTTCAGGTTCTGGTTTCCAGTTTTTGATCCACAAGGACATGACAATTGTGAAGGCAACCCCTTAACTTTTCAGAATCAGTTTCCCTCATCTACAAAATGGAATAATAAATGTCCTTTTTCTTCACAGAGTTTTAGAAGGATCAGATAAAATTATGTGTGTGAGAGTATCTTATGAGCTGTGTGAAGTGGTTCAAATGCTAATGAGGACCAATGGTAGGTGGACCAGTAAGAGGAACTAGTGTAGCTTTAGGAACAATCTGAGGGCCTTGGAGTTTTAGGGCTCCCTTAGTCAACCTGGCTCATAGAGAAGGATGTTGTAAGTAAGGGAAGATTCACTCTATCACAAAGGAAGCCTGTGTAGGAATACAAGCTATTACTGACTTCATGATTTCTTAATTTCCAGTTTACTTCTTTGGGACATGAACCTGTGTGGCTATGCTACTTTGCATTTACAGCTGGACATAAGAGCTGGCTCTTATCTTATAGTTTATAGTTATACTCAGGAACTCTGGCTCTCAGAGCACCATATACCTCCTAAAACTGTCTCATTGTTCCTGAACACACAGCCTCAGAAGATGGCATTTCCAGGACAAACTATGCAAATCACATTTATGGTGTCTTCAAATTTATTCCCCGATGGGCTAACTTTTTAGTTCTGGAAACAGTAGCCATACATGTCACATAGTGTGATATGCTTGTATTTTCCTTATAGGGCCAAGTAGAATCTTGCCATTGTAGTAACAAAGGCAGAGTTGTAACATTAATGCAGCTTCACATGCCATTTTAAGGACCATCTCCAAGAACCTTCTGTTTTCAAGTCTTTCTTCTGCATGCCCAGGACCTACTGTAAGTGAGCATGGCTTTTCTAAAATGAAAGAATTGATCTCCCCCAACCCCACATATCCTATGTATAATGTATGGGGAGGTGGCTTTCACATTGTTGAGGGAGTTATGTAGACAAAGTGTATACAATACACAGTACAGCAAATTTTTGCCCAGCCTAAACAAAGAGCTGGTATGAGGTAGGTGTCAACATAACACAGAAGTCCCCTATTTGGCTGAGATGACAAAGGTCCACCATAAATAGAGGTGCTCTGGCATTCCACCCAAACCAGGCTGACTGATCTTCTGGTTAGTTTGCTGATAAATTTAACTCTTTAGATATCTCAACCCTTTCCCATTATGAAAGACCCTGAGCGTTATACATTGCTGTTTATTTCACGTGTGTGACATACAAATCAGACTACAGATTATAACACAGGGATGGACACTGTGCCTTCTATTCCCCTCCTTTGAATGGATTCCAGGTTCTGAACAAATAAGGCAAACTCAGGATAACACAGGAAAGCAAGATGAAACAGTTTTGTAGTCTAGTGATGCCTGGTGTGTGCAGATGCTGCACAATAGCTGTAAAGAGAAAGTGCCGTCAATCCACACAGTTCCAGTGTTTTTTTCCTTCTTTGTTGCATTGTGGATGGGGTTTGACTGACTGCTTGGATAATAGACTAGGGCAGACCTGTTGTATTGCAATAAGGAGAAACCTAATCTGAATTGGACTAAACACTCAAGGTACTCATGGCCTCACACATGGAAGAGTGTAAAGTGCTTCCCCAGGTGCCAGGGGCCCATTGACCTCTGCTCTCCAGTCCTGGATCCTGTCTTGCATGACTCACCCCTGGCTACTCTTCTCATCTCCCTGTCCCCTTGGCCTTGCTTAAATGGTACCCCCACAACTGAGCCATCGGGTGGGAGATGGAATGTTATACAAAGGATGCACTGACTGGTTTAGTCCAAGTTGTATTCATCCTTGGGGCAGCTTCAAAGTGGTGATAACAGACAGGGAAACGTTTTACAAACAAGCTCCTTCACCAGAGGCTTCTGTCCACTTTTAGCATACAGGGTCTGTGAATTACACTCAAAATGGTACATGTGAGGGGGCTTTTGGAGACCTCGCTGCCCCCAATTTTCTCTCTCCTTGGCGTATTACGATGTCTGTCTAAAATAACCACCATTGGGGTAGCAGTGTAATATTAATGGGAGAAACTTGTCCAAACACACAGAAGCCTATTGTCAACTACTGGTGTCCCATTTTGAATTAGCTTCACAGATCAGACCCTTTAAGTTGCAGAAACTCAGAACAAGACTTGAAGGGAGAAACAGGAGGAAGCATTATCTGAGGTGGGAAATATCTATGCAGTTCCAAGCCGATGGTGTATTTGAGCAGCATGTCAATCTTATGATGAGGTCTCAGACTCTGGGATTTAAGTGGCTTGCTGTCTTACACATACAGTAGAACCACAGCAAAAAGACTGGAAATCGGTTCAGTGCCCTTGCAACTTACTGCCTTTCAGAAAGCACTAGTTCAAAGGAGAATTTCAGGACACAGAAAGGTGAGATTAAGAAATGCAAATATGTACATGGCCATCTTTCTCACACTCCAAGGCAGTCTGCAGCCAGGCCAGATCTCCCTGCCAGCTTTCCCTTCCAGAGGGACAGCCCTACACTTAACGAGAAGAAACAGACTGACCTCTGAGCCAGTGGAGGAAAACTTAACACTAGGGAATTAGAGAATCTGTGTCTGGGATACTTACTATGCAGTGGTAGTTGTAGTTTTTAATTTGGCTGTACTAAAACATCTCAGACCTGAACTATAAAGCCTTCACACTGGGCATTTATTTAACAACTTCTAGCCTAAATTTTGTATCCTGCCACATGCTGGGAGCTACTCACATTGTTAAAAGAAATATGTCTTTTTATCTCATTCTGGCATCTAAGAAAGTTAAATTATGAATATCTGCATGTTGAAAAAACATCTGTTGTGTCCAGTGGAAAAGGTGCATCTTTTTTTGTTGTTGTTCTAATCAATGTCAGCTGCCAGCCCATAAAAAAGCCACAATATTTTTAAAAAGTGTCGTAAATTTGGTTCCAGCAATTTAATTAATTTAGTCCATTTGGGAACAGATGACAAGGCTTTTTTTTCTTTATAAACCGTCACAGATCCTCTTAAAATAGCACTGACACCAAGTGGCAGCAGTTCAAATTGATGGCAGGTAAAGTTGTAGTTCAGGTCAAGATTTCTGAAAAAATCCAGGCAGTAATCAGCATTAATCCAATGGGATCTAATGATCTGCACAGGTCATAACAGTAAACAAACCCAGGTGTTGTCTTTTATTGGGGGATTAAAATAAATAGCTTAAACTTTTCAAACCATTTTTCTCAGTCCAGCCTCAGGAATACTCAACCAGGCTCAACCATGTATGCTTACAGGGCAGAGTCTGGGAAAGGCAGCTTAAAACTTTTGGAAAATAAAACCAAACCAGAAAACAGAGCCTTGAGCCTTATCCCCCAGGGACAGAGACCAAAGGTAGTGCTGTTTCTCCCCAAGACTCTCTTGATGTCCGAGCACTCTCCTGGTCCTGAGTCTGTTTGGGGAGGCTGGCCTTAGATGGCTCTGATACTGAGGGTTGGGAAGAGGGCTGTGGCCATGGTTACTGCCTCAGGGATGCCCCACTGAGTCCCTCCTTCCTTCACTCCTTACTCCAATATTTTTCTGGAATACTTTAAGCTAAATCTAAGACTTCATAAGAACCTTTTTTAAAAAAATGTCACCATACACCATTAACATACTTGAAGGCATTTGCTTCCTTTTTTTTTATCTTCACCCACCCAAGGACATTTTTTCATTGCTTTTAGAGTGACAGGAAGCGGGTGGGGAAAGAGAGAGAGAAACATTGATGTCAGAGAGAAACATCGATCGGTTGCCTCCCATACATGCCCTGACCAGGGACTGAACCCACAACCTAGGCATGTACCCTGACCGGGAATCAATCCCTCAACCTATAGGTTTACAGGATGATGCTCCAACCAACTGAGTCACACTGGCCAGGGTGAAGCCATGTCTTAATGTTCTCTGCCATGCTGTGAATTTAAGAGTAAGGCCCCCAAGTGTCCATCACACAGATTCAACCATTATGAACACAGAGTCAACTGCTTCACCTAAAAATCTCACACAACCATTTTGTTTTCTCTCCAGGATTACTTTGAAGGAAACCTGAGACTTCATGTGAAGTAAACACTTCAATTTGAGTTTTGCCAAATTGGCCTTCTCTCTCTTAAAATTAACCACAGTGCCATGATAAAAAATAACACCAATTAGCAATAACTCAATTCTATTAAATGCATACAAAGTTCTGTATAGAAAATATCCAGCCATATAATATGACAAATAGAGACATTTATTGAAGAAGATACAGGAAACATTGTATATAGTACCTCAGTCCCCTTCAAAATAGGTACCTTGGTACCTCACACAGTTCTCCCAATTGCCATCAGCTGCCCTTTTGTATTTTCCTGAATCTCACTGATGGTCTGAAATGTCTTCCTTTTCAAAGGTGATTTTAGTTTTGGGAAAAGCCAGAAGTTTCTGGGTGCCACATCTGGGCTCTAGGGCAGCTGAGTCACCTGAGTGATTTGATATTTCACCAAAAAATCTCTGCACAAGACATGATGTGTGAGTGGGCTCATTGTGATGATGAAGCTGCCAATCACCAGTTGCCTAGAGCTGCAGCCTTCTGAATCATCCAAATAGTATCTGCGGAAGAATGTCCAAGCTTGACGCAAAATTTGATGCAGATTCATTGTTCTCCTCGCTCAGTCATTTTGAATGCAAAGGCCACACAGTACACATGCTCATTCAATGGTGTCTACCGCCCCCACTGACTACTGCAGGAAGTCATCATTGCTCATGCATGTGCATTCCAATCCACCCTCCTGGGCTGCCAGGTTACATGGATGTGACACAAACTGTTCTTGTTATATTGACAATGGCTGGACTTTTTCCAGACATACCTTGTATAACATGTAGATGTATAATTCAAATTACCTTATTGTAAATGTATGTGTATATGTGTGTTTGTGCATGAGCACAAGCATATGTTTATATCTAGTTGGTTTATTTTATTTCATTTCATTTCATTTCTATTTTATTTTTATTTTATTTTATTTTACTTTACTTTATTTTATTTTATTTTATTTTATTTTATTTTATTTTATTTTATTTTATTTTATTTTATTTTATTTTTCAAGTACAGTTTTCTGCCCTTTACCCCCATCCCAGCCCCCTCCAGCCCTCTTCACCTCCCTCCTGTTTCTACCCTTCTTGTTATTGTCCATGTGTCCTTTATACTTGTTCCTGCAAACCCTTTCCCTTTTCCCCTGAAATTCCCTCCCCTCTCTTCTCTGGTCGCTGTCAGCCCATTCTCAATTTCAGTGTCTTCAGTTATATTTTGCTTGCTTGTTTGTTTGTTTGTTTTGTTGATTAGGTTCCTGGTAAAGGTGAGATCATATGGTATTTGTCTTTCACTGCCTGGCTTGTTTCACTTAGCATAATGCTTTCCAGTTCCATCCAAGCTGTTGCAAAGGGTAGGAGCTCCTTCTTTCTTTCTGCTGCATAGAATTCCACTGTGTAAATGTGCCATAGTTTTCTGATCCATTCATTTGCTGATGGGCACCTAGGCTGCTTCCAGCACTTGGTTATTGTAAATTGTGCTGCTATGAACATTGGGATGCATAGGTTCTTTTGGATTGGTGTTTCAGAGTTCTTAGGATATACTCCTAGCAGTGGAATTGCTGGGTCAAAAGGCAGATCCATTTTTAGTTTTCTGAGTAAGTTCCATACTGTTTTCCATAGTGGTTGTGTCAGCCTGCAGTCCCACCAACAGTGCACTAGGGACCCCTTTTCTCTACAACCTCTCCAACACTTGTTTGTTGCTTTGTTAATGATGGCCATCCTGACCAGTGTGAAGTGGTATCTCATTGTGGTTTTAATTTACATCTCTCTGATAGCTAGCGATACTGAGCATCTTTTCATGTGTCTCTGGATCCTCTGTATGTCCTCCTTAAAGAAGTATCTGTGCAAGTCCTTTGCTCATTTTTTAATTGGGATGCTTTAAATCAGACTCCAACACATTCTAAACATTGCATCTGGTGACAACACTCTTAAATATTCATCTTTTATATTTTTTTGACTTGGCAATTCACCAATTTCCTTATCTTGCAGCATTTTCCCCACTTTGGATTGTGGAGATTGCAGACCTAGGATTCTTTCTCTCTTGGCCCTGTGTATTCTGTAATCTGGCAGAAAGGTCACATCTGTGCTGTCCAATAGAGTTGCCACCAGCTCATGTGGGTACTGAGCACATAAAATGTGTCTTCTATGACTTAAAGAGATAAATTTGTATTTTAATGTAATTCAGTTAATTTAAATTAATGTAAATTTAAAAACTGACACTACTCAATTATTAGAAAGCTTTCAAGTATGATTGGAATAGCTTTGGTATACAAATGTACTTTTTTAACTGCAAATTTTGTAATATCTAAACACAGATTGTTTTTCCAATGAAGATTAAGCAACCAAATTAAGGTATCCTGTAAGTGTAAAATAGTGTTTGCAAACAGGATTTCAAAGATTTAGTATGAAAAAGTGTTCTAAAATATCTCATCAGATTTTTTAATATTGATACCATTATGAAATTATATTTTGGTTATGTTGAATCAAGTAATATATACTGTTAAAATTAACTCTCATATATTTCTTTTTACCTTTCTAATGTGTTTATTAGAAAATGTAAAATTCCCACCTGGGTTTCGTTGTATTTCTATTGAGCAGCACTACTGCAGAGACTTAATCCGATTGATATTCCTTTGGAGAACAGAAAAGCCTGTAGGTGATGCACGTACACATTTTATCTCATCAGACATCCAGGGCTCTGCTGCTGCTCTTTGATGTCGTGATGGTTGAGCACTCAGCACATCCTTACCAGGTTCTCTGTCAGATCTTCACCTGGTGGTTTGGGCATCACTTATGACTATTGCCTTGATTTTTGTGTCATGGATGTTAGAAGTATGCAAAATTACAATAATCTATCTCTGTAATTTCTTTTGTTGCCCAAATTTCTTTCATAGAAATGTTTTCTTAACAACTTTTTGTAAGCCAGAAACACAAATCAAATGAAGTGGAATGCTGCTTTGCCCCTTGTATTTATTAGTTTTCAGAATAATAGTTTATTCTGAAAAAAATGGTGAATGTATTTTTCTTCCCATTTTTTGTTTCTATTCTGTTTTTAGTTTTAGTATCATGATGATCTAATGGATTGTGGCAATCTGATGTGTTGCAATCAATTGCAATTATTATTTTTTTTTTGATGCTTACATTATCTCAATGCTGCCGGTGAGAATCCTTTCAAGTTGGCTTCTTACTCTTATTGTCATGACTGTAGTAGTTCAGGAAGCACTCTCACTCTCTGGAACAAGAAGTTGCTCCAGTATCAGTTGTAAATTTTCTGCCCAGACCCTGAAGCAGCATTTTTTCCTGGGAGCACTGGCTTCTTCAAATGGGAAGCAGTATTTAGTGATCACAGTATGAATGCTAACAGTGCTAAAGTATTTCTAGGTGAGATAGTATTTCTAGGCTTTTTCAGTGGACAAAGCTAAGAAACACTTTTCTAAAAGATTTTATTTATTTATTTTTAGAGAGCAGGCAAGGGAAGGAGAGAGAGAAGGAACATCAGT
The DNA here is from genome assembly GCF_019186645.2 of Phyllostomus hastatus. Taxonomy (NCBI): domain Eukaryota; kingdom Metazoa; phylum Chordata; class Mammalia; order Chiroptera; family Phyllostomidae; genus Phyllostomus; species Phyllostomus hastatus. Next base: position 35,917,977 of record NW_025334028.1, read on the forward strand.
GTGTGGTTGCCTCTTGGGGGCACCCTACTGGGGACCTGGCCTGCAACCCAGGCATATGCCCTGACTGGTAATCAAACCAGTGCCCCTTTGGTTCATAGGCCAGCACTCAATCCACTGAGCCACACCAGCCAGGGCAGACACACTTTTTTTAAAAGAGAAAATATATCATAAGTACATATGAATGTGTAATTTAAATTTATAATTATAGAGGTTTTGTTTAACTTTAAAATTTTTTCATCTGTATTGCCCTTTTCCCCATGATCTAAAATTCCTGGTTTCCTAAAACACCAATTCAAAAGAACCTATGCATCCCAATGTTCATAGCAGCACAGTTATCTACAATAGCTAGATGCTGGAAGCAACCAAGATGCCCATCAGTAAATGAATGGATCAAAAAACTATGGTACATTTACACAATGGAATTCTATGCAGCAGAAAGAAAGAAGGAGCTCCTACCCTTTGCAACAGCGTGGATGGAGTTGGAAAACATTATGCTAAGCGAAACAAGCCAGGCAGTGAATGACAAATACCATATGATCTCACCTTTACCAGGAACCTAAATAATAAAACAAAGAAACAAACAAAATGTAACCAAAGACACTGAAATAGAGGCCAGGCTAACAGTGCCCACAGAAGAGAGTAGAGGGAATTTAAGGGGACAGTGGGAAGGGTTCACAGGAACAAACTTAAAGGACACATGGTCATAAACTAAGAGGAGGGTGGTAATGAGAGGAAAGTGGGGAGGGGTGGGAGGGGGGACTGGATTGGGAGTAAAAAGGAGAAAACTGTATTTGAACAATGATTAAAAAATAAATTAAAAAATAAATAAATAAAATAAAATTCCTGGTTTCTAAAGACATTAAGATTATTGATTCTAATTATGTATAAATATGTAATAGTATAAAAAGAACAACACCAATTTTATTACTGACATTATGGTTATTAAAAAGAGTTTAAGATTTCTTTGTGTTCTTTTGTCCACAGTATATAACCCACTAGTATTGTGCAGTTAAATTATATATTGAAGTTTTTTAACATAGTACTTTATTTGTAGTTTAGCAACTACTTTGCTACATAGAGTCATTTATTTTCTTTTCATTTTTAATACTTGGGAATTGCTTTTTAAATTTTGGTTTAATTTTTGTCTTATATAAAAATAAGTTTCAAAATCAAGTCTATAGACCAAGATTTATTCAAGAATTCCAACTTTCTTCCCTGACCCCTTCAGCTGTTTCTTCCCTCTACTATAATATTCTTCAACTTTGACGTTTGGTTTATCTTCCAAGGTTAGCACAAGGCTTCATTGCCTAGTTTCTTTATAGTTGCCTATTAGCTAAGCTGTTGACTTTAGACTATGGATTTCTGAGGCTGTAAGGCATACCCTACTTACCTACAATTCTAACTTTATACTCTTGAAACTGGTTTGGGAGTCTATGGAAGGTTGGTTGACTCTACTTATAAACTTATTCTGCAACATGTTTGAGGACCATACTAGGTGTTTTCTCCCTTTCATTCTTCCATGTTGTAAGCATTCAAATAAAGAGAGTTCAAGAACACATGAAGAACAAAGCTTTATGGTCATCTACAGCCTGTCCTGTTTCAAGCTCTTTCAAGTTCTAATTTATACTGACAAGAAGCAGTTCTAGTAATATCTAAAGAGAAGGGCATGTGGGCATCAGAGAAATGAATTGATTTTCTCAAGGACTCACTCCTTGGCACAGAGGCCACAAAGAGTTCCTGGGTCCTAGAGGTCTCTGCTCCTTTCAATAATGGGAGTATCTCTAGGAAAAAAATCCTGTTATTGTCACAAGTTTACACAGTAAAGGCAGTAGCATAGGATAAGTCAACACTGTATGGCTGCACAGGAACTGACAATGAGAAGAGGAACCTAGTTGTGGGAAGAAGAGGAGAAGCAGCTTTTGGGGCTCTTGACTATTTCAGGCACTGTACCAAATATTTTGCATATATGATATCATTTAACTTTATATGACTCACAGCCACCTTGAGGCCAAATGAATTGTCCCTTTGATGTAGATGAAAAACAAACTGATGTTTAGAAACCTTCTGTTTAAAAAAAAATCACTTAATGGAAAAAGCTTTAAATTTGTAATTTATTGACAGACACAATGAGCATTGCATTTATATAAAAAAACAATAAATATGCCCCAGTTAATCAGTATATTATCAATGCCAAGGAGCAATGTGCTCTGATTAGCTAAATCACTCATATTACTTTAAGTTAATAATTTTACACTCTAAAATTTGTATTGACAAAATTGTTCTTGGAAAGAATGCAAAGACCTTTGACTCCAGAAATAATTTTCAAACTAGTGTACATCCTAAATAAATTGTTTTAATGATGATAATTTTGAAGGTTAGTATTTCATCTTATTAATAATATAAATATAGGATCATCTAAAACCACCTTGTGACTAAATATTGCCTTTGAAATTTTGAGCTTACATTTTTGCTTATCATTTAATCAAATGCATGTAAAACAGTATTAATTTAATTGTTGTAACATTGTAACCTAATGCTGAAATGGCAGAGGTACAATTAATTCATAAATGCTTACATGAGGTGAAATCAAAATAACATGACAATGCTGTGTGAACTAAGTAGCTAAGGTGTTGCAGAAGTTTGAATACAGAAAAGCAGCAGGAGAATTAAAGCACTACACAGCAACTATAATGGTCATGCTGCAGTCAAAGACAGTGCAACATCATACTTACATCTCAAATGGCACTTTCTTAAGAGTAAAACCTTTGCTGTATTATACAATGCTAATTTGAATTTTATTGCTTTTAAATCTTATATTTATGTATAAATTTATGCATTTTTGTTTTATTGGATTTATAAGCATAAAGTATTTATACCTAACTTATAGCTTGTATATATTCATATAATCCTATAAGTTGTTTAAATCAACACTGTGAGTCCAAGAGAACTTTTATTTTTCTTTAAATACAGATGAGTATGACTTAGACAAAGTGTAAAGACAGTATCCGATGACCTGAACAAGCAGAAAATACAAATGCACGTGATGATTAATCAATCTCCATTCTCTCCACCAAAAACTCCACAGCACAGAGAGCTGAAAATCTGCCTATGTCCTTGAAAGTAATATTTCAAAATTATAGAAGACTGAACTGAAATATAAGATGCTGAAATTAGATTTAAATATTGTAATAACTGCTCAGTCAGAGGGGACTTTTAAGTTATTAATAAATATGTAAATGTGAATTTGGTTCTAGTTGTCACAAGTATGAGAACAAGTCCAGATATGAAGATGTTGAAATATGTCAATTGTCTGGATTCTGATTAAATGGAATTAATTAATCTATTTGTATGTCCAGTCAGTCTGATCTTACAAGAAGTGTTTACATCAAGTAAGAAATTGTGCAGTTAGTAGTGAACATCCCCATTTTAGGGTATCCACACACAGGAAAACAATACAGATATTGTTTTCAATAGCACATGGACTAGGTGACACTTGCATTCGAAATATTCTAACACTAGGAGTTTTAATACACAGTCCCAACACAGGCACAGTGACATGATAAAAGAGATCTATTTTTATCAGTGGGAAGAAACTCCCTATCATTGTTTCCATTTGGAAATTAAGTGATCTCTGTCATATTAAGGCCTGTAGATGCCTTACAGAAAGAAAACGTGTTTAATTTTGCTAAACCCAGGCTTTCTCATAATTTTAGACCATTGACCTTCATCATTATTATTTTGATTATAATTTTAAACACCCACACCTATAGGAAATGTAGGTCTAATGTATAGTGTGATGTCTTAAAAGAAGTACCAATAAAACACTACAGGATACATTTCAGTGTGTAAGATGACTTGCTTAGCATATATATCTTGTTTAGTTAATTTCTCTTTGTTGAAGTACATTAGCCAGATAATATATTAATATATTTTTGTAGTAATTGGAACATGATCTCACCACAGGAAAAAATAATCTTCTTAAATTAGTTTCCTACTCTTCATGTACATATATAACTATATAAATATTTCAGTGTTACACACACATATGTATATACACATATAGAATGATACACTTTGATGTATATTAATGCATATGAAATACTATTGAATAAATTTAGAATCTTCTGAAATATTTTAAGTAAATTTATTAACATCTCAATTGTTATACTTCTATTTAAAAATGCTGCTTTTTGCTGTTTTAAGAAAAATGTATGTGTTAGGTATGTAAAACTACAGACACCATGAGAATAGAATATTCCAACTAGCAATTTTTTTAGAAGCTTTAGTGCTTCTTGTAAAATCATTTCACTTGAATAACTGAAAATGCCCAGTGTTTGGAGGGAGTGAAGAAATCAGAACTTTCATGCAGTACTGGCAGGACTATAAACTAGTACAAACTTTCTATGACAGCAATTTGGAAATATCATCAAATTTTGAAATGCATATAAACCTTTGGTTCACATATTCCCCACTTCTAGGTCTGTGCCCTGTGAATAAACTTGCACAAGGCAATAGAGATCCAAGGACAGGATGAGGAGCATCTGTCTTTTCCTTCTGCTCTGGCCACACAGCCTTTGAACTGCTTTCCTCCATCTGGGGAAATACCCAGGGTCAATGTCTTGTCATTTGCTTTAGGTAAGACCAGAGCATATCTCTTTCTTGTGTCCTTCTATCCCACCAACCCCACCGCGCCACACACAGACATATATGCCTCATCAGGGGTTATGAATTAATAAGTATTATTAACCATTTACTTCTGTGCATGGATTTTTAAGGTCCTTTCCTCATGTTAGAGTAGATAATGAAGAGAATATATCTTTACTATGCTTAACCTACGTAGGACCAACTTGTTTACCAAACATGAGGATTAGTTATATACAAAGGGCATGTAAGGGCCAGAGATCCCCAGGCCATGGCCAGTGGGCCAGATCCATCTCCCTCTTGTTTTTTTCCCATTGGGACACAGCTATGCATATCTGTTTACGTATTGCTTGTGGCTGCTTCTGCCCCACAAATAAAAAGCTGAGTAGTTGTAACAGAAACATTAAAGCCTGCAAGCCTAAACTTACTACTGTCCCACTTTTTGTGATAAATGTTTGATAACCCCTATTTTTAAAAATGTTTTATTTATTTATTTTTAGAGAGAGGAGAAGGGAGGGAGAAAGAGAGGGAGAGAAACATCAATCAGTTGCCTCTCAAATGCGTCCTGCCTGGGGACCAAACTCACAACCCAAGAATGTGCCCTGCTTGGGAATTGAAATGGTGACCTTTCAGTTTGCCGGACAACGCCCAACCAATTGAGCCACACCAATCAGAGTGCTAACCCCTATGAAAGGAAACTGCAAACAAGACCCTAGAACTGTTGGACAAACAGGAGGAAGGTCAAGTTCCCAATTCCCTTAGACAATTTTAAGTTGCTCAGCATTCTAGATATATAACTGCTAGGGATATTTGCTCTCCTGCCCTCTTCCTTTTTCTAATTATATATGTAGCCATTCAGTGATTTATGTGTTTTCCAAGATCTATAGTGTCCATTATAATTGCATGCCAAATATAATAAGCAATCTCTTGAAACAAAAACTCAATTGTCAATGGCTCAATACAACAAGATTTCAACTTTTGTAAAGGACTCCTTTAAAGTAAATTTATAAATTGTACAGTTTACCAAAGAGTGGGCCTTTTGCTTAGGGATACTAGAGGTCAGAGATGTGATATTATTAATATTAGCAAAACACCCCCAATTCCAACATGAAACATCTAAACAATAGGTGTCACATGCTAATTTGTTAAACTCAAGTATAAGTCAAGAATATTATCTTAGATGAAGGTGACTGAAATTAAATTACATCAGAGAAGAGGGTACAAATACACCTCTGAATGGATGTAAAATTGATTCTAGAACTTTATTTTCCTGAAAAGGAAAAAAAAAACACCCTGCTTCTAATTCAAAATACAGCTGTGAGGGTTTTTCTCTGATTCATACATACCTCCTAAAACAGAGACACACATATACAAATCTTCATGTTTTAAGTAAAGAACAAAGTGATCCTCTATAATCATGGAGATTCTGAGAATTTAGCGATGAGCTTTAGTTGGTAGGAAATCACTGAAGGGCCTGGCCAGCTATTTAATCTGTGGGATCCAGGGCAAAATGGAACTGAGGGGCTCCTTGTTAAGAAACTATTAAGAGGTCAAGATGATGACAGCAGAGCATTAAACTTAGTTTATGTCAGAAGCCAATGAAGTATTGGTGTCTCTCTCCTCTGTTCCCCCCTCCCAAACACAGCACAAAAATGGAGTCAATCAGCAGAGAAAACCTCAGAAAATAGCTGTGCAAAGCTACTCAATGTCATGCCTACACCATGATGTATGCTATATAGCCCAGCAAAGGAAGTTTTAAAGCAAGCTCTGCCCTCCTCTTTTTAGGCAAAAAAAATTTCTTTGGGTATGTTCTTCCAGGACCTTTAAGAGCAAAGACATTTCAGTAGTACCAATAACCTGTGTCTTCTCCTCTGGTGTCCACCTTTAGCTGAAAAATTGCTTTAAAATATTTTTTTCCACATGAACAGAACCTTTAGATATGAAGTGATGCCTCATAGACAAGTGCTTTCAAGAGGAGAGCCACAAGAGCACAACAGCCTTGGGCAGCACCTGGGGTTCCCCAAGCCACACCATGCAACACCTCTGCAGCCAACCACAGACTGCTGGGGGAGAGAGACATTTTGGCAAAAAAACAAAGGCAGTGGGCCCTCAGACATCTTATTTTGCTTTGAAAAAAAGACCTTCCAGCTTGAAAATGGCCTCATTGTTCAGCTTCTAACGACAGGGCCATGAGCTTCAGCTGCCTGAACAGTGACATCACAGCTGGGTCATGGTCCCCATTTCATCCCCGGGGCAGAGGCAGGGGCAAGGGGACTACATGTGGGAAACAGCCTGTGCAGAGAAGAAATCATCCCTCAACACAAAAAGATCCATAGCAGTGAGTACCAAAATGCCTCATTTCATAAGAATCGCTGCCCTAGTTTGGAAGTAAGTATGAGCATTGTCCACCCCTAGTGCCCCTCCCACCACTCAGCAATCACCTCTGGGTCATCAGGCCAGGGCCAGTCCAAGGTCATTGAGGGGAAATGCATCTTTAACTGAAAAGCCTAAGGTAGCCATGCTTTCCCCGTGAGGCTAGAGAATCTGCCCTCTCCTTCTCCAGAGCAATAATAGAAAGGTCAAGGGGTTGACTTCTCAAAGAGAGACAATGTGACAGCAGAGGATCACCAGTGGAAGGAGGGTAAGAAGCTTGAGTTTGATAGCTTGTCTCAGCTTGTCTCTAAGATAGTTGCCCTAAAGTTCTGAACACCACTCTCTTCATTTGCAAACAGCGATCAAAGCCTATTTTTCCATGACCAGCTACCTAATCCATGGCTCTGTGCAGCATAAAAACATGAGGCCTCTGTACAAATATGATTAAGAACACGGCAGTGACCAGACAGCATTACACAACCCAGCACAGGGCCCTTCTGAGCTCAGGGAAGTGGGATGGCCCATGTGGCCTAACCATATAGTCCACCTGTGTACCTTCCCCTGTTGTGAGGAGGAGGGATCAAAAGATGTTCCTGGCTCTGGGTGGAGCCCTGCAGTGAATGCTTGCTCAGTTCAGAGAGACGGCAAAGAAGGAACAGTATTTCTGCAGAAATCACCTAAGTCAGGAAACAAAGTCCACGTGAGAAAAGAATGGGTTGTTAAGAAGTAGTTATTTACATGCAATTGAATTACAATATGAAAGAAAAATAAAGTGAAAATATGGGTTTTATTGTCCCCACCTTTCAACTCCAAGGCAAAGGAGGAGGTTTGATTATGTCAGTGTCCAAAGTTAGTATTTTTGCTCTAAATGCATACATGAAAATCCATTAATGACAATGAATATCTTAAAACAGGAGAATTTTCTCCATATATATTGCGATTCAGAAAGTGAAACAAGTGTCATAAAGAACACAGTTACTTTCTTATTTTTATTTTTTAAAAGATTTTATTTATTTATTTTTAGAGAGGGAAGGGAGGGAGAAAGAGAGAGAGAGAGAGAAACATCAATGTGCGGTTGCTGGGGGCCATGGTCTGCAACCCAGGCATGTGCCCTGACTGGGAATTGAACCTGCGATACTTTGGTTCGCAGCCTGAGCTCAATCCACTGAGCTACGGCAGCCAGGGCTCATAGTTACTTTCTATTACATTAAAAGGTTTTGTTTATACCCCAAGGTTCCCTATATAAACCTTATCAGGATCTATGACTTCCCCTGAAAATGTTTATACAGTATTTTCAGCCTGTAACTTCATAAAACATCCATACACTTCCTCCTTGCTGTATAAAAGCATTTCTCTCATGTATCCTGAAACTACCCTGTAGTCACTTCAAAGGCTATAGCTCAGATATCCTGGAATTTGGCTATCAGATCCATGACAATGTTAGCAATGCCTTTCATGAAATTGATAAACTTTGATCATATCTTCACTTGAGCCTTCATCTTCTTTCAGACTAAAGAGCCCTAGTTTTTTACTGAGTTCTTACACTGAAGATCTTCCATTCACTTCATTGTGTACTTTTGCCCCCATCCCTTCAATACTGTAATGATGTATCTATCATATACTTATTTATCTGTATAACCAAGAGTAGAAATCACGCATGCACACAGGATTCAGTGTACAGATTGTGCACGTGTTTTTGAAGAGTAGAAAATGTGTTGTTTATATTTTTAAACACCAAATTTCATCATTCTACGAATTGCTAACATTTTCTCCTGAAGTAGAGGCACATTAGGCTTACTTCCTGAGAGCATGTGGTACCAGTCATGACTCATAGCACTTTAAGACTACAATCTGGATGACTTTTTCTAAGAACCTGCCCTCTACCTGCCCACACCAAAGTTATAGGCCATTTTTTCCACTCATTCTTGGAAGAAAAATTAGCTTCTACAGCTTGTGATAGCTCATGATAGGTCTATCTCTCAGATTAAAATATAAATACGTTTACAATCGCAGTTAGAAGAAACACTATTTCATTTTAAAGCTGAGCATCAACCGTAATGCAAAGAACATAATTCTAGGGTTTGAGAGTTAATATGAATAGTGGAAATAAATATTAATATAAAATATGTGTTTTATCTGGTCTCAGGATCTTTTTCAAAGATGTTCCTAACAATAACTCACATTCTTACCTGTTCACAAAAGAATTTTGGCATCTTGGATATTTTCTAGGGCCTATCTCATTTACAAGCACAAAGGAATCTTCTTCCTTTAACTAATGTTATTATTTGGCAAAACGTTACAGATCTGGAAAGCCAAATTCAATGTCGACAGTTGACCGAATAGAAGGGAAAAAGTCTTTTCCCTCCATATTGTAATAAGTTAGAAGGATTCCAACTCACAGTTACTTGTGCTCCAATGTTTTGTAGAGACTTTGTTTAATAAACTCCATTTGTTTTTTTCACCTTAGCCTAGGCTTTTCATATAATTCAGAGAACAAGTCCTCAGAATTATCACCACTCCCTTAATGAAAAGTGCCTCAGTGACTGGCATGTGCACCTTTCATGCTGAGGAGGACCTTTTCTGCATCACCTCTGTGGTCGCACCAGTGGTGAGACATGTTCAGATACACTCAAACACCAGCAGTTTCCACTCCCTTGCCTGAGCTCCAATCCCTGTTCCCAATGCTGACAGCCCAGGAGTGGACCAGTGGGGTTATGGGAGAGCAGTATCTAAAAATAGTTTTTAAATGGGCAAGGGAAGAGTAGGAGCTGGTTGGTAGTATGGTAGAAATGCTATGGGATTTGTTTCCACTGGTAGCATGCCAGGGCTGTTTAAATTCCAGGACATCATGGAATTGAGGGCAGGTCCACCTCACGGCCTGAGAATGCTAATTTTCCATATGATGACATTCAGGCACTGACTTTACACAGACTTTTGGTGATAAAACTGGAACTAGAAAGAAAGTTTCTTACACCAGATAATTCATAAAATATATTTAAAATATCAATGCATTGACGGCCTCTTACAAAACTGTTCTCTTTATAGATTAACGAGAAAAGGGCTCATTTTTTTCTATTTCCTCCATCCTTTGCTTCTGCATAAATTGCTGTGCTTGGCACTAGGTATATAACAAAATATCCCCTCTGACTTATAACAAATCACTTTAAAATATAAGGTCTGCCATAAAAAGTTTAATTAAATATGAAAATATTTACTAAGCCTCTACTGTGTACAAAGTAAGATGTATGTGTTGTGGAGAATACAACAGTGAAAGCTTTTATTTGAAGGTCAAAGCAGATTACATAGAGATGAAAGGAAATTATGTCCTTTCCTTTGATTGCATACTTAGATAAAGCTCCCCCCAATTTTTTATTAGTTATGTAAGATATTCCACTAATGAGGATTTGTATTTCTCCTCAATTAACCTAACTTGTATTTCTGTAACAGTTTCACATGGATGGAAATTAAATTTAACAATTTGTAGTTATAATAGTTTTTTCACAGTCTATTTTTTTAGGAACATGTTTGTATGAGTGACCCATTATTCCTCCAGATACCAGATATTTAGGCTTTCAAAGTACAGATGTTGACTAGAGATCACAACCTCATCTTTGAGTTCTTTCTAAAAGATCTTTAGTGAGTCCATCTGCAGGTAGTGGTGTGTTAATACCTAGTTTGTCCTGGGCATTTTGAGTAATGATCTTTAACACATCTGCTAAAGAGAATGTCATGGTTCTAAGAAAGTTATTTCCATTTCATCAATTATTTTCCAGGTGGAGCAATGAAGCCCTGACAAAAACTTCCAGGCTCTGACATAGGTCCTCAGTCACCTGGTCAACTGGCTGTTCTTTCTCTGAAAACATTGACCACCTCTTGCCTGAGGACTCGACTTGGGCACAGTTACTCATGTTCAGAGACTTGAATTGATTATGAATTATCAACTTTCCAGCACTTCCTTAAGTTCTCTCCACTTACCCATTCACAAAATTGAGCACTAATTCCTGTTCTTCTTGCCTTGTCACCAAGTTTCCAAAACAACAAAATGGAATAATAAATCTGCAACTCTTTTATGAACTGTGAAATCTCATTTATTCACCATTCTTCATGTTTGAGAACTATCTCCATGAGGTTCTGTAATTGGTATGGTTCATCTATAGCACACATTGGTACTAGTAATGACAGATTTGGGACCTTTCCTGCTTTACTCTTAGCAAACTTTCCAAACCAATTATATTTATAAATCTATTTGTACCCCCTTTGTTTCCTAAGTTGTCTTTAAAACTAGCATGTTAGTTGTTGCTCTTAAGTTGCCAGTGACAGAGAACTTCTCCATACCTAACTATCTTTAATAAAAAGATTTGCACTGGAAAAGGTACTGGGTATCTGACAGAGTCCAAACCAAAATTGAACAGCCAAATATCAGCCAATTGAGGTTGAGCTAAGCTTCAGAAACAAGCAAACCTGGGACTCGAATGTCATCTGGACTTTTCCCTCACCCTCATTTTTTTCACCCCATGTCTTAGATTTATTCTTTGCATGAAAGGAAACATGGCTGCTGACCAATCATGAGTGTTGCTAGATTGCCCTTGAGTTACCATTGTAGTATTACTGTTACTAAGACTGTGAGGCACTCGTGTTGCTATTCAAGTCTCATTATTACTTATAGCATTTTGTTATTATTATTATTATTATTTATTATTATTATTACCTGAAGACTACCATTACAAATGCAACCATGATTTTGTGAGACACTGGTCTGAGTCCCAAGTCCAAAAACCTGTTGGGAAAGACTTTCTGTGTTAGCCCTGAGTCAAGTTGTCAACTCTGGACCAGTCAGCTATGGCTCAGCATCAGGTAAGTGAAAAATATGGAACCTTCCAGTGAAACAAATAGAGTCAAGTCAAGGTGCTGCCATGGAGAAATGTAGATCAATGGATTGAGGTAGATGACAGCTAGATGAAAATTAATAGCTAGGTAAAAGATAAATAGAGATATAGATAGATGAAAGATAGAATTAGATAGGTAGATAAGCTAAATTGATGGTAGATAGATGATATATAGGTGATTTATAAATAGATAGATAGATGACATAATCTCCACCTTAAATAGAAGTAGAAAAACAAAATAAAATAATTACCTAAGGAAATGTCTATGTTAAAATAAGTGTGGAAAAGATAAGCTATAACCAACAGTGAGTTTAACAGAAAGCACTGCCTTAATGCCATATCTATCAATTAATTGGCAGAAGTGGGATAAGAATCTGGCTGTCAGCTTTCTGGCTGGCTTTGCAAGGGGTAAATAGAAGAGAAAATGATTCCATCTCCTGATTGGTCGCTCTGAAGAAACTCAGTTATTCCAATACCAAGAAGAGGGACAATCTCTACCCTGGCTCCAGAGTCAGGGTACAGTGTATTAAATGATACTAGCAATGTACTAAGTTTGAGCATGATAATGCAGACTGATGGTTTGAAGGCAAAAAACAATTCCATGAAAGTCAATCATCCAATGAACCAAAGTTCTGGGGTCCAGGTTTTTTTTTTCCTTTCAGTCTGGCTTTTATGCAGACACACATTTGGAACACCTAAAGCAGAAATGCCTTCAGAGATGGCAGGTCATAGAAACATGCAGATGTCCTGAACATGGGCAGCGGGCTATGGAGCACAGAGAGAGCATGTTTTGCACAAAGATACACCATTGTTGGGTTTTTGTTTTTACATACTGTGCTGTGCAAGTAGAAGTCAGCTGCAGGCTATAATTTGCAGGAGACATTTGGGTCAAAAGACTAGTGATGATTTCTGAGTGGGCAAAAGATTAATATTAAATATTTCAGGAAATTCTCCATATATACATCTTCTCTCAAAAAAAATTTAACAAGTGAGCAATCATGATTTGGCAAATTATAGTCAAGCAATTTTCTGAAGAATGTTCTGAAAATACTTATTGTTCTCAGGGTTTCTCATGAATCAAGAGTACAGGTGTAGCAGCATTTGTGCATGAGTACCATCTACATAATTTGACCCTTAAACACCTAAGATAGGAGAATGCTAGTACCTTTCAGTATGGTGTTAAATTTCTGACACCATTAGATTTAAATCCAGAGCTGCACAGTCCAGGATGGTGCCTGCCTGCCTCATGGGATGGTTGAGCACTCAGACTCAGATGAGCTGTCAGTATGAAATGCACACTGGATTTCAAGGAAGACTTTGTACAAAAAAAGGAATGTAAGCCATCTCCTGATCAATTGTTTATATTGACTACATGTTAAATGACTTTTCTATATATTGGACTAAATATAATACTATTAACAACATTTTACATTTTTATTTTTTTATTTTATTAATTTGGTTACTAGAAAATTTAAAATTGCCTATGTGGCTCATGTATTCCCACTGGGTCCTGCTGGACTATATTGAAAGGCAAGATAGATATGCTGGCTGGAAAAATATTTTTGATCTTCTCATCCATGGTAAGTTATTTCTCTGAGGTCAGACCTCAAAATGCACTTGCTTCTGTCTCTCTTATACCTTCTACCGTTTAGTCTCTAAACCCTAACAACTCACCTTTCAAAATGCTGCCCCTGTGTCGATTCTGACCCTTACAGTAGGTCATAGCTCCTTGGTGTGTATCTGGATACATGTAGTTTCTTTCCTGACTCATTCTTTCTTCACAGGGGATCAAGTCACTACTTTTTCTTAAACAGTATGTCTATCATGTTTTTTCAGATTACAAATTTCAGAAAAAGAATGAACAGCAGTGAGATTGGCAAGTAAACAAATAGAAAATAGCCTCCATAAAATTTTAAAGAATGACTTCTTACAGTTTTCAAATGCTAATGGAAAATTTCCAAATTCCTTGCTTTAGTCATCAAAGCCTTTCATGATTGGGTCTCTATCCAGGCATCCGATTTCCAGCTAAAGCCCTGCAGTCTGTGTTCTAATGGTCCCTCAGTCTACTCGAATTGTGACTAATCCTCAAGGACCATCCATATCCAACCTCTTTCCTTTCATCTGGTTTTCATCATAGCTCTGGCAGGAAGCCCCACCTGAGTTTCTTGGTTTCTTCTCCACTAAACTTATCAGCATTATTCACCAATTATTTTGCATTATTATTTATTTCATATGTGTCATATTTTTCCAATTAGCTTGAAAGGTGCTTATAACCCAGATCTCCAACCTCCCTTCCTGTCCATCTTTACTGTAAGCAAGACAATGTTGGGCTCAGTGGGGGTCTCAACTCCATCAATAAACTGGGTCTGTACAATGCAGAGATGATGCCAGCCATGGAACACCACATCTGCGAGTTCCTCACTTTCTGTGTGCAGCAGGTCTGAATCCCATTGGAACAACCTGCTTACATGCAAGCATTCAGCTTCTCTCCTTCATGAGAACACATTTGGGTACAGATGTCTGTTGTCAGGGCACCTCAGTGAGAATATAAAATCCCCATTTAATTTCTACCCCTCAAAGTTTCTCTAACTCTAGACAAACACTTCCAATGCAGATGTCTGCTGCCACCAATAACCTAAGACAGTTCCCGAAGATGCCTCCAATCAGTGAACATTACCTTTTAGATATTAGTCTTAGGTCTTAACCTAGTCATTGGTGATTCAATGAATGATTCTGTGGAAGTTCAACAAGTAATTTTCCTAAGAGTAGAAAAAAATAACTGTCACTTTATACAACAAAAATGCTGCATTTAAGAGACATTTCCAAGGGAAATGATGGATAAAATATTTTCTGAAGCACCATTATATTTCAGCTTCCAAATTTTGACATTTAACTCTGTTTCTCTCTCTTTCTTTCATTATTCCTCTCTCTTTCTCCCCTTCTACATGATAATGTTGAAATGGAATAAAGCATTCTTTTACATTTGTAATAATTTGTATATGTAGATTGGTATAATTTTCAAAAATCACTCAGAAGGCTATAAAATTATCCTAAAGAATATAAATAATTTTGAAACTTACCTTTTTAAATAAGCTTCATTACTTCAATGACATAATCTTGTTATTCAATGATAAAATTTTATTCTCATTTAAAACTAGGTTTGATTAAAAAAACAGTTCAGTTAGTTCAGTCTGTATAAAATACTGAAAATAGAAGATATCAATAGTTAGAGAAAATTGATATTTTAGTGAATCTTGTGAACATGTTTAACACATTACATTTACAGTTAATGTACATTTATACTTTATAAGCTATATTTATGTACATTATCACATGAGATCTTCTGTTTATTGAGGATAGAGTCTAGTGTTTCAAATGATTTTTGTATAGTTCTAACTATCACAGATTCCTTTATAAGCACCAAGTATTCAATTATCATTTGAAGAAAAAAATTAGAATGAATAGGAAGACAGTAGTTGGTCTATCATTAAAAAACAGCTATTTTAGAATGGTACAGAAAGAGTATGGGGGAAAAAGTGTCCCCAAATCCCTAGAATGGCCTCTTCAGAACAAACTTTAAGATAAGCTTAGCAGGTTAGGCCAAATCACAAGGAAGTAAGTGACAAAGAACAACCAGGACAAGGAGTAGACATCTCAAAGGGTGGTCAGAACATAAGCAGGAACACACAGCATAAGAGAGGAAGAAATATTCCTCTACCCTTCTAGGTTCTTCTGGGTGGTCTAATAATTAAATAGACATGAGATAGAGTAACAAGAGCAAATGACCAAATTTAATTACAGATTTATGCTTGGAAATCCTGTCATAGTCAGAGATCCCACAAATATGAGAGGTTCAGGGACAGAAAGGGCAAATGAGGTGTACATGACATTCTGAGCAAGGGATAAAGTGCATTGGTAGGGGCTTAGGAGGAAAGAAGGTCATTGCAGGATGGTAAGAGGAATGATTAAAAGTTTGTCTTGCCCTGTAGATAGGCCACAAAAAGTTATTTCTGGTAATAACTCTTATTATGTGCAAGGCCTCAATTTAAATTCTCCAAGGGAGATAAAAATTTTTTGTGAGCCTGCATGGTGGTCTCAGTTGCTTTCAACCCCAAATAACTCACATGCCAAAATGGTACATATTGGGGACTCCTGTTCTGAACCCCTTCAGGAGAATGGGGGGACACAATTTTATGCAAAGTCAACTGCACTAATTTGCAGGTTCTTTTCAGGCATTTGCCAGCAGGATAGATGCCTGTGCAGGTCCACAAAGTGACCACCTGATGAATCAAGGAAACCCAATGGCATAGGCTGGCAGAAGATGGAGAACACATACTTTTAAAGTCCAATTACTGGCAACAATAGGACACCTTAAGTTATAGAAGAACACCCTTCAATATATTACAAATGGCCTCTTACTTTATCTGAACAGGGTGATATTCTGAAGCAGTTGCACAAAATGGGTGGGGGGGGGGGTCACATGTTTAAAACAGGGAAAGCAGAGATGCTTACACCAAGGCCTCCCAGGCCCCACAGTGCCCAGCCATGGGTGTGCAGTGCTCCCTGCTTATCTCAGGAGGAACCATGAGTGCGGGAAAGCTGGAGAAGGCGCTCCCTGCAGGGCTGACATTGCATGGTCCTGCCTCTGTGTGGTTCAGTGGTGGGCCCACCACATTGTTCACAGGTTTCTGTTAATAGCCCCAACCTGTAGTAATCAGTTTCCAAATTCTGGTGTTTTATAGCAGGGTTGGTGCTCCATACCAAGGTTAACATGATGATGGTAAAGGGATTATCAGGTGTCAGTGGAGCATATCATGTCTCTGGAGCTAAATGCCATCATTTTTCATCCTTCATTTTCTGCTGTCCTCCTGCCACCTCAGCCTGCTCTGTCTGGGTTTCATTTTGTTGTCACTTCTCCACAGCCAATGCATGACTGCCAACTCACTCCAGACTCTCTTCCCCATGACAGTCCATGACCGACCTGCTGTCCCTCAGCCGCATTTCTGATGTGTACATGTTTCCTTCCAACAGTTAAGCAGTAAACACAACCAACTCTCTGTTCTTCTGTTTCTACCACCTCATAGCATCTAGCAGGATGCTCCATACCCAGTAAGCAGAAAAACAGTAGAATCAGTGAAAGGAAAGGAGCCATCATTTAATGCCACCCCTGTCACTTTATCCACAAGGGAAGCCAGACTTGGAAATTCTGTGACCTGTCAAGGGTCATTCAGAAAGTTAACAGCAAAAGACTTATGACTGGAACCTAATTTTCCTGATTCCCAGGCAATGGTTATTTTTATTCTATACAGTCCATCTGGAGGTATAGATATCCACTTTATAAAATGAAAGCTGGAAGCCACTCAGCACATTTGTCTTCTACATCATTGACTATGTGGTGAGATGTTTATCTTCCTAGAGGGAGGAATAAAATGAAGAAAGTTGCACTCATTTCTATTCTAATTGACTAACATGTGTGAATGTATTTTTTTTCTTTTTAGGGTCACTGGGCTAAAGATCATTCAGACATTCAACTCTGAAAAATGCTGGTGAGGCGGAAAGGTTCACACAGAGCAGTGACTACAGGGAAGCACTTGGCTGCAGTCAAACTTGTCTGAAGACAAGCTGCCCATGGGGAGGGAGCTGTGAAATCGAAACCAGCAGAGTATGAAGCACAAACCGGAGGGTTAGCAGAGCAGCAGCAGGGCTAACACAATTGTGCACACTGCTGTCTGTTGTCCTCCTGGATGGTGAGAAGTGGTTTTACAACCAGAGCTCAAGGAGTGCCGGAACACCTGCAGTTGGCTTCCCAACTTATTCTAATGTTGGGGTCTAGGACAGCAGGGGAGTGTCTTCTCCGTGGGATGGCTGAAGTGTAAAAGTTTGGCTCCTTTGCGTTGCTCCCAATGGCCCATTATGGGTCCATGGGTCAGCACTAGACTAAAGCAAACTTGTTGAGTCAATCTAAATTTTTTTAAAAACTATAAAGAGCTGAACCCTTCAAAAATTCTAATCACTGCAAATATTTACATTCTGGTTGATTGACCACCAGTTGTGAAACCATGAAGAAAGAAAGAAGACATGATTTCTGGAGACATTTACAATGTTACATCTTTGGACTCTAAACAGGACTGACTATGAACTCCTTTAAAAAAATAATCAAGTCCCTACCATACTTTAGAACATACAATTCCATCTGGAGAGTTGAAGATAGCCTCACCATATATCATTGCAGGTGATGATCTAGCAAAGTTTCAGTGTCAATGCCAAGAAATTCTAGATGTACTAACAGTGACTCAAATGCCTCCAGTCAAGTCACTTTCTATTTTCTGTTCAAGTCATTTTTATAAGTAACATTGAAATTTCATTTATTTCAAGGTTCTTTTAATTGCCTCTGAATTCATTTTTGCTATATGTCAAACCCAGCTAAGCTCTATTTTTATTTCAATATTTGAAAATATATATAATTGCATTGTCACATATACTCACTTTTTCTTAGGAAAAAAATGAAAGCCAAAAGTAATGATATAGAAGCTAACACTTATTCAAAGTCTGTCACAGAACACCTTAATTAGAACCCTTGCTAGTATAGTATCTAGTATATTGTGTTTCTAAGTTTATGGAAACTATAAAAAACATTTATAGCAGGATAAAAATCAACTTCTGAGTCATCTTAGATAAACCTGACAGATTGGAAAGCTCCTTTAAAAATAATAACAGGAACTTTTGAAAGACAGTGAATTGAAATATTTAATTTGGTGTCTTGCTGGCAGCCCACATTGCAGCATAATTATGTTTCATCATATGCTTAGAGTTGCTAATATTATGATTTATTAATTTGTGACATTTCCAAGTTTATTTTATTTCTCCTTTTCCTCTTCAACAGATAGTTGTCAATGAGAATTACTGAAGCCTGTTGCCTTGTAGCAGAAATACTGCTGCTTTTTCTTGGCACCTCATCCATGCAATCCACAAATTCCTGCCATAAAATTCATGCATTTGTGTCAAGTTTGATGTGAATTGAGATCATGACACTGAATTCCCACATGTTTTGATTAAGGAAAGAAGTTTAAAAAATTCTCTGGAAAAAAAAAAGGACAAGTTCTGCTTTTGTTTGACAAGTCTTGGGAAATACATGCTGTTTTCTCTCTGATGAATAGGGTTTAAAAGAGGAAGGCACTGGCATTATTATTTTAGAGTTTCTTTTATTTCTGATAATAATGCATGCCATTGCTATTTTAGATGAACAGAAGGTTTAACTTTTGATGCAAAATTTTTTGTATTTGTTAAATAACCTTGTAGGGGGCCAAAAGGGAGAGATGACAGAGGGAAAGAAAAAGATTGCTCGTTGATGTTGCAAAACTCAGAGCAAGACCAGTTAGATGTAACTTGTGATTTATTGTTTTAAATATGTCATTTTATGCATATAAAATATGCCTCATAAATAATACACTCTCTGTATCATAATTACAGTGCCTGCCATTAGTCTGAGGTCAAATTTATTCAATGATTTATCACTAACTCATGGCCAAGTGTCTAATCCTTCCATCCCCTCCTGGTCCAAGGCTCTCCATGTACAAATGAGCAAATATACATCAGCTCTGGAAGTTCCAGAAGGATCATGAGCAACTTATTGTTTGATACTCTTTCTGCAAAGACTCCCATTGCCTTTCCTCTGACCCCCCTGGTTCCATAAATCCTGTAGTAAATCACAGGTAGGCCGAAAGGTATTCAAGACATCCAAGGAGGCCAGAGGAGCTGATTTGCTCCTGACCTTGAACCTCAGTGGTTTCACTTGGTATCTTCAACACGCCTGCCTCCACAGCTTCCAAATCCCACCACCTTGGCTTCTGGTTCTCACTCTCTGCTCTTCCCATTGCTGACCATGGGACAGGGTCACTCTGTCTGTTCTCCCCTGAAAAAGCACCAGTAAAGGGGCAGATCTGTAGGTGGAATGTGAGTGATCCTTCTCCTCCCAGCTCTGGCCGTGAGGGACTTAGGTTCTTTCCAAGATTTGTCATCTTTGACATTTTACCATCTGTCCAAGGACTCACGATTTCCCCAACCCCTATTTTAACCATTGACACTTCTATGTGGCTTTTTATACCACATGTTCTTTATTATTTCTTCTCATGTAACCCTACAAACATGTGAGGTTAAGGTCTTTTACATGGATTTTAGTGAGCATATGTATCACAAGAATAAGAAATATTGTATCTACCGAGGTTACAGAGTGGCCTTTTTGTACATTTCAAATAGCATCCATTGCCATAGAAACTCAGTGCTCTGGAGCTAAAATACACAGAAAGATGGCTAGTTAACCATAAACAGGAGAAAGTGTGCAGATTCAAGCCTGTAAGGTAATTTGACCCTTGACAGAATATTTATCCCTGGCAAATGTTATCAGTGAAAATGTTACTCAAAAAACAAAGCATGTTAAATAACAACTTTTATTACTATTTTTCTCATAAAAATCTTACTGTAGAAAATTTTTAAAATTCAGGGAAACTAAAATAAGAAAATAAAACAAACATATTCCCACTACCCAGAATAAATTTTTTTGTACATATTGGTTTCCACCATGCATGCATTTGTGAGTAGTAGGAGACAGTGCAATACTGTAATAAGAAGACAAAGTGCCACTTTCTTACTGTGCATTTCTGAGTAGGTTATGTCAACTCTCCACTTCCATTTTCTTATTTGTAAAGTGGAGATAATATTAGTACATAATTCAAGAGATCATCAAAAGAATTGAATAAATTAAATTACATAAAGAACTTAGGGAATAGCTCAACACAGTATCAGTGTTGACTAATAAATATTAACTTTATTACTATTGTAATATATTACTTTCTTTGGGTTTTGCTTAATTTAATGTACCTTAACATCTTTTTATAACTTTTTGTAATTATAAAATATATACTATTTATAGACTACACACACAGCAATGGCACATAATTCTTAGGAAGACATAACTGTACTAAAAAATGAAAGAACAATGTCTGTGGAGCAGAAATAGAGATGCATGTTGTGTGGTTCATGACTAAAGTAAAATGGAACCACATTTGGGAAGTAAAGGCAAGGTCAATTCCTTCAGAGAATTCCCAAGTCTGGTGAGGAGCTGAATTGCACTTCTGGAGAATAGCTGGTGGTTGAGACCTTAATCCTTGACTATGATAGAAGCTGAAATATCTCTGCAGAGTCATCTGAGGCTGTAGCTTGAAACATATGCTTTTGGAGGTAGGTGGAAGCAGAGGCATTTAGGAATAGATATGGAATTTGGAAATTGCTGAAGCCCTACCTAAGCTGCTAAGAGAACTGATTCAAGGCCATATTCCCAGTAGGCTGAGAACATCACACCTGCCTGGGGAGGAGGCTCACTAGTGTAAGAGAGTATATTCACACAAGGCGGCATTCTGAACAGGAACAGAGTAACAGAATTGATTGACTAATTAGCAGATTAACTGGAGAAAAGAGATAATTGAGCAATCTGAAAAAGAAATTTACACAGGATATATAAAATATTCATAAAACAATACCAAGAAGTGGAAACAATGAAAAAGAATCAAGTGCAAATTCTGAACTTAATGCTATAATATTTTTGTTTTAAAATATTAAATAGGTATCAAGAACAGTCAGCTGGACTCAACTGGGAATGTAACCCAGAATGCAGGTCAAAGAGATAAAAAGATGGGAAATTCACATAATGTTAAATACTGTTTGAGAAGCTTTTAATTGGAAAAAAACAGAAAATAGGGTTGGGACAATACTTAAATGGATAATAGCTCAAAATTTTTCAGGATTACAGAAACACATGAGCTTTCAAACAGAAACAACACATCAAGCACTCAGCACTTATAAACAATAAAATCTGTATCAGTATTCCTCACTGTGAGCCTACAAAGGCTAATGATTATGTTTTAGAATATATTAGGGAAAAAAGGAAAGGTTATCTATCAAAAAAACTAAAACACTGCAATATTTGTTCCCTGATTTCTTATCATTAATAAAGGATGCAGAAGCCATAGGATGAACATATATTTCCATGAGTGAGGAAAAAAATAACTGGAAACTTGGAATTCTGTAGTGAAGTCAAAATATTTTCAGACATTTAAGGATAAGACAGTTTACTACTTATAGTTCTCCATAGAAGGAAAATAATAAAGGATATCCTTCAGAAGGAAAAAACAATGAAGAATGAAAAAAATAAGATAAAGAAACCAATAATGAGCAGTAAAATCATGAATAAGTGTAGTTGGATTTGTATTTTTATTGAGAAATAAATGATGATGATAACGACAATGACCTGTATTAGATAAACAAGTTCTAAATAAATTTGAGACAATAACAACATAAAGATAGGACAAGTGAGATTGGAGAAAATTTAAAACACACCTTTTTTTGAAGTGGAGAAACTAACTTTAGGGTCTTAGAGAAAAAATAAAGGAAAATAAGTTCAAGATTGAAGCATGACTACTGAATTAATAGAACTGGTTGGAGAAAGATAATTGATTTAATCAATTTGATGCCAATTAGGAAAAGGAGACCCTAAAAAAGCAAAGGAAAAGCATGAGAATTACAAGCCCATGTTGTAGAGTCAATTTTAAGTATCAATAAAGCAGTCAAGGTAAACTCACTTAATAGGAGACAATATCTTTCTGGTAGGCAAAATGATGCCTCAATCACACACTGTCCACTTCCTAACCCCTGGAACATACAGATGTGATCAAATTAAAGACTTCAAAATGGAGGATTATCTTGAATCATCCAGGTCAGCCTAAGATAATCATACAGGTGCTAACAGTTAGAGACCTTTTGTCAAAAAATGGGTGCGAGGGCACTGGAGGAGACTCTTCTCTTCTATCCTATCTCAGAGCAGCAGAATAGAACTGAGGATAGATTATCTGTAACATGTTTAAGGGACTATTTCCTTTTGAGTAGTTTGTGCTCTTGATTTTATCCCAGTGAAGGGTATTTGGATGGAAGGAACAAGGAAGGAAGGAAAAGAGGGAGGGAGAATGGGAACAAAGGAAGGAGAGTAGATGAGAGAGAGAAAAGAGACATATCTATCATCTATCATCTATATATCTATTTATCATCTATCTATAGAATAATCATTTTTTATCTATCATCATCTACATTCTACCCACCCATACATCCATCTGCCTCACCCACCCATCTATCAACTTTCTATCATCTATCTATCTATCTATCTATCTTTTAATCCTCAAAAAAGACAAAGTCTTTTTAGAAAGTTTAAAAGACATAACATCATAGAGAAAAAATAAGTAATTTATTGTCCACAATTTATAAACATTGCTGGTCATTTTTATTCATGTATCCATCCAGCTTTTTTTAAGTCTAGCTTGACTATATAATATACTATATACTATTAGATATCTATCTATCTATCTATATTAATCGATAGATATTAAAATTAATATTTAATTTTATTCATTAATATCAAGTAAACAGTCTCCTGTGTCATTATACTTTTAAAATAATTATAGACCTTTCTCCAGTTGTATCTGTACATAAATCTAATGATGGACAAAGGATCAGAAGGGTAATCTCACTGGTTTTGCAGACAGAGGAAGAGGCCAGGAGCCAAGAAATGTGGTGACTTTTAGAAGATGAAAAAGTCAAGGATATAAACGCTTTCTCAGAGCCTTCAGAAAGGACATGGCCTTGCTGACACCTTAATTTAGCCCAGTGAGAACTTTGATGGACTTCTAACCTACTGGACTGTACAATGACAGGTTTGTGTTATTTTAAGTCACTTTTTATATTTTGAATTCTTATAAGCAATGTTATATGGGAAAAAAGTCCTTAAATATGTTTCATTTCCTGCTTAGTTTTCTTCAAATGAAGTGGAAATTCTGGTTTAAGGGGTATTAATCTTTAGTATTTAAGAGTTTAGCATATTTTGGAAATAGATAGAGGTTCTGGTTGCACAATATTACTAAATGCCACTGAGTCATTCAATTTATTTTTTAAATATATTTTATTGATTATGCTATTACACTTGTCCCATTTTTGCCAATTCGCTCCCCTCCACCCTGCACACCCTCTCTCACCCACATGCCCCCACTTTAGTTCATGTCCATGTGTGATACTTATAAGTTCTTTAGCTTCCACATTTCCCACACTACTCTTACCCTCCCCTTGTCTATTTTCTACCTACCGTCCCTGCTACTTATTCTCTGTAACTTTTCCCCCTCTCTCCTCCTCGCACTTCCCTGTTGCTAATCCTCCATGTGATCTCCATTTCTGTAGTTCTGTCCCTATTCTAGTTGTTTGCTTAGTTTGTTTTTGTTTTTGTTTTAGGTGTGATTGTTAATAATTGTGAGTTTGCTGTCATTTTACTATACATGTTTTTTATGTTATTTTTCTTAGATAAGTTCCTCTAACATTTCATATAATAATGGCTTGGTGATGGTGATGAACTCCTTTAACTTGACCTTATCTGGGAAGCATTTTATCTACCCTTCAGTTCTAAATGAAAGCTTACCTGGATAGAGCAATCTTGGGTGTAGGTCCTTGCCTTTCATGACTTGGAATATTTCTTTCCAGCCCCTTCTTGCTTGTAAGGTCTCTTTTGAGAAATCAGCTGACAGTCTGATGGGAACTCCTTTGTAGGTAACTGTCTCTTTATCTCTTGCTGCTTCTAGGATTCACTCCTACATTTTAATCTTGGTTAATGTAATTATGATGTGCCTTGATGTGTGCTTCCTTGGGTCCAACTTCTTTGTGACTCTCTGAGCTTCCTGGACTTCCTGGAAGTCTATTTCCTTTGCCAGATTGGGGAAATTCTCCTTTATTATTTGTTCAAATATTTTTCCACTTGTTGCTCCTCCTCTTCTTCTGGTATCCTTATAATTCATATGTTGGAACGTTTAAAGATGTCCTGGAGGTTCCTAAGCCTCTCCTCATTTTTTTGAGCTCTTGTTTCTTCATTCTTTTCTGTTTGGTTGTTTCTTTCTTCCTTCTGGTCCACTCTATTCTTTTGAGTCCCAGTTTCCTCCCCATCACTATTGGTTTCCTGTGAATTTTCCTTTATTTCACTTAGGGTAGCCTTCATTTTTTCATGTAATTTGCGACCAAATTCAACCAATTCTGTGAGCATCCTGATCACCAGTGTTTTGAACTGTGCACCTGATAGGTTGGTGATCTCTTCATCACTTAGTTGTATTATTTCTGGAGCTTTGATCTGTTCTTTCACTTGGGCCATTTTTTTTTGTCTTGATGCTCCTGTTACATAGTGGGGGGCAGAGCCTTAGGTATTCACCAGGGCAGGGCAATCTAGTTGCTAGGTTGTGACACTGTTTGTGGGGGAGGTGTCTGAGAGGGAACAATGGTACTTGCTCTGCTCTCTGCTGGATTTCAGTCACTTCCGCTGCTTCCCCCAAGCAAACTGGGCCCCTCTGGTGCTAATTCCCATGTGGGTGGATTTGTGTACATTCTAGGACCCCATGGGTTTCTCCAATGAACTCTCCTGTGAGGCTGGGCATTTCTCATAGCACCTCAACCCCCACAAGTGTTTTCAATTGGTGTTTTGAGGCTTTATTTCCCATCGCTGGGTTGTGCGGTCTGTCTCACTCCCCAGTTTTGCCTGGTTTATCTGTGAGTGAATGTGAGACCACCTAGTCAGCCAGCTGCCTTGCACACCACACCTGTCCACAATCTGCAGCATCACTGGGTCTGCCCATGGCTGCCTGCATGCCTGGGGTCTTCCAGTCACCACTTTTTTTGTCACAACCCCTCTCTACCTGGCCGCTCGACTCCACCCCTCCTACTGGTCTGGATGAATGTGTCTGCTTTAACTCCTTGGTTATTGGACTTTCATACAATTCAATTTTTCTGTCAGTACTGGTTGTTTTTTTGTTTCTAATTTTTTTTTTGTTCATATTTTGGTTGTGCGAGGAGGCTCAGTGTGTCTACCTATGCCTCCATCTTGGCCGGAAGTCACTGGATTGCATTATTGATACTGGAAATCTTCTACCAGTTTTCAATAATTGTAGTGGTATCTATCTTTGGTAAGCAGGGGAAAGGAAGAAAGTAAGAGAGAGAGAGGGAAGCCAGGGAGAATGAAGAAAGAAGGTACTAGCATTTCTTTTGACCCAGCACCCTCCTTTTGACTCCTTATTTCTTGGGCTTCTGGAGCCTGAGAGTGAGTGTCAGTCCAGGAGGCTGTCCCCAGTTATAAGGAGACACCCTGCTGTTCTGTGGGGGTTGTGGGGGAATTGTCTAAATTGCTAATTGTCCTAATCAAAACCTCTGCAGAAGGAAGTCAGATCTCCATGGAAACGATTAACAAAAAGGAGCAAGTAAGCAGATAAATAATGAATTTGATCTCTTTTAATCCAAATAATAGTTTACCATTTGTCCTAAAAATAACATTTCCTAAGCATCATATGAATCTGTATTCATAACCAGAATCTTCTGGCAAATTGCTTTATTTCTCAGAACTTCAGTCTAACTTTTCTTATTTGTAAAATGCAACTTAAAAGAAAATCACATGTAGAACATTTGTAATGGTAAGTGATGACGTCTACAAAGAACCAGCTACAAACAGGGCTGGATACATGGTAAGCAATCAATAAATTCTGGCTGTTATTAAGATTATACAAACTTTTATGAATTGCCTCATTTATGTTTTAATTGTTTTGAAGTAGAAACAGTACAGGCATTTGAACCTTCTGGAGAGCAGGCTTCTCTTGAGTCTTCAGAGCCCTGGTGTGACACTCTCTGAGGGCTGGAGAGATAGCCGGTCATGAAATTCATAATGGCCAGGCAGTAGTGCCCACACTGCCTCTTAACTTGCCTGTGGGAGGAGGTCATTTTTTCAACCACTACCAGAAACCTTAGCAAACTACTTCAGTTTGGATGTAATGGTGATAGTTGTCCCCATCTTAGGAAGACTTAGGGACCTTCTCAATCATCCCCTATGATCCTGTGATGGATTTAGTGTCTTAATAGGGAGCCTGCCCTGGAAAAGCAGTTAGTGAATAGCTAAGCTGTCATCCTTGGTCTCAGCTATCTGGATCATTCAGCCTTGCCCAACTTCTCATCAAATAATAGCCATCACCTTTTAAGGTCAATGCCAACAATCATCTCTGCAAATACTAAAGGGTTTTTTGAGGTCAGCCAGGTGTCTTAGTGGAGACACAGGGAGGTCCAACTAAAGAGGAGGGCTTGTCAGAGCAAATTAAAATCCAACTTTGGTGTTTCCATGACACTCGATTTATTAATAAACAATAATCAACACAGGCAGCAGCTCCTTCACATCTTTTTACAAGTGAGGTGTTTTATAGTAAAACATGGGAGGAAATATGTATAGCTACACTGAGGCACAGAAGCAAGAAACACCTTACAGAACTGTCTCCTTCCATTGGGGCATGTTAGCTTTTAGAGTCTTTTCTATAGGTTGTGTTGTTTCACCATCCCAGTCCTGTTGTGCATGTTTTCATATTGTTCCTACTTTGGGTTGAGAAAATGAGGGCCAGAGAGGCCAAGCTACCTGGCTGAGTCACCCATTTGTACATGGAGCTGGAGCTGGAATGAGGTGGACAATGGCTGCGGCCATCTGAATATGATGTCAGCTAATGTCCCACTTACTTCTCATTCATCCCTTAAGAGAAGTGAGATTTCCAAAATATCCAAGCAGGAAACTGAGCCACTAAAAAAAGAAGAGAAATCTCATACCCTCAAATATTGAAGCCCATCGTGGCAATGAACAAAATCAATAGCCACCATGTTGCCAAGACCTTGACCCTATCACCAAATGTTTTGATATGGAGGGAAGTAGTTTCAACACAACTAAAATGACAAGTTATTCACTAAGGTACTTTAAGATGTCTCAAAGCAGCATTTGCCCAAATATTTTACAAAACTGACTGTTCATTATGTTATTTCTGTATTGATACCAAATCTGAATTTCAAGTCAGGGAGCTCATAAAACAGTTCCCTTTTGTGCTAGAGAAGTTCCCTGAGCAGTGTTAGCTGTGTGTACCCCTATATGTGCGTGCACATGTATGTGTAGGTGAGTATAGCCATCTGCATGTGTATGCACCTGTGCCTGTGTCTGTGTCTGGGTGGGGAGGAGTTTCCTGGAATTATGAAACAAAATAAAGTTTTCCAATAATAAAAAGTTAGGGTTGCTCTAGCAGAGATGGTTGGATGGGAGCATGTGAGTGGGTCTGTGAAGTCCCCAGCAATGAGGGCTTGGACTAAAGTCTCCCAATTCCCAGCAGGGACAGGAGGGTGCAGAGCTCAGGCTCTGAAGGAAGGTTGAGATACTGGTAGTAGAGGCCCCTCAGAGGCTGGGGTCTTGGGTCAAGAGTAGACCCTTAAAACAGGAATCTGTCTGACATGCTCTGAGAAGAACTAACACCAAGACCACACTTTAATATGAAGACTGCTAGTTTTTCCAATCTTTGTCCCACAAAATGTTTCTGTTTAAAAAAGGTAAAAATTGGTCTTTCAAAGGGGTTTTGAAAAAAAAAAGATATTTGGTGGGATAATTGTCTATCTACTTTTCAACCAAGATATGTCAACGTTAGAGTGGATTTCATTAAATGTGATTTGCACTGACATTTTTGCAAAATGGTATTTTGTTCTTCTAGTAACAGGTAAAAAGCAAATATGATTAAAATTCATATTCCTATTTCCTTGCTTTGCTTAATCTTACCCTTTACCTCACTTAAATCAAGCACTAAAAAGTCTAGAATGTAATATATAGATTTTTATCATTTCTCTTTATCAAAATCCCTCACAAAAAATATTTATTATTGTTGCCAAATTAGCAAAGTGAGATCAGGAATACATCAATATTGAAACATAATTGCCATTTATTTCATTGCCATTGGGGTTGCTTCTTAATGAGAGGTAGGCTGTAATAAAATAATCTGAGATGCCTTAGAAATGAAGATGTACATGGTCAAGAAAGGAAGCATTAATTGAGAAAATATTCACATTTTCATGAAAATAAAGGGAACATATAAAATAATCCCCATAGAATCAATACTGTTTTCTTTTGCAAGGAGAATCATAATTATGGTCCCATTCTCAGCTGGCTGGAAAGAGCAGAGGAATTATAAATTCTCTGCTCTCAGCCAACTCTACTAGTTCAATCAATGAATTATTTGCCTTTAATGTGATAACAATCAAAAAGCTTGGTAATTTTGTGTGCACATATGTGATATTTATTTTTAAATAACATTTTTATTCTAAAATAAATAATGTTTGGATCCTCATAATCAGTCTCAAGGTCCATTTCTGACATTTCCTTAAACTAAATTCTAGAAGAGCACTAGGCAAGCAGTATGAAAATTTGAGGATTTTGATATAAATTTTCAAACTTTCAGTCAGAATCTTGGAAAGAATATCTACCTAGCACATTGCAAGTGCTTAATGAATGTTCAATAAATCAATAAACAAATTTACAGGACCAATGTGGAACTCCTTAAGTTTGTTTAAAATGTGATCCATTGACAGAATTTGAGTTTACACACAATGTCCCAGGCTTGCTGACAATAAGCAAGATTTGTCCTGCAATTCATTCCTACCTGACCAGAGACACCAGGCCCAGAAGGCCACAAGCCCTCAGGCACACCCTCTAGCAGGTGCCCCCAGCAAGGGCCTTCTCCTGAGTCTATCTGGAAAACAGAATCATAACAGCTACTTTCTGAGAGTGATATTGCACTATGGAATACATCTTTCTTTAAGGTCTTTAATTCAAGGCAGTGTAAGCACAAAGACTGCAATGGCATTCCCACGTAGATATTAACATACACAGACAGAATCCAAATGATAACCTCTGAACACAGTGCTGGACCCAGATGCATAGCAACAGACTCTGCCCTCAACTTCTGTGCAAGGAAATATAGAATAACAGCAAGACACAGTTCTTTGAGTGTGTTGCTTTGGGTTCTAATTTCTGCTTTTTAGAATGTTCTACTGTTCCTGTCATCAGGACCTGGGCATGGGTAAACTGATGTTTTGCAGCAGACTGAAAAATCTCAGGCCCAGCTCCAGGGGTTTTGCAGTCTGCTGAAACAGTTGGTTCTCTGGGGGTTGAAGGCCATTAGAGACCTCATTGCAGAGTCCTCCAAACTCAGAGACACTTCATAGATGATGAACTATTCTTTGTGAATTTTTGTATTTTTTAATCCCTCATATAAAGTAAAGATAACTTTAAAAACTCACCTAGGACACAGTACTTTTATTAGATTCATCTGTTTCTGACTTTTCTGGCTCTGGCTGCGCAACATGCATTTTCATGTAACAGAGAGAGGAGAGCAGATGAGCACCACTAGATCACTCAGATGAACTTTGGTGATGGTGATTCTAGAGATTATTGTAATAGCTCTTGCAGGATCCCTGAATGCTTGGTCTTAGATATTTTTTAGGTATTTGTGGGTAAGCTAATTATGATGAGTGTAGTGTCAAGAGTGTGTAGTCAAGACCAGAACACTGGTCTTGAAGCCCAGAACATACTCCTAGTACACAAGCTATGTGACCTCACTAATCCCCAGCTTCAGCATCTGAAAACCGAGAATAATACCTAGATTCCAGAAGTCTTCAACAGCTTGTATGTGGAGGGCACAAGGCACCGTTCAAAGAGTAAACATTCAATAAATAGTAATTGTGAGTCATAAAGTGAGTCATGTAACTGCTGCATAAAACTTTTAAAAAGTACATTTCTGTAAGTCCTGTAAGCTTCTATTGAGGGCCCCAGATCCTGCTGGAATCCAGGATCATACTGGAGATCTTGCTGTACCAAATAGGCCTGAATGTGCCTTCAGAATGGAGAAGAAACTCTTTTGTTTTATTTTGTTTTGTTTTGTTTTTAAGTACAACTCATTGGAATTTATCGAGTAATTACACACTAGGGACTAGGAGATGAGAACACACTTAGAGTTGAATGGTGGGTGCTGTTTTTGTGAGTTCTTTCAGTCCTATTTCATGCCCTTGGCTGAAAGGATTCTTCCAGAGCTGGGATTCACTTGGAAAGCATAGGGCAGACAATCCCACAATGAGAGTTTGCCTTTTTGATGCAAAAGGAGGAATAAGTTTGTACTATTCAGTCTTCTTAAAACATTCCTGTTGAGTCAACCTGATATTCTGTGAAATCCATTCCAAATGTTTATAGAAGAAGCATGCTCATTACTGAGTTATGAATGAAAAGGCAGGTTGACATCATTACAGTAACAGGATTTATGACAAAGTGTGGTCATGTTCCTCAGAGAGACTTGACAGTCTTAAGGCTACATAGTCTCACCTTTGTTTGTTGATAATGTTAAAATAGCCTATAATTCTTTCCTGTCAGAGAATTTAAGCATTTAAGCATTCTACTTTCACATCTGCCAGAACTTAAAAAAATCCTATAGGATGGTGGCTATTAACTTTAATCAGCCATTAGGGCTTAACCTAATGACAACTGGCTTCTGAGCGATGCATAATTAAATAACCATATTTAGAAGCCAAAACTCCTTGTGTTTTCCTGGTAAAAAGATATTATTATAATGATAGAAATGTAAATTTCTTAATTCTGCAGCTGAAAAATACTCAATAATGTGTGTGCCACTTAAGTAAGCAACTGAGGACAGAGTTATTATTTTAATATCTTCAAAATGTTGGCATGCTTGACACATCCAAAATGAATTCAAACCTTCTTTCACAAAAAGAAAAATTCAAAATGTTATTTTCCATTAATAGGAGTAGATACATACACTATTTTTACATGTCTGGCTAAACTTGTATAAAAATGAATAGCAGGAAGCCATAATGAGTAAAAGTGTAATCTGAATAAAAACACATTACATTTCTTTACCTCCCATGGAGTCAAATTTGAAAGGAGAGAGAATGAAAGAGACTGCCATGTAACTTCATTTGGGGCAAATATGTCCTTTGTTCTGGCTCACAGACACACGCAATGTAAGAATTAGCTCAGCACTAAACTCCAGGTGGCTTTGCCCAAGAGATACTGACGGTGTGGCATGGGAATAACCCCTGCCGGAAGGAAAGACATTTCTCAGGAGCACTCAACCCTAGTGCCCAAAGTGAAGACAGGCTGCATAAACCTTGCTTTCTGGGGAAACGTGACACCATACACAGCTAACAATGGCAAGACAAGCAGTTGTTATGTGGCGTGCAGACTGAAGGAGGTGACCCTTTCTAGGTCGAAGCACTTTGTAGGACAAGTGGAAACAGAGCTGGAGGCATAGGAAGAGCAGCCCTGTGCCTATTCATCATTTATGACGCTCTAAGTGCAGAGAAGCAAGGCTCAGCAATGGGATGAGAGAACTGGAACAGAAAACTTTGCAGGAGCCAAAACTGAGAGATTCAAATGCCCAGAAGAATGTCAGGAGAAAACTGAAAACTAGAATTGTAGCTGCTGGTCTTGAGGGTAAGCCTAGACCCCATTCCTCTAGAAAGAGGAGTGGTCCTTTTCAATACCTGTCATCACTGCTCTGGGAATGCTGACCTAGATTTCCTGGTTGCTCAAAAGAAATTGGCAATTTTCATCTTAGGTAAAAGGCCTTGTTATTTAACTGTTAACAAATAAGTCACATTTTAAAAATAAAACCTTGTGTGGGCCCCCAAAAATGTGTTCAAGCATATTTAGCTCATCCTCCACTTCTGATCTCTGACTTCAAGTCTGAAACATAAAGACCCATAGACAGAAAAGCAATGAGAAGTATCTGCAACCACCGTAAAGGCCATGAAATAAAGAGGGATAGTTCTATGAAAATGGCCCAAAACAGGACCAGAGGACGAGGAGCAAGTGTCATAAAAGACAAGGAACTGACGGGTAGGATACACATACTTCCTGCACTCACATCTGAGCATGGTGGTGACCAGCACCTCAGTGGAAAAACATGTGTTGCTATTATGAGGCACAGTGTTTACTTGTTAAATATGCAGAAATACATAATTGCAAACAATTTACAGTCCGTTGCATAATTTGGGATTCGTAAACCCCAACTAATCCTTTCTGTTGTCCTCATAAAACCATAAATTAATAACAAAAGCAGCTTCATATATTTTTAAACACAGGAATACAAAACAGATAAAAACACAATAACAGTACCCAGGATTAGGTATCTGGAAGGGGCTGATCCAATAAGATCACCCCTCAGAGAACTCAAGAAAAATAATAACAAATGTCCATGAAAACACTTGTGCAAGACAGTTGATCTGTGTGGTTGTGACAAATGCTTCACACTCAAGGTAGGCATTGCTGAATTTAGGAACAATGGGAAAAGACAAATGACTTTTGATATCTTAAGTCATTTTTCCTAAATTGCTATTATATGATATACAAGACAATTCTGCATGTCTAGGGGAAACTTACATTTTTAAAGAGACTACTCACATTTATTCTCATTTTAATAAAGACATGCTTGGCTTTTATTATAAGCACAGTGTAAAGATAAATAATGTGAGGGTATAAATGTGTGAGACTATGTGGATATAAGAAAAATATAAGAGAATATAAGAAGTTTGTAGCCTCAGGTGAGAATCAAGACTAATTCTTTGGAAAAGGGTATGAATGTGGATGTCATGGGCATTAGGTGGAATTAGAGGACATGGATGTCATGACCAAGAGAAAGTGGGAGGTGAGGGCAAGTGTTGGATGCACCAGGGTCAAGAAAGAAAAGGACAGTGGAAATGTAGCATGTAAAGTTTCTCAAGACTCTGCCCAGAGGTCAGCAGAAGAGTGGGGTGACAGCTACAGAGGCAGAGTCCAGGGAGAGCTATGTAGTAGGCTGCAACAAGTTACAGCAGGCTAGCCTGTAAACATCCCAGAATGGCTCTTATGTAGTGAGGATAAAATCGAGGCAAGGGAAAGGGAGGGAACCCTTGTAGGGGTGAAGTGTCTGAGAAGCTGAAATCTATTGCAGCAGCAGAAATGTCTGTCCTCCCATGGGAGCAATGACATTGTGTCCTTTTTAGCAGGCAATGAGTACATATGTTGATGGGTTTGTCAGGGAAAGATGAGGAGGTTCCTACTGGGCTGCCTCTGTGTTGCAAATCAGGGCAGATGTGAGCTTCTGGGATGAGAGAGAAAGGTTTACTGTCTGTATCTTTTTGGAAAATTGGCTCATTAAGTATTTGATATGTGTGGTATTTCTGTGGGTATTCAATCAAGATCTTATTTTGTTTTACATTTAGGAATGCTTAACCCAGTCAGTGGTCTTAGAGTATTCCACAATTTGATGGCTCACAATGTCTATAGAATCACACCCTGAAAATTTTTCAACTGAGGATTTAAAAGTCAAATTCAGGTCATTTACTAGAATGTAAAGAATGATTTTGGGGCCTCAAAGAGTGAGAGGCAAGCTGACAGAGCTGGAATAACTTGTGAAGGTTTATTAGTAAAGACAACTGGGGTCACTGCTAGAGACACTGAAGGTGAGAGGCAGGCCTTGCTGGGAGAGGGGTGGCCAGAGCTCAGCCTGGATCCGCACATCGCAGTGAGTGTGGAGAAGAGCTTTCCTGAGGGACTTTGAAGACCCCTGCTAAGATTCAGTAGGACTCCCCGTACTGACCTTGCACCAAAAGCAATAGCATACCCTTTCTCAAGTCCTATGTACCAGCTCAATATGCATCAACGTCATCACCACCATCATCAAAGAGGTAGCATATTTTTTAAAAAAAGAGTGGACTCTGAAATGTCACAGAGTCATATCCCACCTGTACCACCTACTGTACTGACCCAGTCACCTTGATCGTGCTAAGCACCCCTACAAACCAACAATATCTTATTGTTGAGAGGATAAAATT
This sequence comes from Phyllostomus hastatus, assembly GCF_019186645.2. Classification (NCBI taxonomy): domain Eukaryota; kingdom Metazoa; phylum Chordata; class Mammalia; order Chiroptera; family Phyllostomidae; genus Phyllostomus; species Phyllostomus hastatus. The sequence continues at coordinate 35,952,665 of NW_025334028.1, forward strand.
TTAAGCATTGATCCTCATGAGAAAATCACGAATACAGTTTTTCTTCCTCTTTCTACCATCTATACTTGTCAGTAGTAAATTGGTAAATTTGTTTGAAGAAAGATTTTTTTATTTTAAATACAGTGTAATGTTAAAGAAAAAAGGTTCATATCTCACCATGAACACACTTCAAAAATGCAAGTAACTCACAGGTTAATTTTTAAAAATTAAACATATTTTCACAAGGCATAATATCAAAAGTGGAAAATTTCTCCAATTCTAATGACAATTTCTATACCTAAAGGATAAACCACTGCTTACAGTTTTGATTTTGTTTGCTTGTTTTTGCTTTGCCAACAGGGGAGGAGCTAGTGTGTAAATGTATATAGGCATTTATTCCTTTGTTATTTCTGAATATCAAAATAATTATGGAACTTTAAAAAAATTTCACCCTCAATGGAGGACATTTTTTCATTGCTTTTAGAGAGAAGGGAAGGGAGACAGAGAGAGAAAGAGGAACATCAATTGGTTTCTCTCTCATACATGCCCCAGTTGGGGATCAAAACCACAACCTTCCAGTGTACCAGGTGACACTCCAACCAACTGAGCCACACTGGCCAGGGCAGAACTTTTAAATTTAAAATATATTTGTTTCAAGAACAAATTTGCAAAACTCAAACTACCTGATTTCAAGACTTATAAAGCTACCATAATCAACACAGTGTGGTTTTGGCATAAGGATAAAGCAGATTAGAGTAACACAATAGAAATTCTAGAAATAGATGCTCACAAAGGCATTGCAATGTGTAAAGGACAGTCTTTCAACAAACAGTACTGAAGAATTTTATTAATACATCCATGGGAAAGATGAATGTCAGATGCAAGCTCACACTTCAGAAAAGCATATGAGCTAAAATAATAAATCGTCTAGAAAGAAATGTAAAAGTATCTTCACAATTTAGGGGTAGGCAAAGATTTCTTAGAACACAAAAAGCACCAGATGTAAAAGAAAAAAATAAAACAAATTTCATCGGAATTAAGTCTTCTATGCATCAAAAGTTAAAATAAAAAAGTAAGACTCAATGTTGGAGATTATTTCACAGTATTGTATTGAAAAAAAACTTAAATACAGAATAAAGAATTTCTACATAGTTGTTATGAAAATACCAAAAAAAAATATGAAAAAAAGACAAATGTCCTGAAAAGTTGAAGGCAAACATCTAGTAAACACTAAAAAGGCATTTCACATCATTAGCCATCAGAGAAAAGCAAAATGAAGATGTCACTGAAATAAATGAGACCAACAATATTAAACACCAGGGACATGTGGAATGGGAACTTTCTTATGCTAATGGTGAGGGTGTAAAATGGTACAACCACTCCGGAAAACTGGCAGTTTTTGCAAAGTTAAATGCATTCCTACCTTATGACCCTGGAACTTCTTTTCTAGGTATTTACTCAAGAAAAATAATAACGAATGTCCATGAAAACACTTGTACAAGACAGTTGATAGCATTTTTATTCTCAAGAGCCCCAAACTGAGAACAATTAAAATTTTCATAAGCAGGAGAACAGATGAGCTCTTTGTAATCATATCATGGACAGTGATCAGCCATAAAAAGCAGGAACTGTTGATACATGCAGCAACACTGATGAGTCACAGAGACACGGTGATCTAAGAAGCTGGGCACAAATGGGAATGTATGATCTCATTCATAGGAACTTCAAGAACAGACAAAACAAACTCTGATATAAATCAAAATAGTTGTTGCCCATGGGAGGTGGGAACATAGGGAAAAAGGGAACATGGAATGGGTTTCTGGGATGGTTCTTGATTGGGTTATTGGTCAATGACATGTATTCCTCAAAATGCACAGAATTATTCATTGAAGATCTGTGCCTTTCTTTGCACACCAACTTTAACCTCAATTTAAAAAATATATCAGATCCATTTTTCCATATCAAGGCAAACACATCAACTTCATTGGTTAAAGCAACCTTGGACATTAATAACCAAAACTGGGTTTAAATCAAGAATTTTCTCCAGATTGGATTCTATGAGTTTCTACATTATACTCTACCTGATTGTTTTAGAGAATATGATGCTTTCTGATTTCCACAACTATGGAATAATCTGTGTGATAAAAGTTTACCTCCATTCTTAAATCAGTCATCTCCTTACAACTTAGCAAATCCACAACAGGGAACTGGGCAAGTTCACTTTGTTTACACATACTTTATCTCACTTGATATATCTGACTTAGCCTCAGCAAGGTACTGGCAGATTAGTTCAATTGTACATTAGTGTCATGCTTAGAGAAATGAGGTGGGACTCTGGGGAAAGAATAGACACAGCACAATGAAATTACTTAAATAAGTCCATACCCCAACTAAAGTTTTTAGGGAGTATGACTGCTGGAATGCCTTTCATGCTAAATTTTTAAGGGTAGAGATTATTTAAATTCAGGTGCTTGAGGTGAGGAAATGCATGAGAGACCAAGAGAATATTAATAAAAGTGAGGTCAAAATAGAAACTGCCAAGTCAGGGCCAGCTGCTTGCCAACATGAATGAAATTATAGGAATCATTTGGATGACTTAGAGGCCAAAGATAAAAGCACAATAAATTCCCAAAAAACTAGATTACATAGAGAACCATTCAAAATTAAGAAGTTATACAAATCACAAATGAGAAATAAAGGGTATTTGTTTTTTCATTAAACTCATAGATACATTTTCAGTTAATTTATGGCCATCACTTTTTAAAAAGGAAATATATATATGCCTACACTCACATATTCAAGTCATCCTAAAATTACACTCAACCTCTGGTTTTTCCTAGCATTTTCTTTACTAGTGAGCTTAGTATTCTTGTTACCATGACAACATGTTATACTATAATTTCTTTTTTTTAATATCTTTCTTTTTTTGACAGTGTGTACGAAGTGTTGGTTAAGAAGATATAATACAAAAATCATTGTCCAACTTCTTTTAGATCTAAGGGATTTTTAAAAATCCATCACAGGTCACCAGTTTGCAAAGATAAGGACAGTGGGGTGACCGCATTCTGAATGTGGGAATTCTACTCTGAAACACTTCCTGAGTGAATGGGTGACAAGTGCTAGGGAGTTAAAAAGGAAAATGTTTTCTGTATTTCATTGTGACAGAATTGTCACAGAAGGAAAGGAAAGCTTTCTGTTCTGTTAAACCAGCAGACTGGCATGTGGTACAAATTGAGGACATGTTTAAAAAATTCTGCTATCCCCGTGGATGACAAAGACACCAATTTAATGAAAAGAGAGAATTATTGAATATTTACATCTCAATATCTTCCCTCTGGATCTGAAATGTGATTCAATAAAGAAGAGGTGAAAACAGATGATTAAGCAGGACATGGCTCTTTGCCAGTTCATCCTGAAAAAAAACATTTCTGTGGGCGGCACTGTCATTTTTCATAAGCATTGACAATAAGCCAGAAGGCTGCAGCTGTATTTCCCATGCAGCTGACCAGTGATCATAACATCAAGATGGCTAACCTTGAGCTATTTTATGTCTTTTTATAAGGAAACCTTTAGAAAACAGTAAGTGAAACATTAAGATGTTACCTCAATTGCAACAAATAGAATCACCAGGAAATGACCTGTAGAAATGCAAACATCATTACTCTGAACTTTTTTTTGCTCTGTATTATGGTCATACAAAATATATTGATACATTGGAAACATTACAAATTGGCCTTTGCTAAAGTGCAATGTGAGGAAACTCATAATAACCAGGCACATGTAAGTACTTTTCCAAACTTAAAATGCAGTTTTTTATCATAAAAAAGAACATGTCACAGCTTACAATACATCTCCTTTCCTAAAATTCTGCTCCATGCTAATGAATCAAAATGTACTACAGTCTGTTTTGAAATGTGAAGTGCCAAGTTGCTATGTAATATACCCAGGTTCCAGAGAGGAAAAAAATTAGTAAACGCTAAACACTAATGTTCATGACTTGTTTTTAACTTTTTATTGCCATAGTTGAATAAATCAGATCTTCTAGTGGATAATAGACATCAGTACATAGAAATGTTTATATTTCCATAGATTTGTTTTCAGTAGGAAATGAAATCATTAAATGACAACAACAACAAAAAAAAGAGGCAGATTGAGACCCATGTGACAGTGATGTTCCAGAAGTCCAAGTACTATCCATTGTGTCATCTCCTTCCCTCTGAACACAGGACACAAGTAAGGAGGAGGAGGAAGAGAGTGTAGTCCCAGGGGGTGCCTGAGAAAGGAAAGCACAACACGGGAGAAAAGCCAGGGCCTTCAGTGACAAATGGCCTGCTTTTCCTCACATTTAGGACCAGACTGCCTTTGGATGACATTAAGAGGCAATCATCCCTTTTTCGCAATAATTTTGGTAACTTCCAGGTATCATAAATCACCATATATCGATGCTCTTAAAATCCACCCAAACATTCAGGAGCCCTACTTAAAATTCTCCTCCTTTTCTGTTCCCACTTCTTCTCATGCAAAGCACTCAAACAACCACATAACTTGAAGGGAAGTGATTCTTAAGCAGGTTTTTAGGAAAGTGATTGCATCCATTATATATGCACTTAAACCCTTGGGGATCCAAGTGCCCTGAAGTAGTTATCCCTTCCATAGCTACACTTTCCTACATACAGATTTTCAAGCACAAATGTGTGATCTTCAATTTAATTCCCTTCCAAAACAATGGAAACTTAACCTTTCACCAATTTAGGATGATCTCAGCCAATTTTTGATGAATTTGTGTCCACATTGCAGGGAGGCATGGAGAGCCAAAGTTTGGGGTGGGGTGGAAGGAATATGGTCTTTGGACAGGTTTTCTATCCATGCTAACACCCTGTGAGATGCCCATATTCCAATGTGTCTCCAGCTACTGGGTCCCACAGACTGTCATCCTCATCATTGAAAACACAGTCTTTCATATATATTTTTAATTTTTTAACTTTTTAAAATATATTTTATTAATTATGTTATTCTAGTTGTCCTATTTCTTTCTCACTTTTATTCCCTTCCACCCTGTACCCCTCCTCCCACCATCATTCCGCCACCTTAGTTCACATCCATGGGTCATACATATAAGTTCTTTGGCTTCTCCATTTCCCATACTATTCTTAACCTCCCCATCTATTTTGTACCTACCATTTATGCTTCTTATTCCTTGTACCTTTACTCTATTCTGCCCCCTCCCCCTCTCTGCTGATAACCCTCCATGTGATCTCTATTTCTGTGAATCTATTACTGTTTTCATTGTTTGCTTAGTTCATTTTTGTTTTATTAGCTTCAGTTGTTGATAGTTGTGAGTTTGTTGTCATTTTACTGCTTGTACTTTTGATCTTCTTTTTCTTAAATAAGTCCCTTTAACATTTCATATAGTAAGGACTCAGTGATGATGAATTCCTTTAACTTGACCTTATCTGGGAAGCACTTTATCTGCTCTTCCATTCCAAATGATAGCTTTGCTGGATAGAGCAATCTTGGATGTAGGTCCTTGCCTTTCATGACTTGGAATACTTCTTTCCAGCTCCTTCTTGCCTTAAAGTTTCTTTTGAGAAATCAGCTGTTAATCTTATGGGAAGACTACAGTCTTCCTTTCAGCAGCAGAAATTGTCCCTTTCTTGATTAGCAGCAAGAGAAAAAGGGACAATTACCTACAGTCTCCTTTGTAGGTAACTGTCTCCTTTTCTCTTGCTGCTTTTAAGATTCTCTCCTTATCTTTCACTTTGGGTAATGTAATTATGATGTGCCTTGGTGTGTGCTTCCTTGGGTTCAACTTCTTTGGGACTCTCGGAGCTTCCTGGACTTCTTAAAGACTATTTCCTGTGCCAGATTAGGAAATTTCTCCTTTCTCATTTTTTCAAATAAGTTTTCCATTTATTGCTCTTCCTCTTCTCCTTCTGGTAACCCTATGATTCAGATGTTGGAATGTTGAAAGTTGTCCCGTAAGTTCCTAAGCCTCTCCTCCTTTTTTTGAATTCTTGTTTCTTCATTCTGCTCTGGTTGAATGTTTATTTCTTCCTTCTGCTCCAGACCATTCATTTAGTCCCAGTTTCCTTCCTGTCACTGTTGGTTTCTTGCACATTTTTCTTTATTTCACTTTGCATAGCCTTCATTTTTTCCTCTATTTTGCAACTATACTCAACCACTTCTGTGAGCATCCTGATTACCAGTTTTAAACTCTGCATCTAATAGGTTGGCTATCTCTTCATCACTTAATTATATTTTTTCTGGAGCTTTGATCTGTTCTTTCATTTGGGCCATATTTTTTGTCTTGGTGAACCTGTTACATAGTAAGGGGAAGAGCCTTAAGTATTTGCCAGGGCAGTGCAACTCAATTTGCTGGGTTGTGGTGCTGTATGTGGAAGACAGGTCCAAGAGGGAAAGATGCCGTTTGCTTTGCTCTCAGCCAGCTTTCAGTCACTTCCTCCACTACCCATAGGCAAATTGGGCCTTTCTGGTGCTGATTCCCAGGGGCAGGGGGAGTGGTTTTCTTTACACTTAGGAACATGTAGGTCAGTTTAAGGAACTCTCATGTGAGGCTGGGAGTTTCTCCCACCACCTCGACCCCCACAGGTTTTTCAGTCAGAGGTTTTGAGGCTTTATTTTCCCACCCTGGAAACCTGAGTTGTGCAGTCTGTTCTGCTCCCCACTTGTTCCTTCCAGTTTATCTGCACACAAATGTGGGACCATCCAGCTCACCCCTGTCCTCCAGTCAGCACCACTGTCCACCCTGACTACTGGTCTGAATGAATATTTCTTCTTTAACTCCTTGGTTGTTGGCCTTCCATACAGTTTGATTTTCTGGCAGTTCTTATTATTTTTTGTTTTTAAATTTGTTGTTGTCCATTTTTTGGTTGTGTGAGGAGGCAAAGCATATGTACTTATCCCTCCATCTTGGCTGGAAGTCCAGTCTGTCCTTTAGAAATATGTGCCTATTTTCTCCTGAGCACCAAGGAGAACTGGGGACTCCCTGCACATTGCAGGGTACCACTGTATCCTCTCAGATTGCTCAATGCCATCTCCTCAGGTGACCTAGATACAGGCCAAGATAGGGTGTTAATGGGAAGTTTGAAGACCTATCTCTGGAACACAGACTAATATCTAACCCAACTCTCATTTCCTTTCCCCCACTCCTCTTTTCTCCTTTCCTTTTTTCCTTTCCTTTTCTTCTTTCCTTTTCTCCAGGGCAAGGAGTTTTTAGCTCCTCTACTGAAGGGAAACCAGCTCTTAATAATGAAATACTATGTGTCTTTTATTTGAATGATATGGATCTTAACTTTTAAAGAATGTTTTCTTGCTTTTTAAAATCTTAGCAATATTTAAAGATAAGCATGCAGGTGAGTAGCTTTTAGTGAAGAAGTCTCACTTTTATAAGAGAACTGAGAAGCCGCTAAAACAATTCCAGGTATTATCTTCAGTGATGCTCATTATCTTTATCCTGGGACTCCAGGTAACAACTGCTACCACAAAGGCAGGAAATCTCTACTGAGTCCTTTTAACAAAGCATCAACAAAGAAGCATCATTTGCAAAGCCAGTCATGTATCCAGGCTTGTTGATGTCCCAGAGCACTCTCACATACTTCCTTCTAGACTGTTTCTAATGGTACCCTTTCTGTCTTGTATGGTGTATAATCTAGAAGTTCTGTTTTACTGTGGTCATCCTCACATCCAGGGCCATGTCCAGGGTCCATATCTGACCACACTCTGATTTCTCAGGACCAGATATTGACTTTGTAAAGTCAGAATCCAAGATCTTGCTTCCCTAAAGTCAGTGACCATTGTATGTCCAGTTCTAACTTAACTAGAACCATACTTCCTCCCCATAAATCTTTGTGTCCCCTAAATCTGTGTCCCCTAAAGCCCCCACTCTCTGAGCAGTTGGGAAGTAAGCCTTTGTCTACAGTGGGTTCTCTGTAATGGTAACCCTGACACGTAAGCAGCAATGAGGGTGGTATTCCTGTCAGGAGTTCCACACCTTGGGGGATGACTTAGAGACTTGAAGCTCCCGCATCCCTACACCATGCTCATCGTCCTTCTCCCCAGAAGCTTAGCAGTTTGCCCTTTGCACAAGCACTCCAGTTCCCCTTCAGAGCCCCCATCCACAATGTGCTCAGAAAAGAGCCAAATCTTCTGTGTTTGAAGTCAGTCATGACATATGCTGGGTTATAACCTTGATTTCCAGTCCCAGAGAGGCCTCCTCACTGCTGTAATGGCACTCCCACTCTGGGTCTTGACTGGGTTGTCTGAGAAAGGAGAGGCTCCTAACTGAGCACAGGTCTGCAAGCATCTGCTGGTCTCTCCCAAGCTCTGGAGACCCCAAGCCCTCATTCCTATATATAGGGACTCTCTATGGGTAACGTTCTCCTGGGAAACATTTGCATTCTCCTCGAGCTACACAGAAGAGAGCTCTGTGCCTTCGATCCAGTGTCCTTCACTCCAGACTAGGTGGCTAACATCTTCCCGTCAGCCCAGGCTCCTTGTAAGCACCTGGGAATCCTCTCCTAGGGCAGATAGGTATACACTAACAGATCAGGGTGGTAGCTGACTCCAGGTCCCTCTGCTCGGTGGGCTCAGCAGACATGGTATTCTCTCAAGGAAGTCTGTTTACAACAAAAACTCAGCAGCATAGATTACTCTCCTGTGCAAACTCTGAGAGATGTCCATGCCTTTTTCTTCTCACTCCCCTGCAGCACATTCTTCAAGTCTCCCAGAAATGTAAAGCACTTGGAAGAATTTTTAAACTCAGCTCATGATGACACCCTGGTATTTATTGTCTCCTCAGTTACCTGAATATGAGCCCTAATTCTAGCTTAGTGTTTCCTCCAGCTAAGTCCAGGCATGTGTCCCACAAAGAGTCTGAGAGATCCCAGGGGGCCCACAACACAGAAGGCACAAGTATTAGCCATAAAATTCAGGGGCAGGAAAAAATGTCTTTTTATTTCTCTACAGCTGTTTTATTTCTATTTCTCTTAGAGTCCCCATTCCTCCAGCAGTAGAACCACCCCTTGCCCTGAATCATGGCATTCCATAAGGCTCCTGTAACAGACACAGTGTAAGGGCTGGTATTTGGCTCCAACTTCCCCACTATCTGTATATGGAACTGATAAAACTCTATGGGAAGGAATGTCAGAAAAAATGTTTCATTGTATTGACATGTAGTGATATATTTTTAAAAGAAAATAAGAATTAGGGGTTAGGAGGCTCTGTAAACATTAACTAATTTCCATATATACTGAATAACTTGAAAAATATGTGTCAAGAAATCACAGACTACATAAAATACATAAGATATATGAAACATTTAACCTCCTAGGTGAGTGGTTACTAATAGAAAATAGTAAACCATGCCAGAATTAATTAAAATAGATCACTGCTATAATGTGGATAATTATTGCATCAACAAACTCATAACTCAGGTCAAACCTCTGAGTCCAAAGGTAACAACTATGAACAAAAAGAACCAAATATAATTATGTAAAGTTATAAAACAACATTCTACCACCACAGTGCTGTAAATGTCTTCTCAATGTGTGTTTTCCCGTGGGACTGAGCTAGGGAAAGTGGAGAAAGCAGCCAAACATGGCCAGCACCTGCCCAGAGTCTGTAGACCTACCTGCCATCTTGACCTGGAGGAGGAGCAAGATGAGACAGTGACATGTCGAGGTGGTCTGGTCATCAGGCTGCTAAACACTAGGGCAGATACTGAACGTGGGATTACCCACTGACCACACTCCATATGTCTCTCCCAAAGTCTGTTCTGTGGAAAACTAAGCCCTATGAGATTCTCCTTGAAAAGAGTCTATATGGCCACACCTGCCTAGGAAACCCTGGTGACAACAACATCCTTGTAGGACTGGACAGAGCTGCTGTGATATAAAACCTGACCCACATCATTGACCCCAGTACCTGTCAGACAGATGGAAGAAGGCCCAGTATTACTCTCTCCTTTTCCTCTTTTTCACATCCTGAAGGACTGATATCCCGGAAATGCTGGTTCAATCTGCATCTTGAGATGAAGAAGAAAATCTTTCTCTCTTTTTTTTTTCCAGTGAATTTACAGATTTGACCTCTAACCATTTTGTAATTTTATTCATAAAATTTTGAGTAGAGAGAGGCTCAGTGGTTGGGTAATCTGAAAGACATTTGGTGGCTTCCCAGTTTTGGCAATTATGAGTAATAAAGCTGCTATAAATATCTCTGTGCAGGTTTTTGTGTGGACATAAGTTTTTTACTATTTTGAGCAAATACCAAGGAGTGTGGCTGCTAGGTCATATGGTAAGAGTGTATTTAGTTTTTTTAAAAACCACCAAACTCTCTTCCAAAGTGGCTGCACTATTTTGCATTGCCACCCGCAATGAAGAAGATTTCTGTTGTTTCACATCACTGCTAGCATTTGGTGCTGTCAGTATATGGATTTTGGCCCATCTAAGGGTGTGTAAAAGTACATTTGTAATAGAAATATCCAGGAAGGGTGCTAGGAGGGAGTATCAGGGGGAAACAGCCTTTTCCCATTTGGCAGGTGAAAGTGTGACTCGGTGTAGCCTTTGTATAAGGAACTTGGCCACATGTATCAAAAGACTTAATATACTCATGGGTGTTGATTCAGGAATTCTGTCTCTACAAAATTAACTAAAAAAGCATGGGTTCATTGAAAATATGTAGACACTGATATCTTTTACATAATTATTTACAGAAACAAAAATGGATATAATCAAAACACTGAACTAAGGAGATTGACTAAAATACTTAGTACATAATAACACAATAAAATCTAGGCCACTGTTACAAGGCATATTGTGGAAGAATGTTTACTTGTTAAATTAAAAAGACAGGTTACATTTTAGAATGACCTGTAATGTGTTACAAAATGTGATTATCTCCTGATGATGAGATTATGGGTAATTTTTGTTTTCTTTGTCTTTTTTCTCTGTTTTTTAAAATTTCAACATTAAGCATATATTAACTTTCCATTCATTAAGCAATTAAACAAGCACATTGGATTCAGGCACAAAAGGGGATTTATTTTTTATTTATTTTTTCCAAAAAGGGATTTAGAACATTACTGCTGATGTTACATTTTTGACAGCTTAAAAAATACTCATGATGTTCTGGTCACGTGTAAAGGTCCATTTTTTAAAATTTCTTTTTGGAGAAAGTTGTTATAAAGCTTAAAGGAGAAGTGACATTTGGGTGCCCAATACAAGATTAACTCAACCGCAGGTTTTTAGGTGATCTATATTTACGATAGTTTACAATTTCAAAAAACAACAATATAAGACTAATGTAATGAAATTCACGGTAGACATATTATCTCTTCCAAATGTAACATGTTTATCCACCCTATCAGGCTGCATCAAAGGAAAAAATCTTTCAATATAAAGTTATCTTTATTTTTGTGTAATCAAAAAAAAAATCTTCATTTCATTTCATCCTGTCATAAACCTCAATTATCATGTACAGCTTCCCAAGGAAATCCTGGAAAAATGAGGAGAAAGGAGAGAGAAGAAAAAACAGCTGCCTTGGGATTAAAGGGCAAAGAAAATAAAGGCCTGAGACTCTTCTTACACTGCAAGCATTTCCGTCAGCCTTCAACTGATGTCTAAATACAAGTGTTTCAATGTGCTTGATTGCCGTTTATTCTGTCTTCTCTGTGAAACCGTTTTTCACCTATTGTAGAATCTCATTAAGTCACATGAACGGTTGCACCAAGTTGTTATGGCAACGGGAATTTTAAAAGTAAATTAATTTTGCTACAAGGAGTTATGAAGACCAGGTGAGAGTGGCCTTGAATCACAATGGCTCCTCTCTGCTCCAAGAGCACTGTGGGCTCCGTTGACTTACGAGAGCCCTAGTGCAAGGAAACAGCCTTAATTTATGATCATCTCTTAACAATTCTTATAGAAAAAGTGACCATAAATTGTGGTGGCTTTACTGTAAATTTGTATATTCCATTTTAATCCTCTATAAAATCATAACTGAAAGAATTATGCAGCTCATGGGTCCATTTGTCTCTGATGAACTTAAACAACAAAAAGAGTTTTAGTCTAGACAGTTCCTCTTGTGGGATGATGATAAATTCCTAAAAAGCTTACATTATGAAAAATGTTAACCTTTTACTTTCAGAGAAAGGAGTTAGAAAAAGTTTCAACATGAACTGACACTGGAACTGAGCTATCACACAGATGAACAAATAACGCCGCCCTGAGCTTCGTGAGTACAGAGATGGGGAGGCTGTGCTATTCCTCTCCACCAGTCCTTTCAAACTCTTGGTAGTTCTGGACACTTTAGGCTTGTAATTCCCAGGGTGGCTTTTGTTTTAACACTATTTCTAGAAAAGTAACCTGTGGTCAAATCAATATGTACCATGGTCCATAATATAGGCCCCCTCCCCTTTGAGGGTCACAGAGCAATTCAGCAGATCAAAACCACTGTCAAGCCCAGCTGGAAAGAATCGTTTGAATTGCATTTAACCCAGAATATCACAAGTATTTCTTGTCATTGAACATATCTTCTTAGTTTTTGGTAACACTTAATAACATCGGGTGGATACACTTTGAGAAATGCCCCTTACGTTAAAATTTTGAAGTCTAAATTAGTGATAACTAAACATGGCTACTGTACTCTAAAGGTCATTTAAAATTTAGGAATATTTGTTTCCCTCATACTAATTTCTAGTGCTAATAGAACCATTACCTCTTCTCACACCCTTCATTCAAAAATATTTCTTACATATCATACACTGACCTCAGAGATAGGCAAGTGTCAGACCACAGAATCTGGCCTCTCTTATTTACTGATACAGTATGCACAGGTGTATACTTGCACATACAGGAGCACACACATGTATAGGCATGCACACACACACACATGCATGTACACATATACTCCCAGACAAGGGAGTGATAGAGGCAATGGCCACCCTAACGTTTATTTCCAAGCAGCATGACTCAGGATAGAGAGTCCTCACTAACCCTGAAGACAGGTGTACAGATGGCAAGCTGGGGTTTCAGGGTGTGAAACTGAAACAGCAAAGACAGCAGAGTAAATGAGATGGTTGAGAGGCAAAGCACAGCCAGAAAAGCAGAGGGATAAAATGAGGCTCCCCTCACTGCCAGGAATCCACAGATCCACAAAGCACTTGGAACTGGCTGGCAGACATATCACCTTTATGGGTTTGTAAGCTGCCATGGAGGCATCAACAGCAGGAAACTAGCCAGCAGGGCGGGTCAGGGGGGAAGGAAAAGGAAAAGGACCAGTGTGCCATTGACTCCCACTGGAAACAGGTAGCTTTAGGATTTCTGATCCCTTTTTCTCAGAATCAACCCTGGTCATCTGAACTCGTTAAAATTTGACCCAGCAGTTGTGACCTTGAAAGAAAGCTAATTTGAAATGACTTGAAAAAGCACCAAACCAGTAGTAGAAAATGTTATTCTGCATGAATATATATGTACACATTTAAATTGGATAAGTAAAATTACATTACTATTCCTCATGCCCACACTTTTCAAGGCAACTCAGGGAAAAGATTTAAAAACAGGTGATGTAAAGAAGTTTAGATGAAAGACAGCCAGGCACTCGGATGCACTGCCCAGGAGCTGCTGCATAGGCCTAGTGTGCTGGAGTGAAGAGTGAAGATGCTGGTGTGTGTGCACAAAGCACCCTTGGAGGTGGGGCGCAGATGACGAGCAGCCCATCAGGGACCTGCATCAGGGGCAAGGGAGCAGACCCAGCCAGGCCAAGCCACTGAGAACTGGGAACAGAAGCAGACATGGGCAGACAAGGCACTGTGCCAGCTTAGATAACACATTAAATTACAGAACAGCAATGTTAGGGGGTTTGCTATCTACAGGACACTCTGCTAGGGGGAAGGATGAAGTGCCTAACTCACCAAAAGAAGTCAGTCCAGCCTCACAGATCATTTAACAATACAGAGCAGTGAGTGGCAGAGGCAGTGGGTACCATACCATGATCTGGAAAGAGTTCCATGGCTGGTGTGATTTGAGAAAATGCTGCTGCAAGACTGAGTCTCAAACACTCTCAGAACATCGGCAGCAACGCACCTCAGATAATTTGATTATCTGTATCTCAGATAATTTTTTCAGTCTTTGGTGAGTCATTATCCAACAAAATAAAATTTAGAACTTAAGCTCATAGATGTGTACTGCATACCTTGCTTAAGGAATTGGCCCACGTGAGTCTCTGGCTCCAGGGTCAGCTGACCCAGCAGAGTGTGGGAAGGGTTTGTGGAAAGCTCAGATCAAAGGAGGTGTGGTTACCGGAGCAGGTGGGCATAGGGAGCCCTGGGATGTTCTTGGTGGAAGACATGATTTTTATATGAGCCTCTGGGGGGCTGTTGGTGGGAGGAGAGGAAGGCTGGCAGACATGCCCCAAGTGGAGACAACAGAGTAGTGGAGTCTGAGACCAGGAAGGTGGGTGTTGTAGTGCTGCCGTCACTCAGTCAGAGCTGGGGAGCTCTCACACAGAACAGGAGCGGGGACCAGATGGGGAATAAGGTTGTGTGAAGCTCCACACCAGACAAGAGTTAGCTTATCCTCAGAAGGCAAAACAGACTGCTGGGAAATCTGTGAGCCAGAAAGGGGCAGCATCAGCTGTGTTTGCATCTGGATAAACCAGAAGCTGGGTAACTGAAGTCAGAGGGAACAGCGGAGACATCAGAGAGGTGGAGGTGAGAGGCGCGTGGCCCCATGTGGCAAGAGTGAAAATGGCTCTTTCATCCTTGTTTATTTTACTCATAAAAGAAAGTTATTGCTATTACCACTTCCAACACTCTAATTTTTCTTTTAAATCTCTGCTTGGGTTAGACATTACATGGCTTATAATGAGCATGGTGAAATGCCGTGCTCTTAGTATGGTAATCTGAAGTAGCAAATGTGGGACAACAAAACAGCCCAGACAATAAAAATAATTGTCAACCCATTTAACTCGCTCTGTGGCCAAATTATACTTTTATAAATTATAAAGGTAGATGTGCTCACAGGTTCCTCGCTAACAAGGTCACCAGTTTCATGTGAATATTTCCCGCAGCTGTTGCTCTCACACCTAGAGAGGGGAGCGGCTCCAGCTATGTAGGGCAAGGCTGGGAATGCTAATGAGTCAAACAGATCAGTCCAAAATAGAAATATAAACCTTCAATTCATCAGGACACAACGGTTACGAAACAAGCACTGAGGAGAAAGGATCTGTGTTCAGGAATTCAACACTGCAACATTGCTTGAATTTTTGACATAGTTCTTGACCCAGGCTTGGCAAAATGTGTACGCCGTAAATAGAGGGACAGGGGGAAAGGTTACAAGGGACCATTCCATAAACATCAATTGCACTTTTAGAAGACTTAACAAAGAATACATTGAAAACATGCTTCATTTTCCCTTTACTAGAATTGCTATATAGAGAACCTCTCAGTAGCCACATCATGTGCTATAGGACAAAGTAAAAACTTAGAATTCACAGTGATACACGTGGCATTAGTAATGAATACAACAGAAACTTAATTTGAGGATAGGATGAACTCATCCCTTACTATTGTCTGTTCAAGCAGAGATTATAACACTCCTAAGTGATACATCTTTGTTTTATGTGCTTCCCCATTTCTTGTGCATTGAGGTCCTAGCATTTGGGTCTCACTGTAGGACACAAAGAGGGTAAAAGTGCAACCACAGGGGCCACAGAAAGGAAAGGGGCTGTACCATCAGACACAGAAAACACAGTTTGCACAAGGGTGGCTTCCAAGTGGAGGTCCTGGCACAAGGTCAGGAGCTTTCAGACTACAACTTCAGATGACACTTTGTGGCATGATGAAAATGTTACTAAACTCCTACAAAGGTGCGGTTTGAATGGGTCCATTATACCAATGGAGGTAATGAATAGAGGGCAAGAACTCAGAGGAACTGCTCAACTCCATCAAAATCTTACCTTGGCAAATGCCATTGAGATACCAATTCTCAAACTAATTCCCTAATATTCAGGGGGGAAAGTTCAAAAACCATAGAAGTAAAGACCAATGCCTTTACATCTTCAGGTAACAGATTTGAGATGGTTATTTCTAGGAATCAGGCTTGATCCTTTGATGCTCTTTATGTGGTACTTATTTATTTGCAATTTGTCTTATAAATGGCCCCAAATCTACTGGAAGAAAGGCAGGTACACAGGGAAGTCTGGCAAGTCCTTCACATACTAGGTTTGCATTAAAAAAAATTAGCCTAGAGACTTGTGAAGGAATAAAGGCACAAATGAAGAAGATCACAAGATTTGAGGGAAGAATAAAGAGATAAATGATTCTAAAATGCTAGCAATGATTTACCTAATTAGTCTTTGACAGCTTGAAATGTGTCCTAAAGAAAAAGATACCGCAGCAATCTGGGAGTTGTGTGTGCACAAGAAAAGCTAGATTAATGAACGGAAGACACAAGAACAACATCCACCTGGATTGTATAATTATAATTACTTGGTATATCAGGACCTTCAAAAACTTTCTTAGAGCTAAATTTTATTAACAAAACCTACCTTAAGTTTTGCATCATGCTAATTATTTTACCTATAGGGAACTTTTTAAAAATTATCAGGATTTTTTTTTCTGATTTGGTAGCCAGGGGAAAGTAAGCTAAAGGAATGTAGAAAAAGTCTTAAACAATTTGTTTCCATTTAACATTCAACAAGGGAGAGATTTGTCCTCTGTAGATTTTAAGAGATTTAAATAGGGCCATTTATGTTCAGCTCAATTAAGCTACTGATCATCCCATTCTTATAGCAATAAAGTGTCCTTAACCCATTATTACTTTAGAGCATAAAATAGCCTGGGCTGTCCAATCTTTTATTCCAAACCTTACATGGCTCATGCAGAGATTATTAACCTGGGCCCAGTTCTGCTTCTACTAGGTAACAGTAAGTGGGCCTGATAGTCTATACTCACTCCTTGATAGAGCAAAAAGGGAAAGCTAGATAGTTCACAGAAAAAAAGACTATACCTATTTAAAAAAAAACTGTACAATTGCAAGTCTTAGGACTTTTAAGAAAAAAAAAGAATAGGCACACAGCTCAAAGGTAGCCCAAAAGAATTCTTTTGTTGAATTTAAGAAGGTAACTGATGCCCTTACTCGTCAAGATTAATCATGTCATTGATATAACACTGTGGTAAATGGCAATGTGATATGGGTGTGTGAATTAGTATAAAGCAATCATTTAATTTGTTTCCCTCTAACCAGTATTTACTCTGGGTTCTCATTGTGCCAAGCACTAAGGAAACAAGGGCAAAAAGAGGGATGTCCAGTCCACCAGGAACTCTCAGGTCAGTTAAAAACCTCTGTCCAAATGATGGGAGGAGAATTCTCTTTCTAGCAATGCCCATCTCAAAACAATGAGACACACTGTGAGTTAAATATATAAAAAAATATATACTAAATAAAAATCTGTTTAAAGACATTTTAGATCTACTTAGGTTGAATTGCCCAATTTCACAAATGAAAATACAGGACATCCAGTTAAACGTAAGTTTCAGATAAATAACAATTTTTAATATAATTATTGCAATGTTGGGACATACTTATATTAAAAATTATACTAAAATGATTTATCATTTATTTGGCATTCAAATGTGACTAGCATCCTATAATATTATATATCTACATTTGTACTAGAATGCCTTCCATAAATGCACTGAAAATAATAGGTGTTGACCAGGGCATGAAGCAGCTGGAACTCTGCCTTTTGGAGTGTAACTTGGTGCGAGTACTATGGAAAACTCATTGGTACTATCTGCAAAGTCCCAACAGAATGGAATAGTATGACTTGGCAGTTCCACACCTAGGTCTATGTACTCAGCAGAAATGTGTACATATGTCACAAAAAAAAAAACCAGGTTCAAGGATGAGCATAGCAACCTTTCTCATAATAGCTCCAAAATGGACACAATGCAAATGTCCATCAAGAGCAGTCATGTAGAACTATATAGAGCAACAAATGAGCACATTATAAGTGCACACAGCAACAGGAATTACTCAAGAAGCCAGAAAAAATGGTCTACATACCACATGGTTCTGTGTATACAAAGTGCAAGATGATAGAAATAAACTAGATATTAAATGCATGGAAGAAAGGTCATCCTTTGGTAGCAAGGTAAGCCTTATGATGAGAAGGGGTCATTTCTCTTTGTGGTTATGTTCTCTGTTTGTGTCTGGGAGGGAGTTACACTGGTGTACTCAGGTTGTGATAATCATCAAGATGTACACTTAGGGTTTGAGCATTTTTATGTATATTTTGATATTTATCATTTTAAATAGTATTTTTAAATGCTTAAAAGAATGAGCTTTACTCAGCTGTAAAAAGAAATCTACTTCTGATAAATGCAGGAATAGATGCATCTATCATAGACAGATGTGTTATAACTATATCACGGTTCCTCTGTGAAACAGCTCCAGTAAGATCAAAAGGTATATAAATATATAATTTATTTATATTACATGATTTATTATATAATTTGACATGATTAATTATAATAAATTGGCTCACAGAATTATAGAGGAGTCATCTTTTGTGGGCCAGCAGGTGAAGACCCAGGAGAGTCTACAGATGAAGTACAAAGGCTGCCTGCTGGCAGTTTCCTCTTGCTCAAGGGAACCAGTTTTTCAGTCTATTCAGGCCTTCAATTGATTGAGTAAAGCCCACCCTACATCAGGGAGAGCAAGATGCTGTACTCTGTGCCTACTAATTTAAATATTAATTTCATCTGTAACACCCCGCTAGTTTACACTGTAATCAGAGCAATATTTTCAAGTCAAAGTCCACATTGTTCACATCAGTCCTTCTTCAGTTCTCCACTGCCCACACATTAAAAAATGCAATCTCTTTAGAAAAACATTTGAGTGCCTCCTTTTCCTTCTAATACTCCTCGTTCAGACCACCCTCACTATACTGCGGGCTCCCCCCTCTTTTTATTTTCATTTATTTTACACATTACACACCTGCTTCTTCCACCTGCTGGGTCCCTGGACATGCTCTACATTTTCCAATCTCTATGTTTTCAATTGTGATTTTTTGCCTCTTTTCTAATCCTGGAATTAGCTATTTCTACTCTGTCCCCCTCTCCACCTGAAGCTCAATGTGATGTGAGAAACAGTCCTGGAATTAGCTTCAAGTGCCCACTTAAGCCCCACAACTCAGCTCCTTGACCCTGAGCAAACCACGTTGCCTCCCAACCTGTTAATATCAGCGCTCACACTAGGAAATGGACCAGAGAGGTGGTTGCCAAACACTTCTACTTCAGTGTGCCTTATAAGTTTCTTTTGTCTTTTTAAAAATGCAAGTGAGTGTAAGGATACACAGTAAAAACTTTCTTTCTCCACCCTGTAATCCTCACCAGAGGCAATCAATGTTATCAGATAGTCATTTAACATTTCTGGGCTATTTTACTTGTATACAAGAAAACTAAACAGTTTCTCCTCTCTTGAACAAAAGGTGGCACGCTATATTTGCTATTTTCCATAGTTCTTATTTTAAAATTGAGTCTTTATTATATTTTTTCAATACCATTTAGTTATCTTACACGCCCTCCCCACAGCAATCACTACACTATTGTCCATGTCCATGAGTCCCGTTTTTTTTCTGCTCAGTCCTGCCATCCCTTAACCTTCCCGCCACTACTAGCTGTCATCTGCTCTCCATCTATGAGTCTGTCTCTACTTTTCTTGTTAGTTCAGTTTGTTCATTAGATTCCACACATGAGTGAAGTCATATGGTATTTGTCTTTCTATGACTGGCTTATTTCACTTAGCATAATGTTCTCCAGGTTCATCTGTACTATTGCAAAGGGTAAAATTTTCTTCTTTTTTACAGCTGAGTAGAGTTCCATTGTGCAAATGTCCCATAGTTGTTTTATCTGCTCATCTATTGATGGACACTTGGGCTGCTTCCATATCTTGGTGTTTGTAAATAACATAACAAAGAACATAGGGTTTCTTATGTTCTTTCAAATTAGTGTTCGGGTTCCTTCAGATATATTCCCAGAAGTGGGATTGCTGGGTCAAAAAGCAGATCCATTTTTAAGTTTTTGAGGCATCTCCATACTGCTTTCCACAGTGCCTGTACCAATCTTCATTCCCACCAACAGTGCAAAAGAGTTCCCATTTCTCCCCATCCTCGTCAGCACTTTTGTTTGTTATTTAGTGATGATAGCTATTCTGACAGGTGTGACATGGTACCTCATTGTGATTTTAATTTTCATTTCCCTGATGATTAATAACATTGAGCATCATTTCATATGTCTGTTGGCCATCTGTGTGTACTCTTTAGAGAAGTGTCTATTCAGGTCCTTTGCAAAATTTTTTAATTAGATTGTTTAGTTTTTTGATGTTGAGTTTTGTAAGTACTTTATAAACTTTGTATATTAATTTCTCATCAGATGTATTACCAAATATGTTTTGTGGGTTGTCTTAGTTTGTTGATTTCCTTTGCTGTGCAAAAAATTTTGAAAAGGCAATTAAGAAAACAATTTCATTCACAATTGCTTCAAAAAGAATAAAATGCCTAGGACTAAACCTAACCAAGGATGTAAAAGACCTGTACACAGAAAATTATAGGACAGTGAAGAAAGAAAATGAAGAAGATACAAGTAAGTGGAAGCACATACCATGTTCATGGATAGGAGGAATTAACATCACAAAAACATCCATACTACCCAAAGTAAAATATAAATTAAGTGCAATTCCTATCAAGATTCTAATGAGGTATTTTGCAGAACTAGAACAAATATTTCAAAAATTTATATGGAACCACAAAAGGCCCCACACAGCAACAGTGATCCTGAGAAAGAAGAACAAAGTTGGAGGAATCACACTACCTAATATCAAACTATACTACAAGGCCATAGTAATCAAAACAGCATGGTACTGGCATAAAAACAGACAAATGGATCAATAGAACAGAATAGAGAGCCCAGAAATAAACCTGCACCGTTATAGTCATTAATATTTGACAGAGGAAGCAAGCACATACGACGGGCTAAAGATAGTTTATTTAATAAATGGTGTTGGGAAAATTAGATAGATAAATGAAGAAAAATGAAACTAGACCATCTGCTTACATCATACACAAGAGTAAATGCAAAATGGATCAAAGACTTAAATGTTAGACCCCAAACCATAAAAATCCTAGAAAAAAACACAGGCAGTAAAATCTCAGACATTGCTTGTCACAATATTTTCTCCCATGCATTAGATATATCTCCCCAGGCAAGGGAAATAAAAGAAAACATAATGCTTTTCTTCACTTAACTGTATAAAATAAAAGATAACTCCATATTTGTACAAAAAGAAGCTAACCATCCTTTATATCTGCATAGTATTGCATTGTAGGAATTTTTATAATATATTTAAGTACTGATCTAATGATGGAGACTTAGATTATTTTCATTTTTTTGCTATCACCTATAATGCTGTAAAAATAATTCATTAGATAATTTTTTCACATATATGTGGATTACATCTAGTGGGAAAATTTTTAAAAGGAGAAATGCTAGGTAAAATGGTATACACATATGTAATTTCAAAGGTATTGTTAAATTTCATTTGATAGAATTGTGTCAGCTTATGCTCTATTAGTGTTGTCTGACAGTTTCTACTGTTTTCACACATTTGCTAACAGAATGTGCACTAAACCCTTTGTTCTCTGGTAAGATAATTGGTACAAAATGTCTCCATGCAGTTTTAGTTTGCAGTTCTATTATTACAAATGAGCTTGAGTGTGTTTTCACTCATTTAAGTTCTGTTTATATTTCCTACCTCCCTACCTTCAAACTATCTGATCACAAAAGTTGCCCTTTTATCTACTGAGTTGTTGATATCTTCTTAGCAATTTTAGATGTTCTTTATATATTTATGAAAGAGCCCTTTGCAATATGAGTCACAAATGTTTCTTTATTGGTGTTTTGACTATGGTCGTTTTTAATATATTGATAGTTTTTGTTTTATGTGGCTCAATTCAACAATCTTTTTTCAATAGCTTTTGGGTTTTATGCCATATTAAAGAGTCTTCCTAATTCTATGATTATTTAAAAAATTTCTTCCTGTAGTCTCTTTTTACTGATTTATATATATTTTACATTTGTCTTGGATTCATCTCAAATTTATTGCTATAAGCCATGAGTTTTCAATGCAAATTTATCTGTAGCGGACATTCAGAAATCTCATGAACTAACTCATGAAAACAGTTACCTTTTATACCTTTATTTTACTAATTGTCATTTGAAAAAATACATAATTTCTCAATTCAGCTATAAACTTAGTAGCATTTTTAAGTGTAAAGGAGCAGAGTAATAGACATCTGTGAGACAATTTACCTCTCATATAAGACCTGTAGTCTCCTGTTTGCAACACACTTCACTCCCCCACCCTCCAGCACATTCCCTTATTGCCACCAGGCATTTGGAACCCAAAGGCTGGTAATCACTGTCACACCTCTCCTGTGCCAAAGTGTACATAATTCTAAGCCTCTCCTTTCCCCAGGTATTAGTCTATCATCTTTGAATATGATTTATGGCACTGTAAGAGGCAACTTGCATTGTTATTTTATTTTGCATTTATAATGAGAAGTGGTAAAGTTATTTGAAGCCAGATTCTTAAAGAAAAGCACTGACCCAGGTGCATCATGAAACATCTATGACGAAACTTAATTATATCTCATTAAAAAGCTGAATGCTGTCTTGTGATTCGAGTATATTAAACCTTTCAAGGTTCAGTTCAAGGTTCTTGTCATGCAAAACTCACCTCTGGAAGCTAAATGGCATTTGTGGTAAGGTTTCTCCACTTGGAGTGCCCAACTGGTATAGGTAACCGCTTCTGGGTTTTTTGTTGTTTTTTTTTTTGCAGGGGGGATGTGGGCTATCACTGCAAAAGTTTTTACTCTCCTAGTTGATACAAATTGTCAGCATTATACCTTTTCCACTTCAATTACCATATATAATTATTTTGTGAGTTATTTTTAATCCTAACTTAGGCATTTTTCTAAGAATTTCTAATACTTTTGTTATATATATAATCTTCATTTTCATCTTAAAAATATGTATGTGATCATCAAAAGAGGATGCAAAGATGGAAAAAACCATGGAGGTGATTTGGGGAAGGGGGGATGGAAACTAAGAGCTCTGTTTGGAATGTCTTTTCTGAGGCATCTGCTAGACACAAAGAAGGAGTTGTCAGGAAGTCAGGGGTGCTTGGGCTGAAGAGAGAGACTTAGAGATCATCACCATAGAGAGAATAGGGTAAAATTGCTTAGGAGAAAGTGAAGCTGGGAAACAGAGGAGGGCCTGAGACCATGCTCTGGAGCTGGTTTAGAGGAGAAAGAGTTTGCAAGACAGTGAAAATTTAGCCAGGGCAGCAGGTGAGACAGCAGAGCCAAGTTCCAGGGGATTTGAGATGGGAGGTGGTGGGAGAGTGGTCAGCTGTGTGATTGTTGCCGTGAGAGGACAGAATAGGGAATGGCCCGTGGGTGTAGGGAAAGGTCTCAGTGATTATGTGAATTCAGGTCAGATTGAACAAGACAGTGGAGAAACTGGAGACAGCAAGATCAGACAAGTCATTCTAAAATAACTGAATGATGGAGTGAGGAGATGGGACAGGCAGGAGGGCAGAAACAGGTAAGGAAGGGCCGTGTGATTTTTAAGGTCTTATAGACAATGCAGACTAACAATGGGAAGGCACACCGGGACTGCTGGGTGGTGAGACGTGCACACTTGCAGTTTGTGGGTGTAAATTTACATGGAAGCCTTGGGTGATTTTGTCCATTAACCTGGTTGGGGGCAGCTGAAAAGAACGGAGATGGTTGGAATTAACCAGAAATAGTGCTTACCAGGTGAGGAGCCAGTCTTCAGTGAAAGGGAGATTCTTGGAAGTATGGAAAATGGGACCATGGACTCCAAAAGAGCAGAGGGCTTTGAAGGAGAAAGGAAGAGAAATGATTTAAGAATATAGCCTCATGTCTTCCCCTTTTTTATAAACAGGAAAATGTCTGAGTAAGAGTGGTTTACCAGATGTCTCCTAGGTTTCCATAGTCACCAAACTCACAGTGTCACTCCTGCCTGTTCTGACAGTCTCAAATGTGAGTGACATAAAGGGAGTCTTTATCGATCCATGAGATGAAGTGGTAAATTCTGTAACCCAGCTGACAGTAAAAATTCCCCTCCTGAGTTTTCTAGACAGAATTCTAAGTAAACTGTAATTTGGAAACTAGATAACATCACCTTACATAAATTTCCCATTCATTCAGAGTAATAACATTTTCATGGTTGAACTGTGATTATAATATGCAAATAAGTAAGGCATGAGGTGGGCATTGTTGGGAGTACCTTCTGAGATTTTGATATATGAAGTAACTGATTTACCTGATAACCTGCACACTTTATAAATGAGCGCTTGAACTCTGACAAATGTCAGTCTTAAATCATGGTTTGACGAATCAATGGTGCATTTATAAAAGTGAACAAAACCCTTACGATATACTGGGGTTAACAGCCTACTTACTGACACAGGCAGTAGAATGTAGGAGGACATGGAAAAAGGAATGAAAAAGCCACCATGGTATTGGGAAGCATTCAAACTATAGGCGTGTTTGCTATGAAGAAAAACAAACCAAGTCATAGGTCATCTACATCACATCTGATGTATTTGTGTCCTTTCTCCCACTTCTACCCTTTGGTAGAAGAGTAGTGGGCCTTTGGTGGGAGAAGTGGGCCTTGACTCCTGGGTTCTGACCCTACCCTCCAAGCCCTAAGCAGAATATTCTCCAAAGTTTTAGCTACTGTTTCCCACATCCTGGTCCAAGGAATAATGTCAGCTTGGCTGCCTCAGAGTGTCCTCAGGAGCTTTGGGAAAATGGAGGTTTTATGGTCCTGTCCCAGAAATCTTCATTCAATAGGTCTTAAGGGGGACTCAGGAGTCTAGTTAAAAATAGATTTGCCCAGCTAATTATGACACCTAGGCAAAGTGGAGAATCACTACTGTAGATTGTGTAATGGATAGAATCAATGAATAATTTTAATTATTTGTATAATAAAATTTATCAAATATAATAAAATTAGGAATTTTAAATTTAAATGCTGATGCTCCTTTAAGTTCTAATATTTCAAGGATGACTACATCAAGAGCACCATGACACCACCCTGAAGGGCAGAGCACACTGGTCTCAGCTCATCCAGCCTTAATACAGCATGACGGAACAGACAGACCTTCAGTATCTTTTTTGTTTGTTTGTTTAAGAGTGATGATGGTCCATGGCTACTTGAACAAACTGACTCTTAATTCACTTAGCAAGATCAAGAATTCACATGTCAGTTCTTCATGTGAGCAACATAGAGTCTAAATAAATATAATCACATTGATTGTGGTGGTTGATTGAGACAATGGCAATTCCATTGATAACTCAAAGGTCACCTTCAGAGATACTGTTAGAAATCTGAGCTCATGATAGATAGATGTTAAGTATACTTGTGAATAGTTTAATTATTAATAATTAACTTATAAAATATAAGTGGAAAATAAAATTTCTTAAATTAATAAATTACCTTACCTCATAAGTGACTTTAAATGTATGTAAGTAATAAAATTCATTAATCCATGATTTCTTGAGTTACCATCTGAATCTCTAAAAGTTTATATTTTTCATCTCTTACAGGGAAAATGAATGGGTCACTTCACATTAGGGATTTTTTTTAAATTCAGGCCCCTATATTCAATGAATAATCATCATGGGTACATACTCAAGTAAATAGATGTCTAGACTCAATTGATTTGGAGAAGTTTTGGAGCCTTGTTGAAGATACAGTTAGCTGCTTCTCAATATCTGTACTCCTAAAAATAGAACTGATTTTCAAGATTACGTAGCTGTTTAGTATAAAGACTGCATTAATCACTATCCTCGCCAGGTATAAGTGACTAAGTCCCACCCCACAGGATAAGTGGGAGAGCAGGCGCACCTTCTGATGACTTCCCTAAACGGAGTAGGCATCCCTTCCTTCTCATCCTACCAGCTGGGGTGTGGGCATGAGGACTACAGGGAGCTGGAGCTGTCTTCCTGACGAGTGGGAGCCACTTATTTGTTAGGTTTGGCAGGACTACAGGAGAGTCATGGAGGCCTCATGTTAACCCCGGAACGACTACCTCAAGCTCATCTTTATAAGACAGAAATGAACCCTATCTTATAGGAGCCAATGCTATTTGGGGGTTTTGTTATTTTCCATCAAACCTAATCTGAAGTGACTTTGGTCTCTTATAGGGTGACTCTCCAGGCAGTTGGTACTTAATCTGGCACTCTTCATATTACTGCCCTCAACTTTACCCTCCATCAGACCACTGTTTCACCCTCCATCTCCTCTCAGGGCCAGAAACAAAGTATGGGGTGGTGAGCCAGGTGTTTGCCCAGCAAGGTGGCAGAACAGGGGTTCCTGGTGTCCTATGGGGTCCATATGCAGATAATTAATAGCTGACTGGAAAAGGTAACCAAAGATGGCTGCTTTCCATAAGGCCAGATGTGAGTTACTTCCACAGTGAATATCTGTGGAAGATGGGAACAGAATGTTTTTGATGAAAGGCACTTCATGGGTGTAAAATAGGATTGTATGCCATTACTCGTGGAAAGGGTTTGTGACAAAGACAGTTCTTAGAGGCAACTGGCTATAGACTCTCTTGTTTTTTAATAACATATGTGTCAGCCAAACAGACATATGCCATAACAGCTTTTAATTATTTCTACTGTTTGCTTACTTCTTTGCATTAAACATGACTTTAGTCGTTTGCATGTTCATCTGAAATCTTCATTCCCTTATCCTTGGTAATCACTTCTTAGGTAATTGCTGCCTGGTCTGTGGGGATTTTTGTGAAAACAATCAGCCTTTCTTCAAGCCGAAACCGTTCCATTTACCTTGAAGTTCTTTTTTCTTTTTTTTCCTATTCATAGTTTCTGCTGATCTTTCCTGGCAGGAGGGAAGTTTCGATTACGCCTGCAGTAACTTGTTCTCTTGCCTGTAGTTCAAGTATTACCCTGTTTTACAGTCATTCCTCTCGCAGGTTCAGGGTGGGAGGTGTGTCTCTGGGCAGAGGAAGTTGTCCTTTGTACTTTAGCCCTGAGTTAGATAATTTCATAGGGGATTTTGAAAAGAGTTTGCGGCACATTACTATGACTATGTTCGTTTGGATTTAATGGAAAGTGTGTGTCACTGGGGAAGAACAAAGAGGTTTTTATGTGGTCTCCCGTTGAGTTCCATTAGGGTAACCCATATGACCAATTGTGAAGCTACTCCACAGCATCTACAGTCTCAGCCAGCATTCCCCATGGAACACACACTGATTTGAACAGCAAAAGAAAAATGTAGTGTTGTCACGTCATCTGTGACATATCATGTACACAACATACAAACTGCTCCATAAATAATCCAGACTAACAATGAGATGCAGAATGCATACAGCTGATAAGACAGGTCCCAGTGTGAAAGGAAAGCCAAGGCGACGGATGAGGTGGGTTCTTTGAGAGCTCTATCTTTCACAACACCGAGTGGCAGACTGCCACTTGGACACGAATTAGCAATCAGTTGCACATTCTTTGGAGTGTGTCAAATGCTCTTTCTATCCAGGCACATCTCTCCCATCTGGCAGGGGTATGTCATATTTCCACAAGGTTTCAATGAGCAACCTGCAGTCTTGTGAGGCTCAGGGAAAGGATGCTTGACTGCATATGTGTATATATACACATCTGGTTTCTCTCTGCTCTCCTGGCCAGAACCCACTGTTCTGACTTCTCATCACCTTCCTTCACTAGATGAGTATGGTCTAGGGGAGAGAGTCCTGAACTCTGAGACAGGATCTTTGTCCAAATCGTTGCTGTCAGATCAAAGGCAGTCTGCCCAGTGAAAGCTGAATTTCAGACAGATAACAGTTTTTTAGTGTTATGTCCAAAATATTCACTACTTCTTGTTCATCTGAAGTTTAAGTTTAACTGAGTTTCCCGTATTTTTATTTGGTAAATCCACTAACCTTAGTCCAAATTCAATTTCTGCCACTGACTCAAACATGTCATTTAGTATCAAAGATTCTCAGCTTTTTCATGGTCAGAAAGAGGAGGGTGAAATTGCAGGGAGAAGGGAAAGAGATGGGTTTTAGTACTCACCTCTCCCAATATCTGGTTCTGTTTTATCAATATACATTATTAATTTGACAGATTCTTATTGAAACTCCCCTGTGGACCAAGCAATGTCTTTTGAATAAGTCATCAGAGAAAAGTAAGAAGTAGGACTCAGGAATTAATACCATTGGTTCTGTTTTACATTTATAGCAATCCTGTAACAAAATAGTTATTTCTATTTTATACATAAGAAAAATGAAATAGAGAATTTGTCATAGAGCCAGTCACTAAGGGAGTTAGATACCAATGTGCTTCTGAATATGAACTTTTCTGTGTACCACTCTGCATCACACATCTCTTCAGTGACAAGGCAGAACAAAACTTGGCACCAGAAGTACTACAAATGTGTTGTTGGTAGACTTCCTGCTTATTCTTTTCCCCTTGTGCATGCTGTAAAGATTCCTGGTATCCCAGAATAACCGATGGTGCTGTTCATCAGGCCAGTTCTTATAACACGGTCACTTGAACACAGTTGTTTCCTAGTGGGGCCATTTTGAAAGCACTCTTTTTAATGATGCCTGTCCAAATGCCAAATTACTAACGTTGATATAGAACGTGTTACTAATGAGTCAACTGGATCTTTTTTCTCTCACTGACCTTCCTTCTGCAATCTTTCTTAGATGGCACTTAGGGAGCTTTAGGAAGGGTTGAGGCCCTGGGGAGAGGGAAGGATGCTTGTTGAGCACATTACTTGGAATAAAAATAGCTGAAAGCTTAGTGATATCTTCTTAGGTCATGTCAAAATATCCCTGGGATCAAAATAGTGGTAGCAAAAGAACTACATGAAAACATTTCACTTGCCCAGCTACAGAGATTATGAGTTTATTCCTAATCATTCATGTACCATTTTCTAGGGAAACACTGTTCTCTTTTGGAGGATATAACCAGGAGCAACAAACAGGGTGGAAACTCTCCCCAAAACGACTGACCTGTAGCTCAAGGAAAGGGCTTCTGTGATTGTGTGCAGCCTTAAAAGTGTCCACATGATTCAAATGTTTTTCCTGGTTTGTTGGATTTTATATATATACACATACATGCAGGGTGGGGGAAAGGAGGCTTATAGTTGTAAGTGAAACAGCATCTATTTTTGGATTATTATTTATTAATTATTGTATTAGTTTCCATATGAACAACTATAAATGTACTCTTGCCCCATGCTGTGCATGTGTGTGTATATACACATACATATACACATATATAATACCTATATATATATATATACACTTATATGTGTGTGTATATACTTATACACACACACATCTACATGCACACACATATAAAATACGTGCTTATGGTTAAAAATTTCAAAACTTCCACAAATCTCAGGAAAATATCAGTACCCCTTTCTTGGAGCAACAACTTTTACTATTCTTCTGTGAATTTATTTCTATTTTTTCTTTTTCAATTACAG
The DNA here is from genome assembly GCF_019186645.2 of Phyllostomus hastatus. Lineage (NCBI taxonomy): Eukaryota > Metazoa > Chordata > Mammalia > Chiroptera > Phyllostomidae > Phyllostomus > Phyllostomus hastatus. Next base: position 35,982,270 of record NW_025334028.1, read on the forward strand.
TTTACATTCAGTTTTATTCTGTATTAGTTTCAGATGTACAGCCTAGTACAATCATGTAGGTTACAGAGTGGTCCCTCTGACATTTCATGTGCCCACCTGGCCCCGTATATACTCATAGTTATTTAAGATGATTGACTATATGTTTCTACATTTAAAAATGAATTATTTTGCTACTTTTTGATATTTTAGAATTAAGCAGTGTCCATGGGAAATGGGATTCACTCTCTCTTACCCTACTGTTCATCCCTCTGAAAGCACTCTGTCTTCCTTCCTTCTACTACAGTGATCCTTGGTTTTATCAATATCCTTTGTTTCTGTTGTTTTGACCTTATCCACAGGTGAGGCAAGTAATATAATATGATGACTTTTCCTTTCCTGTACCTTTTATTATCTCTGTTTATAATAATTATCTTCTTTTTGATGACCTAGCTATCTGTGCTTCCCATAAATCTAACCCTAAGCACTCTGTCCATTATCTGTATCCTCTCCAATATTTCAGATGTATAAGGTATTTTGTCATTTTTGTCTTGTTAAATGGCACCACCAGAAGCCTTCTGACATGCTCAGTACACATTGGCCATGCTCTGTGCCCAGCCACCCCCGGCTCCCTTTCACTGGCATCTGAGGAGGCTACCTTTCTGATGCACTGGAACCTCTGTTTTTGATCAATGCATTCTCCTTTTTGGAGGAGTACATTCTTCAGTACTTGCTGATATAGGGTTCTTAAATGTAAATGCTGAAAATGTGCATGTCTAAACACACATTCATTCTATTCTCACTCATAATCCCCAGCTGAGCTGGGTATAAAAGTCCAGGTTCAAGGTCACTTTCCTTCAAGATTTTGAGCATATTTTTCTATTATCTTCCAATATCCTCTATTTTGATTGACAACTCGGGCCATTTCTCACCTTGGCTGCTTTCTGTTGACCTGTTTATTCTCTAAAGCTAATAAAATCTTCTCCTTTCTCCCAGTGTAATGGTCATATTAATATTATAAAATAATTAAGACTTAATAAATATGCCATTATATCAACTACTTGTTGGCATTGTGCTGGATGCTAGGTTCCCAGAAAACAGGACAGACTCCAGGTAGTGCTTAAATTTCAAAGAGAGGCCGTGTCATGAAAATCAGAGATGCTGCTTTCTAACTCACATATTTTTGTAGATTTAGACAAATACAGTATGGAGGGTGTTTACATACTGCATCTGTGGCTCATTTAAACAAAGTTAGTGACCAACTAGTAATCTACAGAAATCTTTGGTTCTTATAGCTGTATATTTTGTATCTGCAAAGACTATTTCCTGCTTGACACATACCAGACATCGGGAAATATTGATCAACTATACTAGCCATGAAGCAAGCCTTGGCAAGCAGATTATAGCAAGAGAGTTTCCTCATATCAAGTCAAAAACAATACAGAAAAAAATATTTGGCCTTATAATTCTGGACAGTTGCTTCTCTTTGTCAAGAGTTTATGGATCTTACTTCCAGAGTTAAACACAATTCTCACTAATAACCAGGAAGGCTTCTTCTTCATTACTTCATGACTAGAGTGAGCATCTGTAGATGCCAATAGGAAGCAAAGACACAGACACCTAGTCACATAGAATATTCATCACAGTGTTTATGGCCAAAGCTTTCAGACATTAATAAACCCAGTAAGGATATCAGAACATTTAGCTCACCTGTGTCTCATCATCTTGTCCACCAAATAGGAGACAAGGTTAAGGAAATAGGAATTCAGAATTAATGTGATGGGGAAAGAGTTGACCATGGAAATAAAAGTACAGAAAGAGAAAAGCCTGGGGTTAACCTGAGACATTCTACCTTTTCTTTGGATGAGGGCAGTGCACAGTGCAGCATCAGAAGAAGGCTAGGAACCCAAACAATCTGTGTGGGTCTAGGTTTTTAAGGCTATTCAGAGTGTCAGACCCACCTGAATCCCCAAAGGGCTTATTTAGGAAGACAAACACCAGGGCCCTATCCCAGACATACTCTACAAGAAATCTGTGTTTTAGTAAGCTCCCCAGATGACTCTAGTGTGCACAAGTGTCTGGGAACTGCTGCTTGATCTTGACTTAATGAGAGGGAGCAGAGACTCCAATATCCCACCTGTTTGGAGGGCATTTCCATACTGCATCTGTGGCTCATATTCCAACAAGTTTAATGAACAATAACTAGATTTTTTTCCTTGTCTTTTATCTCTCCCTATCCACAGGTAGACTTCAGGATTCCATGCTGTCATTTCTTTCCTCTTTAAGGCTGTTCTTGAAATTTATCTTAATCTACTTCTCCTGCTATCAAGTTCAGTGTGTGTGCATGTAAGTTCCTGTGTGTGCCCACATGTGTATGTTTAGTAAGGTACAAAAGTAACTGGGAAAAAATACTCTTATAGTCTTCAGTAAATAAGTAAAGTACCTATACTTAATGACAAGAGGTACATTTATAGCTTTCTATTCATTTTTATAAGTAATTAGAAAACTTGAAAAATTTGAGCTGGAATTGAAATGGTGGGACAGAGTTCACCTACAACTATTTAGTAAGCTTTTCATGTGTATAAACCATGCAAGTATATAAGCACAATTAGACATAATTCTGTTAATTTGATTAAAAAATCTGCAGGAATTCTAGTTCAATCACTTTATGAGATGGTATTGAAGACAGACTAACCCCTTAAAAGCTAGACTGCAAGTAAATGGTCTAATTGGTCCATTATCTGATAGAACTGTTATGTATCATAGGCATACTGCTGATTTTAAAAAATTAAACTTGGAGGAGGCTCCTTGGTCTAATCTGCTCTAACAGTTCGGTAGCATAGAGAGATGGACAGCAGGCCCAGGGACCCAGACTTTGTTAAGAGGTGAATGGAGCCCTAAAATCAGGCTTGATCTTCAAGAATTGCTGGCCCCTGACTGCTCCCCTGTCAACCTCCTGAGCCACTCTGCCAGGACAGGACAGGAGAATGAACATGAGGCTCCTCAGGGGCTGCCACTCAGATCATTTCACAGAGGATGCTTCATCTGGTGCTGACCATGCGGATCAGCTAGAGAAAGAACAAGTGTACAGGGTCCAGAAGCTCTGCAGCTGCTGACTCAGGGCAGTTCATTCACACCAAAGCCACATCCACACTGACTGGCTCCCCTCTGTCCGTGCACATCCTCCAGAACACAGGCCCAGCAATGGGACAGTGAGCAGGTGCCCACAGGCTGAGTGCCTCTGAGCATGATGCAGTCCTTGCTCCTCCTTCCCTCTTCTGAGGGACCTTCCTGCAGTGCCCACCCCCACAGTGCTCCTGGCTCTCTCTCTCCTGTCCCTGGCCTGCTGCCAGCCTTTTCCACTTGCAACAACATTCATTTTATTCTTATTAACATCTTCATCCCATAAAATAGAGCTCTTTCTGAATTCCCTCTTGGATCAATATAATGCATACACCAAAAAAACGACTTATTGTGTGGGCACACTGCAGCAAAGGGCCCTATATGAGAGTCTGGCCACAGACAAGGAGATTGATTTAAGTGACTGTACAAATCTGTTACAGGCACACCGCACTCCAAAAAGGAAAGACTGACCCTCTACTGCTATTTGATACTTCTGATTACTTAGGGCCACCCTGTTTTCAGTTTGTGATAATGCAAAGTGCTCGGTTTATCTCAAGCCATTGGCACCCAACAGCAGAACCACCTGGGGAGAGATCCACCTTGAATACCCCCAATGCCAAAGTTATTTTGTGGGCAGGCTGTGTGGAAGTTGGCATGGAGGTTAGAGAACATCAGACTCTAAAGGAAGCATGAGATCCTGGAAGAAGTTCCAGTGTATGAGGACACAGAGGAAGGAGAAGTGTGCTGTGTGGGGATGCAGGAGTCATGAAAGGACAAGCTTCCATCACAGCTGCTGAAGCTCCCCTCCACATCTGGGCCTACAGCCCACTTCTGGGGCATCAGACAAGTACAGACTGCAGTCAGCCACTCTCCAAACTACCTCTGTTCTTTTCATCTTGATAGAGGAGCAACCAGCCCCACTGTTTCTAAAAATTCCTGTTTTACACTAGCAAAACTCTACATTCATGTATTTTCAATATTGAGAGAGACACGGGACATATGATAGTTGAGTGAAGTTATGATATTTATCTCCCTAAGAATGAGAATGTGCTGTTATGATATTATGGAGTGAGGGTTAAATTACTGGCTATTCTTCAGGTAAAACCAAAGTCATAAGATAATTTGCTGCATAAAAAAATTATTTTCAGAATGAATATGTTTTTAGATTCCCCAAAAGGTCAATGATAAGGGTGGGAATGGAAAGAATTGACAATACAGAGATCTGATGATACATGTACTTTTTTGTACGTTATGCTATATCTCAATTAAAAAGTTTACATAAAACATTATTGAGATGTTACTTTATCCTGGTATAAATTACTAACACTTTCTGTTACAAGACAAGAAAATTCTCACTGAGATAGAAGCATCTCACAGACTGGATTATTTTAGAGAAGCCCCTTATCAGACATGAGGCTGAAGCATAGATAAAAACAACCTTGGAAAATATAATTTTACTAAATGATTTCTGTGCTGAAAGATTTACCTGTTCCTTCAATTTGTCTATCCACAAGAAAGCATCTAAGTAAATCTCAGGTTGCTCTTGAAACAGGCCATCCTGCAGAGAGTGATGATCTGAGAGGTCTGGGAGAACACTCTCCCAGCTTGAGGCCTGTGTCCTATTTAATCACCCTGTTTCAGATGTGATTAAAAAGAAATCCAAGTTTAGTTGTTGCAATGCCTAGCCAAGAAGAAAGACATGAGAAAGTGCCGAGGTCTTAAAAAAACATGCAGTCCTTTGAACACTCAGAGCCAAGAGGTGGTTCCAGTTTCTATTGTAATTCAGAGAAGTCAGTCTCCAAGATTAATGTCTGCCTGTGGAACTAGCCAGCTGCAGAATGCCCACACACAAACATACTCCATGCATACACATGCCACATGCACACAAACACACTCCGTGTGCACACAAACATACCACATGCATGCACGTGCCCACACAAAGAATGCACAAATGCAAGCTACACACACAAGCATGCACATGCACCACATGTGCACACATACAGAGGCATTAGTAATCCACTGAGGATATTGCATGCAGCCAGGTCTGCTGCTCACTGCCAATAACAGAACTATGATCCACAGGTCTAAATAGGTCAGCCACAGTTCTTATGATATCTTTATAAAAATGTTGCCATAATGAAATTATGATATAATATTAGAGCCATTCAGGCTTCTTGTTTCTTCTCTGATTTATTTTACTTGCTACAACTTAACATTTTATAAATAATTTGTGTATTTCCAAATATAACCATTTTTTATTTTATATAAGCATGTTTTATTATACATCATACATTTAACTATTATAAAACCCAAAATCAATGGCCTTAAATCCTACATTGTAGTTTAAATAAAAGAGCAATTTGTCAAAGAAATAAGGCCTTTTTCAGACTTTCTACTATCTTATTTTTTTCCTAAATTTTGCAAACAAGCCTGTCCCCATTTTGTTTTATTGAAATCTACATTATCCCTGAAGGATGCCCTTGCACACACACATGTGCACACACACACATCCTTCCCTTCCCACACTGACTACTGACCATAATAAATATATATTTGGTCTCTGTCCCAGCTCCTGTCATACAGCTCCTACAAACCTTGGAATCTCGGTGGTGACCTCTAGATGACTTTAAGGATGTTGGTGATGGCCAGAAAGAGCAAGGCATGATGAGAGGGTTGGAACTTTCAGCCCCATGAGGAGGGGAGAGGGACTAGAGATTGAATTCAATCACCGGTGTTCAATGATTTCATCAATCATGCCTGCATAATAAAATCTCCATAAAAACCACTAAACAAGGAAATTCAGAGAGCTTCCAGGTCCTGGGAGGGTGGTGAGCTGGGAAAGGTCACAGATGCTCCATGCCTTCCCCCATACATTGCCCTGTGCTTCTCTTCCATTTGGCTGTTCCTGAGTTATATCCTTTACAATAAACCAGCAATTCTAAGGTTTCCTGAGTTCTAAGAGCCATCCTAGCAAATTAGCAGTTCTCAAAGATGGGGTATTTCTGGAACCCCCAATTTGTAGCCAAATCAGAGAGAAGTGCAGGTACCCTGAGGCTCAATGCTTGGGACTGGTGTCTGAAGTAAGGTCAGTTTTGTGGGACTAAACCCATAACTTGTGGGGTCTGACACTAACTCTGGTTAAAATTAAATTGAATTGCTGGACAGCCAGTTGGTATACAGAGAGCAGGAGGCTTACTTGGTGTGGAAAACCCACACACTTGGTGTCAGAGTGATGGAGCTATAAAAACAGCACAGTGACAATAACTTTTTCAACCCCTTCATTAGGGGGTCATCACCCCACAGTCAGCCCAGCTCCTTGGTAAGGTCCAGCTTTTCTTCTGCTCACATATTTTCCCTTTTATAAAGCATCAGAATTTTTCTTACTATTGATATTACTAATACCTAACAATAATAGCAATAGAAAAAGAACAGAAAATAATAAAAATAGGAATAGAAATTTGTAACTGCATACTAGGCACTGTGTTATGTGTTTTGTAAAACAAAACAAAACAAAAACAAAAAATCCTATCTTCAGTTAAATCTCATAAAAGTCCTTCAAGTTAGGTATAATAACCCTCATTTTACAAATATAAAAATTGCTGTTTTATTATTAATATACTTCCCAAATCTTTTTTTATAAGTTGTTTTAAAGAGTAGAACTCTACTAGCACCCTTTCCTCACCTTCCATTCACTCTTCAGGCCCTGCTATTCTGCTGAGTCTACCTTTACAAAAGATCACCATTGATATTCTAATCATCAGTTCCACGACCTCTCTGTGACTATCATCCTCCACAATTGCTTATTCTATTTTGAAATACAAACCCCTTCACCTTCTTGACACCCTTTTACTCGTTGCCTTTTAATTCTCCACTTTCTGCTGGTTTCCTCTCTGACCTCTCTGATATTTCCATTACTTAAAGTTGTCTTCTTAAAGTTCTGTGTTTCCCAAAGTTCTTCTTTTCTCTTCTGTTTTTTCAATTTTTTAAAAAACATTCCAACAATGCCCACAGCTCTGTGAAGCATGTATATTGCTAGCTCAAATGGCTCTCCTGAAGAGTCATATTTTCATCTGCCTCCAAGGTATGGCAAAATGGGTATTCTGTAGGCACACCAGATTCCACATGTGCAAATTGTCCCTTCCAGCCTGTTTTAATATGGTGTTTCTGATGTGTTTAATAAGAGCATATATATGTGAATATAATATACACAGACAGGGTGGGGCAAAAGTAGGTTTATAGTCATTTGTATGGAAAATAATACAATAATTAATAAACAATAATACAAGGATAAACTGTGTTTCACATACTCACAACTGTAAACCTACTTTTGTCCCAACCCTGTATATACATATACATAATAAATGTGTATATATTATGGATAGACAGATAAGATATCTATTTCCTATTGGTTCTGTTTCTCAGGAGATCCCTAATATACCTCCCTCTTCCAATATTGGTTTTCTCACAAGAAAACTCACTACTTTGGTGGGGTGGGTGAATGGGAGGGGGTGGTACATTATTCTAACCATATAGTATTATTGGCATCAAGCACTTTCTCCTATTACAAATTTAAAGTATATACAAAGACATCATTAAGGTAATAAAATGTGATCCATCCTCATTAATTTATTCCAAATGCCACTGTTATCCACCTGGAAGATGCCTTGTAAGTACCACTGACCTCCTGTTCTCTTGGAAACAAGAAGGCAATCCCTTCACATAAGTGACCTGAAGTACATCAAAAACTACTTCTCTCCCTTTAGACTTCCTTGCCTAGAGTTCACCCAACTGACTGCAGATAGAGTTCTGAGACAAGAGTCCCTCAAAATAATAATTTAACTCCAAACCTAGTTAAATGAATTGTAGATATCAACATCACTTAAAATGTATAGGTACTTTCTACTGATGTGATCCACCTACACTTGGTACTATTTACTTTTTTAATCTGGATAAATGTGCATACCTCAGGGAGTGTGTGTGTGTGTGTGTGTGTGTGTGTGTGTGTGTGTGACTTGCTATAATAAACTGCACTCCATTATATGACTCCATTCCTAAGCACCATCCAAACCCTCCTGGGAGACAGAGTTGCAGAGTGAGTTATGTTTTCCTCTGAAATATTTTTTCAGCCTTGCAATCATGTTTTCCAGGAAGACATGCACAGAAATCTCTACCTTTCCTTTTTAACTAGAATTTCTTTCCCATTCTCACTTCAAAATTTCCAAGTGAAGAGTTTGTTAAGAGCAGTATTTTTCCATAGAGTAACCCTTGAATTATAAGAAACATTTAAAAAAGTGGAATATATTTTTTTCTTCCACCTGTTTGTTACTAATTTTTGCTTATTCATCCAGTACTTCCCTCTGCTGTGGAAGAAGTGACATTTTCTGCTGTGGCATAAGGATTCCATCCTATAGGGCCCCAAATCTAATTGTCTTTCTTCCTTCCTTTCTTTCTTTCTCTTTCTTTCTTTCTTTCTTTCTTTCTTTCTTTCTTTCTTTCTTTCTTTCTTTCTTTCTTTCTCTCTCTCTCTCTCTCTCTCTCTCTCTCTCTCTCTCTCTCTCTCTCTTTCATTTCTTTCTTTTCTTTCTTTCTCTCTCTCTCTCTCATTTCTTTCTTTTTAATGACTATTGATCATTATTTTTTCATTTTTCCTGCTGGTCATTTCATGGTGAAACAGCCCATTCTAGAATTCTCTCCCTCATACTGTGCAACATGTATTATGTTGTGATTATTTTCCTTTGCTGATAATATTACCAAGTTCTCAATGACCATATACAGGTTTTGGCAATAAGAGAAGCGGTTGAAACCACCATTGTCTTTGCCCCAGCTGGCCTGAGACAGCTGATGGGAATTGTGATTATATTCTCCTACACCAGGATGTGAAGCTGGTTTGGAAAAGTTTTGGAAAGATCAATCCAAGAACATTTCTTTCCTATTTATATATATCAGTCATTTTATTACCTACAGAGAATTGTTTATATCATTCAGAGTTTCCAAATACAGAACATGACTTTGAAATCCCATAGTTGATGAAAAACATTCAGAAGAGAAAAGGAAATGAAATGAACTGGTAATCAGGCAGATAAATTTCATTCCTTGCTCTTTAAAAAGCAGGCACTTTCTATTTTTTTTCTTTTTCACTTACAACCTTCCCTTCTCCCTGTAACTTATTGATGTTTCTTAGAATGTAATTCTTCTCTCCTAAGTTTACACATGATCAGGACATTGGTTGAAAGACTATGGTCTTAACAGGCTGTGTAGTCAATACAACACAGAAAGTTATCAAAAATACAGACACATATGCATGCATATATATGCATAAAGAGAGTGAGTAAGAGATATTAAAAATATGATTGAGTTAGGAATTGAATGTCCTTCATACAAAAGCAGAACATGAATGAGGTTTGTTTCATTTGTAAACTGTGCAATATTAAAGCACACATTTATATGCCTCACCAGTCAACTTTTTTCATATCATGTTTGAGTCTCTTTTTGTAAATCCTAATAGCCATAAAATAAAGTGGTAGTGATAAAATGAGTGTTTTAATGTATAACGAAAACAGAAAGCAGAGATTGCAGCCCAATCAAAAATGAAACAGTAAATAGCAAACATATTTTCTCTAAATACTTGAAAGTAGTTAAAATTAATCCCCTCCTTTATTCTTTTCCTTTTCTTTTGGCCTGGGGAGAGATCATGGTTTTATCTGTTTGTTTTGTTTTTTTTAGCAAGGTGTTATAGGCAGAAAAATTCATCAATTAAGACAGCGCAGTAATATTTTACCAAGTACTGGTGAAGTTGTCTTCACCTGCTTTATAGTGAACTAACACTTTTTCTTGCAGTTACGTTTAAAAGTGTCTTGCTAGGAATGCAATAGATGAAAATCCTGCAACCTGAGGGTGGGGACCAGTGGGGAGGAGGCCTGAGAGGGGCAAGACACAAGCTGGTCAGCACGTTCATTCCCATGGTGTGTGCTGGACAAGTGGCTGTTGAATTTACCCCTCTCGTTTTTCCTATGTAAAATCCTGACAGCAAATAAAATACACAGTAGAAATTTAGAGAAAAAGAGTGGAAATCTTTGATTTTGCAGTTCGCAGTGAAATATATTTCTTTTCTAAGAAAGAAATCAGCCTCAGAGACAATAATCTAGGATCTACACAGAGTCCCAAACTACATAGATGATTCAAGATAGTCACCTGTTAATTTGATTGCAGAATAAAACTTTGGTTTAAAAAATGTAAAAGCATCATTTTTTATGGCAGACTTGACCTCATAACCACATTAGTCCAGAAGGTCAAGCCCATTGAGTGTGGGAGGATGCTAAGACACAATCTCTCAATGCCTGGCCCTCACGTAGGTCTGCAGTTTACATTCTTTGACTCATAGATTAGCTTCCTGGTGTTTTGTGGAGACAAATATTAAGTAAACATTACTATGCAGGTAGGGTTGGCCATGGCATGGGGGTCAATGCCCAGCAACCAGATGTGGTGGGGTGAAGGGGTCCCAGACTTAAAGTTTACCAATTTCTACAATGTGCAACTCCCACCATGGCTAATTTCAGGCTCCTGGTTTCACACGATCCATGTGAAGGCAGGATGTTCATAAATGTCCACTGTCAGTCCTCCAAAGTCCACAGGGGCCAGCTGAGCTGTGCACTGGGTGGGGCCAGAGCATGGGCAGACAAGAGCAGTTGCCAAAGACGTGGTACCTGGTTGCCTAGCAAAGTTAAGAATATCTTACTGAGCAAGAGCTAAGGGTGCCTTATTTCCTTTGAAAAGCAGGAGTTTTCACAGTGACTGGTGCACTCACAGAAGAAAGAATGGAGGAAAAAACGTGAGTTCACATTGGATAGCATTTTTTTATGTGAAAGAAAGCCTCGTTTGGATTTTTAGGGGAATGTACCATAAAAGCACTTGATAGTTCCTAAAATATTTATTTTTAGTCATTACACTAAACATGAACCTGAGACATGAACCTGCTGCTGATCCCTTTCTCTGGCAGAAGATAATTACAATACAACCTCACTGCTCTTCTCTTCAAAAAATGATTATAATAAAATCACAAACCTGAAGCATGCTGGCCTGTTCAGTGTCCTTAAGAGATTTTTTTAACCTTTGCCTCCAGGACACAAAAATCTATAGGGCCAGACAAAAATCAAGAAGACTTATTTGCAAAGACTTTCACAGATCGTGAGCAGCTCCTCTGCCCCTCGACTCCCTCTGTGCAGATTTGAGAGAAAACCCACATTTACAGACAGGAAATTCTTTTCTGTATCTAACCTCCATGTCGTAAATTTTCATGTTCAATTAATTTCCTTTGTCTCTCTCTAAATGAGAGAATTATCTTGCCACCCTTACATATAATTAAAGATACTGAAAAACCTTATTACTTCAGACCCCACTAATTCACAAACTGTGGTCATTTCAAAACAAGGCCTGGACTGCAAAAATAATTAGATAAGCAAATGATTAGTGTAAAAAGAAGTATAGGTATGTTACTTCACCCGCTTAGGAAAACTAATTGTTTCTAAGTACTTTAGAAGCCTTCATTACAAATCTGACCAAAGTAAAGGGTTTCTACAAAACAAGCCCAAAGTAGAACCTGGAGATGAGTGCATCTTAATGAAACTTATACCCTTAACATCGTAGAGAGAGGCTCTATGAAAAGCTCTAGAAAACATTCCTCAGGAATCTGAAGGAGCATCAGGGGTTGAAGGCTAGGAGAAATGAAGGTAATAGAAGGGAATTTGCTGAAACTTTATAAATCAGGCCTTTTATGACTCATGCAATGACTTCTCTTTTGGGTTATTTACATCTATGTTTCTCTAGCTTCCTTCATTTCCCTAGCAGTTATTCACTGACTGCCCATTCTGGGCTAGACCCTGAGCACAGGGTGTGTAAACAAACTACACACAGTTCTTTACATTTAATTTTTAAACAATTAAATCATGTTTACTACTTGCAGGCATCACTCTACATAGATTACAAAAAGTAACTCACTTAATTTACATTCTTTGGTTAACTCACAAAGTAGTGAAGGAGACAGTTTATAATAAAAGAAATTCATGGCATCACCTATTGTAGGGGAACTAATGGAGCTTGGAGAGTTAGGGATTTCACCCCCATTCATCCTAGAGGACAGAAAACTTTCTCCAGTAAGTAACTGAGGCCATTTGCAAAGCTATAGATGTAATTGAAGGCGCCTTCTCCCTTTGTCTTCAAAGGGCCACCCCTCTGCATGTGTCTGTATCCCAATCTTATAAACACACCAGTCATATTGGACTAGAGCCCACCCATATGACCTCATTTTCACTTAACCTCCTCTTTAAGGATGCTATCTCCAAATATAGTCACATGCTGAGGTCCTGGGGGTTAGAAGTTCAACATATGAATCAGCAGGGGGGACACAATTCAGCCTAGAACAGCTGCCAAGAACCTAGTTGAACTCCCTGCCAATAGCTAGCATCAACTGTAGCCTGTGTGTGTGTGTGAGGAGTGAAGGCACCTCTAGGCCCACACACTCAGGACAGAAACAAACTGGTCAATATGCCCATGTCAACTCCTGACCCATGGAATACATATGCACAAAATCTGTGCTTTATCCACTAAGTTCTAGATCCCAGGCACTTGTTCCTCAGCAGTAGTAACCACAATATACTTGGGGAGGAGGTTACATATCATCTCACTTATCTTTACATCTATCAGGTGCACATTCTACGGTAAGGAAACTGAGGTATGGAAGATTTCCAGCTGCTAAGTGGTAATGGTGGGTTTGAACCCAGACTGGCTGACTCCCTCTAATTGGGCCTGGGTCAGTGGAAGGAAACTCAGTACTGATGAGCAAACTTATTTGCCCAGGCCAGCCCTGGTCTTCTCTGAATTCACTGTAAGAGCATCCTGGCCGTACATGTCCCATCAGCTCTGAGGACACCCAGTGAGGACATGCCTCAGCGTTGTTCGGAGCATACACAGCATGTAACAGAGTGCATCCAAGAGGAGGGCCCCAAATAGGGATTTGTAAAGGGGTTCAGAACTCAAGGTGTCCAGGAAATATTAGAAAAATATAAGGCTGAGCTGGGGGATGGGACACATGGAGCAGGGCCATTGGGAACCATGTTGTATAGCAACAGCTTAGCAGCTAACCTCTGGCAGTCATTTAACATATCTATAACCTTTAACTGGTTTCATAGATATGTTAAATAGCCATGGCCATGCTTTGAGCCAGGGGGATGGAAGTGACTTCCACCCAAGATGCAACTGGGAGGCAGCTCCCCCTGGTTATTGCTCCTGCGTGAGAGCTTGGGGAACACTGGCTCCATGCCATGGGGCCACACCTGCCTAGACTTATAATGGCAACCCAGTAAAGCTGGAAGAATACAGGAATGCTGGCAGGTGTAACTGATTGTAGGTGGAGTCGGAAATGGGGCTGCAGAGGAAGATTGGTGTGGGGATTTAAATCCAGGCCCAGCAGCCATAGGAGGAGAACCCCGCAATTTTGGGGTGCTCCTTTTTGCCACATGGCCTAGGAAGCAGGAGAGACTTTGCCTGGAAGAAAAGGGATGAAAGGACTCTTGTTGGTGGGCCATGAGAAAGTGCCACATGGCTTTGGATTAACTGGAGATTGTGGTAGTGACACAGCTGATGGTGCTGGGAGCCTGAATCATGGACTTCTACTTCTTTTCCTGAGATACAGTGCCCCAGATGAGGGCAGAGGGAGAAGGAAGGACTGTGTGCATCTGTGGGTATTCTAAAGGACTTTAGTATTTTAATGAAGACATTAAATCACTACTCTAAGTTTGTATAGCCTTTGAATAAATATTTCCTTTCCTTTTCACAAATCTCTGGCATTGAGAGGTGTTTTTCCTCTAGCAGCGGACATAGCAAACCTAGTGAGGGATCTTTTTGGTAATAGTATATCATATGCCCCCCATGGGTCTGTTCTGTAACAAGCATACAAGCCAGAAGCAGCAGAGCCCCCAGAACAGCATCACCTCCACATCTGCAAAGCTTTCATATAGACTGGCCAGCTCTCCATAGCGATGTGTACACATGGAGGGGCCCGGGGAGCTCTGAGTGCAGATGGTTCCTGTGCAGGTAGGTTCAGGAGAGCTACCTCTGTGCATGGCCCCCAATGTGCTCAGAGGGGTGACCCCTGACCTTTTTTACTAACCAAATGGACCATTAGCAAGGCTTTTTATGTCAAAGGGAGCAGACGCTGTCCCTCAGCTCTTCATTCCAAGGGCTTGTTTCTAATGATGTGAGTGGGCAGCATACACCAGGGAAATCCAGCTGAAGTTTATTTTTAACCACACTAGCCTGCTGGCTTTTTTTTTTAAGAGAGAGAAATGGATCGAGCATTCTTCCCCTTTCTGCTCTTCCTCTCAACCACATGTGGAGAATAAACTACAGCTATTCTTGTGCTCCCTCTTAGGGAAAAATATCTTAATTTTTGCCTATTGCAATGGAAAAATTAAGCTGGACCCTCAGTGCCTCATGTGCATTTTGCTCACAGGCTGTGTCTTCCCGAAGGGAGCAGCATCAGTGGGGCAGTTGCCATGTATTTTAAGCGCTTCCTTGGGGGAAATACTGGTGTTCCACTTCCCAAGGTTGTGATGTCCCTTAAAAGAAAGGGACTTTGGAATTGCTCCCTCCCTGGAGACCTCCCCCACTGCCGCCATTGCTTCCCCAGACTTCATAGCTGAAACCCTGACTCTGCAAGTGCAGGAGGAATTCACCTTCCATTGTATCCATATATTTCATCCACTGTTTGTGGTTTCCAGGCATCCAATCCCATTTTGACCGACATTATAGAGCACAGAGGTCACACGAGACAGAGACCAATTGATTTTTCTGGCTTTGTTGATGTTGAGGGAGATAAATTGCAATGATTACTAATTTATGTGATAGATAAAAGCTTTCGTTGTTGTCTTTGATGCACTGGAAATTCCAAGATTTGGTTGTGCCAGGCCCTAGCACTAATGGGGGAGCTGCTCACAGAACTTAGACAAAAACCTACAACATAAGACTCGCAGTCTCTGTGTCCTCAGAAAAGAGTGGTCAAGGCAGTACCTAAGGATACAACATAAAGGGAACTTCATGCCTCTGTTCTAGAATTCTCCACACTTAATGGTGGCTTTGGGCAAAAGAACAGTAGGGCTGACAGAAAACCATTTCATGAAAAATTTTAACATTTTTCTCTTCTTCTCTATTTTCCCCACTGATTCATTACCTCTGCCACCTCTCCAACTCCAGTTTTCATGAAGTAATCAAACAAATTAGATCTTCAGTTGTGTTTCTGGATTTCGGGGAACTTGGAAATCAGATAAAAGCAGACCTATCGCTTTCATCACTGGCTTCCAGATCGGAGGGCTGGGATTTGATGAGAATGTTGTGCAACCCTCTTCTCCATTCTTGGTTTGGTGGATAGATCAGGCTGAGTCAGATGAGTGCACCCATGTATCCACTCTAAGAGTAGTTCTAGAACCAACCAAGAAAATTAGGACAGAAAGAATATTTTTGCATGGTTAAAAATAGTATTTGTATCTTGTGAGGCTTATTGAACGTGGGTTTCTGGTTTTTTTGGTAAGCTGCACATCACGTGAAGAGGTGCACTGTTTAGCATTTAGATAACATGCTTTGCGAACCTGCACCACTGAGCATGTTGTGCATTCTAGAAACAGTCAGGAGAGGCCTTCTAAAAGTGAGGACAGCAAGAAACTGACACGCTCTACGCAGCTGTATGTAGCATGCTTAGAGGCTGAGCAGAAGCCGCGGGGAAGCCAGGATTGATTTCAAGTAATCTGATTCTCAGGTCACAAGCCACCGTACAACTATAGCCTAGAAAAATAGTATATTGATTTTCTGAGTCAAAGAAAG
Organism: Phyllostomus hastatus; assembly: GCF_019186645.2. Taxonomy (NCBI): domain Eukaryota; kingdom Metazoa; phylum Chordata; class Mammalia; order Chiroptera; family Phyllostomidae; genus Phyllostomus; species Phyllostomus hastatus. Next base: position 35,998,239 of record NW_025334028.1, read on the forward strand.
TGATGTCAACGTAGAATTAAATAGATAGGCACATACCCGTAACATCTTGAAGATGGAAATAATGAATTTTTGGTGTAGGTATATCAGATATATGTGTATTCTTTTTTCCATCTACTCTGTCTCGTGGTAAGCACTATCAGAGAAACACATCTAATATTGCTGAGTTATACCTTGAGAAACTACCGTTTTGTATAAATAACTCACTTGTGTATCAGCACATACAGCAGTCTATGTGAAGAACTCCTGGGGATCATATACAGCATGGATGAACTGGACAAAGGAATGATTCACTCCCAGGCAGGATCGAGGGTGATTTCATCACACTACTCAGAATGGCATGCAATTTATAAGTTATGAATTGCATATTTCCGGAATTTCCAATGTAATACTTTCAGTCCACAGTTGACTGTGGGTAACTTAAACCATGGAAAGAAAACCCATGAATAAGTGGGGACTAATGTATTGTCAAACCCTTAAGTCATTCTGTCCTTTATTAGCTGTTCAAAACAACTTTGCAAGGTAGAGTTCAAATCCTGCCTTGATTACATCCTAATAATGTGACCTGGGGCAAGTTACTTCATCTCTCTGTGCTCCTGTTTTTTTCATCTCAAAATTGGAGAAGTAATATGATGTGCCTCACAGAAATCAAAGTGAGGAATAGGTCAGGTAACATGTCTGGCACTAAGAATTATATTCAGCAAACAGGTAGTGCTATATACCTGCTTGCTGTTATCATCATTATTTAATAAGTAAAAACAGAGTCACTCCAAAATCCATTTTAATTCTTAAATGTTTACCTCTGTCACAGAGAAGCTATGTGATATTGTCATGGTCACACATGTGATGATAAACTGCCCTCCAGATGATATAACTGTTTACAGAGACAACTCTAAGAATTCCTTTTAAAAAGTTCTCAGACCAATAAATAACCTTATAAGAAGAGAGCACAGAAGGTTAATATTAAAAAATGATTTGTATTTTTATATACTAGCCATCAACAATTGGAATAAGTTATTTTAATGCCATTACCAATAACATCAAAAGTGGAATATTTAAAAATATGTATAAGACATACAAGAATTGCACATTAAAAATCATAAAATATTTTCTTAGAAAAATTAAAAGGGACTTAAATAAATGAATAGCTATGTCAAGTTCCTGGATTAGAGGACTCAATGTTTTAAAGATTTTCATTGTCCCCCAAATAAATCTATAAATTCAAACCAATTCCAATCAAACTCCCACCAGGAATTTTTGTAGAAGTAAATGAACTTCTACAAAATTTATATGGAACCTAAAATTTATATGAAAACAAAAAGATTCTGGAATAGCTCAAAGAAATGTGAAAAAGAAAAAGTTGGAGGACTTACTCTGATTTAGGACTTACTATAAAGATACAATAATCAAGGCAGTGTGACACTGATGCACAGACAGAAATGAATAATAAATGAATAATAAAACAGAATTGGGAACTTACCGATTTTTGACAAAATTGCTAAATTAATTTAATGGAGAAAGATATTTTCAACAAGTTGTACTGGCACAACTGTTATAATCACATGGGAAAAAACTTCACCTTTCACCTCACATTATAAATAAATAAACCCTAAGACCAAACATAAAATCTAAAGTTATCAAACTTCAAAAAGCAAACATAGGAGGAAATCTTTGTTCTGACTCAATCATAAGCAAAGATCTTATGTGTAGGACATAAGAGAATAAACCATAAAATTTAAAAATTGGTAAGTTGGACTTCATCAAAACTTAAAAACCTCTGCATTATCAAGACAATGAAACCACAAGCACAGATTGGAAGAAAATGTCTGTAATACAGATTTCTGATGTTTCGAAAGGTGAGACATTTGATCAAACACTACAAACCAAGACGACACAGAAATGGCAATGAGCATTAAGATGCTGGACACCATCAATCACTAGACAAACCCACTGGGATACTGCTCAGCTGTTAGAACATCTATCAAGTGAACAAATAATCAAAAACCGGAGGATACAAGTGCAGCTGGGAGGGGGTGGGCAACTGGACATCTCCCACGTTTGAAACTCAAATGGTATAGCCACACTGGAAAATAGTTTGGGAGTTTCTTATAAAACTAAACATATACTTGTCATATTAAGTTAAACATACATTTATTCAAATGTAACAGCCCCAAACTGGAAACCACCCAAATATCCCTCAACTTGTAAATGCACAAATTGTGATACATGTCTACATATTGGGATACTACTCATTAATTAAAATAAATAACAAACGACTGATAATTTGGGTAGGCCACAATACAGTTGAATAAGTGAAAGAAGCCAGGTACAAAATACCACAACGAATGACCATTAGTTTATACGAAACTATAGCTAAGGGCGAACTCATATAAAATGACAGGTAGCAAGTGGGTGGTTCTGGGAACTAGGTTGGGCCGAAAACCAAAGAACAAAGGGCACAGGGCTCCTTGAGGGACAGAGAGAATGTTCTAGATCTTGATAGGACTGGAATCCTAAAATCAATGTATTTAACTACATAAACTACACCTCAGTAAAATTGATTTTAAAATTGAGGGGCAGATCTGAAAGCTCTTAGCTATAGAGAATTCTCATTCTTGGAGCAGACATTCCCTTGGATGTTTTATATATGTGAAACGATTTCTGCTCACACAGGACAAATCAGTAGGATTATCATAATTGTGCCAGAGAGAAGAAAACTGAGACCTAGCTGGTCCAGAGATTATGTGGGCCACTGAGCCAGGAGAGAGTGGAACAGAGATTTTAACTTGCTGGGTTCTGACTCCAAAGCTCCACAGAGCTAAGCAGGGGCAATTCTCTGCTGGTGTTTGCAAAAGCAGAGATAGAAGCCCAGGTGAGACATCACCTGAGCATCCAATGTAACCCCCAAATTTCTGTAAGAACATTAGTGTGTGTGTTCGTACATGTACTTGCACATGTATAGTATATAAACTTATATGCGATTACTTCATGGAGGCGAGCTACCACATTCTGACCACTCAGTCTCCTCGGCGTATTTTTTGGCTCTCTTTAACTTAATAAGGCATACCTCTAGCTGCACAGCCAGAACTGGTCCTGGTTAAGCAGGACCAACCATACTTGAATCATAGATACAAAATCTTAGAACTGAAATGTTCCTTAGGAGTATAGTATAACCCTGCCATTTTGCATTTTTGAAAGCATGTCTCCTTAAGAAAATTGCCTTCCACAGTCATGCAGGAAATTCATCAGCCATTCTGACCACAAACAACAGCCAGTAAGAGTAACCTGGCAGCAATCTAGACAGTTCTTCCAAACTGCTAATAAAACACATAATCTAGATGATTGACATGTAATTCTTGTCAAAGTTTTATTTTTTACTTTTTAATGAAAACTTTAGAAATATGAAAGACTTGAACACATAGTTTTATGAGCCTACATATACCTTTTACCTAGATTCACTTCTCAAAATATGGTCACACTTGCTTAACCTACCCCCTTTTTCCATTCTCTTTTGTTTCTGATGTATTTTTAAGCAGTTCACAAACATCATCATTAAATTTCTACTTACTTTAGTTTGCACCTCTTAAAAGAGTACTTTTTAATAAACACAATGCTATTTTTAACCTAAAGAAAATTAACAATTCTTTGGTAAGATCCCACATACAATGCAAATTCCAATTTCAAGAGTGGTCTAAAAAATATTTTTAAGCCCCGGCTGGTGTGGCACAGCGGATTAAGTGCTGTCCTGTGAACCAAAGGGTCACTGGATCCATTCCCAGTCAGGGCACGTGCCTGGGTCCCCAGTAGGGGGCACGCAAGAGGCAGTCACATATTGTCCTTTCCCTCTCCTTCTCCCTCCCTTTCCCTCTCTCTAAAAATAAATAAAATATTTTTTAAAAAAACAAAAAATATTTGTAAGAGTGTTTTTTCAAACTAAGGTCCAAGAAAGCCCACCCATTGACTGTTTGATGTGGTTTGTTTCTTTTACTTATACCAGTGCCCATCCACTTCCTTTCCTTCTTTTTTTTTAATAGATTTTATTTATTTATTTTTAGAGAGCAAGGAAGAGAGGGAGAAAGAGAGAGAGAGAAACATCAATGTGTGGTTGCCTGTAGCACACCCCCAACTGGAGACCCGGCCCACATCCCAGGCATGTGCCCTGACTGGGAATCCAACCGGCAACCCTTTGGTTCGCAGACCGGCACTCAATCCCCTGAGCCACACCAGCCAGGGCCCTTTCCTTCTTTTTATTGCACTGATGTGTTGAAGAAATCAGGTTATTTAAATACTGAATTAGTTAGAAAAACGCTCCTACTCAGATTAAGGAGCTGGACGAGAGGTCAGTTCTTACAGTGTCTCCTCTCCCTCTCAGCAGTGCTGACAGTCCTGGAAGCCGAGAATTCCCCATTGCCCTGAGTCCTGTTCTTGGCCCAGACACACATTGCACATGCCTTTCACACTTTTTACACTGAGCTATCCACTTGGAAGGGTATCCACTTACCCTAATGAGCAGGCAGAAAGACAAGGTGGATAATCATCATTTCTAATTGGATACAGATCCAGCAGATTGATTCATTATTTCCAAAACGGCTGTCAATGTTCTGCATGGCACTCCTATTAGACTAGTATTCTAAATGTCTATAGTGTTGTAACTGTCAGATTAACTTAGTCCCAAATTGGCAGCCTCAGACTTCTCCCCAGAACATCACCTGGGAGACTAGTAAGTAATGAGTAGGTGACACTGCCCATCCTCCGTTAAAACATCCATTGCCTAGGCCTCCTCCTCCCCACACTGTGAGTATGTAAAAGGGGAAATTCCCCAGACTTTCTGATCCCTATAAACCCCATGCTTTCAGATTAACCTCATCCCTGCTACCAGACAGAAGACAAGCCTAATCATTCAGACTAAAGTGTTAAGGAGTGACTGCTGTTTCCTCTGGGAAAATAGAGAAGGTACAAATTAACGATATTAGCTGATTTTCAGTCATCTGTAGGAAACACATTGCTGCATGTGGGCTTTGTGGCAGGACTGTCAGTCACCCACCCAATGGCTCTTTCCCCTCTTTTATTCATAAAACACATGGTCCATTGGGCTAGCAAAGCCCTCAACCCTTGAGACTGCATTTCTCACCTTCCTAGGGGCGGTGTTAGCCATATTCTCTGATTTGCCTATGACAGTATCTTTTTCAGTCTGATGAGCTGTCATAATCATCAATAATACCCTCTTTCCTTTTCAAAAGTGTCCCAATTTAAACACTCTTCCTCCCACTCCTAGGCCAGGTGTGCGTTCAGCCTCAAGTGACAGGCTCCAGCTGTTGCAGAGCACTGACCTCTGCCACCACAGGCACAGGGACCGGCGTGGGTGCAGTCCTCTTTGTGGCTCCAGCTCATCCTTGTGGGTTCCAACTTGATCTCCTCCACTTCTCCACTTATCTCTGTCTTCTCCACTTTCCCCCATCTCCTCCATTTACCTTCTTCTTCATTTTTCCTCCATGTTTCCTTCCCAATGCTGATGCCTGAGCTGTGATAGTGACCTTCAATCTCCAATCTCAGACATGAACACGACAGCCTTACTGAGACAGTGTAACCAGCAACCATAGTGTGAAAGAGTGAAATCGTATAACAACTACATAAATAAGTAAATATTTATGTATATATTTGCTCACATTTTACAACTTCATGGTTCTGCTTCTCTGATCGAACCCCAGCTGAATGCTCTCCTATAAGACCTCGGACTTCTCCCTCACTGCACCTTTTTTTCCGTAACTTAAGCAAATATGGTGGGAAATGTGGCCAACAGGTCAATGGCCACAAACAACTGCTCTTCCTACAGCACGTTTTCCTCAATAGTCAAGTCTAGAAAGGTGAAGACTGCACTTCACAAGCTCCATCCAGAGATGCATATATGGCCTTGCTTCCCACAGCAGATGTGCCCAGGGTGGGAGAGAAGCTGCAATGTACAGTCCAGATTTCTACTGTTTCTGGTGTTTCTGCAGCAACCATATAAAATGGGTCACATGCTCAAGCTGAGAGTGTCAAGTGGCAGGACAGGGTGTCTGTATGCTAGTGTAGATTTCAGCAAAGATCACAGAACACAGGACTTGGGTCCCTCATCCCCCTGGTCAAAGCTGAGATGGCATTTTCCTGGCTGGCAGGTTCTGTGAGTGATACTCTAGTGATCATTCTTAGAAACTCGGCCTAAAGCCTCCTCCTCCGTCCTGCCAACTATCCAGCAGGTCAGCTAATTCCTTACTGCTTAACTAACTCCCTCTGCTTAAACCAAACAGAGTGTTACTTGCCACCGAGCCCTAACTGACATGGATCAGCTTGTATTAAAGAGAAGAATGTGCCCTGGCTGACGTAGCTCAGTGGATTGAGCACAGGCTGCGAACCAAAGTGTCACAGGTTCAATTCCCAGTCAGGGCACATGCCTGGGTTGTAGGCCATGGCCCCCAGCAACTGCACATTGATGTTTCTCTCTCTCTCTTTCTCCTTCTCTTCCCTCTCTAAAAATAAATAAATAATTTTTTTAAAAAAAGAGAGAAGAATGTGATGTTGAGTTAGGTGGAACCAAACTTCAACCTACCCTGCTACTACTAGCTCTCAGAATGGGCTATAGTACATAATTTTCTGAGCTTCTATTGCCTCATAGGTAAACTGAGAGTAATAACATCTACCCTGGGAATACACTAGGAGGGTATAATGAAATAACTTATTTAAGAAACAAAATTAAGTCCTTGGCAAATAGTAGATCAACTAACATGAGTCTTTCCACTACCTGGTTTCCCTTTTCTCCTCTCCTCAGATAAAACGTTTTCTTTCCCCTCTTCTAGCTTTCCTTTTATTTTACTCTTCAACTTTTTATTTTGAAATTTTCAAACCTCTAGAAAAATTGAAGGAATACATAATGAAAGCCCTTTTATTAGCTTCTGCAATAGCTAACATTTCTCACTTGTGATTTATCTGTCTCTATATAGATAGAATACTTATTTTTCTCCTGCTGAGACATTCATTCCAGCATGTAATAGCATTCTCTTACCTTACCACAATGTATTTCCATAATTTAACACTGACACAGTGACAGTACCTACTCTATGGTTCATATTCCAATTTCCCAATTACTCCAACATTGGCCTTGAGAGCCGTTTTCCCCTTCACCCAGCATTGACTCAGGGACGACACATCACATCTGTCCCTTGTTTCTCTTTAGCCTCCTTCAATGTAGAACAGACCCTGATGGCTTTTTTCAACCTTTTGTCTTTTATGACATCAATATTTTCAAAGAGCACAAGCCATTTTTTTTGGTAGGATGTCTCATGGAATAAACTTTTCTATTTTCTTGTGATTCAGATTCAGGTTAAATGTTTTTAGGAAGAGTAGTCTATAGTGTTTTCTTCTCAGTTCTCCACCCGAAAGAACATGCCAGTTTGTTGCACTCTTGGTAACATGACGGATGGTGATGGGGCAGGTGTTCGTTCCTGAATCCCAAGGGACCTTTGCTCTGTCATTTACAAGTAAGGAGGTGGTGATAGTGTGAGATCATGTTGATATTTTGTTTCACCCATGGTTTTAGCATCCATGATGATCACTGCCTGAATCATTATTACTTCTGTGGCTGCAAATTCTTTTTTCAGGGTTCGTGATTCTGCTTTAACTCAAACATCATTCCTCATTTTCATCCTTGCCTCTCTCTCTCTGATTTCCTTAATCTCTCCCTTTCTTCTGACAAGTTCATTTCAGATAATCTTGAGTTTCCCATGTCCACTACCACTCACAGCTAATACATTGACATGTTTCTTCTTTTCGTCATCAAATTTCTTGTTAGAATAACTTCCGTGTGCTGCGCCTCCCCCTCCTCACCTGCAGGTCACTCATCCATTCTCTGACAGCCTGTCTGCTGCCCTGCCCACACTCAAGAAGTACTCTGTCCTCTTGGAGCAAAGAAAATCATCCTTAGAGTGACCTTTTCCTTTTTACCTCTGGATGAAAACTTTTTGCAATGAGAAGGCATTGTTTTTCTTGGTTAAAAACATGTATATAGATAATAAACATAAAATGTATTAAATATATAACATGCCAATATCAAATAACTCATTCTTTTCTAGCAGGTCATTTTAATTTGTTTTCTCTTCAAACTTCCTCTTTTCTGAAACTTCTTTAGCAATTTTGGTCAACTTGTCAGTATGAATGTCTCCCCATTTTTGCTAATTACAAAACTGCTAGACATCAGTTTCCCTTCATCTCCTAGCCTTCTTTTGCATCTTCTTTTTTTAATTGGGATTGTGTCTTTTTCATATTTCTTTGCCTTTTACATATTGATAGTTGATACTGGTCTCCTCAATCATTCAAGAACATGCATTTCTTTCCCTGGTATCTCTCTTTAAAGCCCCTGTCTGGTCTCAAGATCAAAGCTTGTAAGCAATGGGCCAAACTATTCCACCCACAGGGCTTCTTTAATAGCACTGTGGCTTTTTTTTTTAACTTGGCTCTGTGTAAATGGGTGGATTCTTTCCAGTCTGCAAAGTTTTTGTCCCTCCCTGTCATCCTGCACCTGGAGGCCTACAGATCCAAGTTGCCTGCCTGACCCATATGCTGGGTGGGGCAGGGTGGCAGCCAGACACTAGTACAGCCCGTTCGAAAGTGCTTTGCCAAAAACAAGAGCCTGAATGAGAGAGACATAACAGGCTGAAGAGGAAAGTTTTCTAGAAGAACTGGCAATTAGACTGAAATATGGGGAGCAGTTATCCCAAGAAGAAGGGAAAATGCCCTCTTGTCAGGGAGCTGTGGTCAATGCCAGCTGGGACACTGGGGTATCTCTCTTCAAAAGCCCCTGTCTGGTCTCAAGATCGCAGCTTGTAACCAATGGGCCAAACTATTCTACCCACAGGGCTTCTCTAATGGCATGGTAAATAGCACGGTAGAAACTTAGGGCATGAGGAAGGCAGTGGTGAGAGACTTGGTTAGAGAGCAATGGAGAGCCTGTGATGGCCTTTAACAGGGAGTCACATCATCTTGGAAATCATTTTGGTATCAAAGTGGAAAATGGCTGCAGGGAGGGTAATATTGGAGCCAGAAAAACCACTTATGCATCCATTATAGTCCAGGGGAAAAGGGGGAGGATTTAAACCAGTGCAATTGCCATGGGCATAGAGAGATCGAGTTGGGTCCAGGATGAATGGTAACCATTTAGAAGCAGGGACTCCTGGATGGCAAATCCATCTAGTCTCTGGACTTCAGTCTGCAAACAGGTGTCAAGTCTATTCCACTGACCTGAGCCTTTACGATATTCAAGCGTAAATTTCCAGAAGAATCTAAAACACAATCTACCTGAAATTAAATATTATAGCCCCACGAAGCTCTGGTTCACTGCTCAGCATCCCAATTTGTGTCAATGTAACCAATATTCTTTTGGTTCTTCAGGCTAGGTGAGAAGATTATGGCAGGTTATTTAATTAGAGACAACAGAGGATTTTTGCCAGGACAGTTGCACCGGCTGAGAGCACCTAGTTTTAGGCAATTAGAGTGGCCATGACTTTGTCCAGGTGAGTGACTGCGATGGCTCCTGCCCATCCCCTTTATCCCATAAGGGATGATGTCATGTAAACACTTCCCTTTTTCACTCCTCCTCCCTTCCAACTTTGCCATCCCCTCCTGGCTAGGGCTTGGATGTCTCACCACTTAAGAATTCAAAATCTTTCCTCTTCATCTCTCAGTTCAGTGGCTCATATAACATAGATTGAGTAAGTATCTACTTTGTGCCTGGCTCTCTGGAATATGTCCAGCACAGCCCTGCCTGCACCAATATGCTTGTGGTACAAGCGCTGATTTGGAGACCATTTGATATTGACAAAGTAATCTCCATGGGTGAGCTCAGGTAGGTCCTAGTTATATCATCTGTGGATGGAGGAATGAATACTCAGAACCACTAAAGGATGCCCTGGCCTCACAGAATGTAAATCCACATGATGAATAATTTCATGTGACATGAGCTTCCTTTACATCCTAACTACCAGCATTTCCATTGCCATCTTGATAATGGAACACTTATGGCACTCCACTGTATAAAACCTTCCAGAACAACCAGGGACCTAGAATAGGCCCCAAGCATCTCAATCTGCTAGTAAAGCCCTCGAGCACCCTTCCACCTGCACATGCAGGCATGTGTGAGCCTATTTGTCTGAATAGTTGGCTTTTCCCAAGTGTCCTAAATGAAATCCCTATCTCTATAATTTTGCTATTCTCTGTCTGGAATGGGTTCTGAATCCAATCCAATCGTCTCTCACGGGTCAGTCAAATCCTTTCTCCCTGATATCTCTGCCTTGCTCGAGAAAACACCTCATCTTCCCCAAGGAGTGAACTGTCCCCAGCTGAGTTCCTCCTGACTCCTGCCTGTCTGGTTATTATTTATTGTGGGAGGGGCACAGAAATATATCCCACAAATGCCCTTCCAAAAAGTAGTGTCTGCAGGCAGCCCCTGCTCACTATTCCATTCCAATAAAGGACATGTGGCAATTTGACTCCTTGTCCCACTCTTCCCTTTACAGGCATGGAGACCTAACACTCACTCTGCACTCAGAATGCCACTCAGTGCTGGCTTCTGTGGAACCCAGCCTGGGGCTATCACAAAGAGTTCATGCCCAGGGCAGGTACACTGTGCTGAACAGCTCCTCACACAACATGTCACCTGCTATATGTACTCAATATATATTCTGAATGATGAATTTCTTTAAATGAGGTCCAAATTAGATGCCCTTTTATTAGTCCATTCTTTAGTGAATGTATTAGTGTTATGGACTACATATTTGAGTCCCCCAAATTCCTATGCTGACATTGCACCCTCAGTATGATAATGGGACAATGTGGACTTTCAGGAGATGACGAGGTTATGAGTGTGGAGCCGTCATGATGGGATTAGTGTCCTTATAAAAGGGACCTCATAGAGCTCCCTATCCAACCCCCACCACTACCTTGTGAGGACATAGAGAGAAGACACTGACTGTGGACCAGGAAGCAAGAAACAGGGCCTCAGCAGACATCAAATCTACCAATACTTGATCTTGGACTCACCAGACCATGAGAAATAAACATCTGTTGTTTATAAGCCATTCAGTCTGTGGTGTTCTGTTATGGCTGCCCAAATGGACCAAGACAATAGGTAAGTAAATATGAGTAATAATTTATGATTGGCCATTCAATGCCCCGCCTCACAGATTCAGTCAATTTCAGGGGTGACAAATTTGAGGGCATCATAAAATATTTTCAACTACCTATCATATGTGTATACTTATATTTAGGAATAAATTACAGTAATATGGGATGCCCTGTTTTTCACATGGAAAGTGAAATATAAATTTTGTCATGAATCCCTGCCTTCCTGCCCAAGTACATCCTTTTAGAATTGTTATTTGAGGTTGACTGGAAATGTTAGTACTTCAAGGACTGAATTCTGGAAGCCATTGGGATTTACCAACAGACAGAGTTTAGAAACCACTTACTGGTTTCCGTGAATGCATTACAGCTCTTAGGCTTTGAACACAGCTTTCAATGTGTTTGCCAAGAATTCTGAGTTAGCTCCCAAGTCTATATCACTGTCATCATCAATGGCAACTTTGCTGTCATGTGATCCAGCCTATGTTAACATTTTAAAGCCATGATAATACCAAGTAGTCAGCTGTCTGGTCACCTGGGTGCCTTTTACCACAACAGTATTCTAAACTGGCATTCTAATAGACAAAACACAGTTTTCTACAAATGTCCCAGGAGACTGTGTTCTGAGAGCTCACTGGTGATGATCCCTGCTGCACTCATCAAAATCACTTAAGAAGTGGGAAAAGAATGTTCTTAAAGCCACATTTTGGCTCATTCCCTGTCTTTACTTTGAAAGAAATAGAAAGAATTATAGCATTCCCAAACTTTCTGATAATAAACACAAAGGATTTAGTCAGATTATTGCACAAACAACCTGAAAGTGCCTCTACCCAGACCACCGATGAGTCCACAGGCAGCAACACTCCCTGTGGAAATCTCTACTAAGGACCAGAGACTGGAGGAGGACAGCCTGGATGCCACAGGCCTCCACTAATTGCTGCCATCCTATTTTATATGCTCTAAACTTCAAATCAGGATGATAACTCTCAGGAGAAAAATCACAAGGTGGTTTCCACTTGTAACCTTTCCATAAGAAGGATCTTAATGTGCAGAAAGTTTTAGGAAAACTGTAATTAAGGAGGCCTGGCCTTGCAAAGGAGACATAAAGAGAGCTCTGTCGGTGGTAAAATGTTAACTGTGTTGGTTCTGCAGTAAAACAGGCTATTGTCTCTGAAAGGCTGGGTGTATAATTAAGAGATTGGGGTGCCAGCTGAGGCCAATGCCTCCAGCAAGTTTGTGTCCCCATTGCTATTACCCTGAACATCTAAACAAAGTGTAGAGGGCTAATCACATTAGGAATAATAATAGTGGTGGAGTTGACTAGAGAACCAAAAAGAAACAGACCAAAATAAATCATGCCTTTCTCCTCTTCTCACAGTGTCTCTCCTTCTCCTTCTTGTCAGCTTCTGACTGTAACTTGGGACTTGGCCCCACATTTCTACAGGGGTGTCAACCCTTACCTTCTGAGAGGCAGTTACCTGAGCATCTGTGCTTTGTATTCTGCCAGCATCAGCCATTCTGCTGGTAGCAGGGTCAAGCAATGAAGCATTTCATTCTTTTCCACTTCTTTCTTTCTCAAAAGGGGCAGGGAAAAACAAAAGGAGAGGCATACCTTGCAGCAGGAGGCACTGTCATGGGGCTGACTAAAGAGCCAGTGGTCACACAGCAGGAGGGGCTGCAGACTTCCTCCAGGCATGCAGAGCCAAGGCTGACATGCACAAAGGCATATCGATCCTGTCTGTCCTATCTCATGGACAAAAGGGTAATGGTCTGCATATTAACACACAGCCTGAGACACTGCCACAGACAAAGTGGACAGCAGCATTTGGGCCCCAGGACTAAAACCCAGAGAGGAAGTGTTACTTTCCACTTTAGATGAAGAATGATACATGGAATGCAAAATGGTGCAGCCACTCAGAAAGACAGTTTGGTGGTTTCATATTAAACTAAATGTACTATTACCATACTCTCCAGCAAATGCATTATTTGACATTTACCCACAGGACTTGAAAAATTAATTATGTCCACACAAAAACATCCATACTACATTTATAGCAGCTTTATTCATAATTGCCAAATCTTGGAAGCAACCAAGATGTCCTTCAGTAGGTGAATGGATAAGTAAACTGTAGCCCACTCAGAAAATGGAATATTATTCATTACTAAAAAGAAATGAGCTATCAAGTCATGAAAAGATATTGAGGAAACTCACATGCATATTCTTAAGTGAAAGAAGCCAGTCTAAAAAGACTCCATACTCAGCCAATACGGAGGTGTAGGTATATACACTTTGCCTCTTCTCACAACCAAAAGAAGGACAACAAATTTAAAAACAAAAACAACCAGAACTGACAGAAAATCGAATGGTATAAAAGTCCAACAACCAAGTAGTTAAAGAAGAAACATTCATCCACATCGGTAGGAGAGGCAAAAAAAAAAGCAGCTGGGGCACAGAGGACTCGCGGCAAAGTGGAGGCAAGTGGAGTAGGCAAGGCAGTAGCTGGCAGAGTGGGAAGTCCCACATTTGCATGCACATAGACTGGGAGGAAGAACTGGGGAGCAAGACAGACCAAGCAACCTAGGGTTCCAGTATGGGGAAATATAGCCTCAAAACTTCTGACTGAAAAAACCTGTGGGACTTGCAGTAATGAGAGAAACTCCCAGCCTCATAGGAGAGTTCCTTGGAGAGGCCCACGGGGTCCTAGAATGTACACAAAACCACCCACCCAGGAATCAGCACCAGAAGGGCCCAATTTGCTTGTGGGTAGTGGGGAAAGTGACTGAAAGCCAGTGGAGAGCTGAACAAGTGACATTGTTCCCTATCAGACCCCTCCCCAAAATATAGAGCCACAACACAACAATGTGGGTTGCCCTACCTCTGCGAATACCTAAGGCTCCACCCCTTACTACATAACAGGCATGCCAAGGCAAAAAAAAAGGCCCAAATGAAAGAACAGATCAAAGCTCCAGAGAAAAAAATACAACTAAATGATGAAGAGATAGTCAACTTATCAGGTACAGAATTCAAGACACTAGTAATCAGGATGCTCACAGAAATGGTTGAGTATGGTTGCAAAACTGAGGAAAAAGTGAAGGCTATGCAAAGTGAGATAAAGGAAAATATACAGGGAACCAGCAGCAATGGGAAGGGAACCAAGGCTCAAATCAACAGTTTGGACCAGAAAGAAGAGAGAAACATTCAACCAGAACACAATGAAGAAACAAGATTTCAAAAAAATGAGGACAGGCTTAGGAACTTCCAGGACAACTTTAAACCTTCCAACATTTGAATCACACACATGCCAGAAAAAGAGGAAGAGCAAGAAATTGAAAACTTATTTGAAAAAATAATGAAAGAGAACTTCTCCAGCCTGCCAAAGGAAATAGACTTCTAAGAAGTTCAGGGAGCTCAGAGAGTCCCAGAGAAGTTGGATCCTAGGAAGTACATACAAAAGCACATCATGATTACATTACCCAAGATGAAAGATATAAGGAGAGAATCTTAAAAGCAGCAAGAGAAAAGGAGACAGTTACCTACAAAGGAGTTCCCACAAGACTATGAGCTAATTTCTCAAAAGTAACCTTGCAGGTAAGAAGGGGCTGGAAAGAAGTAATTCAAGTCATGAAAGGCAATGACCTACATCTTTGCCTTTCATGGCAAGGTGGGTGATGTTAACAATGGAGGAGGTTGTGCATGTGTAAAAGCAGAGGGTATGTGGGAGATCCCTGTAGCTTCCCCTGAATTTTACTACAAACTTAATACCTAAAAAATAAAGTCTTTAAGAAAAAAATGCTACATTGGACCCAGTTGTACAGAGCAAAGATTGGGGACAAAGTTTCTGACACTTAATTCTACCTATTCACAAGAGACTAAAATAGAATACAATTAAGACCAAAATCTGTAAATAAGCTGGTTTTTACTCCTTTACAAGAATGTTCCACTACATTAACAAAATTTTTAAACTTTTTTCATTTCTTTTTGAGAGACATACATTGTTTTATTAAAATCATATCTTGATTTTATTTTTTATTTTTTTAAGATTTTACTTATTTATTTTCTAGAGACAGGGAAAGGGAGGGAGAAAAAGAGGGAGAAAAAAATCAATGTGTTTCTCTCAAGTGCCTTTCGAGTGCTCCCTACTGGAGACCTGGCTTGCAACCCAGGCATGTACCCTGACTGGGAACCGAATTGACAACCCTTTAGTTCACAAGGTCGGCACTCAATTCACTAAACCACACCAGCCAGTACCATATATATGGTGATTTTAAAGAGACAGTCTTGTGGATCCTTCTACTTTATGGAGATTTTTACTCATAGTTCACACAGCATATTTTCTTGGAACATGATTTGTATGCAGTCATTTCTAGCTTTAGTTGTAACTAGTAATGTTGATAACACAATTATATGTTTCAACAGGAACATGAATTGACTTTGACAACTCAAAATAATTCAGTAGGCCTGTACCAATGTTTACCTTACAGACCCAAATTGCTCTCCCATAGACATTAACTGGTATCCCTCTGGGGTCTGTGGAATGCAGCTAAATGCACATTCAGGAACAATGACTTTCCCTGCAGGCACTCGAGGTGTTCTTAGCATGACATCATCTGATAGCAGAAAGCTGACATGATTTTAACCAATTTGTCTTTGGACAACAATTGGATTGCCATTTCATATTTGTTTGTCACTGAAGATGGAAGCAAATTCCTTGAGAAAAGTCTGTGTAAATTCAAACTTGCTAGGTTGTGACCTAGCAAGTTTGAATACCACCATATATATACCACCTCTCCAAGTAATTAATAATTAGGAGTGACATTTAAGCAGGGTTAAGGTGGTGACATGAAACATTCTCATTTATTACGTTTTTCGCTTCTATGTGGTTTGCAGTGTTTAGCTATAGACTGAAACTGTTCATCTACAGTGAACCAACTCTTACTAGTGGCACAATACTCTGTGTGTGTGTGTGTGTGTGTGTGTGTGTGTGTGTGTGTGTGTATGCTGGGGTGAGCAGTGAATCAAGGAAAAATACCACTAAGCAAAAATCTAGAAAGAAAAAGAAAACAGAAACTGGAGATGCTGGTTTCAAAAGAAGTCCTTTAGAAGGACCAGTTAAGGAGAAACGTTAGACCAATGTTTCTCTTAGAACGTGATATTGGTCATACCTGCCAGTGTCAATTAAAGTACTCAAGTGTAGTATCCAGGCTCTAGAATATAGCAAACGATAATTTAGGAATTGAACCCAAAGGTACATTATTCACTAAAAGCCATACTTAGCATTTCATGCATCATCCAGGTTCAAATCTCTGTGTCAGTCTATCCTGTGAATGATCTGAAGGCAAAGCCTGGGCTCAAGTGACATTTCTTGATTTCATTGTGTTTGACCTCCAGCCACCTACTCTAGGAAGCAGTTTACAGACTGCTTTTCAGGGCTGTCTGGTGTCTCAAGGTGGTGTCTGTGGGATTATTTGGGTACCTGAAGAGAGGAAGGGGGCAGAAGGAAGAGCTGAAGGGGTCCTAGGCCTCCCACTTTAATCAGCATCAACTCCTCCTATGTGTAATTTATATAATATGATTCTGAGTAAGGTTTCTTTCTAAAAAAAGAGTTTTATAGCTTTGAAAAGCATCTGAAAACGGTTCTAATGTTTAGCAAGTGTTTTCTCCATTAGAGTCATTGGGTTCTGATTCAGATTATTTTAGGGGAGATTTTAATAATCTGATCAATTGTATTCTGTCTCTTCCATGAAAATGATCATGCAGCCATACTATGGAAGGTGGCCAGCCTGAGTTTATTTGAGGCCTGAATGATAAATTACTTAAATGGAATGTGTTACTATGTACAGACATATACAGTAAATGGAACCAGTCTAAGCAAGGGATGGTGTTGATCCTAAGCAACTTGCGCATTCTGAAAATCACTGACCCACAGGAGAAAAATTAGCAAAGAAAAAACAGATACAGTTTTTTAAAATTGCACTTATATATTAAATTAAGCTGAAGTTTAAAATAAAAGCAGGTGATATAAAATATATTCAACACATACAATGAATATTATATTCACTCTGCTCCATATTATCATCAAAGTTATTTAGGATGGTGAGAAGAAGCAAATTGAGTACAGAAGCATGGGTGAGAGAGAGAGGAGAGACAAAAAGAAAGAAGGGACAGAAAAAAAGTCTCTGAAAGATCAGAGAAGAATGGTATTTTTAATACCCTGTCTCCTTGGGCATTAGCATTAGAGTAACTTATCCTCAGTACCCTGGACCTCTAACAGTTCCTTTAATCACCATCTAACAAACTCACCAAATCCTACTGTATAAGCTTTGGGAAGCTCTGCTCTGAGTGGTGTGTGTGGAGTAGCCCTATCAGTAGGAAAATTATATTCTCAGAAACTGCTTGGATGAAGAATTTTGTCAGCTCATACAACAGTTAAGAATGAACTAAAGATGAATTTTGATACCTGGGGACAAAAAGATGTATTATTCACATTTTAAGAAAAGAATGAGCTTATTCCTACATAGCATTTCAATTATTTCTAAATGGGTCATCTATAGCTAGATGTGTGATAGTGAACAGTTTGTGTGATAGAAAACAATGTGTTCTCTAAATAGTTGAAATATTTTACTGGCTTTATTTTTGAAACTTATTTAGCAAATCCTTCAATTGTAAGCAACAGACAGGTAAACTCAATTTAGCCTTGATCTCTGTTACTTCAAATTTTGAACTAAGGTTTTGAGAATTTTTCAACTTTTAAAATACGGTAAATGGCCCACTATAGCTCATATTTGCAAATTTACCTACAAATACCATTATGTTCAGAACTCATTGTCCTCCCGTGGACTTTTCCCTTGGTCAATAGAGGATGATATTTGGATGTTTCATTTTCCTTTCTGTGTTCATGGCTACTGTACCTGAAAATAAAATCAAGAATGATACACATGGGCTGAAATTAACTTTTTCATAATACCTTGCTTGGATAAGACTATTGGAAATAATCATATCTTCCACAATAAAGGGGAAAGAAAATGAAAAGACACAGGGACCAAGAAAGAAGAAAAACATTAGTAACTAAATAAGTAGATAAAATATAATTAAATATTATTATCAATCTTCATTAAACCTAGATGATAAAGATGGGACTGTGATTTAAAGTATCTAAAATGTTTTTAAATAAATTGTGGTTAAAGGTAGATATTGTTGAATGTCAAGAACAATAGAATAAGTAATAAAATGCATCCTTTCAAAGCCTTTAAGTTAGGATTAAAACATAGGGATATACATGACAGCAGCCCTTTCATGCCCCTTCTGTTTTCACCATTTTTATTATTCATCAGTTGTGTACAATTCTTTCCAAAGGAATGTGAAAGGTTAGTTCTTTGTCAGGGTAATGGTTTTCATGACTACAAGGTAACTGGAATTAGTGGAATTCAAATTCTGAGGGAGCTGCCACCATGGTGAATATCATTAATGCTTCTCTGTCATACACTTGTCAGGGTGACTATCCAGAGATGAGGTCAGATTTGCAATACTATGTTTGGTAGACAAGTGTTGCTTTTGCCTCTTTAGCATTCATCTGCCCTTCTCTAGCATATAGAACTGCTGCTTCTTAACTTTCATTTCATGTGCTTTGTCAGGAATTCATTTCAACTCATTTCCAAGAGTAGGCATTTGACCCAGCCATCATTTTCTTGGGCAAATGACCCAATCCATTATAAATCAACTAAATCCCAGGACCTTTGCTGGAACTCTTAGGGGCAGGTTCTCTCCTCAGCTGCCAAATGTCTGTCTGAACCTCCAGGAAGCCATCATTTCACTACTTGGAGGTAGCCTGCCTGAGAATCAATCCACTCAAAAGAAAGAATCCTTGCCATTATCTGAACACTTGGATTTACTCATGGCTGTTTCACCCTTAGACTCTGCATCTGCATGAATCAATATACTTCCAATCCTGTTTTTCAACATTTAAGAAAAGTATTAGTAACTTAAAATAGTACCTGAAAATATCAGAATGGCTAAAGGGATCTGTAAGCAAGTCACTAGACAAATGGTTGAAGAAATTGGAGATCTTTAGATTGGGAAAGAAAAAGTCAGAGGAGAATATTGTCCTCAATATTTTAAAGGGCATTACCTCAAAGAGGGAGTGGATACTGTGGTGAGAAGTAGTATTGCTACAAAAGAAATTCCCCCTCAGGGCAGCACCAAGGTCTCAGTGGCTCTAAAGTATTTTGAACTCATGGAGTGTATGACTCACTCATTGGAAATAGGATTTCTTTGTTATCCTATCATGCACTCCACAATACCAGGATGGCATGCCAAGAAAACTCAGATTCACTCCACAGAGGTCTAGGTTATGTGGGGGGAGAGAAAAGAGCAAGTGAGAACACACTATATTTTGAATGTTTTTCTGGAACACTGCCACAGAGCTATAAGATATATCTGGAAGTCATATACATTCAATCCAATTTCCTCCTGGCTTAAAATTATTCAAGGAAGTATACATACCCATTGCACACACTAACATCACAAAGCATGCTTGTTGAGAATCTCACAAGAACCTTAGCAGCTACGTAAAACCAAGTAACATCACTGCTGGTGTCCATTGGATAGTTTACTTTTTTAAGAAAACAAAATTTGAGATGAATAGACTTTTACCTGGATTGAATAAAAGTCCCAAGAATTTGATGCACATTCTATTGGCCACCATCTCACAGTGGGTGTTATAAAATGTTGTCTGAGAGACTGACCAGTTGTGTCTACAATAATCTCAAAATATTTTAGCTATGAAAATATGATGGATTTTATTAGTTAAGTGGGTGTTAAGACATCTGGAATCATTTCCATAAAAAGTAAGGATTAGGCAGTAAAACATTTATTTAATTATTCTAGCTTCTGGTATTAACTACTAAATTGGCTAGTGGCTAAGATGTGCAACAAATACAACAAGCACCAATTACTTTTATGAAAATGAAGGATTTAATAGATGAGTTTTATAAATAAGATGTGAATGAATATAGATATTATAGAATCTGATATTTGAAGGGAGCTCACAGATCATTGAGGAAGGCACAGTTGATATTCCCAAGGTCCTATAACTAATACATGGGCTAGTTTCCAGCAAGCTTTTTCTTTTTTTCCCTTTTATATAAAAATTGAATTTTTGAGGTTATTCCAGCCTGTCTTCTCCATTTCTGTTTTGGCCTGTCTTCTGCATTTCTGTTTTGGCTGGCTTAGTAATAATAGATATAGCTTAACATAGCTTTATATTAGTCTACTGGGACTGCTGTAACAAAAATACCATAGGCTGGGTGACTTAACAAAAATTTATTTCTCACAGTCTGAAAACTGGAAGTCCAAGATCCAGGTGCTTTCCAGTTTGGTTTCTGGGGAAGCATCTCTTTCTGGATTACAGACCTGGTCTTTCCTCTGCATGCATGTGTAGAGAAAGAGATTTCTGGTGTTTGTTTCTCTTTTCATCAGGACACCAGTCCAACTGGATCAGAGTCTCACCCTTATGAACTCATTTAACCATAATTATCACCTTCGAAAAACCATCTCCAAATGTAGCCACACCAGGGGTTTGAGCTTCAACACATAAATTTTGGGAATCCATAACAAGCACTTATGTGTGTCAGCCACTGCTCTTTGTGTTTTTATTTATTCCTACACTATTTAGAAAATCTGTATGTTTACTAGTTGAGTCACCCCAATACATATTATCTCCATATTACAGGTAAGGACACTGAGGCATGGTACATTTGAATGACTTGCTCACAGTCACGTGGAGAAATTGAACCAGGCTTTAAGTGGGAGCAACCTAGCTCCTGAGCCTATATGAACTCACCCCTGACCATACATTCCCTCTTCATCCCTCTTCATAACACATTTATGTCAGGAGCTACAACAGATCCTGGCTCTACTCATTTACTACTTTAGTCCATTTGTCAGACTCCAGTGAAAGTACTTTCCTACAAAATCTCATTGAATCGATGTCTATCCATTGGTGGCCCCATATCCCCTACAGTGTAGGATCTACTGTATGACAAAATTCTCAATCCTTAACATTGCATAGAAAGCCTCTAAAAAGCTGTTCCTGCTTCTCTCCCCAATAAGTCTTCAAAATTTGTACCATTCTGTGAATGTGCTCCTCACTGCTTTCTCAGTTGAAAATCACATCCTCTGCCTTCTTTCCCAGGTAAGGTGCTGCCCATTCTAGACAAATTTCTTTTTCTTTTTTTGCCTTTTAAAAAATATATTTTATTGATCATGCTATTACACTTGTTCCAGTTTTTCTCCCCTTTATTCCCCTCTGCCTGCACCCACCTCCCAACAGCAACCCAATTTTAGTCCATGTGCATGAGTTGTACATGTAAGTTTTTGGCTTCTCCATTTGCTATATGATACTGAACCTCCTCCTGTCTATTTTGTGCTACTATTTATGCTTCTTATTCCCTGTACCTTTCCCCTATACTCCCTCCTTGCTGATAACCCTCCATGCGAGCTCCATTTCTGTGAATCTGTTTCTGTTCTTGTTGTTTGTTTAGTTCCTATTTGTTTTTGTTTTTTTTTAGGTTTGGTTGTTGACAGCTGTGAGTTTTGTTGTCATTTTAATGTTCACATTTTTGATCACCTTCTTTTTCTTAGGTAAGACCCTTTAACATTTCATATAGTAAGGGCTTGGTGATGATGAACTCCTTTCACTTGACCTTATCTGGGAATCACTTTTTTGGCCCTTCCATTCTAAATGATAGCTTTGCTGAATAGAATAATCTTGGATGTAGGTTCTTGCCTTTCATGACTTGGATTACTTCTTTCCAACCCCTTTTTACTTGCAAGGTTTCTTTTGAGAAATTAGCTCATAGTCTTATGGGAACTTCTTTGTAGGTAACTGTCTCCTTTTCTCTTGCTGCTTTTAAGATTCTCTCCTTATATCTTTCATCTTGGGTAATGTAATCATGATGTGCTTTGGTATGTCCAACTTCCTTGGATCCAACTTCTCTGGGACTCTCTGAGCTCCCTGGACTTCTTAGAAGTCTATTTCCTTTGGCAGGCTGGGGAAGTTCTCTTTCATTATTTTTTTCAAATAAGTTTTCAATTTCTTGCTCTTCCTCTTCTCCTTCTGGCACCCTTATGATTTAGATGTTGGGATGTTTAAAGTTATCCTGGAGGTTCCTAAGCCTCTCCTCTTTTTTTTGAAATCTTGTTTCTTCATTGTGTTCTGGTTGAATGTTTCTTTCTTCCTTCTCGTCCAAACTGTTGATTTGAGCCTTGGTTTCCTTCCCATTGCTGCTAGTTCCCTGTGTATTTTCCTGTATTTCACTTTGCATAGCCTTCACTTTTTCCTCAGTTTTGCAACCATACTCAACCATTTCTGTGAGCATCCTGATTACTAGTGTTTTGAATTCTGTACCTGATAAGTTGACTATCTCTTCATCATTTAGTTGTATTTTTTTTTCTGGAGCTTTGATCTGTTCTTTCATTTGGGCCATTTTTTTTGCCTCCATACACTTGTTATATAGTAATGTGTGGAGCCTTAGGTATTCGCCAGGGCAGGGCATCCCACCTTGCTGTATGTGGGAGAGGGTTCTGAGAGGGAACCATACAGCTTGCTCGGCTCTTGGCTGGCTTTCAGTAACTTTCCCTACTACCCACAAGCAAATTGGGCCCTTCTAGTGCTGATTTCTGGGTGTGCAGGTTTGCGTACATTCTAGGACCCTGTGGGCCTCTCCAAGGAACTCTCCTATGAGGCTGGGAGTTTCTCCTGCTGCTGCAACCCCCACATGTTTTTACAGCTAGAGGTTTTGAGGCTTTATTTCCCCATGCTGGACCCCTAGGTTACTGCTTTGTCTCATTCCCCAGTTGTTCCTCTTGGTTTATCTGCACACAAATGTGGGACCACCCACTCTGCCAGCCACAGTCTGACCCACCCCATCCTCCAGCTGCCACTTTGCCACCCATCCTTTCTGCACTGGCTGCCCATACCTGCCCCTTCTACCAGTCTGGATAAATATTTCTTCTTCAACTCCTTGGTTGTTGGACTTATAAACAGTTTGATTTTCTGGCATTCTTTTGTTTTTAAATTTGTTGTTATCCTTCTTTTTTTTGTTCAAGGTATATTTACCTATGCCTCCATCTTAACTGGAAGTTCACGCAGATTGCCTTCTAGACAAATTTCATCAGGACTGGGGGTGCACCAGCAACACTATCCTTACCGTTCCTACACAACAGTCTCACCACACCTGAATGTGGCGTCTGCTACACCATGTCATTCTTATTTGCTTACCTGTTATTCATCCACTTTCCCCTGGTAGGCAGAGTTTTCCTGGAGGGAAAAAGCTGTGTGTGTGTTATTTTTGAATGGCTAGTTTCTAAAATTAATCTGGATATGCATGACATCCAATATTTGCTGAATAGATAATCATTCAAATATTATGGCCTAGATTCAATGCATCTGTTTGTAGCTAACCAAAGCAAAGCCCACTGGAATTCAATTTTATTGACATCTTTCTATTAGCAGGAGTGGGAATAGGTGGCATCTCCACTGAGGACCCCGTGTGGAAAGCAAATCACTCCTTCTTGGCATGTAGTTAGCATGTCACTAGATAGACATAAACAGAACTCTAGTAAAGAATCTGCATGTTTAAAGACATGTAAACAGTTGTTCAGCTGTTCTAAAAATATTGTCTCCTTTATTAATGTTACCTTTGGAATAAAGTTGTTTTGATTATTTCATAATAATTTAATTTTTGGAATAAATATAAATATACTCCAGTTTTATAACATAGTTTCAAAACAGAAATAATAATAATAATATTCAGTCATAGGGTCACGTTCAAGTATAGAAAACTGAAATCTGTACCTATGGCATACAACTGATGAATCTCAGTCATACAGTGTTGTTGTTGTTGTTGTTGTTATTGTTGTTGTTGTCATTGTTTTCAGCTAATGTTAATTTATAGCTAGGCAGGTCTTCATAGTTTTCAAAGAATTTGCACATATTTTTTATTTGATTCTCATAGAAAGTATGTAAGGTTATTGAGAAAAAGGGGAATTTTCTTTCACTACGTCCATCTAGAGAAGCTAAGATTTAAAAGGATTTATGGGTGACGGAACTATGACTAAAATTCAACCTTTCAGCCCCAGTGTATTTTCATTTCCTCTACTTAATGCTGCCCTTAACCATATACAAGAGTTGTAAAGCAGATTATAAAATTACCCTTGCTTTAGAAACATGTTAACCTCTTAAAGATGATATTTGTATATGGAAAATACGTATGTTTAAAGTGATCAAAATGTAAATGGATATATTGTAACATGTGAAACAAAATCACTCTCTTGTTCAGAAAATAAACACCTAAAAATTAGTTTTAATTAAATAAAATCTTTGGTGGAAATAAGAGTTCTGAACTGTTTTGTTGTCATTTAAAGAGGAACAAAAAAGTTGGTTAACAACACATGCATGCATGCATTCATCATCACACTTTGGCATGCAATGAACAATGGCTCCTCACAGGCAGATGCCCCTGTTTTAAATGTTTCCAAAGTACAGCAATATGATGTGAAAAGTCTATCAGCAAAATAAAGATAAATAGGCCATATACTTTGCAAAGATGGCCAGGGTTGTTTCCTACACATAATTTAAATGAATTTCAAGGGAAGATAATACCTTTTAGGCAGAAGATAAAGTGGTATGCAGAATCACATAACATACTAAATGTCAACTCCCTTCTTTGCCAATTTGTACCATTTTTGCCTAAATATCTCTCCCACTACTGGACCCTGAATTACTGGGGCACAACAAATATACCTACACACAGAAAGGCACAGGATAACGTGAATTAACTAAATGACATACCTTATAATTGAAATGAGTCAGAAATTTTAGACTTGTGTGTTAGGAGAAAAAGAAAATAATTCATGGACTAACTACAATTCAAGGGCTACCCAAAGGTCTTTATTTTTTAATTTTTTTCTTTTTTTATTGTTGTTCAGTTACAGTTGTCCCCATTTTTCTCCCCATTGCTCTCCCCTGCCCCATCCAACCCCCACTCCCAAGGACATTCCCCACTTCATTGTCCTTGTCTATGGGTCCTTTGTACATGTTCTTTGACTTGACCCTTCCACTTCTTTCCCCCATTATCTCCCTCCCCCCTCCCCTCTGGTCCTGTCAGTTTGTTCTTTATTTTCATGTCTCTGGTTCTTTTTGGCTTATTTGCTTGTTTTGTCAATTAGTTTTTACTTATGGGTGAGATCATATGGTATTTGCCTTTCACTTACTGGCTAATTTCACTTAGCATAATGCTCTCCAGTTCCATCCATGCATCATGAAGGGTTTCTTTCTGCTGCATAGTATTCCATCATGTAAATGAACCATTTTTTTGACCCACTCATTTACTGATGGGCACTTAGGCTGTTTCCAGAACTTGGCTATTGTAAATAACACTGCTATGAACATTCAGGTACACAGGTTGTTTTGAATTGGTGTTTCAGGACTCTTATAGTATGATCCCAGCAGTGGAATCACTGGATCAGAAGGCAGTTCTATTTTTAGTTTTCTGAGGAAATTCCATACTGTTTTCCACAGTGGCTCTATCTGTGCTGTTTTGTTTTCTTACTAAACAACTCCATGAAGGTAGAATGAATAGCCAGGTATGAAGGAAGGTTAGAGCTCACCTGCCCCATCATCCCATCCTACTAAGGAAAACTATAAGGTGACTCTCTCGGAGCATAAAGCACACTGTGACAGGGTCACTATTAGAACACAAAGTTCCTGCCCTGGCTCATGTAGCTCAGTGGATTGAGCACCAGTCTGTGAACCAAAGGGCTGCTGGTTTGATTCCCAGTCAAGGCACATGCCTGGGTTATAGACCTGGTCCCCAGCAGGGGCTCATGAGAGAGGCAAACACACATTGATGTTTCTCTCCCTCTCTTTCTACTTCCCTTCCCCTCTCTCAAAAATACATAAATAAATTCTTTAAAAAAGGAAAAAAGAACATAAAGCTCCTAATTCCAGTGTCATGTTGCTTCCCTGATAAGCTTCCCTGATAAGAACCACATGGAACCACAAGTGCTTCCATGTGGTTCTTAGTGGGGAGCCCACAAAAACAAGTGTTTGTGCTCAGAGAAGAAAGGGGAGGTTATAGTGTTACCTCTGCATACAGGAGTTGTATGTGATTTCACCAGAGTAGGAAAAAAATGGTGGCAAAACACTGGGGTTAACTCGGTATTTCATCATCTGGTAACCAAAGACAAAAATGCAGTACTGTTCAGGTTTATCAGCAAAATTCTTTTCTTTCAAACTCAAATATTTTGACTAGAATGGGAAAAAAAAGAGAGGTAATTTTCTAGGATGGTTTTCTAGACAATTAGAACAGCAGCACAAAAGCTCTCCATTTGTCAATTCTAAATTACTCAAAGAAATGCTTTGACATTTCACTGCATTGTATACACCCAGCCTAATGTGTGGGTCTATGCAGTGACACCAGCTCACTCTAGCTAATGCCCAGTCCCCTTTTTCTGAAAGTCAGATTTTTGGTCCAAGTATCTTGTGTATTTATGTCATTGGGGTAATGTTCTACATAATTAATAAAGTTTATTTTCAGTTTAGAAGACTGCATATAAATGAGGGGCATGGAAATAAAAAGTGGCCAACTCTTAGTCTTGCAGCCTACCAGTGGAGGAAGATTAAAGCTGCTTTGGAAGTGTTGGTGAGGCCAGAATATTCTGCACAGAGGTCTTAGTGTTTTCTTAAAACTGAAGATAAATATTCACAAGGGGCAAGGGTGATGAGAAATGCCACATCAACCTTTGTCTTCAAGAGAGTTGCAAAACAAGCCAGAGACCAATAATTCTCTCAAATGGTGACGAAAAGGGCTTTGTCTCACTTAAAAAGTGGTTTCCTGAACAACAGAACTTTTAGCTCCAAGAGGCCTTGATAGATCAGAGTACTTTCTGATCTCCAAAGGTGATGGAACCTATAGACTATGACGAAGACAAGCTTAAGTATATAAATCCTTCAAGAGGTCATTATTATCTCAAAACACTGACTTACTTTTTATGATGCCCATTCTTAAAATAATCAAGTACAGACAGCTTACCTGCTGCAATGGAAAGTTTGAGTGACCAGAGATCTGAACGCTCTTGGTGACCTCCAGCACATATTTAAGAAATATATCACATTTCTCAGGTCTTATTGTATTATTAAAGTCATAATGACTAAAGAAATGTTTCTTTGATTTTAGTTAGGTGGAGGAGTTAAATCTTTAGTTAGATGAGGAGTCAAATCTTTCCCTTTAGTAATATGTTCCAATATAACAGGCTTATTGAAATATAAAATGCATTAACTATAAAGAATGGGGCTTTACACTTTCACTTATTTAATCAAATTGTATTTAACATTCCACATGTGTCCCTTATGCAATTGTAATGATCTGATGATTTCCAGCAGATAGGAACTTGTGGGTACAAATTCAGAGGCCTAAAATCCCCCAATGCCATTGCTTACAAGGCTTGTCTCTAGCTCACAGGAGATTTTTACTTCCATCTTTAGGAACCACTGAATTTTCCTCCTACACAACAGGTGTCTGCACCTGCTTCATTCTTGCAACTCTGTTGCAGTATACTTGCATAGTATCTCCTCATCCACAGGTTGTGTCTTGCTGTCCTGACTATTTCATCCATTTTGCCTAACAAATTCAGTCCCGCGGAAGACAGCTGAGAATGGACGCCTACTCCCTTGCACACTTATTTCAATGATTCTGGGGTGCTCACTGTCAGATGGACACTTCCTGCTATAAAGTAGAACTCTCTATCTAGATGCAGAATAGACTGGGAGGCAGATTGATTCCTGATGGTGGACATGCTGGCTTTGGGTCAGATATCATCACCCAAACTCATTTAATATTTTGCTCAGTGGTTACCTAAGAATCATACATCAGAAAACTCAATCAGGAAACATCAGGTTGATAGGTTTCTTAGTGCAATGACATCGTTTCTTGTCTATATACAAAGCACAGAAAAATTAAAAAGAAGCAACTTTCAGGATGAGGTCAACTTGACCCATCTGTTTTGTTGGTCGAGTTATAAACAGACTAGTTATTATTGCATTTTGAATTCATTCTTAGTTTATTCTTCCTTCTCCTTTTGTCTTCCTTTTTACAAATAAATATATGGAACAATTGGCCTGATTTCTTAGAAGTTTCTTAGAAACTTGAACTAACTTGAAATACTACACAGCCAGCCTATGTACTCCAGCCAACCTCCAGGATTTACTGCTGAGTTTGCCTTAAAACTTGCAAGAACATGGTAGCACTTCTGGACTTTAGACTAGTGATGCTCAAATTTGATTGCTAATCACAATTCCTGAGGAACTTTTAAAAATATGAGTTAGTGGGTGTCAATGCCAGATATCCCAACTCAAAGAGAATTTGTGTGTTTATTATTGCTCAGAGAGAAGGTTTATCTCTGCCAAAGGGTTCATTTGGCAAGTCCCTCCCGGAAAGGCAGTAATTTTCTTTTTTTTTGAGGAAAATATCTTCCTTCCTTCTTTTTCTCTATTTTTCTTTATAAATATATATTTATAAAATATAAGTAATATGATAAGAAGAAAATAGAGAACTAACTGCAGCTGTTTCCCCTACTTTTCCTCAAACATCCACCTAATATCCTTTGGGATCATCAAGATAAAGATAAGTAAACAGAGGGTCAGAGAAGCTCCATAATTTCTAACATCACACAGCTAATGGTTGTCTAAGCAGAGACTGAAGTCCAGACCTATGTGATTTCAAAACCCTCACTCTTTCTGTTCCATTAAGGGGACAAAAATGAAAAAAATGTGAGTTATTTTTGGTTTAAAATGCTTTGCTTTAATTTTTTTCTTTCCAACCTTTATTCTGTGTGTAACCTTTCATGTAGTATATATATAATTAATAAACTATTCCACTTAAGGGTGTATCTTTCATCAGATTTCATTATTATACAGTTATTATAACCATCCTTTGTGTGGCTATTATACATATGTTAATAGGTTACCTAAATACTCTTAAGTTGTTGGAAGTTTGCTGACTATCTGTTAGCCACTTTAAAAACAAGTATGTCTGATGGACTCTGCTGCTAGATGTATCTCCAAGCTGTAGGGAAATTTTTGATCTGTGCTTTGCATGAATCTCTCATAGTTTGCACATTTTCCTGTGAGGCACTGGAAGGATGTGTGGTCCTGCTGCTGAAGAGAAAGATGCTTCAAAACACTAACCATCTACTGCACATGTTCAGAGTAAGAATTGATTGGTGTAGACTATGCATTTAGCTCCACTAGTAAGAGTAGTTCTGGTGATAATATCAGGTTAAGGTGGCAATAATAGTGTTGTGGACTGAATGTATGCATTCCCCCAAAACTCGTATGTTGGAACCTAATCCCCAACATGACAGTGTTGAAGGTGAAATCTTTGGGGGATAATTAGTTTGGATGAGGCCATAAGGGTGCCCCATGATGTGAATAATGTCCTTATAAGAAAAGGAAGAGACATCAGAGCTCTTTAACTCTCTACAGAATGAGAACACAGAAAGTGGACATCTGCAAGCCTGAAAGCTAGGAACTGAATCTAGCAGCACCTTGATGTTGGACTTCCAGCCTGCAAAACTGTGAGAAATAAGTGTTTGTGGTTTAAGCCACAGCCAGGGTGGCTTGTCAGAAAACAAGTGTTCTGTCAGAAAACATATGGTACAGATGGTACAGTTACAAGGGTTAATTGATTAAGTTAATGAAAGTAATATTTACAGCAGTATAGGAAGTGTTAAGAACACCAGCAACAGTAGTTATGACCTCTTGGCTTGACATGGGTTTTGCTAGAACCACATCCATGGAAGAGGGTCTGCTATAGGGCATGACTAAAAGTCCACAAACACGGCAAAAGCCAGGGCCCAGCACAGAATGATGGGGGCAGAAGGACTCCACCAAATTCTCTTCTGTGACTGTTTGGTGGCATTCATCAAGGAGGCTAAGAAGACCAATGAGCACCATCCGTGGAGGTGAGCTCTCAGCGTTCATGCAGGGCATAGAACAGCAGAAAGTGGATTTAGAGAGACATAATAACAATCACCAGCATAATCTGTCCTTTCTACTATATACAATAAAATTTGTCCTTTTTTTAGATGGAAAAATTTACATACCCACACAGGCAAATTCATTTCCCACCAACCACTCTCGCCTCATAAAATGATGTCAATTTAATCATACTTCCACCAAGAACCAAAATCACATTGTATCCATCTCCAGAGTCCTTCATGTAAAGTAGCAGGGAAAAATGGCATACGGAAGGGAAGAAAGGATAAACACACAATCCAGGAGCTACAACCTCTCCTTTAAAAGGCTGAAACTCACCATTCTATCTGCATTCTCTCACCTACATGGTCACTCAGCCAGCATGTTTGCACACAAAACTTTTTGTTTGCTTATTTAGTTGCTTTTGGAGCTAAATCCTAGTAATGAAGAATGCAGATACTTAGTGATCTTGTGTTTATTGATTTCCTATTGTTTCCCACTGACCATTATGAAGGAACACAGGAATAGTAGGTGTAAACTCATTGAATTCCCAGGTTTCAGAAACAGTCTTACAGCTCTCACTGTGTAAAAAAAAATTCAACCCAATTTCCCCTCATTTGTTGTGATTAATCACCCTGAGTCACACAGTGACATCCCTCTGTGTCCCTCTGTCCATGAAATGAGAAGTCCACAGTGGCCAGGGGCATCTTTAGCTTCTACCTCAACAAAAGCAGGTAGTGCTCCCAGAAGCATTTCTCCCTTGGGCACTAAGTCTCCAGATCCTGCCAGCCCAAGACCCAGAGATGAGAAGCAAATTTCTCTAAGCATGTTATTAGGTAAGATAGTAAAAGAGCATCCGCATCTACTGTTGACTCCTGCACCCATAAAGTTTAGCCGTTGGAAAAAAGAATACCACACATTGACTACTGGTTTAAGGGGTGTGCAATGATTTGTGGGACAGTGGTCTAAACTTGCAGGATATTGCCTCCTAATTGGTGGCATGACTGAGCCTTCATCATACTTACCATCCTTACCAAAGTATAATGCCTGCTGCTTCTGAGTGATGAGAAGACCAATAAATCTATTGCCAAAGTCCCTTTGTCAAAAAGTGAGTTCCTTAGTCTAAGGCAATGGTCTCTGTGATAATCTGTTAATGAGTTAGGCCTTCTGTAAGTCCACAAAATGAAGATGCTGGCACAAGCTTTATAGGTAGGGTTGGCAGGTAAGAATTTGGAATATCTGTGAGGACAAATCATTGCCTCTGCATAATGAAACAGTTTTCATATAATCAATATCCAATATGTGTCTGGTTCTTCCTTCTGAGAAACAGTGCCATAACAAGTGTTCAACATTGGCCTCTTGCATTGCCAGGTTGGGCACTCAGAAGTGGGGAAGCCAGGTTAGCCTTGGTGCAAAGGAGCCCACATTGTTAGTCTCACA